>NW_027513420.1:0-697500 GCF_048772815.1 Callospermophilus lateralis
GTTTTAGGGGTTATAGAGGCTCTGTTTCTCTAGCAGGCCTTAGAATATCTCCTGATCTGATCGAGCATGTTTACTAGATTTCGTGGTGACCTTGGCATGTTTTTTGAGGAGACGGCTTTGAGGGGGAAGCATGCCAACTGCCATGCACCAGAGCGTGTCACTCAGAAGACTTGGATTTTGGGAACCATGGATCCATCCTCCTGCAGTCCTTCCTGCACCCTCCGTTATTATGCCCTAACGTCCTCATTCCATGGGTGCGTCCTCCCCCAAGTGGAGCGGCCCATGGAGGACGAAGCCTTATGGCAAGTGCAGAAGATCGTTGGTCAGAGCTGTTACTTAGAGTTTTATGTAAGAAAGCGAGATCTGTGGGCATGTAAACTTAAGAAATAAGCTTGTGAGGAGGGTAGAACATCCTTTTAAATGTTGGCAGCACGGTCTTCCATATCCAGGCAATGATAGTGGACCTGTATGGGCTTAGAGGCCAAAATATTAATCTGTTCTTTAATAAATTGTACCAGCCTGTTTATAATGCAGGGTTTTAGGGACACCATTAAAAGTAAACCCAACAAAGGGCCTAATAGGGGAAGAAGGTAGGGTAAAAATCCATTAAGCCCAGTCCAGAGGGGATTTTCAAATATTTCCCTTCATCTCTTTTCTAGATTTTCTTGAAGCTGCTTAATTTTAGTGCATACTATGCCAGAATTATTGGCATAAATGCAGCATCGTTCCCCTAAGGCCAAGCAAATACCTCCCTGGTTAGCTGTCAGCAAATTTAAGCCTCGTCTTTTTTGAAGGAACACTTCTGCCAGGGAGTCTATTTGGTCCTGCAAGTCTTTAATGGTTCCTGATAGTTGTTCCTGATAGAGTTTATAATTTGTTGAGAGACGCGATGGTAAGAGTGAATAGACGTGCCTAAGCCAGTGTACCTGTGCCCACAGGAGCTGTTATTCCAAGGCTGGCAGATTGTTGGCTGCATCTGAAAAAGAGGAAATTTTGTCCTCATGAGGAGTGCCTCTGTCCCTGTTTTGAGGTAAGTCATTAACCTGTTTAACCAGGAGTTCTGGTAACCATCTTGGGGCTGTTTGATCTTGGTCCAAAACACAAGCTGAGCCTCCTCCCCAGATGAGGACAGGATCTGGGCCTTTCCATTTATTTGTAAGTGGATTGTGTCACATAACAGGTGGGCGAACAGAATTGGACGAGGGATGGCAGTGTCTGTCTGCTGCCGAATCGCCTTCATTGTCTAGGGTAAGAAAAATAAGGGCAAATAATGCATTGTTAAGGCGATGCCTGGGTGTGGTAAATACAAGGGAGGAAGCCTTAAGGAGGGATAGCCAAGTTTTTAAGTTAAGGTGGGCAAGTTCCACAATGCCTTGGCCCTGAGGGTTGTATGGAATTCTAGTAGTATGACAAATTTGCAAGGTAGCACAAAACTGTTTAAACTTGGCAATGGTAAATGTAGGATAAATATCTGTTTTAATATGTATTGGTTTACCCATAACAGAAAAGGCTGAAACAAGATGAGAAAGGACATCTTTGGTAACCTCTCCAGAATGTGGTGATGCAAAAATAAAGCCGCTGAAGGTATCTACAGAAACGTGTATATATTTGGTTATTACAAATTCAAGAAAATGAGTAACATCCATTTGCCAAAACTGATCGGGCAGTAATACTCGGGGGTTAACTCCCAAGTGTTGAATGGGGAGGGAGACAGCACAACCAGGGCATGCTTTTACTATTTCTCGTGCCTGTTGCTGGTAATTTTACAAAGTAATCAAATGCTCTGGAAATTTAAATGGTGTATATTGTGTAACTCCATGGCCTTTTGAATGGAGCCAACAAAAATTGGAAAGATGGAACGAGTTGCTGCATCAGCTTGGGCATTACCTTGAATTAGAGGGCTGGGAAGATCATAGTGTGCCCTGATGTGTCCTAAGAAAAATGGGTGTTGTCTGGCCTGAATTAGCTGCTGAAGCTGGTGAAACAGAAAGGCCGCATTGTTAGAAGCCTTAATGGGGGGTGAAATCACCAGCAGGTGCACAGAATGAGCAATGTAGGCACTGTCTTTATAAATATTAACAGGATTATAAAAAATGTTATAAAAACTTGTGTTATGTCAAACAATTCCACAAACTGTGGTGACTGATAGACAGTATCAAAGGTGGTAGGCTTGTTATTGACAACAAAGACCGCTCGGCCATTACAGGAAGTGTCTGTAAAGACAGTAAGGGATTGAGGAATGGAAGCCTTTTGAGTAATTTCAGGAAAAGTAAATGGATGTAACTGGACAAAATGTAAAAGGGGGTCTTTGGGGAGGTAGTGTTCAATTGTTCCCAAAAGCCTGATAGGGCAATACCACATTCATCCCTTGTCTCTAGTAAAAATTGGGTTTGGTCCTTAGTATATGGAATAAAAATATTATCAGGGTGTTTGCCAAAATGTTGTAGAGAAATCAAATGACCTTTAAAAATAATAGAAGCTACCTGAGCAAGATAAACAGTAATAACCTTCGAGGATGTGGTGGGTAAATGGACCCAAAACAAGGGGCAGTCTTTATTTTTAAAATGTGGATCTCGCTGCCAAAATATTCCTGTGGGTGTATGAGGAGTGTGTAAAATAACCAGAACCAGAGGAAGGTTATAAGAAATTTGTGTAACAAATTGTTGGGCAATGGCTTCTGTTACTTGGTTTAATGACTGTCATGCCTTGGGAGTAAGATTCTGAGGGGAGGAGGGCTGGAAATTACCTCTCAAAATATCATTAAGGGTCAAAAGTACACAAGTGCATAATTTTAAATATGTTATTAGACATTGAATATCCCTCAGTAATTTCTGAAAATCTTTAAGGGTGTGAAGATTGTCCACACGTCCTTGTATTTTAGAAATTTGGATCTGATTTTCTAGAATTTTAAGGCCCAAACTCTTATAAGAGTCCTGTGTTTGAACCTTATTAGGAGCTATCTGTAGTCCCAAGGTAGTGAGGATTTTTTAAAAGTCCAAGTAACAATTACTAACGTCATGGGTATTAGGTGCAGCAATTAACAAATCATCCATATAATGTAAAATATAAATTTGTGGCCCTCACTCTCTCACAGGGTCTACTGCTTGAGCAACCTATTTTTGGCAAAGAGTAGGGCTGTTGGCCATACCTTGGGAAAGAACCTTCCATTGAAGTCTCTGCATAGGGCCCTGAATATTAATGCAAGAAAGACTAAAGGCAAAATAGGGTCTATCCTCAGGATGTAAAGGAATGATAAAAAAGCAAACTTTTAAGTCCATAACCATTTTACAATAGTTTTTGTGAATAGCCACTGGTGTGGGAATGTCTGGCTGTAGTGCTCCCATCGGGAGTATAACTTTATTAATGGCACACAAATCTTGTAAATGGCACCACTTGCCTGATTTTTTCTTGATAACAAAAATAGGAGGGTACGATGGTGAGGTTGAGGGCTCTACATGGCGGGCTGCCACCTGTTCCTTCACTAACATGGAGGCAGCCTCCAAATTTTCATGGGTAAGGGGCCACTGATCCACCCACACAAGAGTCTGAGTCTCCCAAATAATTTTATCTGCATGGGGTACAGGAGGGTCAGGGACCGACACTAAAAATCTAAATATCCAAGTCCATATGTATTTTTTTTTATGGGTTGTATAAGCCCCACCAGTCCTTGTCTCAGCCTCCCAAGGCCTGTACCAGGGACAAAATTCATATGGAGCATTTGATGAGTCACCATGGAATTGGGACTGGCAAGAATAACTTCCATTTGACTCAAAATATATCGGGCCCATAGGTAAACAGGGAGGTCAGGAACAACGAAAGAAGTGACAGTTCCCTTATTACCCTCTTTATCAGTCCAGCTAAGAGCAGTAGAGCTGACCAGAGGATTTTTTGACTTTCCTATCCCTTTAAGGTCAGTCAAGGATGGGGTGAGGGGCCAACCTGATCGCCAGTATTTTTGAGAAATAATTGTCGCATCAACTCCAGTAACTAAAATTGCTTTGAATTCCTTTCCTTCAATAAGTAAGGTAAGGGTGTGTTTATTATGAGAAATGGGATGAACCCAATATACCTCAGAGGAGCCCAAGGAGGCAGTCCCCCACAGTAGGTTTGGGTGGTGGAAGTGCCCCTTAATCTAAGGGAAGGAGTATTAATTGTGCAAGACTTTTTCCTCCTGGGATGGCCGCAACTCTATTAATAACTGTGGCCAGTATTTTTATTTCTCCAATGAAATCATTATCATTAATGCCAGGGAAGACCTGAACACCTTCTAAGGTAGTAGAGGCTCTTCCAAGAAGAAGGGCACACGTATGAGATGGAGGGGGACCCATAATTCCAGTTGGTATTATCTGGGGCCCTTGCATTGAGTCTAATGTTGTATCAGTGGTGGTACAGAGGTCCAATCCTGCACTGCCTGGAGTGGGTAGTTGGAGGGAGCCAATTGTGGAGAAGGATTTTGAGGTAGGTTGGGAGTTTGGAAGGGAACAAACCTTATTGCCCCAGGGAGTTTCCTGAGAAGCAGGAAGAAATAGGCTGTCCGAGGGCATTTGTCATTGATCTACACTCACTGGCCCAGTGATGAACTTTACCATATCAAGGACAAAGTGTAGCTGGAGGTGGTTTAGCTCCAGTTTGAGGAGACGCTATTCTTACTCTTTGTTTGCCTGTCGGACACTTGCGTGCAAAATGGCCTGGTTGTTTACAAGTAAAGCAAATACGTGAGCCAGGATTGTAAAAGGCCTTGGTAAAGGGAGCACTAAAGTGAGACCCATGGCATGGGCTGCACCCACCCCTGCACAGACTCTAATAAAGTCAGAAAGTTTCCCTTTATCCTTATGATGTCGAAGAACATCCTGACATGCTGGGTTGGCATTTTCAAAGGCAAGATGTTTTACAAAGGTGCTTTCGCTTTCGCTTGGTCCAAGCAAGCATTCCGCAGCTAGGTTAAGCCGGGGAACAAAGTCGCTATAAGCCTCGTCGGGCCCTTGTCGAATTCTGGCCAGGGAAGTGATAGCCGAGGCCCTTTCAGGGAGGCGTCTCCAAGTATGTAAGCCAGCCATCTAAATCTGCGCAAAAAGTCCAGCAGGGAAACGTGCCTGTTTAGTTTTAGTGTCAAAAGTTGCATTGCCCACTATCTTAACATAAGTCCAGGATTTAGAGGAGGCCTTTGTTAAATTTTTTTTGAGCAGTTTCTGACAGGGCTCTTTGAAATCTGCATTCCATAGTAGGAAGTCTCCGGCACTGAGGGCAGCTCGGTCTAAAAATTTCCAATCATTGGGAGTAAGAAATTGTGTGTTGTGGCTTTCTAATAAAGCCAACGTGTAGGGCACAGTGGGGCCATAGTGAGCACAAGCCTTTTTAAGTTTTTCAAGAAAATGGAGGCTAAATTTTTTGTAGACACTCTGGGTTCCTTCCTGCCTAGGGGTGAACTTCTCATCCTCTAAGTCCTGATCTCCTTGATCCATTTCCTCCGCTTCCTCCTCTTGATCCTCTTGTAAGTCTTTGACCTCAGCCTGAGCAGGCTTATCTATCTGACTGTTGGTGACTTGGAAGGCGAGCACAGGCCGATGGAGCGGCTTCGCCTTTGTATTAGACCACTGTGGGTCAGCTTGTGTTGACTCCATTCCTAAGGCTAATGGAGAGAGCTCAGAGTCAAGCGATCTTTATTCTTTTAAAAATTGGATCTGTTCCCATCCATGTTGGAGAGACTCTCTCAAGGGAGCCGGATTAGGCAAGGGAAGTGGGGAAAAAATATCTGGGGGGACATTTGGCCCCTGAAGGGCCAGAGCACAAAAGGCAGGAGGGATATAGGAGGGAGGGGAATGTGTAAGTCCTAAAGGCTGTGGCAGGGTCCTGAGAGGTGGCGGGTCTTCTGAATGGTAGCGAGCTGCTTCCTTCTCCAAGGTAGCCTCCTCCCCAGGGGTCAATGTTTCTCTGGGATTTAAAACTGCATAAAGGCTGTTGGAAACCATTGGAGCCTTATTCATTAGGGTGGGATTTTGAGGAAGATCAGGAAGGTTCCCAGGGTCCTGGGGAGACTAAGAAGGGTCTATGTCTATACTAACTGATGGGCATGCCGAGAAGGGACGAGAGGTCTTTTGCATAGTCTCTTCCCCAATCCTGACAAGTATTAAGGTACCATTGTCAAAGGGTGAACTTTTAAGAATTTCACTAATTAATTTCCAGAAAGGAAAGGTAGGAACAGACACTTTTTCTGGGCCAAAGGATTCATAATAATCTTTTAAAATGTCTCCTACTCTAAGCCATCTTTTACCATCAATAGTCCCTTCAAGGGGAAACCATGGAAACAATTTTTCAATGTATGAAAAGAAAAATTTTAAGTCATTTTTCTTAACACGTGCCCCCATGTATTTAAGGATTCCTTTTGGCCTGACAAAAACAAATCATGTGACGAAATTGCTTTTCCCATGGTGGGTCACTCACTGTGCGTCATCCCCACTCTCCTCCTGGATCTGTCTCTCAGTGGTGTCTGCTGAGGCAATCGTGAGCTCCACTTGTCCAAATCTTCCAGGAGGACGGGGTTCCCCCTCAGTCAAAGGCTCGAGCCCCAGTCGTTGGGCGCCAGTTGTCCCAGCCTGCAGGACACATCAACGTGGGTAGCGAACCTAGATGGGGAGGAATGAAGGGACAAGAGACATGAGAGATGACAGCAAGACAAAAGTTCGGATCAAGATGCAAACTTTTATTGTTCACACAGGGGAATTTATATGCTGGAGATTTGAAAGCTCTCTTATCGGCAGTTCCTGGATGTCTTCACAAGGTGAGATAACCTCAGAATATTTCAGGAAGACAGATGGCCACAGGATGTCTCAGGAACACAGATGACTACAGGATGTCTCCCAGACAGGATGTGTCCCTGGGGGCTGTTTCTTGTAAGTGTCAGGCTATTCTTTGAAAAAGAATTCCTTCTACCCCTTACAGTCAGGGATTCAGTATTTCAAATGAAAAATTGGAGAAAGAATCCAATGTGTATGCAAATATGTGCTACCCAAAAATCTTCACACTCTCATTCAGAACAATGCCTTGACATTACCTTCACCCCAAATAAGACACAATTAGAGGAGAAGAGTTAGAAAATCTGTGAATACACATCAAGAATGGAAAATGCTCAGGAGTTCACAACTTTGGAGGTGGTAGAGGAGTTTCCAAATGTAAGGGAGAGGGTAAAACTCCACAAACATGGAGCTCTGCTGGACTAAAGACTTCTTGAGAAACTGCCTCTGAGGTTGGGCACTTAAAATATATGTTGTTGTCAGGAGCTTTAGCTCCCTTTGTAGTGAGACCATTAAGCTGGGTCTGCATGTATGTTACCTGGAGGACATGGTTTCTTATTTTCCAAAGGACATGAGGCAGCAGTGCTGAATTCTCTTTTTGTAGGTAAACTGTTGTCACTGGGGGCTAAGTGTCTTCCAGTTTGGAAGCCATTTGCTCATCCTCCAATTTTGTTGTGTTTCTTGCAGCTGCACTGGAAGTTTGGTATTTGCTTCATGAAATACGAAGAGTTCAACTGGGACACAGTACTGAAAAGAGTTCTGTCACATGTGGTGGGTAAGGGTCTGCAGGAGAATGCACCAATCAGGCTTCTATCCCACATAGCTTGCCCCCTTCACCTTAGCAATCTGATTCTAAACATTGCACTGAAACCTCTCCATATAACAACATGCCTTTACATACAAGGGTCTGGGGGCTGCACCATGTCAGTCACAAACCATTTGAAAGCCAATGGAAGATCCACATCACCCAACCACAGATGTTTTAACACACACCTTCACACCACTTTTCTAGGCCAACTACTCAGCAGGCTCCAAATTACTGCCATCTCTGTTCTACACCATTTTCATGAAACCCAGTCAATCAGGCACTGTCTGGTACACTCGTGATCATCAATAGGACATCCAAAGATTCTACAGTGAGAAGTGGTCATGGGAATTTCAAAAATTTCTTGTTTTTTATCAGGCATTTGTCAAGGATGAAGTTGGAGGCACTGTGGGTTTCATTTCATTCAGGAACCATTAAATGGAGAGGAAGCTCATTTCAATAAAAGCTCTGGAGAATTCTAACAGGCAAGGCTTCCCAAAGACAGGCAAAAAGGTCACATTAAGCCAGGCGTTTGAGGTCTACAATGTGTGGTCCATTTGTGTTTTGACTTGCAACTATGGCTGCCAATTCTTTAAGAATAAAATCATGTGATATTCTTCCTGAGATTCCCAGTGCTCTGTGGAAAGCCACCCTGGGCCTAGATCTCAGTTTCCAAGGGCAACTCTCATGCGTGGCATCCTAAAATCCCAAAACAATACATGGCAATACTTCTTTGAGTTCCATTCCATAACTCAGTCTCTAAGGGGAATCACACCAGTGTTCAAGACCAGGTGGACCCATCATCTTTTCCAACAGCCACAAAAATGACCACAATTAAAAGCAAAACACTTCCACATGGCCCTCATCTTCTTTCATATAGACACTCATCATAACCTCAGGCTGTAGTTTTTCATGAGGGGCACAGCCAAAGACAGTATCCAAAATAAGGTCCCTTGCCCCCATTTGCCTAAAGTCAGTGTGGCTGGGACACCCTTCCTGTGAACCAGGAGTGATCAAAGAGGCCTGCCCTTAATACTGCTCTGATTCTCCATTTTGAGGCCTAATGACTGTGGGGTTTAGATTCTTTATGTTAATTGGAGTCATGAGAAACCTATGAACGTATGGTCTAGTCTCTGCAGGGCTTTGAAGAACTCATTGGACCCAAAGGATCCCTATTCTCATAGATGGACGTCAGGAACCTTACAGAGGAAGGTGAGAGACTTCATCCACAATGACTGCTCTTTTGGCTTTTTTGGTTTTGGATGCAAACATGGGATGTTTCTTTAGATCCATTAGGTGCTGAGAATCTAAGCCGTAGCCTCACACAGGGCCAAGAGGCTGATTCAGACACATCCCTTTCCAAAGCAATTAAGCATGGAGCCACAGATGATGCCCATTCATTTCCATTTGAAAACTCTTTTCTTCAGGCTTCCCAAAGGGGTGGCCTGAGGCAAAAAACTTCCTGACATTCAGAGCAACAGAACAATAGGTAATTAAAAGTACCAAAGCAGGGTTTCTTCACTGAGACTTGTCAGAAGCCAGTGGTGAGCCACTATCTCTTTTCTCATACAAGCCCCCTCTTCAGAGCTTTCCTGGCATATGGCCATTCTCACATCTGTAGGTACCAAGATAGACTGACTCTGTCCTTGGTAATTCAAAACTAGTGACACCACTGGGAGTGGGACTGGGACAGGCTCTGTGTGCTTGGCTTCCTGGATGTCAATTTCCATCACCGAGGAAGTGAGGTGAGGTTACTTCCTTCAGGATCTGAATGAAGTCACTGCCTTGGCAACCACTTTGTCCTAACAGTTGCTTCCAAGGGTCCCATGAGATGGAGGCTTCCCCTACTTAATGTGACAATTTCACAAGTTAAAATGGTATATCAACCGTAGGCACCTGGGAACAGCTCTCCATACAGGCCTGATTTGGTCCATCTTCTCTACATTAAGAAGAGAGAGGCTGATTAAGACACAACCCTTCATCCTGACCAGGTTGTTTGCCATGGAAGATGACTTGTGCTCTCTCAGGTCCTTCATAACTGCCTACATATTCTCCAGGGATCCTTTCAGCATGGATCTTTGAAGTTCTCAGCAGGTAGAGGATCCCTACATTCCAGTATTATAAGACCACCTCTGTCCCTGCTCTTCTGTAAAGTAAGATTGAGGGAACAATGTATGTTTAGGGTTAATAACAGGTTCAATTTGTGTTAGGAATCATTTTGTGGATGAATAATGGTATTGGCAACCTGCGAAATTTATAAGAATATAGAGGTGAACAGTGTGTATGAAAACAGAAATCCAAGTAAGATTGGAAGCCCAGAAGGGCATTGGGCCCTTGATTGTGATACTTAGCATTGAATTACATTCTGCACAGATGTCTCAGATAAATCAATATACAATGGCATGGGACCTTGTACCTTGGATGATTGAATGTAGAAGGGAACATCCAGTCAAAAAGGGATAGTCAGTAGGAATAGGAAGATAGTAGGTAGGTATAGAAAAAAGGGTGAGTGTATGATTTGGAACAAAATTCCTTTAGCAATAGGGTTTCGGTTAGAAAATGAATTTAAATGTCAGCACATGTGAAGAGTCTGTCACAATGATGAAGTGGGAAAAATATGTAGGTAAGCAGATATCAATAGGGACATTATGAAATCAGGCAAAGTAAAAAGTGAGAGATCGGCTTAGACATTTTCAAAGGGTTGAGTTTGAATATGCAATCTTAGGAAGAAACAAATATGTAGTCATCAATAGGATTGACATTTGAGAGCATAAGTAATCTTGGACATGGATGATTTTAGTAATCCATGTTAATTTTCCATTTTGGCTTTGGTACAATCATAAATGTGAACTTTAAATTTAGTGTCCAGTATATTTCTGTGAATAAATGTATATGAAGATCAGGTGACATGAGTATTTCTTCCACCATTTCTGGGAGCAATATTGACTGACTACTTCTGATTGATAGGTACAGATTCTTTATGTGAATTGGAATCATGAGAAACCCAAGCACCTCTTTAGGGATTGAAGAACTCATATGACCCAAAAAATCCCTATTCTCAATTGATGGAGGTCAGGAATCTAATAGAGGAAGGGAAGATACTTCATCCAAAATGAGTGAACTTTTTGCCATTTTGGTTTTGGATGCACACATGGGATCTTTCTTTAGATCCATCAGGTGCTGAGAATCTAAGTCACAGCCTCACACAGGGCCAAGAGGCTGATTCAGACACATCCCTTTCCAAAGAAATTAAGCAAAGAGCCATAGGTGATGCCCATTCATTTCCATTTGAAAACTGTTTTCTTCAGGCTTTACAAAGGGTTAGCCTGAGGTAAAGAACTTCCTGACATTCAGGGCAACAGAAAAATAGGTAAGCAAAAGGCCCAAAGCAGGGTTTCTCCACTGAGACTTTCCTGGTCACACTGTCCCTGCTCTTCTGTAAAGTTAGATTGAGGAAACAGTGTATGGTTAGGGTTAATAACACGTTCGATTTGGGTTAGGAATCATTCTGCAGGATGAATATTCGTTCTGGGAATCTGCAATATTTACAAGAATATATAGGTAAAATAAAAGTATGAAAACAGAAATCTAGGCAGGATTTGAAGCTCAGATGGGCATTGGGCCATTGAGTGGGTTACTTATCTTTGAATTATGTTCTGCACAGATGTCTCAGATAAATCGATATACAATGACATAGGACCTTGTACCTTGGATGATTGAAAGTTGAAGAGAACATCCAGTCACAAAGGGAAAGTCCGTAGGTTTAGGACGATATTCTCTAGGTTTAGAAACAACAATGAGTATAGGATTTGGACCAAAAGATTTTTAGCAATTGGTTTTCAATAAGAGAGTGAATGTAAATATCAGCACATGTGAAGAGTGAGACACAATGATGAAATGGGGAAAATATGTAGGAAAGCAGATATCAATAGAGACATTAAGAAATCAGGCAACGTATAAAGTGAGGGATAGGATTAGACATTTTGAACAGGGTTGAGTTTGAATATATAATCTTAGAAAGAAACAAATATATAGGATTTATCAATAGGATTTACATTTTACAGCATTAAGAAACCGGGACATGGATATTTTTAGTAATCCATGCTCACTTTTCTTTTAGGCTTTGCTACAATCATAAGAGTGACTTTTGCTTTCTGTGTCCAGAATATTACTGTGTTAAAATTTATATGTAGATCAGGTGACATGAGCATTTCTTCCACCATTACTGGGGGCAATATTTTGAAGACGTATAAATATTGGGGGAAAAAAGTAGAGTACCCTGTGTCAATGGATATAGAAATAATGTATGAATAGACCATACTGTGAATAAATAATATAACTGGTTCCAACTTTAAATAGTGGATTGATTTGATATCTGAAAATATACTGGAAATCTTAAATTGATATTCATACATTCATTACAACCAGTTATACATCTAACGGTAATATTAGGGTTATGGTTTATCATGAAGAGTGTGTGAGTTTTGCTTCAAATATGATTATGAAAATCAAAAATAATGTGTTTGGAAAGAAGTCTCATGACAAGACCAGTCAAGAACCCTGGAGGAATATATGTGTTCTGAAGCAGGAGGTGATTGAAATTGAAACAAATGCGTATAAATTTGTGAACTTGTGGATGAAATATATATCATATGATGTGCATAAACTGAAGAAATAGTAATGTACCACTGTTTAATAAAAATGAACTGCAAAATACACATCATGTCCCATAGGAAAATGCTTGCATTGATGTTGAACTAGGTTTTACTGTAGAAATATTAGGATTTGTGTGCACCATTCACTGAAGTTAGTCTTCAGTACTAGGAAACAAATCTGTATTTAAGGTGGATGAATATTTCTGAGAATAATCTTGTGAATAGTTGATCATAAATCCACATACATAAATATGAATGATTTTAAGGAGTGTATAATAAGATTCATATATTTCATATTTTGAAAAATTTGGAGAGTATATATATATATATATACACACACACACACACACACACACACACACACACACACACACACAGAAATTAAAACTAGCAATATATTTGCCAATCGAAATTCATCATGAAATATGTATCATCCACAGGTGCAAAAATATTGATTTCACTGAAAATGAATCTATATATAATGTTGTTCTACTAGCAAGCTCACCCATAGGTTGAATTTTCAATTCCAACAGTATTTAAGAGGAGTGATCTCTTCTCATAACTTGTATCTGCCTAGTCAGCAACCTCACAAAAATGTACGTGTGATAACAGGTAGGATTCTATATGTGCATATAAAAATACATGTGCTGAATAGTCTACAGAGAAAGGAGACACCAATTTGTTGAAAGCCACAGCTTAAGGGGCCCCATTAAACTTCCAGCTACCAGCAACATTCCCCTGCCAGATGATTATTGGCTCACAGCGGCCCCAGCAACATCTAGCTGATTGGCTCCTCTGCGGTGATGCTCATTGGGCAGTTTCCCTGCCCTTTCAGACCACAGAGCTGCTCATTGTGGGACTTTTTTGGCTCCACCCACCTGACCCAGCTAAATAGCCTCAAGAGCAGGAGGATTGTGGGAGGTGGAGAGGCTTGTGGGTGTGACAGAAACTTTGCAAGGAAGCCAGTGGTGGCAGTTGGGCTCTGAGGGTTTTTCCTGAGGAGCTGTTTTTTTTGGCATGTGTGGTTCTAAAAATAAAGTTTGTTTCTTTTGAAAAGTGGCTCTTGAATCGTGCCCAGCCAGACTGCAGCATTTTTATGGCTTGCACGGGGAGCCACTGAGGGTAAGTGATAAGGTAAACTGCTCGCCCCTGAGCGAAGGGCGAGAGGATGGGTAGCCATTAAAGATTCCTCTTTTGTTTTGCTTCACTTTTGTTGCCTGTCCATGGAGATGAGTGAGATGGATGAAAAACCGCTCACATCTGAGAAAAAATTATTTACTTCTGAGGAACAGATAGGGAGAAAGGACGGATGCACATGTCAGTAGGATATAAAGGCTATAATGACTTTTTGTTGTTCCCTTTTTATTTTATTCTGTCTCGGTTTTGTTTGGCATTGTCTTGTTGGGTTGTATTATAGTAGAAATACGGGATCAGAAATTAGTAAAAAAACAAACTGAAAGAGTGTTAAGTAAATTGTTAGAGGAAGGAGGCATCTCAGTAAAGTCAAGAACAGTCAGGGCATACGTTGATACAATACAAAAATGTATCCCATGGATTTTTAAGGAGTTGTTAAATATACCATAATGGAACCATCATGGTGAAGATTTAAAAGGGGGTAAAAGAACAGCCCAGGGACTCTGCCAGTTGGCACATTGCCATTGAGGACGTTCATATCTGGTTTGCTTAGTCCAAAGACTTCAGTTCAGACAAAGATAGAAGAACAAAGCTTAGGGCAGAAAAAGCCATCAGGGGCAAAGTTACAAAAGGAGACTGCTACTAACAACTTTCTATCACTAGAGGGCGTAAATGTCCAACCAACAGTGCCTCCTCTACAGGAGACTGTTACTAACACCTTTCTATCACCAGAGGATGTAAATGTCCAAATAACAAGGCCACCTCCATATGCTGGGAGGCCCCCAAACCCCACAGTTGATAGTTCGGATCCTGAGACAGGATCTCAAGTATGAACATGCCCTGATTTTGAGGTAGGAGGGCAGCGAATTCACCATGCTTTAAATTTCAAAATAGTGAACAGCTAAAAGGGGCTGTAACAACCTATGATCCTCAAGCACCCTTCATTATAAGCTTGGTCGAATCCATTAACAAATTGAATATGACGCCAGTAGATTGGGCTAATATGTGTAAAGCTGTGCTAAATGGAGGTCAATACCTTTTATGGAAGGTTGCCAATGAGGAATTTTGCAAGGAGATGGCTAGGCGTAATGCAGAAACTGGTTATCCTCAGAGAAATCTAGATATGTTGTTAGAAAGGGACCTTATGAGGATCAGCAGCAACCAATTGCATATGATCCTGGCGTATACACAAAAATTGCTACAGAGGCGGTTAGGGCATGGAAGACTTTACAACGACATGGAGGTTTACAAGGTCAATTACCTAAGGTAATACAAGGAGCTAATGAATCTTACACTGAATTTGTAGATAGGCTTATTCAAACAGCTACCAGAGTTTTGGGGAATACAGAACAAGCAATGCCATTAATAAAAAACTGGCTTATGACCAAGCGAATCGTTGGTGCAGAGATATCACTAGACCATGGAAACATGAAGATTTAAACACATATATTAAATTATGTAAAGACATTAATGAATAAGAGAAAGTCATGACAGCTGCAGTAAAACAGGCTTTAGATGCCAGAGACATCAATGAACAAGGGCAATTTGTGGCAGCTGCAGTAAAACAGGCTTTAGATGCCAGACCAGGAACATGCTACAATTGTGAACAAACAGGACATTTTAAAAGGAATTGCTCCATAGGAAGAGGGTTTAACAAAACTAGGTACCAAAGGAGTAGAATACGTGGGTATTTGCCCACGATGCCATAGAGGGAGACATTGGGCTAATGAATGCCGTTCTCAAACCACCATAGAGGGTACTTCATTATCAAAAATGAACAAGGACTAGCTGTTTATCCACGATATCATGGAGAAAGGCATCGGGCTCCATTGCCAAAAAATGGACAGGGGAGCCCAATGCTCTGGGGCCCAAAACCACAAATATACAGAGCACTGGAGGAACCCAGCAACCCCATCAGTGTACTGCCCAGGACACATTGTCCATCAGACGCCTCATCAGACAAATCAGAGGGAGTGCAGGGTTAGATATCTGCACCTCCGTCAGATCAGTACTAACTGTAGAGATGGGGGTTCAAATCATTCACACAGGGTGAGAGGACCTCTTCTCAAAGGAACGGTAGGCTTATTATTGGGACGCAGCTCTTCTAATCTAAAAGAACTTATGATAAGTCCTTGGGTAATTGATCCCGATTTTGAAGGTGAAATAAAATTATACCCAGTTCTCCAAAGGACATATCAGTAATTTCACCAGGAGATAGAATAGCACAGTTACTAATAATACTCAGTCTGCATGATCAATTTTCCAGTCGTGCTGTAGAAAGAGGTTCCAAGGGATTAGGCTCCACAGGTGTAGATTTGGTTATGCTTTCTTTAAATTTAGATTCTCGCCCCAGGCTAAAACTAAATATTCAAGGACATGAATTTAATGGGCTACTTGATACAGGTGCAGATGTTAGCATCGTCTCTCATCAAGAATGGCCAAAACATTGGCCATTACAACAGTACACTAAAATACTTTGAGACCTAGGAGTGGCAACTAATCCCCATAGAAGTGCAATGGCATTGGATTGGAAGGATCCTGAAGAATGTGAAAGAACTATACAGCCATATGTATTGGATCATCTTCCCGTAAATTTATGGGGATGAGATGTCCTAGATCAATTAGGTTTGACATTAACAAATAACATCAATCAAAATGCACCCACTATTATGGCTAGAGAAGGTTTTAGGAAAGGAAAAAGATTAGAAAAACAAGATCAAGGTATATCAGCACCAATACAAATAGACCAAGCAACAGACAGACATGGGTTGGATTTTCAGAAAGGGCCACTGAGACAATAAAAATTACTTGGAAATCAGAAAGACCAGTATGGGTTCTTCAGTGGACCCTGACTAAAGAAAAGATACAAGCAGCCCAGTTCCTGGTCAAACAACAATTAGCGGAAGAACATATACAACCTTCTGTATCTCCCCATTATACTTTCATTTTTGTCATCAAAAAGAAATCTGGTAAATGGAGATTATTGGAAGATTTAAGAGCCATTAATAATGAGATGGTTATTTTGGGACCTGCTCAATCAAGGATTCCTCAATTGTCTGCTTTGCCAAAAACTTGGTATGTTTTAGTTATACATATTAAAGATTGTTTTTTTTTTTTTTTCATTTCCAATTCTTCCTGAGGATAGTCCAAGTTTTGCATTTACTATCCCTGCACTGAATCATGAAGGTCCTGATAAGAGGTATGAGTGGAAAGTATTCCCTCAAGGGATGGCTAACAGCCCAACTATTTGTCAAATTTATGTTAACAAAGTAATCCAGCCACTTAGAAATCAAAATCCTGAACTACAAATATTTCACAATATGGATGATGTGTTATTAGCACACAAGTTAAAAACCCATTGCTAGAATGTTATGCCACACTTACAAACTTATTAAGAAATTATAATCTAGTGATATCAATTGATAAAGTACAATTAAATTTTCCAATTAATTATTTAGGAGTTCTATTATCCTCAACCATGGTCAGTCCACCAAAAATTCAAATACGAGTAGATCAACTCAAATCAATTAATGACTTTCAAAAGTTATTAGGAGACATTAATTGGATAAGGCCTTATCTAGGTATACCAACAGGACAGTTGGGACCTATATTTGATATCCTAAAAGGTCCATCTGATCCAAATTCACCCAGAATGTTAATGCCTGAAGCAAGAAAGGCATTAAAAATCATTGAAACATATATGGGAAATATGCATTTGGATAGATTTGATAAAATAATGCCTCTATTATTCATTGTGCTACCAACAAAAAAATATTCCTACAGGAGTATTTTGGCAAGAAGGTCCATTATTATGGATACATTTATCTTATTCTTCTAACACTATTATTACTAGGTATCCTGAGGCTTAGGTACAATTAATACTAATAGGAATAAAAGCAGCAAAGGGAGTGTTTGGAATTTCTCCCAATAAAATTATTACTCCATACACTATGAATCAAATTGATGAATTAGCTAATGAGTTAAATACTTGGGCAATAATCCTGTGTAAATCTAATGTTTCATTTGATAACCACTTACCATCTAATCTTTTATTGTCTTTTGGGTCATTGCATCCTGTAATTTTTCCAAAAATTACAAGAAAACACCTATCATGAATGCTCCAAATATATTCACTGATGGGTCAAATAATGGTACAGCAGCAATAGTTACACCTGATCAAATTTTTACATTTTTAGCACCCCAACAATCAGCTCAAAAGGTAGAGCTTAATGCAGTATTATAAGCTTTTGTGATGTTTAAAGATTCTGTGTTTAATTTATTTTCCAATAGTCAGTATATAGTTAATGCTATAGTATCCCTTGAAGATGCTGGTAGGATTTCCCCTTCCTCTACTGTTTTCTCTTTGCTTTCCAGCATACAAAGTCTAATCTGGGACAGAAAAGATCCATTCTTAATAGGACATATCTTGGCACATACAGGATTGCCTGGAGCCCTTAGTTTGGGCAATGATTTAGCAGGTAAAACTACACATGACATACATACATATTTTCTCTACACTAGAAGAAGCTATAAATTTTCATGAAAAGTTCCATATCAATGCTAATACTTTACAAAAGCATTTTAAAATAACTAAGGAGCAAGCTAGACAAATAATAAAACAATGCCAAAATTGTGTGACCATTTTACCACATTTTAATCTTAGAGTCAATCCTAGAGGATTGATACCTTACCATATATGGCAGATGGAAGTCACACACTTGCCAGAATTTGGAAAAGTAAAATATTTGCATGTTACAGTTGATACTTCTTCTGGATTTTTGATGGGCTCCCTTCATTGGGGAAAAAAAACTAAAGATGTTATAGCTCATTGCTTACAAAATTTTGCCACTGTGGTCATTCCAAAACAGTAAAAAACAGATAATGCCCCCGGTTATACTTCTACCTCTTTTAAACCATTTTGCTCATCATTTGGCATTACTCATATAACAGGAAACCCATACAATCCACAGGGACAAGCCATAGTTGAAAGAGCACATCACACTATTAAAATGTACTCATTAAAGTAAGAAGACAGAATTGGGAAGGAATATAAATTACCCAAAGATAAAATTAAAATAACCCTTTTTAATCTAAACTTTTTAAATTTGGATTTTCAGGACTTAGTGCTGCAGAAAGGCATAAGTGTCCAAAAAATGTGTATAAGCCCGAGGTACTTTGGAAGGATATTCTAACAGGAAAATGGAAAGGTCCTGACCCATTAATTTTCTGGAGTTGGAGGTCTGTTTTTTGGTTTCCACAGGAAGAACAGCAGCCGATTTGGATTCCATAGAGATTAACTAAGGTCCCGACCCAGTGATTGCCTGGAGTCGGGGGTCTGTTTATGTGTTTCCACAAGGAGAACAGCAGCCGATTTGGATTCCAGAGAGATTAACTGAAGCGCTTTCAATAGACCAAAATAAGATGATTTGGCTCAAATCCATAACAGCTGATATCGAAAACTCCAGTTTGGCTATCCTTACATCTGCGACAGAACAGGGATGCTTTTTTCAATATCTATTTTATTATTGCCCTTTCCCACATCATGAAGTTCTCTTTTGTTTTTTTTTTTTTTTTTGAGCTCATACAGACCTAGGATAATGTTTTGCTTATCAGTTCTATTTTTTGACTATAGAGTTTTTAAACATTGCAATGATGATTTCACATGTAAAAAGTTATAAGGCCTTTACTATTATATTATGTGTTGTATGTATTTATTATGTGTGCACACTTGTGTTTTTTGTTATATATTTGAATGTGCGTATGTCCATATATCACATATGATGAGTGCTAATGAAATACTATATCCATTTTTTTTTTATTCACGTGAATTAAATTGTTTAATTTAAATTGGGAAAACAACTGTTCAGGATTGTCTTAATATGTGAAAAAATAGGAGGTTAACAGACGTGCTTGTTTACTTTCACTTTTCCTTTTCATTATATTTAATTATTCTCTTCAAGATAATGTAAATTGTTAAGAAAATTGTTTTCTTTTAGTGCCCTCAGGAATGTTACATAATTTTTTCTTTAGCCATTACTGCCAGAATTCCTATTTTCATCCCAGTGCCAGTGAAGACAAAGATAAAACCAATCTACAGATTCTGCAATAGCCATCACTGAACTGCTTGCAGAACTTGCCTGGATTATGTATCACTTGTATGCATTGTGAACTCACTTGTATGCATTGTGAACTATCTGCTGCTGCAGCGAATTGTCGTAGTGTTGGGGTACTTATGCTGATGCTGTCATCAGTGATAGAATTTTTCCAATAGGAGCCATCAATTGACTTGGTGTATCTTTCCTATTCTCACTTGATAGAGGTCAAAAAACTTACAGAGGGAGGTGAAAGACTTCATCAGCAATGACTGCTCTTTTGGCAATTTTGGTTTTGGATGCACACATGGGATTTTTCTTTAGATCTATCAGGTTCTGAGAATCAAAGCCACAACCTCACACAGGGCCAAGAGGCTGATTCAGACACATCCCTTTCCAAAGTAATTAAGCAAAGAGCCACAGGTGATGCCCATTCATTTCAATTTGAAAACTGTTTTCTTCAGGCTCCACAAACGGGTGGCCTGAGGCAAAGACATTCCTAACATTCAGTGCAAGGGAACCATAGGTAAGCAAATTGCCCAAAGCAGGGTTTCTCCACTGAGACTTTTCTGGTTACACTGATCTCTGAGGTTTCTGAGATGTTCCCATTCCATTCAGCTATCCAGTACATGGCTATGTCACAGAGTTTGGAGGTGGTACATATCTTGGACACAAAACCATGAGCCTATTCTGGAGAGAGGCCAGAAATCAGGAGGTGAACAGGAACTTGGGAAGATAGTAGGTGTTGTCTATCCATAAGGCAAGCTGCAGTCCATTCATAAAAAGGGCAGAATAAATGCCTGGAAGCTTCCCACTAGTCAGGACACCTCCATTGATGTATTGGCTTTTCTAATAACTACAACCACGGACACAGTGGATACACAGACATAGAAAAACTCGCCTTCTCAAACGACTTACTAGAAACAGTCGACTCCAAACCAAACAAACCACCTTTGCTACCTATTCTCAGAACATGAGACAAAAGCACGAACTCACACCCACACCCACTAAGGCACCTCATTCCCACAACTAGGTCTGTGACTATCCGGAGTGTCCTCTGACTGGTGGACCATACTATGTTCCCCCCAAATGGCCTGTCCTGTATCAGATCAGGTCCCTTTTGCCAACTCTGTTAAGTTGTCAGGAGCCAGCAATGAGCCACTACCTGCTTTCTCAGGAAAGGCCCCTCTTCAGAGTTCTCCTGGCATTTGGTCATCCTCACATCAGGAGGTACCAAGAAAGACTGACTCTGTCCTTGGAAAATTCAAACAAGTGTGCCCACTGGGAATGGGACTGGCACTGGCTCTGGGTGCCTGGCTTCCTGGATCCCACGTTCAGAGAGTTCTATCACAAAGGAAGTGAGGTAGGTCACTTCCTTCAGGAATTGAATGAGGTCAATACCTTGGCAACCACTTTGTCCTAACAGTTGTTTACAAAGGTCCCATGAGATGGAGGCTGCCCCTACTTTCTCTGACTCAGTCATAAGTTAGAATGGTATATCAACCACAGGCACCATGGAACAGCTCTCCACACAGGCCTGGTTTTGTCCATCTTCTCTACATTAAGAACAGAGCGACTGATTCAGACACAATACTTCATCCTGACCGGTTTTTTTGCCATGGAAGATGATTTTGCGCTCTCAGGTCCTTCATAGCTGCCTAAGTCTTCTCCAGGGATCATTTCTGCATGGACCTTTGAGGTTTCAGCAGGTGGAAGATACCCTAAATTCCTGTATTGTAAGACCAACTCTGTCCCTGCTCTATTGTAAAGATAGATTGATGGAACAGTGTATGCTTAGGGTTAATAACAGGTTTGATTTGGGTTAGGAATCATTCTGTGCGAGGAATAATGGTTTTGGGAACCTGCGATATTTACAAGAATATATAGGTGAAATATAAGTATGAACACAGAAATCTAGGTAAGATTTGAAACCCAGAAGTGCATTGGGCCCTTGATTGGGATACTCAGCTTTGAATTATATTCTGCACAGATGTCTCAGATAAATTGATATACAATGGCATAGGACCTTGTACCTTGGATGATTGAATGTCGAAAAGAACATCCAGTCAAAAGGATAGTCAGTAGGATTAGGAAGATATTCAGTAGGTTTAGAAAGCAGAGTGAGTATAGGATTTGAACCAAACGTTCTTTAACAGTAGGGTTTCGGGTAGAGAATGAATGTAAATATCAGTACATGTGAAGAGCCAGTCACATTGATGAACTCTGGAAAATATGTAGGAAACCATATATCAATAGAGACATTAGGAAATCAGGCAAAGTATAAAGTAAGTGATAGGATCAGGCATTTTCAACAGTGTTGAGGTTGAATATATAATCTTAGGAAGAAACAAATATGTAGTCACCAATAGGATTGACATTTGATAGCATTAGGCAACCTGGACATAGATGTTTTTAGTAATCCATACTCACTTTCCATTTAGACTTCGGTACAAACATTAGTGTGACCTTTGCATTTTGTGAAAGACGTCTCATGAAAAGACCAGTCAAGAAACCCTGTGGAAAACATGTTTTCTGAATAAGGAAGTGATGGAAAGTAAGACAAAATGCCTATAAATTTCTGAACTAGTGGATTAAATATATATCCTACCATGTGCATTAACTGAAGAAAAAGTAATGTACCAGTATTGAATAAAAATGAAAGACAAAATACACATTACGTCCCATAGGAATCTACTTGCATTGATATAAAACTGTGTCAGTTACTGCAGAGATATTAGGATTTGTATGCACCATTTACTGTTAGTTTTCAGTACTAGGAATCAAATATGTAGTTCAGGTGGATGAATATTTCTCAGAATAATCTTGTGAAAAGTTGATTATTAATCCACATACATGAATATGAATGAATTTACGGAGTGTATAATAAGACACATATATTTCATATTTTGAAAAATCTGTAGAGTGTGTGTGTATATATATATATATATATATATATATATATAAACACACACACACACACACACACAGGCACGCACACAAACAGACATTAAAAAGTAGCAATATAAGCCAATTGAAATTCACCACGAAATATATGTTATCCACAGATCCAGATAAATTCGTTTTACTGAACATGGATTCATGTATAATTTTATTGTACTAGGAAGCTCATCAATAGTTTGAATTTTCAGTTTCAACAGCGTTTAGTAGGAGTGATCTCTTTTCACAATTTGTGTCTGCCAAGTGAGCCACCTCACAAGAATGTACGTGTGGTACCAGGTAGGATTCTATATGTGCATATAAAAATACATGCGCTGAATAGGATACAGAGAAAGGTAGACAGGAATTCACATATTTGTTAACTTGAAAAACACATGGAGAACCATTTCAACAAAAAATTGACTAGATTTATAACTCCTACCCTATATAAAGCAAAAGGCAATTCCAATGATACACCATTAGTCCTCTGAACTGCTTGTATTTCTATTCTGTTTGGGTTAATTTTCTCCATCATATTAGAATTAGTAGTCAGAGTCTAGTTGGCATGGGTTTGTGTCAGGGATTCAGTATTTCGAATGAAAATTTGGAAAATGATTCCAATGTTTATGCAAATATATGCTACAAAAGTACCTTCCCACTCTCAACAATGCCTTGAGATTACCTTGGCCCCAAGTTAGACACAATTAGAGGAGAAGAGTTAGAAAATCTGTGAATACATATCTGGAATCAAATATGCTCACGAGTTCACAAACTTGGAGGTGGTAGAGGAGATTCCAAAAGTAAGGGACAGGGTAAACACTCCACAAACATGGAGCTCTGCTGGACTAAAGACTTCTTGAGGAACTGCCTCTGAGGTTGGGCACTTGAAATATGTGTTGTAGTCAGGAGATTTAGCTTCCTTTGTAGTGAGACAATCAAATCTGGGTATGCTTCTATGTGACCTGGAATACATGATTTCTTATTTTCCAATAAACATGAGGAAGCTGTCTTTAATTTTCTGTTTGTAGGTAAACTGTGGCCACTGGGGACTAATTGTCTACTCTTGTGGACTCTGAAGCCATTTGGTCATCCTCCAGTTTTCCTGGTGTTTCTTGCTACTGCACTGGGAGTTTCGTATTTGCTTCAAGAAATACAAGGAATTCACCTGGGACACAGTGCTGGAGGGAGTTCTGTCACCTGTGGTGGGTCAGGGCCTGCAGAAGAATGTACCAACCAGGCTTCTCTTCCACATAGCTTGCCTCCTTGACCATAGCAACCGGATTCTGAACATTGGCCTGAAACCTCTCCATATAAAAAGATACCTTTACATAGAAGCGTCTGCTGGCTGCACCATGTCAGTCACAAGCCAATTGGAAGACAATGGCAGATCCACATGGCCCCACCACAGATTTTTTTTTATCACACACCTGCCCTTCACTGCACTAGGCCCACTACTCTGCAGGGTCCAACTTCCTGGAATCTCTGTTATACACCATTTTCATGAAACTCAGTCAATCAAGTCACTGTCCTGAATAATCATGTTCAGCAACAGGACAACCAAAGTTTCTCCAGTGCCATCTGGTCATGGGAATTTCAAAAATTTCATGGTATTTATCTAGCAATTTTTCAAGGATGAAGTTGGCAGCATGTGGGTTTCAATTCATTCAGGGACCGTTAAATGTTGTGGAAGTTCATTTCAAATGAAGTTCTGGAGAACTCTCACTGGCAAGGTTTCCCAAAGATTGGCCAAAGTGTCACATAAATCCAGGCCCATTGAGGTCTACAATGTAACGTCCATGTGTGTTTTGACTCTCAACTAAGACTGCCAAGTCGTTAAGAATAAAATCATGTGATATCAAGCCTGAGATTCCCAGTGGTCTCTGAAAAGCCACCCTGGGCCTAGATCTCAGTTTCCAATGGTGACTCTCATGCTTGGTCTTCTAAAATCCCAACACAATTCATGGCAATACTTCTCTAAGTTCAGTTCCTGTACTCAGCCTCTAAGGGGAATCACACCAGAGTTCAAACCCAGGTGGACTCAGTCATCCCTTCCAACTGCCACAAAAATAACCACAATTAAATCCAAAACACTCCCACATGGCCCTCATCTTCTTCCATATAGACACTCATCATAACCTCTGACTGGAGATTTTCATGAGGAATGCAGCCCAAGAGAGTGTCCAAAATATGCTTTCTTGCCCCTCATTTACCTAAATTCTGCGTGACCTGGACACCCTTCCTTTGAACCAGGAGTGATCAAATAGGCCTGCCGTTAATACTGATCCACTTCTCAAATTTGAGAACTACTGACTGTGGGGTTTAAATTCTTTATATGAATTGGAGTCATGAGAAAACCCAACCACCTATGGGCTAGCCTCTGCAGGGAACTGAAGAACTCATTTGACCTAAAGGATCCCTATTCTCACTTGATTGATGTCAGAAACCTTACAGAGGAAGGCGAAAGACTTCATCCACAATGACTGCTCTTTTGCTATTTTGGTTTTGGATGCACACATGGGATGTTTCTTTAGATCCATCAGTTGCTGAGAATCTAAGCTACAGCCTAACACAGGGCCAAGACGCTGATTCATACACATCTTTTTGCAAAGCAATTAAGCAAAGAGCCACAGCTGATGCCCATTCTTTTTTATTTGAAAAAGGTTTTCTTTAGACTTCGCAAAGCGTTGTCCTGAGGCAAAGACCTTCCTGACATTCAGGGAAACAGAACAATAGGTAAGCAAAAGGCCCAAAGCAGGGTTTCTCCAATGAGACTTTACAGGTTAAACAGGTATGTGAGTTTTCTGAGATGCTCGCAATTCACTTCAGTTATTCAGTACAAGGCCATGTCACAGAGCATGGAGGTGGTACATATCTTGGATACAAAACCATGAGCCTATTATGGAGAGTGGCCAGATTTCAGGAAGAAAACAGGAACTAAGGAAGATCGTAGGTGTTGCCCATCATTATGGCAAGCCACATTCCATTTATAAATTGGGCAGCATGAATGCTGGTAAGCTTTCTAAAAGACAGGACACATCCATTGATGCTTTCTCTTTTCTAATATCTACAATAACGGACACAGCGGGATACAGCGACACAGAAACACTCGCATTGTCAAATGACTTACTAGAAACAATTCACCGCAAACCAAACAAACCTCATTTCCTACCTCTTCTCAGAACATGAGCCAAAACCACAAACCCACACCCACACCCACAAAGGCACCTCTTTCCTCCAAGTAGGTTGTGACTATTTGGAGTGTCCTCTGACTGTGGGCCATTCTACGTTCCCCCGAAATGGTCTGTCCTGTCTCAGATTTTGTGTCCTTTGCCAACTCTCTGAAGTTGTCAGGAGCCAGTGGTGAGCCACTACCTGTTTTCTCAGGAAAGGCCCCTCTTCAGAGTTTTCCTGCCATTTGGCGATCCTAACATTAGTAGGTACCAAGAAAGACTGACTCTGTCGTTGGGAAATTCAAAAAGTATAACCAATGAGACTGGGACTGGGACTGTCAATGTTTGACTGGCTTCCTGGATTGCAAGTTCACAGAGTTCCATCACCAAGGAAGTGAGGTGAGGTCACTTCCGTCAGAAACTGAATGAGTTCACTGCCTTGGCAACCAATCTGTCCTAAGAGTTGCTTCCAAGCTTCCCATGAGATGGAGGCTGCCCCTGCTTCCTGTGACACTTTCACAAGTTAGAATGGTATATCACCCATAGGCACCCAGGAGCAGCTCTCCACACAGGTCTCATTTGGTCCATCTTCTCTACATTAAGAATGGAGAGCCTGATTCAGACAGAACACTTCACCCTGACCAGGTTGTTTTCCATGGAAGATGACTTTTGCACTCTCAGGTCTTTCAGAGTTGCCTACATCTTCTCCAGAGATTATATCTGCATGGACCTTTGAGGTTATCAGCAGGTGGAAGATTCCCTATATTCCTGTATTGTAAGACCAACTCTGTCCCTGCTCTTCTGTAAAGTTAGATTGAGGGAACCATGTATGGTTAGGGTTAATAACATGTTTGATTTGGGTTAGGAATCATTATGCTGAATAAATAATGGTATTGGGAACCTGCAATATGTATAAAAATATATAGGTGAAATATATGTATAAAAACAGAAATCTAAGTAACATTTGAAGCCCAGAAGGGCACTGGGCCCTTGATTGGGATACTTAGCTTTGAATAAATTGATATACAATGGCATAAGACCTTGTACTTTGGATCATAGAATGTAGAAGAGAACATTCAGTCAAAAAGGATAGTCGGTAGTGAAAGGTTAATAAAATAGGTACTTGTCACTTCCTGTTTTTCTGTATGCTTAACAAAACACTGTTAAAATCTTGAGAACTGTTTGCTAATCTTGTTCCCAGAATGTGCTGTCCCCAAGTGCCAAAGTGTAGAATGTACTCCCTCACCCGGTTGCACGCAAACCGACCACTCGCCCTGAACCATCAGTAAACTTCCCTCCCTGCCCTCTCCAAGGAAAATATATATGTTCTGCTTAAACTGTTCTCAGGGCTCTCTGATCTATTCAAGTGAGCTCCGAGCCCCAGCATGCTGGACCCAGAATAAACCCTTTGCTGTTGGATAAGACAGTCTGTTAGTGGTCTCTTCCTTCCATGCTCGCCCGACCTTTACATATGGAGATTCCACCGAGTTTTGGCAGCGGCGGACAAAAGACCCTAACGGGTTCCTCTCGGGTTAAGTAAGGCCCCTCTTTCTTGTTTCAGTGTTAAGTTTAGGGCTTGGCAAAATGGCTGTCGATGAAGAGCGTGAGTTCTCTCCGATGGTGGCTGACAGACGTGTCACAGAGCCGCAGGCCACGTCCCTGGGGGACTTCCCAAAGACTCGGGAAATCGAGCAACAATAGTCTCCTCGACTCAGTAATATTTTGTATCGGATTCGGAATTGCCAGGCCATTGGGTTTTGCTGGCTACTCAGTCCTGGTCTCAGTTTTGGATGTCCATTGAATGTCTTTATTGTCTTGTCTTGTCTGTGTCATGTGTCTTGCATTCACTCTTTGTGTATCTTTCATTATGGGACACAGCACTTCAATGCCCCTGTCCCTGACCCTTGATCACTGGACCAAAGTCCGCTTAAGGGCTCAGAATCTTTCTTTTTTAGTAAAACGTTGGACCTTTCGGAATCTCTGTGCCTCAGAATGGCCCACCTTTGAATTTGGATGGCCCCTAGAAGGATCTTTCTATTTCCCACTAATTTAGGAAGTCAGAGATATTGTCTTTCACCCAGGCACACATAGCCATCCGGATCAACAGCCATATATGTTAACTTTGCAGGACCTCTGCAAATCTCCTCCTCAATGGGTGAAGCCTTTCTTTGTCCCTTCCCCTGCTCCTACTCCTTCCCCCATGATCTCTCAAACCCTCTGCTCCTCCTCCTCCTCCACCCTTTGTAATCCCTGAGTCACAAGATTTGACTCTACTGTACTCTCTTCCCCCTTATTATACCCTGCCCTCGTCCCCCAACCACCAACACCCTCTAAGTGATTCTCCTGCAGCTGACTCAGCCTCTCTACCATTGGAGGAATCTAAGCTGGCCCAGCGCCCTCCAGATAACTCCCCCGCAGCACACACAGCCCCTCCTCCGCAGGAGGAAGCTAGCCCAGCTAAGGGAACTTGATGGTGGCGAATGATTGAAAACCCTGGACCTCCTGTGATGCTCCCCCTATGTCCCTACGGACCATTGATTGACGAAGGCCATGGGGGGAAAATGCAAGCCTACAAATATTGGCCTTTCTCCTCTTCCGACCTATATAACTGGAAAATAACAATCCCCCTTTTTCCGAGGACCCCATCGGGCTCACAGGTCTGGTTGAGTCATTGATGTTTTCACACCTGCCTACTTGGGATGACTGTCAACAATTCCTAGGGACTCTCTTCACGACAGAGGAACAAAAGAGAATCTTCCTGGAAGCTATAAAAAAATGTCCTCCGACCAGATTAAAGACGGACACATTTTCCCAACTTAATCAAAGCTGGTTTTCCCTTGAAACAACCCAACTGGGACACAAACAACATTGAGGTTAGAAAGCATCTGTCCACTTATCGCCAGGTTCTAATAGTGGGCCTCCAAGTGGCCACTAGGCGACCAACTAATTTGGCCAAGGTAATAGAGATTATTCAAAGGCCTGATGAATCTCCCTCTATGTTTCTAGAGAGAATTATGGAGGCATGTAGGAGATATACTCCTTTCGATCCACAGGCAGAGGATCAAAAGGCATCTGTCATAATGGCCTTTATTGGGCAAGCTGCCCTGGATATTAAAAGAAAGTCACAATGCTTAGATGGATTACAAGATATGACTTTGAGAGATTTAGTCAGAGAAGCCAAGAAAATATACCTTAAGAGAGAAACTGAGGAAGAGAAAGAAGCAAAGTGAGGATAAAAGAAACAAAAGACAGACTAAGGCGTTGACTAAGGTCCTGGTCACAACAACAAAAGGGCCAGAAATTAAGAAACAGGGAAACAGGAAGGGATACCTGGTCCCATGCCAGAGGCCACCCCTGGCCTCAGATCAATGTACCAACTGTAAAAAAAAAAGGACACTGGGCCAAAGAGTGCCCTAGAAAGGGACAGCCACGCCAGTCAGCCATTCTGACTCTGGAGGATGAGTATGAAAGTCGGGGCTCAGATCCCCTCCCCGAGTTCAGGGTAACTTTTGAAGTGGAGGGGACCCCAGTAATCTTTGAAGTGGATAAAGGGGCAATATACTCACCCCTAATGTCACATTAGGCCCTCTATCAAATAAAAGGTCTCTAGTTCAAGGGGCTAATGACAGTAAATATCGGGCTTGGACAACTAAGAGGATCATGGAACTGGGGAAAGGAAAAATCCATCACTCCTTCCTAGTAATCCCAGAATTCCTAGCCCCATTGATGGGCAGAGATCTGCTCACCAAGTTCCGGTCCAAAATAACTTTTAACCCTGAAGGCCCCCAAGTGGAATTTCTAAATCCTTCAGTAAAAACTCCTATAGTCACAGCTCTAAATACGTCAGTAGAAAATGCACATCAACTCACTCACCTTGGTTCAAAGAAACTGCAGGTATTTCTGAAGTATCAAGAACAGAGTTTTCCACTAACTGACTCACAGCAAAAAGAAATAACTGAATGGGTAAAAAAAGCCTGTCGAGTCCATCAATTGGTAAATTCTTACCCTTCCAAGCTTCCTGCAGGAAAGCACCTACGAGGAACCAGACCAGGACAATTCTGGGAAGTTGACTTTACTGAAATTAAGCCAGCAAGGTATGGACATAAATATCTTCTAGTCTTTGTAGATACATTTTTAGGATGAATTGAAGCCTTCCCCACTAAAAGAAAAAAAAAGAAACAGTGCTAATGGTGGTCAAGCAGATCCTGAAAGACATTTTTCAAAGATACGGCCTGCCAAAGGTAATACGGTCTGATAATGCACCGGTGTTCATGGCCCAAGTAAGTCAGGGGTTAGCCAGGAACCTGGGGATTCATTGGAAGTTTAATTGTGCTTACAAACCCTAGAGTTCAGGACAGGTAGAAAGAATAAATAGAACCATTAAAGAGACCTCAACGAAATTAAGCTTAGAGACCAGCATAAATGATTGGACTATGCTCATGCCTTATACAATGTTTCGTGCAAGAAATATGCCCTCTGTTTCTTTGAGTAACCACACCCCCTGTGAATATCTAGGGTGCCTCTCTTCCAGTAACGGACCAAAGCCCAACTCTAAGACCTAACAATCCCTTTCACACCCCCTTGTTTGACAGACTTAAAGCTCTTGAAAGATCTCAGTGATACCTGTGGAAACAGCTGGCCACTCCCTACCAAACTGGGGACGAGGGGACTACACATTGATATCAAGTAAGAGACTTCATCTACGTAAGATGATATCAGGTGTCATCCCTGGAACCCCACTGGAAAGGACCATACCAGGTGCTACTTATAACATCTATAGTGGTAAAGGTAAACGGAATCACTTCCTGGATCCATGCCTCTCATCTCAAGCCTGCGCCCTGTCCACACTCTGGCTGGAAACTGGAAAAGACTGGTAACACTTTCAAATTGCATATTCACCGTGTGGATAAGCCTATAGACTCTCCCCTTGGCCACAAGTAGTCCTAACCCTCATCAGCCCGTTCAGCAGCGATGGCTGATCACAAATTCTACTGGAAAAGAAGTATAATCTATCTTGCATGCAGCCCACTTAGGGACCTGGTGACCATCTCTCCACCCAGACATTTGTCAGCTGGCTATAGGTCTTTCCTAATGGGATATCCCTGATGAAGAGGATCCCACTAAAATTCCATTAAATCCCTTCCTTACCATAGATAATGGAAACAAATATTATGGATGTAGGGACACACGAGCCAGATGCAGGTTGGCTAGCCTAGATTACTGTGTTTACCCGGCCGACTGTCAAAGCCAAAAACAGCCATGGCTGTGTGGGGGAAAAGCCGACTTCTTCTGTAAGTCATGGGGATGTTAGCGTACAGGGGCTGCCTGATGGAACCCAAACCCTGCATTAAATTCAGTAGACAGCATTGGCCATATTACGAATTAGATAACAAAAACTGATGGCCACCAGAGGGGATTCTAGATCCTCAAATCCTGCATGACCTTTTTAACATCTGCTAGTGCTCAAAAGGGTGAAAGGAGATTCCACTATGTGGAGGCCTTTTCCCTTCTTCGCTCACATCCTGAACTATGCTTATCCAATAGATCCTCACCTTCAGCCTTCTGTTCCAGAGTCTCTGCTGTCACTCCCACCTCAGCAACCTGATTTCTCCACTACAATTATTAGATCAAAAACCCAAACCTCTGCTGGTTCTCAGACCATTGCCCCCTTGCTGAGGTAGCAGGTACTGAGGTACCCCTCCACCCACTCACTCCTCTCTTCTGTTGACAGTGCCCACACTGGGTCCCACCAGGTCCTCTTACCAACTAACCCAAAGCTCAAACCAGCTGAGGAGACCCCTCAGACCTCTATCCAAGATGTAATGAAAATGGCCTTTAAAGTTGCTTTGTCATCACTGAAAACAGTTTACTACAAATTTAAAGTCCCTCTGCGTTTTGGGATACTCACTACCATCTTCCCCTCTGCTTGACCTGTTCTACTGCTCAAATATTTGTTGCTAGGAAAATTCCAAACCACTTTCCCATTATTTTTTTACATCTCTCTTTTCTCATTCTCAGATCCTCGGAGCTGCTCTCAGCCCCACCTTCTCTGTCTTTCCCCTCTATACCAGGCCCACAGAAAAGTCTTTAACTGACCTTCTCCAGAAGTCTTCACCATGGCTGACTTTAGGACTTTCAGCAAAAGAGTCCCTATAAAAAAGTTCAATGTAGTTAAACTTTCTATTTTCATGTTGCCCTGTTCTACTTGGCCACTGGCTAAAAAAATCAGCACTCCTAATCCAGACACCCCCTTACTAGTTTTTCACAAAAATATGTGAACAAGGCCTCTGGCCTTGACGTGGGGCTTCACAGAGATAGCTACATTTCTAAGTTAACGAAGTTAGCAACTGGGCTCCGTAGTAACAGCTGGCAATGGGAAAATAAGAAAGGGAAGAAAAAGCTCTTTCCCTCCCAGGTGTCCTTGAAAAGTTAACTTGCCCAGAACCGAGGAAAAAACAGAAACAAAAACTGCTTTTTTCAACTTCTGCAGACTGTGAACTTCTGAGCCCCTTCCCTTACATGTTGGGTACAAAATTCTGAAACTACCTAAACTTGGGTTTCAGAGGATTAGTTGATTACAACAGAATCAATGCCCTCTGAATCTGGTTGCAACCAAATAGGACTGTTTCCCTGTCTTCAGTGCTATCTTAGGTGCGTTGCCTTGTCCTTCCCTACTACAGCATGATTCTATATACTTAAACATTGTTAATGTTTTCATGAAATGGTCAACAGATGTGATTAATTGTGTAATCGTGCAGATGTTTCCCAGAGTGCTCTATCACGACGCAGATTCATTTGAAGATCAAATAGGGGGGCATTCAACCCGGTTCCACTGAAAATATATATCTCTCAATGTAGCCATCCTATTAGGAATAGAAATTGCTGCACTGGTGGCCACGGGAACCACTGCCTTTGTCCAAGGGACTCAACAAATGACCCAACAAATGACAGCAATAGACCAAAACTAAGATATTAGAAACCTCCATCAGAGCTTTGCATGAGCCTTTTACCTCTCTCTCTGAAGTTGTTTTTCAGACCACTCGAGGGTTGTACCTCCTCGTCATGAGAGAAGGGGGCTTTGTGCTACATGAGAAAAGAAAGTTGTTTGTATGCCGAGCATACTGGACTTGTAATAAAATCTAAGAGTAAATTAAAAAGATGCCTTGAAAAGCATCAACGAGACAGAGAGGCCCAAAAAAGGTGGTTTGAGTCTTGGTTCACACAGTCTTCCTGGTTAACAACGTTTTTATCAACCCTGGCCGCTCCAATAGTAATCCTCATGTTATTGCTAACTATTAAACCCTGTTTTCTCATCCGTGTAATTTCTTTTCTCCAGGCTCAAATTGGACGAGTTAAACTTATGGTAATACCCTACTAGTATACATAGAATGTGACACCCCCCCAATGATCATTTTTATGATTAAAAGTAGCCAGAAGAAGAAGTGGGGAATAAAAGGTTAGTAAAATTGGTACTTGTCACTTCCTGTTTTTCTGTATGCTTAACAAAACACTGTTGAAATCTTGAGAAATGCTTGCAAATCTTGTTCCCAGTATGTGCTGTCCCCAACTGCCCAACTGCAGAATGTGCTCCCTCACCCAGTTGCACGCAAATCGCCCACTCACCCCGATCCATCAATAAACTTCCCTCCCTGCCCTCTCCAGGTAATGTATATAAGCTCTACTTAAGCTATTCTCAGGGCTATCTGCTCTATTCAAGTGAGCTCTGAGCACCAGCATGCTGGACACTCAATAAACCCTTTGCTGTTGCATGAGATAGTCTGTTGGTGGTTTCCTCCTGTGAAGCTCGCTGGACATTTACTATAATGATTGAATGTAGAAGAGAACATCCAGTCAAAAAGGGATAGTTGATAGAAATAGGAAGATAGTACGTTTAGGAAGAAGTGTGAGTATACCATTTGGAACAAAAGTTCTTTAACAATAGGGTTTCGGTTACAGAGTGATTGTTAAAGTCAGCACATATGAAGAGTCAGTCACTATGATGAGCTGGGAAAAAATGTAGAAAAGCAGATATCAATAGAGACATTACGAAATCAGGCAAAGTATAAAGTGAGTGATAGGATTAGACATTTTCAACAGGGTTGAGTTTGAATACATAATATTAGGAAGAAAAAAATATGTGGTCACCAATAGGATTGACATTTGAGAGCATTAGGCAACCTGGACATAGATGTTTTTAGTAATCCATGTTCACTTTCCATTTAGTCCTTCGTGCAATCATAACCGTGACCATTACATTATTTGTCCAGAATACTACTGTGATAAAATGTATATGTAGATCAGGTGACATGAGTATTTCTTCCACCATTTCTGGAAGCAATATATTCAAGACGTAAAATTAGTATTGGGGTTACAAAGAGGTGCACCCTGTGTCTATGAATTTAGAGATAAATTACGAATAGACAATACAGTGAATAAATAATATAACTTGTTCCAACTTTAAATAATGGATTGAACTGATATCTTAAAAATTACAGGAAATCTTATATTGATATACAATCATTCATTCGCACCAATTATACATCTAATGGTAATATTAGTGTTTTGGTTTATCATGAACAGTGTGTGAGTTTTGTTTCAAAAGTGATTATGGAAATCGAAAATAATATGTTTGGAAAGAAGTCTCATGAATAGACCAGTCAGGAAACCTGGAGGAATGCATATGTTGTAAAGCAGGAAGCGATTGAAATTGAATCAAATCCCTATAAATTTGCTAATTTGTGGATGAAATATATATCCTATGATGTGCATAAACTCATGAAATAGTAATGTACCATTGTTGAATAAAAATGAACGTCAAAATACACATCATGTCCCATAGGAATCTACTGGCATTGATTTTAAACTGGGTCAGTTACTGTAGAAATATTAGGATTCTCGTGCATTATTCACCGAATTTAGTTATCTTTTTTTTTTTTAATTTTTATATATGGTTGCTCAAAACATTACATAGTTCTTGATAAATAATATTTCACACTTTGATTTATGTGGGTTATGAACTCCCATTTTTGCCCCGTTTACAGATTGCAGAATCACATCAGTTACACATCCATTGATTCATATATTGCCATACTAGTGTCTGTTGTATTCTGCTGCCTTTCCTATCCTCTACTATCCCCCCTCCCGTCCCCTCTCCTCCTCTCTTCTCTCTCTACACCCTCTACAGTAATAAATTTCTCCCCCTTGTATTATTTTTCCCTTTCCCCTCACTTCCTCTTGTATGTAATTTTGTATAACCCTGAGGTTCTCCTTCCATTTCCATGCAGTTTCCATTCTCTCTCCCTTTCCCTTCCACCTCTCATCCCTGTTTAATGTTAATCTTCTTCTCATGCTCCTCGTCCCTACTCTGTTCTTAGTTACTCTCCTTATATCAAAGAAGACATTTGGCATTTGTTTTTTTAGGGATTGGCTAGCTTCACTTAGCATAATCTGTTCTAATGCCATCCATGTCCCTGCAAATTCTATGATTTTGTCATTTTTTAATGCACAGTAATACTCCATTGTGTATAAATGCCACATTTTTTTATTCATTCTTCTATTGAAGGGCATCTAGGTTGGTTCCACAGTCTTGCTATTGTGAATTGTGCTGCTATGAACATCGATGTAGCGGTGTCCCTGTAGCATGCTCTTTTTAGGTCTTTAGGTTTTAGACCGAGAAGGGGAATAACTGGGTCAAATGGTGGTTCCGTTTCCAGCTTTCCAAGAAATCTCCATACTGCTTTCCCATTTGGCTGCACCAATTTGCAGTCCCACCAGCAATGTACAAGTGTACCTGTTTCCCCAGATCCTCGCCAGCACTTGTTGTTGTTTGACTTCATAATGGCTGCCAAACTTACTGGAATGAGATGGTATCTTAGGGTGGTTTTGATTCACATTTCTCTGACTGCTGGAGATGGTGAGAATTTTTTTATGTACTTGTTGATTGATTGTATGTCCTCCTCTGAGAAGTGTCTGTTCAGGTTCTTGGCCCATTTGTTGATTGGGTTATTTGTTATCTTATTGACTAATTTTTTGAGTTCTTTGTATACTCTGGATATTAGTGCTCTATCTGAAGTGTGAGGAGGAAAGATTTGTTCCAAGGATGTAGGCTCCCTATTTACCCCTCTTACTGTTTCTTCTGCTGATAAAAAACTTTTTAGTTTGAGTAAGTCCCATGTGTTGATTCTAGTTATTAACGCTTGTGCTATGGGTGTCCTATTGAGGAATTTGGAGGCGACCCCACAGTATGTAGATCGTAGACAACTTTGTCTTCTATCAAACACCATGTCTTGATTTGATATCAAGCTCCTTGTTCCATTTTGATTTAACTTTTGTGCATGGCAAGAGAAAGGGATTCAGTTTCTTTTTGTTACATATGGATTTCCAGTTTTCCCAGCACCATTTGTTGAAGATGCTATCATTCATCCATTGCATGCTTTTAGCCCCTTTATCAAATATAAGATAGTTGTATTTTTTTGGATTGGTTTCTGTGTCCTTTATTCTTTACCATTGGTCCACCCACCTGTTTTGGTACCAGTACCATGCTATTTTTTTTACTATTGTTCTGTAGTATAGTTTGAAGTCTGGTATCGCTATACGGCCTGATTCTCACTTCCTGCTTAGTGTTGTTTTTGCTATTCTGGGTCTTTTATTTTTCCATATGAATTTCATGATTGCTTTCTCTATTTCTACAAGAACTGCCGTTGGGATTTTGAATTGCATTGCATTACACATATAGAGAACTTTTGGTAATATCGCCATTTTGATGATGTTAGTTCTGTCTATCTATGAACAGGGTACATTTTTACATCTTCTAAAATCTTCCTCTATTTTTCTCTTTAGGGTTCTGTAGTTTTCCTTGTATAAAACTTGCACCTCTTTTGTTAGGTTGATTCCCAATTATTTTTTTTTTTTAGTATATTGTGAATGGAGTGGTTGTCCTCATTTCCGTTTCAGAGGATTTGTCACTGATATTCAGGAATGTCTTTGATTTATGAGTGTTGATTTTATATCCTGCCACTTTGCTGAATTCATTTATTAGCTCTATTAGTTTCTTTGTAGACCCTTTTGGGTCTGCTAGATATAGAATCATGTCATCTGCAATAGTGATAATATAAGTTCTTCTTTTCCTATTTATATGCCTTTAATTTCTTTTGTCTGTCTAATTGCTCTGGCCAGTGTTTCGAGAACTATGTTGAACAGAAGTGGTGAAAGAGGGCATCCCTGTCTTGTTCCATATTTTAGGGGGAATGCCTTCAATTTTTCTCCATTCAGAATGATGCTAGCCTGAGACTTAGCATAGATTGCTTTTAAAATATTGAGATATGTTCCTGTTATCCCTAGTTTTTCTAGAGTTTTGAACATAAAGGAATGCTGTACTTTGTCGAATGCTTTTTCTGCATCTATCGAGATGATTATATGGTTCTTATTTTTAAGTCTATTGATGTGATGAATAACATTTATTGATTTCCGTATATTGAACCAGCCTTGCATCCCACGGATGAATCCTACTTGATCATGGTGCACAATTTTTTTGATATGCTTTTGTATCTGATTTGACAGAATTTAATTGAGGATTTTTGCCTCTAGGTTCATTAGAGATATTGGTCTGTAGTTTTCTTTCTTTGAAGTGTCTTTGTCTGGTGTAGGAATCAGAGTGATGTTGACCTCATAGAATGAATTTGGAAGAATTCCCTCTTTTTCAATTTCCTGAAATAACTTGAAAAGTATTGGTATTAGTTCCTCTTTAAATGTTTTGTAAAACTCTGCTATATACCCATCAGGTCCTGGGCTTTTCTTACTTGGTAGTGTTTTGATGTTTTTTTCTATTTCCTCAATTGATATTGGTGTGTTTAGGTTGTCTATATCCTCCTGACTCAATCTGGGCAGATCATATGACTTAAGAAATTTATCGATGCCTTCACCGTCTTCTATTTTATTAGAGTACAAAGATTCAAAATAATTTCGGATTATCTTCTGTATATCTGAAATATCTGTTATGATGTTGTCTTTTTCATCCCATATGCTAGTAATTTGAGTTCTCTCTCTTCTTGTCTTCGTTAGCATTGCTAATGTTCTGTCGATTTTTTTTATTTTTTCAAAGAACCAAATGGGTTGACGTGTCTGCCACGCTTGCAGGCCGCTGGGCCTGTTCCGCCTGTCGGTTGCAGGTCTGCCTACCTTGCGGGAGCGGGTGGTGGCTCTGCTCTGGCCCTACTGCCACTGGGGTGTCGTGACTACCATGCTGGCAGATCGCTGGGCCTGTTCTGGGTGCGGGCAAAGGCTCTGCTCTGCCCCTACTCCAATTGGGTTGACGTGACTACCACGCCGGTTGGCCGTTGTGCTTGTACTGGGCGCGGGAGAAAGCTCTGCTCTGCCACTACTCCAATTGGGGTGTCATGTCTACCATGGTGGCAGGCCGCTGTGCCTGTTCCGCAGGTCAGTCACAGGTCTGCTTTTGTTGCGGGCGTGGGCGGAGGCCTGCTTGGCCCCTACTACAATTTGGGTGACGTGACTACCACACCAGCTGGTGACTGGGCCTTATCCGGGCACGGGCAGCGGCACTGCTATTTCCCTACTCCATTTGGGGTGACGTGGCTACCACGCCTGCGGGCCTGATGAATCTTCCTCTATGTTTCTAGAGAGAATTACGGAGGCATATAGGAGATACACTCCTTTCGTTCCTCATGCACAGGATCAAAAGGCATCTGTCACAATGGCCTTTATTGGGCATGCTGCCTTGGATATTTAAAGAAAGTTACAATGCTTAGATGGATTACAAGATATGACTTTGAGAGATTTAGTCAGAGAAGCTGAGAAAGTATACTATAAGAGAGAAACTGAGGAAGAGAAGGGAGCAAAAGGACGATAAAAGAAACAAAAGACAGACTAAGGAGTTGACTAAGGTCCCGGTCACAACAACAAAAGGGCCAGAAATTAAGAAACAGGGAGACAGGAAGGGATACCTGGTCCCACGCCAGAGGCCACCCCTGACCTCAGATCAATGTGCCTACTGTAAAGAACGAGGACACTGGGTTCAAGAGTGCCCTAGAAAGAGGCAGCCAAGCCAGCCAGCCATTCTGACTCTTCAGCATGACTACGAAAGTCGGGGCTCAGATCCCCTCCCTGAGCTCAGCGTATCTTTTGAAGTGGAGGAGACCCCAGTAAACTTTGAAGGGGATACAGGGGCAACAAACTCAGCGCTTAAGGCCCAATTGGGCCCTCTATCAAATAAAAGTTCTCTAGTTCAAGGGGCTAATGGCAGTAAATATCGGACTTGTACAACTAAGAGGATCATGGACCTGGGGAAAGGAAAAATCCATCACTCCTTTTTAGTAATTCCAGAATGCCTGGCCGACTTTTTCTGTACGTCATGGGGATGTGAGCATACAGGGGCTGCCTGATGGAACACAAACTCCTCATCAAATTCAGTACACAGCATTGGCCATATTACCAATTAGATAACCAAAACCGATGGCCCCCAGAGGGGTCTCTAGATCCTCAAATTCTGCGTGACCATTTTTTTTTAAAGAGAGAGGCGAGAGACAGAGAGAAAGAGAGAATTTTTAATATTTATTTTTTAGTTTTGGCGGACACGACATCTTTGTTTGTATGTGGTGCTGAGGATCAAACCCGGGCCGCACGCATGCCAAGCGAGCGTGCTACAATTGAGCCACATCCCCAGCCCTGTGTGACCTTTTTAACTTCTGCAAGTGCTCAAAAGGGTGAAAGGAGATTCCCCTATGGGCAGGCCTTTTCCATCCTTCACTCATATCCTGAACTATGCTTATCCAATAGATCCTCACCTTCAGCCTTGTGCTCCAGAGTCTCTGCTGTCACTCTCACCTCAGCAACCTGATTTCTCCCCTCCAATTATTAGATCAAAAACCCAAACCTCTCCCGGTTCTCAGACCATCGCCCCCTTGCTGAGTTAGCAGGTACTCAGGTTCTCATCCACCTACTCACTCCTCTCTTCTCCTGTCCGTGCCCGCACCGGGTCCCCCCAGGTCCTCTTACCAGCTAACACAAAGCTGAAACTAGCAGAGGAGAGCCCTCAGACTCCTATCAAAGATGTAATGAAAATGGCCTTTAAAGTTGCTTTGTCATCACTGAAAACAGTTTACTAAAAATTTAAAGTCCCTCACATGCATTTTGGGATACTCACTCTTGTCTTCCCCTCTGCTCTACCTGTTCTGCAGCTCAAGTTTTTGTTACTAGGAAAATACCAAACCCCTTTCCCATTATTCTTTTACATCTCTCCTTCCTTATTCTCAGATCCTCGGAGCTGCTGTCAGCCCCACCTTCCCTGTCTTCCCCTTCTGTACCTGGCCTACAGAAAATTCTTAACTGACTTTTTACAGAAGTCTTCACCATGGCTGACTTAAGGACTTTCAGCAAAAGAGTCCCTATAAAAGAGTTCAATGTAGATAAACTTCCTCTTTTAGTGTTGCCTTGTTATACTTGGCCACTGGCTAAAAAAATAAGCACTTCTATGCTAGACACCCCATTACTTGTTTTCCACAAAATATATGAACAAGGCCTCTGGCCGTGAGCTGGGGCTTTACAGAGATGGCTATATTTCTAAGATAAAGAAGTTACCATCAGGGCTCCATGGTAACAGCTGTCAGGGGTGAAAAATAAGAAAGGTAGGAAAAAGCTCTTTCCCTCCCAGGTGTCCTTGAAAAGTTAACTTGCCCAGAACCGAGGAAAAAACAGAAACAACAACGGCTTTTTTGAACTTCTGCAGACTGTGAACTTCTGAGCCCCTTCCCTTACATGTTGGGTACAAAATTCTGAAACTACCGATACTTGAGTTTCAGGAGAATAATTGATTACAACAGAAGCAATGCCCTCTGAATATGGTTGCAACCAAATAGGACGGTTTCGCTGTCTTCTTTGCTATCTTAGGTGCCTTGCCTTGTCCGTCCCTACAACAGCATAATTGTATATAATTAAACATTGTTTATGTTTTCTTGAAATGGTCAACAGATGTGATTAATTGTGTAATGGTGCAGATGTTTCCCAGAGTGCTCTATCATGATGCAGGTTCATTTGAAGATCAAATAGGGGGGCATACAACCCGTTTCAACTGGGAACATATATCCCTCACTTTAGCCATCCTATTCGGAATAGGAGTTGCTGCAGGGGTGGGCACAGGAACCACTGCCCTCGTCCATGGGACACAACAAATGACCCAATTAGAAGAAGCAATAGACCAAAACTAAGATATTAGATACCTCCATCAGAGCTTTGCATGAATTTTTAACCTCTCTCTCTGAAGTTGTTTTACAGAACAGGTGAGTGACACAAAACACACACACACACACACACAGAAAAAAAAAATAGCAACATATATGTCAATCAAAATTCATCATAAAATATATATCATCCACAGATCCAAAAATATTCATTTTACTGAACATGGAAGCTCACCCATTGGTTGAATATTCAGTTCCAACACGGTTTAGTAGGAGTGATCTCTTCTCACAATTTGTATCTGCCAACTCATCCACCTCACAAGAATGTATGTGTGGTACCAGGTATGATTCTATATATCCATATAAAAATATATGTGCTGAATGGGCTACAGAGAAAGGGAGACAGGAATTCACAATTTGTTAACTTTAAAAACACATGGAGAACTATTTCAACAAAAAATTGACTAGATTTAACTCCTACTCTGTATCATGTAAAAGGCAAGTCCAAATATACACCATGACTCCTCTAAACTGCTTGTATTTCTATTCTGTTTGGGTTATTTTTCTCCATCCTATTAGAAATAGTATTCAGAGTCTGATAGGGTATGTGTTAGTGTCAGGGATTCAGTATTTCGAATAGAAAATAGGAAATTGAATCCAATGTGTATGCAAATATATGCTACACAAAAATCTTCCCACTCTCATCCAGAACAATGCTTTAACATTACTTTCGCCTCAAGTAAGACACAATTATAGGAGAAGAGTTAGAAAATCTGTGAATACCTATCTGGAATGGAAAATGCTCCAGATTTCACATCTTTGGTGGAGGTAGAGGACTTTCTAAAAGTAAGGGACAGGGTAAACACTCCACAAACATGGAGCTCTTCTGGCCTAAGGACTTTTTGAGAATCTCACTCTGAGGTTGGGCACTTGAAATTTAGGTTGTTTTCAGGAGCTTTATCTTCTTTTGTAGTGAGAACATCAAAGGTGGGTCTCCATCACTTTGACCTGAAGGACATGGGTTCTTATTTTCCAATTAACATGAAGCAGGAGGCCTGAATCCTCTCTTTGTTGGTAAACAGTGACCACTGGTGACTAAATGTCTCCCCATGTGAACTGTGAAGCCATTTTGTCCTCCTCCACTTTTTGTGGTGTTTTTCCTGCTGCACTGAGAGTTTAGTATTTGCTTCATAAAATACAAGGAGCCCAACTGAGACACAGTGCTGGAGGGAGTTATGTCACGTGTGGTGGGTCAGGGTGTGCAGGAGAACGCACCAACCAGGCTTCTATCCCTCATAGCTTGCCCCATTGCCCCCTTGTCCATATGACCCTTATTCTGAACATTGCCCTGAAACCTCTCCATATAAAAAGATGACTTTACAAATAAGCATCTGCTGGCTGCACCATGTCAGTCACAAGCCATTTGGAATCCAAAGGTAGATCCTCATGGCCCTACTACTGATGTTTTTTCACACACCTGCCCACCAGTGCTCTAGGCCCACTACTCAGCAGACTCAAACGTACTGGCATCTCTTTTCTACAACATTTTCATGAAATCCAGTCAATCAAGGCACTGTCTGGTATACTCATGATCAGCAACAGGACATTCAAAGGTTCTCCAGTGCCACCTGGTCATGGAAATTTTAATAACTACATGGTATTCATCTAGCCATTGTTAACGATGAAGTTGGAGGCACTGTGGGTTTCAATTCATTCAGAAACCATTAAATAATGAGGAAGCTCATTTTCAATGAAAGCTCTGGAGAACTCTCACAGGCAAGGCTTCCCAAAGAGTGGCCAAAAGGTCACATGAAGATAGGTAAATTGAGGTCTACAATGTGAGGTCCATGTGTGTTTTGAAACTCAACTATGGCTGCCAAGTCTTTCAGAATAAAATCATGTGTTATCCTGGCTGAGATTCTCAGTGCTCTGTGGAAAGCCACCCTGGGCCTAGATCTCAGTTTCCAAGGGCAACTCTCATGCGTGGCCTCCTAATATCCCAACACAATTCATGGCAATACTTCTCTGAGTTTAGTTCCAGAACGCAGTCTCTAAGGGGAATCCAACCAGAGTTCAAGCCCAGGTGGACCAAGATATTTCTTACAACCACCACACAAATGACCACAATTAAAACCAAAACACTCAAACAAGGTCCTCATCTTCTTCCATATAGTCACTCATCGTAACCTCTGGCTGAAGGTCTCCATGAAAGGCTCACCCAAAGACAGTGTCCAAATAAACTCCCTTGCCCCTCATTTGCCTAAAGTCATGTTGGCCTGGACACCCTTCCTGTGAACCAGGAGTGATCAAATAAGCCTCCCGTTAATACTGCTCTGTTTCTCCAATTTGTGGCCTACTGACTTTCAATTATAGATTCTTTATGTGATTTGGAGTCATGCAAAAACCTAAGCACTTCTGCAGTGATTTGAAGAACTCATTTGACCCAAGGAATACCAATTCTCACTTGATGGAAGTCAGGAACCTAACAGAGGAAGACGAGAGACTTCATCCACAATGACTGATCTTTTGGCAATTATGGTTTTGGATGCACACATGGGATCATTCTTTAGATCCATCAGCTGCTGAGAATCAAAGTCACAGCCACATACAAGGCCAAGAGGCTAATTCAGACACATCCCTTTCCAAAGCAATTAAGAAAGAGCCACAAGTGATGCCCATTCATTTCCATTTGAAAACTGTTTTCTTCAGGCTTCACAAAGGGGTGGCCTGAGGCAAAGACCTTCCTGATATTCAGGGCAACAGAACAATAGGTAAGCAAAAGGCCAAAAGCAGGGTATATCCACTGAGACTTTCCTGGTCACATTGATATCTGAGTTTTCTGAGATGCTGGCCATTCCCTTCAGCTATCCTGTACATGGCCATGTCACAGACCTTGGAGTTGTTACATATCTTGGACACAAAACCATGAGCCTATTCTGGAGAGTGGTCAGAATTCAGAAGAAAACAGAGACTTAGGAAGGTAGTAGGTATTGCCCATCCATAAGGCAAGCCGCACTCTATTCATAAATTAGGCAGGATGCATAATGGGAAGCTTTCTACTAGACAGGACACATCCATTGTGGCATTCTCTTTTCTCATGTCTACAACCGCGGACACAGTGGGATACACAGACATAGAAACACTCATCTTGTCAAACGACTTACTAGAAACAGTTCACTTCAAATCAAACAAACCGCCTTTCGTACCTATTCTCTGAACATGAGACAAAACAACAAACCCACACTCACAAATGCACCTCCTTCCCTCAAGTAGGTCTGTGACTCTCCGGAGATAACTCTGACTGGTGGGCCATATTATGTTCCCCCAAAATGGCGTGTCCTCTATCAGATCTGGTTTCCTTGACCAACTCTGTGAAGTTGTCAGGAAAAAGTGGCCAGCTACTACCTGCTTTCGCAGGAAAAGTATCTCTTCAGAGCTCTCCTGGTATTTGGCTATACTCACATCAGGAGGTACCAAGAAAGATAGATTCTGTCCTTGGAAAGACAGACTCTGTCCTTGGAAAATCCAATCAAGTGAGCCCACAGGGACATGGACTGGGATTGCCTCTCGGTGTCTTGGTTCTTGGATAGCAAGTTCAGAGTGTTCCATCACCAAGGAAATGAGGTATGTCACTTTCTTTGGAACTGAATGAGGCCACTGCCTTGGCAACCACTTTGTCCTAACACTTGCTTCCAAGGGTCCCATGAGATGGAGGCTGCTCCTACTTCCTGGAACACTTTCACAAGTTAGAATGGTATATCAACCATAGACACCTGGGAACAGCTCTCCACACAGGTCTGGTTTAGTCCATCTTCTCTAAAATAAGTAGAGAGATGCTGATTCGGACACATCCCTTTATCCTGACCAGGTTGTTTGACTTGGAATAGGACTTTTGCTCTCTCAGGTCTTTCATACCTCCCTACAACTTCTCCAGGTATCATTTCTGCATGGACCTTTGAGGTTTTCAGCAGGTGGAAGGTCCCCTAATTCCCTGTATTTTAAGAACAACTCTGTTGCTGCTCTTCTGTAAAATGAGATTTAGGGAACAGTGTATGTTTAGGGTTAATAACAGGTTCAATTTGGGTTAGGAATCATTCTGGGCGATGAATAATGGTATTGAGAACGTGCGATAATTACAAGAATATAGAGGTGAAATATCAGTATGGAAACAGAAATCTAGGTATGATTTGAAGCACAGGACCTTGTACTTTGGTAGATTTAATGTAGAAGAGAACATCCAGTCAAAATGGATAGTCGGTAGGATTAGGAAGATAGTCGGTAGGTTTAGGAAGAAGAGTGAGTATAGGATTTGGACCAAAAGTTCTTTAGCAATAGGGTTTCTGTTAGAGAATGAATGAAAATTTCAGCACATGTGAAGAGTCAGTCACAACGATGAACTGGGGAAAATAAGTAGGAAAGCAGGTATCAATAGAGACATTATGAAATCAGGCAAAGTATAAAGTGAGTTATAGGATTAGACATTTTCAACAGGGTTTAGTTTGAATATATAATCATTGGAAGAAACAAATATGTTGTCACCAATAGGATTGACATTTGAGAGCATTAAGCAACCTTCACATGGATGTTTTTAGTTATCCATGTTCACTTTCCTTTTAGACTTCGGTACAATCATAAGTGTGACCTTTACATTTTTTGTTCAGAATTTTACTGTGATAAAATATATATGTGGATCAGGTGACATGAGTATTTCTTCCACCATTTCTGGGAGCAATATTTTGAAGACATATACATTAGTGTTAGGGGTACACAGAGGTGTACCCTGTGTCTATGAATATAGAGATAATGCATGAATAGACCATCCTGTGAATAAATAATTTAACTGGTTCCACTTTAAATAATGAATTGAATTGATATCTAAAAAAATATAAGAAATCTTATATTGATATATAATCATTCATTCCAACCAGTTATACATCTAATGGTAATTTTAGGATTATGGTTTATCATGAAGGGTGTTTGAGTTTTGCTTTATAAGAGATAATGAAAAATGAAAATATTGTGATTGGAAAAAGTCTTATGAAAAGACCAGTCAAGAAACATGGAGGAATACATGTGTTCTGAAGCAGGAAGTGACTGATCATTAAACAAATGCCTATAAGTTTTCTAACTTGTGGATGAAATATATATCCTATGATGTGCATAAACTGAAGAAATAGTAATGTACCAGTGTTGAATAGAAATGAACGTCAAAATACACATCATGTCCCCTAGGAATCTACTTGCATTGATGTTACACTGGGTAAGTATCTGTAGAAATATTAGAGTTTGTATTCACCATTCTATGAAGTTACTTTTCAGTACTAGGAAAGAAATATATATTTCAGGTGGATGATTATTTCTGAGTATAATCTTGTGGAAAGTTTGTTATAAATCCACATATATGAATATGAATGAATTTAGGGAGCGTATAATAAGACACATATATTTCATATTTTGAATAATCTGGAGAGTATATATATATATATATATATATATATATATATATATATATATGCACGCACACGCACAGACATTAAAAAGTAGCAATATAGGAGATCCAACATGGTGGCGAACATGGAGAAATCAAGTCTCTGACCTCTTAAGCTGCGCAGGCATAGGGAGTCATGAACTGTCTAAATGCTGTTTGTTCAGAATCACTAGGCAATGCTGACCTGACATGGATCTGGTGCGAACAGTCTGGGCCCCTCAGAAAACACACAGAGCCCGGATCAGCTGCATAGAAGCTCAGATTTGCCTGCTTCTTGTGTCTCAGAACTAACATTCCCTCTGAAATAACTGGTCGGCCCTTCTGAATTTACAGAGGTAAAAGGCCACTGAATTGAAATGGGGCTTCGGAGACACAGTCAGGACCCATCCGTTGCTTTGGTCACCTGGCAAAAGGAATGAACGGTCACCATTTCCATGGGATACCACCATGGAAGAGAACTGACGTCATGGGCAGAGGAGATAACTTCATTGAAACCAGTACGACAGGTGTGTAATTCCCTATGCATCTCTCTCCACACAGCGGGGAAACATTAAGGGCCCCTTCCAGCTCTCCTTTAAGGGGCCCTCCCAGGTCTCCCGTGAGAAAGATGGCCAGACCGAGGAAATCATGTGTGCTGTGGGACTCGTGGCATGGAATTCCCGGCTACCGCTCCCACCAGTGCTGACAACTGAGGTCTCTTACACCAGCTAATGTGGGCATGGATACCAGAGAGCAAGCAAATTCGCTGGGGGTTCCCAGCCCCAAGCTCTACAAACTTAGGGTCTGAGGGAGGCAAACAGGGAGAGAGTGGCAGGCGTTGATGAAAACAGGACTACCAGGAACAGAGACCTGACTTGTAGCAAGTATTGTGGTGAGTGTCACAGTTGAGCGGAGCCTGGCTTGAGGAAACACTAGAGAAGGTCCTAGGCACTCAGGATTGGAGAACCGCCCAGTCTGGGAGGAAGAGCTGCTGCACAGTGTTTGGTTCCCACCTATTTAGAGGAGAAGCTTGGCCCAGTGAGCACAGCTCCACCTACTGGAAGAGAAGTTAATTGAACTCTATGACTGCATGTATTATTATTATTATTATTTTATTTTTACTTTTTTTCTTTCATTTTCATTTTTTGTTGTTGTTCTTTAACTTATTTTAATGTTTTTATTTTTTAAATTTTACTATTATTATTATTATTTTAAATTTTAATTTTCATTTTTAATTATCATTATTATTTTAAAAAAAATTATTTCTTTCTTTATTTTCTATTTTTTTCTTTTGTCTTTTCATTTCTTTTCAATTTTCTTATTCCCTCATCCTTGAATTCTACCTGCCTATTTTCATTCTCTTTAGTGACTTCTTCCCATTCCTTCTAATATCTTTCCTCCCAAGCTTCAAATAAATTTATAAGAATAAGCAGTAACTCAGCACTCAAACAAACAAGAAGTAACATGAGCAGCATAAAAAAGCAAGAAAGAAAAGGAGTACAAACAATGAAGGATAACCTAAATATTCAGGAGGACCTAGAATCATCAGAAAAATGGTCATATAAAAAACTCAAGGAATACCTTAGACAGATGGAATGAAACCTTAAAGAGGATACGAGAGAGCAAATAAATACAGTGAAAGAACACATTGAAAATGAATTACATAAACAGATAAAAGAAGAAGTTAATCTTCTTTATCAGGAGATAGAGATTATAAAAATTCAAAGAATAATTCTAGAAATGAAGAAAACGATAAACCAAATTAAAAACTCAATTGAGAGTATCACTAACAGAGTGGAGCAAGTAGAAGACAGAATGTCACATAATGAAGACAAAATATATCATCTTGAAAAGAGTCTAGCCAACACAGAAAGGCTGGTAAAAAATCACGAGAAAAACATCCAAGAGGTATGGGATAACATAAAAAAAACCAAACTTATGAGTCATCTGGATAGAGGAAGGTACAGAGATTCAAACCATGGGAATGAGTAACCTGTTGAATGAAATAATTACAGAAAATTTTCCAGAAATAAAAAAGGAAACGGATATACAAATTGAAGATGCTTACAGGACACAGAGCACACAAAATCCAGTAGACCAACGCCAAGACACATTGTTATGAAGATATCCAATATACAGAACAAAGAGAAAACATTAAAAGCTTCAAGAGAAAGGAGGAAGATTACATTCAGGGGTAAACCAATATGGTTAACAACCTATTTTTCATCACAGACACTGAAAGTGAGAGAATCCTGGAACAACGTATTTCAAACATTGAAAGACAATAGATGCCAAACAAGAATTCTGTATCCAGCAAAATTCAGCTTCAGGTACGACAACGAAATAAAAATCTTTCATGATAAAGAAAGGCTAAAAGAATTTGCAGCAAGAAAACCACCATTGCAAAGTGTCTTGAGCAAAACACTACACGAGGAAGAAATGAAAAACAACAACCAAAACCATCAGTGGGAAGTGCCTCAGTAATGACAGAGGGCGGTGGAAAAGCTAATCATGGAGAAACAAAGTAAATTTAAAAAAACGATAAATATTCAAACATGGATGGCAGTAGAAACCATGTATCAATAGTAGCTCTAAACACTAATGGCTTAAACTCTCCAATAAAGCAACATAGGCTTGTAGCTTGGATTCAAAAAACAAATCCAACAATATGTTGCCTCCAGGAGACATATCTGAATGGAAAAGACACACACAGGCTGAAGGTGAAAGGTTGGGAAAAAATATACCATGCACACGGTCCTCATAAGCAAGCAGGGGTGGCCATCCTCAAATCGAATTAAATCGACTTCATGACTAATTTAATCAAAAGGGATAATGAAGGAAATTATATACTGTTAAAAGGAACCATTCACCAACAAGACATAAAAATTATCAATATTTACGCACCATTAAATGGTGCTGCAACGTTCATAAAACAAATTCTCCTCAAGTTCAAGAATCAAATAGACAACAACACAATAATTATGGGTGACTTCAACACACCTCTCTCACCATTGGACAGATCCTCCAAATAAAAGTTGAATAAAGAAACTATAGAACTCAATATCACAATCAATAACCTAGACTTAACTGACATATATAAAATATATCAACCATCATCAAGTGGATATACTTTTTTTTTTAAGCAGCACATGGATCCTTCTCAAAAATAGACCATATATTATGCCATAGAACAACCCTCAATAAATATAAAGTGGTGGACATAATACCATGAATTTTATCTGATTATAATGGAATGAAACTGGAAACCAATGAAAAAGAAGGAAGGAAAAATCCTACATCACATTGAAAATGAACAACATTTTACTGAATGATTAATGTGTTACAGAAGACATAAATGAGAAAATCAAAAAATTCTTCGAGATAAATGAAAATACAGACACAACATATCGGAATCTATGGGACACAATGAAAGGAGTTTTAAGAGGGAAATTCACCACCTTGACGTCATTCCTCAAAAATAGGAAAGAACAACAAATAAATGAGCTCACACTTCATCTCAAAGCCCTAGAAAAGGAAGAGCAAAACAACAGCAAATGTAGCAGAAGGCAAGAAATAACTAAAATCAGAGCGGAAAACAACAAAATTGAAACAAAAGAAACTATTGAAAAAATTACAAAACTAAAGCTTGGTTCTGCGAAAAATAAATAAGAACAATAGACCCTTAGCATCCCTTTATGTTCAAAACATTAGAAAAATTAGAGATAACAGGAACTTACCTCGACATTGTAAAAGCTATCTATGTTAAGCCTCAGGCTAGCATTATTCTGAATGGAGAAAAATTGAAGCATTCCCTCTAAAATCTGGAACAAGACAGAGATGTCCTCTACCACCACTTCTATTCAATATAGTTCTCGAAACACTGGCCAGAGCAATTAGACAGATGAAAGAAATTAAAGGCATGAAAATAGGAAAAGAATAACTTAAATTATCACTACTTGCAGCTGACATAATTCTATATATAGAAGACCCAAAAGGGTCTACAAAAAAAAAAAAAACTACTAGAACTAAGAAATGATTTCAGCAATGTGGCAGGATATAAAATCAACATTCATAAGTCAAAGGCATTTCTGTATATCAGTGACAAAACTTCTGAAACGGAAATGAGAAAAAAAACACTCCATTCACAATATCCTCAAAAAATAAAAATAAAATCCTTGGGAATCAACCTAACAAAAGAGGTGAAAGATTTATACAATGCAAACTACAGAACCCTAAAAAGAGAAGTAGAATAAGATCTTAGAAGATGGAAAAATATAAACTGTTCATGGATAGGGAGAACTAACATCATCAAAATGGTGATATTCCCAAAAGTTCTCTATAGGTTTAATGCAATGCCAATCAAAATCCTAACGGCACTTCTTGTAGAAATAGAGAAAGCAATCATGAAATTCATTTGGAAAAATAAAATATCCAGAATATCAAAAGCAATTCTAACCAGGAAGTGTGAATCAGGCGGTATAGCGATACCAGATTTCAAACTAAATTTCAGAGCAATAGTAACAATGACAGCATGGTACTGGTACCAAAACAGGCGGGTGGACCAAAGGTACAGAATGGAGGACACAGAGATTAATCCACAATGCTACAACAATCTTCTATTTGATAAAGGAGCTAAAAGCATCAATGGAGGAAGGATAGCATCTTCAACAAATGGTTCTGGGAAAACTGGAAATCCATATGTAACAAAATGAAACTGAATCCCTTTCTCTTGCATGCACAAAAGTTCACTCAAAATGGATCAAGGACCTTGATATCAAATCAGAGACATGGCGTCTGATAGAAGAAAAAGTTGGCTACGATCTACATACTGTGGGGTCGGGCTTCAAATTCCTCAATAGGACATCCATAGCACAAGAGTTAATAACTAGAATCAACACATGGGAATTACTCAAAGTAAAAAGTTGTTTCTCAGCAAAAGAAACAATAAGAAAGGTAAATAGGGAGCCTAAATTCTGGGAACAAATCTTTACTCCTCACACTTCAGATAGAGCCCTAATATCCAGAGTATACAAAGAACTCAAAAAATTAAACAATAAGATAACAAATAACCCAATCAACAAATGGGCCGAGGACCTCCACAGACATCTCAGAGGAGGACATATAATCAACAAGTACATGAAAAAATGCTCACCATCTCCAGTAGTCAGAGAAAGGTGAATCAAAACCACCCTAAGATTCCATCTCACTCCAGTAAGATTGGAAGCCATTATGAAGTCAAACAGCAAGTGTTAGTGAGAATGTGGGGAAACAGGTACACTTGTACATTGCTGGTGGGACTGCAAATTGGTGCATCCAATTTGGAAAGCAGTATGGAGATTTCTTGGAAAGCTGGGAATGAAACCACCATTTGACCCAGCTATTCCCCTTCTCGGTCAATTCCCTAAAGACCTAAAAAGAGCATGCTGCAGGGACACTGCTACATCGATGTACATAGCAGCACAATTCACAATAGCAAGACTGTGAAACCAACCTATATGCCCTTCAATAGATGAATGGATAAAAAAAATGTGGCATTTATACAGAATGGAGTATTGCTCTGCATTAAAAAATGACAAAAGTCATAGATTTGCAGGGAAATGGATGGCGCTAGAGCAGATTATGCTAAATGAAGCTACCCAATCCCTTAAAAACAAATGCCAAATGTCTTCTTTGATATATGGAGATTAACTAAGAACAGAATAGGTATGAAGAGGATGACAAGAAGATTAACATTAAAACAGGAATGAGAGGTGGGAGGGAAAGGGAGAGAGAAGGGATATTGCATGGAAATGGAAGGAGACCCTCAGGGTTATACAAAATTACATACAAGAGGAAGAGAGAAGAAAGGGAAAAATAATACATGGGGAGAAATTTATTAAGGTAGAGGGGGTAGAGAGAGAAGATGGTAGGAGAGGGAAGGGGAGGGGGGATAGTAGAGGATAGGTAAGGCAGCAGAATACAACAGACACTAGTATGGCAATATGTGAATCAATGCATGTGTAACTGATGTGATTCTGCAATCTGTATACAGGGTACAAATGGGAGTTCATAACCCACTTGAATCAAAGTGACAAATATGATGTATCAAGAACTATGTAATGTTTTGAACAAGCATAAATAAAAATTAAAAAAAAAAAAAGAAAACTAACTTCGGTGAATAATGCACGCGAATCCTAATATTTGTACAGTAACTGACCCAGTTTAACATCAATGCAAGTAGATTCCTATGGTACATGATGTGTATTTTGACGTTCATTTTTATTCAACACTGGTACATACTATTTCATCAGTTTATGCACATCACAGGATATATATTTCATCCACAATTTAGCAAATTTTTAGGCATTTGTTTCACTTTCAATCACTTCCTGCTTCAGAACACATGGATTCCTCCATATTTCTTGATTGGTAATTTCATGAGACTTCTTTCCAAACACATTATTTTCGATCCATAATCACTTCTGAAGCAAAACTCACACACACTTCATGATAAAAAATAACCCTAAGATTACAATTAGATATATAACTGGTTGGAATTAATGATTGTACGTCAATATATGATTTCTTATATATTTTCAGATAACAATTCAATCCATTATTTAAAGTGTAACCAGTTATATTATTTATTTACAGTATGTTCTATTCATGCATTATCTCTATATTCATAGACACAGGGTACACCACTTTGTACCCCCAATACTAATTTATATGTCTTCAAATATTGCTCACAGAAATGGTGTAAAAAATACTCATGTCACATGATCTACATATATATTTTATCACAATAATTTTCTGGGCACAAAATGCAAAGGTCACACTTATGATGTACCAAATCCTAAATGGAAGTTGAATATGGATTACTAAAAACTTCCATTTCCAGTTTGTCTAATGCTTTCAAATGTCATTTCTATTGGTGACTACATATTTGTTTCTTCCTAAAATTATGTATTCAATCTCGATCCTGTTGAAAATGTCTAAACCTATCACTCACTTTACAATTGCCTGATTTTGTAATGTCTCTATTGATATCTTCTTTCCTATATTTTCCGCAGTTCATCATTGTGACTGACTCTTCGCATGTGCTGACATTTACATTCACTGTATAAATGAAACCCTATTGCTAAAGAACATTTGATCCAAATTTTATACTCACTCTTCTTCCTAAACCTACCGACTCTCTTCCTTATCCTACCCACTATCCCAATTTGAGTGGATGTTCTCTTCTACAATCAATCTTCCAAGGTACAAGGTCCTATGCCATTGATTATCAATTTATCTGAGACAACCGTGCAGAACATAATTAAAAGCTAAGTATCCCAATCAAGGGCCTCATTCCCTTCTGGGCTACAAATCTTACCTAGATTTCTGTTTTCATACTTATATTTCACCTCTATAGTTTTATAAATATCACAGGTTCCCAATACCATTATTCATCCATCAGAATGATTCCGAACCCAAATTGAACATGTTATTAACCCTAACCATACACTGTTCCCTCAATCTAACTTTACAAAAGAGAAGGGACAGGGTTCGTCTTGCCATACAGCAATGTAGGGGATCTGCCACCTACTGAGAACCTCAAAGGTCCATGCATATTTGATCCCTGGAGAAGATGTAGGCAGCTATGAAAGACCTGAAAGACCAAAAGTCATCTTCTATGGCAAACAACCTGTTCAGGATGAAGGGTTGTGTCTGAGTAAGCCTCTCTCTTCTTAATGTAGAGAAGATGGACCAAACCAGGCCTATGAGGAGAGCTGTTCCCGCAAACTGGTGTGGCCAATTTGGAAAGCAGTATGGAGATTCCTGGGAAAGCTTGGAATGGAACCACAATTTGACCCAGCTATTGCCCTTCTCGGACTATTTCCTGAAGACCTTAAAATAGTGTATACCTCTGGGATACTGCCACATCGATGTTCTTAGCAGTACAATTCACAATTGCTGCACTGTGGGCAGAAACTAGATGCCCTTCAATAGATGAATGTATAACAAAAATGTGGCATTTATACACCATGGAGTATTACGCAGCACTAAAATATGACAAAATCATGGAATTTTAAGGGAAATGGATGGTAATAGAGCAGATTATGCTTAGTGAAACTAGCCAATCCCTAAAAAACAAATACCAAATGTCTTCTTGGATATAATGAGAGCAACTAAGAACAGAGCAGGGAGGAAGAGCAGGAAGAAAAGATTTACATTAACAGAGACATGAGGTGGGAGGGAAAGGGAGAGAAAAGGGAAATTGCATGTTAATGGAGGGAGACCCTCATTGTTATACAAAATTACATATAACAGGTTGTGAAGGGAATGGGAAAATAAACAAGGAGAAAAAATAATTACAGTAGATGGGGTAGAGAGAGAAGATGGGAGGGGAAAAGAGGGGGGATCATAGAGTATAGGAAAGGTAGCAGAATGCAACAGTAACTAATAGGGCATTATGTAAAAATGTGGATATGTAACCAATGTGATTCTGTAATCTTTATTTGGGGTAAAAATGGGAGTTCATAACCCACTTGAATCTAATGTATGAAATATGATATGTCAAGAGCTTTGTAACGTTTTGAACAACCAAAAAAAGAAAAAAAAAAGTAGCCATGTATATGCCAATGGAAAATCATCATGATATATATATATATATATATATATATATATATATATATATATATATATATATAATCCACAGATGCAAAAATATTCATTTTACTGAACATGGATTTATGTATAATGTTATTGAACTAGGAAGCTCACCCATAGGTTGAATTTTCAGTTCAAACAGCGTTTAGGAGTAGTGATCTCTTCTCACAATTTGTATCTGCCAATTCAGCCACCTCACAAGTATGTACGTGTGATACCAGGTAGGATTCTCTAGGTGCATATAAAAATACGTGTGCTACAGAGAAAGGGAGACAGGATTCCCATATTTGTTAACTTTAAAAACACATGTAGAATTATTTCAACAAAAAATTGACTAGATTTATAGCTCCTATACTATATAATGCAAAAGGCAATTCCAACTACACACCATGCCTCCTCTGAACGGCTTGTATTTCTATTCTGCTTGGGTTATGTTTCACCATCATATTAGGATTATTAGTCAGAGTCTAGTAGGGTATGGGTTAGTGTCAGGAATTCAGTATTTCAAATGTTAAATTGGAAAATGAATCCAATGTGTATGCAAATATGTGATATACAATAATCTTCCCACTCTCATCCAGAACAATGATTTGACATTACCTTTGCCCCAAGTAAGACACAATTAGAGGATAAGAGTTAGAAATTCTGTGAATACTTATCTGGAATGGAAAATGATCAGGAGTTCACAACCTTGGAGGTGGTAGAGGAGTTTCCAAAAGGAAGGGACAGGGGTGATCACTCAACCTGATCTTTCATTAATATTGGGAGCCATCTTGCCTTAAAGCCATGGAAAGATAATTTTTGCTTTACTATAAATTACTGCAAATTCTGAACCTGCTTGGAATGCCTGCCCATGCCTTGAACTCACCCATGCCTGTCTTACTGACCAGATCACAGCCCTCTCTGAAACCTTACTGACACCTCATAAATATTGGCCTTCCCTGGCCAGACAACGACCCTCTCTGAGGCTCTAATGGTCCTCATAATTTCTGATGCTGGGGCCAGCAAATAAAAAATGTTAACTACAGTTAGTGTGATGCTTGTCAAAGTTCTGTTTTCTGATACTCCCTTTTTGTGTAACTTTTTGGGCTATAAAGCTGGGGTGTAGGAAAGGTGGGGATGCTGTCTTTTTCCTGCCGTTTTGAGAAGGAGAGTCAGCCTAGCCGGTTGAACTAATAAGCTTGCCTTAATTTGATTTTAATTGGAGTCAGTGGTCTTTTCTTGCATCCTGGTCTAACATTTTGGAGTTCCCCAGCGAGATGACGTGACCAGATCACAAGACCAGACTGCTGGAAATTCTGACGCTGGCCTTTCCTCCAGGGCTCAGGGCTGGAGAGCCAAGTTCCAAAGCCTTGGAGTGAGCCTTCGGTCCAGGGAGCACTGCAGTGAACCATCACACTAAAACTATTAGCAAGCACCTGGTGGAGGAGGCCTCCATTGGTAGGTGGTGCCTTTATAACATCTGATATCTGGTTAAGGGAGATGTCTTCTGATTACAGAGAGGTGGCCTGGGGAGGCTCACATGTACTCCGGTCCAGGACAGTAACAAGAATTGTTCTGTCCTCTGTTCTGTTCTGTATGGAATTTCTCTGAAAGGGTAGAAAGGTGCAGCCGGGCACGCAGGAGCTCCTACCCCGGAGCTTCAGCAAGACATTTCATTGCTCCTCAGTTTTTCTGTATCTTCACCAGGTTTCTGTTTCTTTGTGTTTTGTTTTGTGTTCTATATGTTTTTTGTTTGTTTGTTTTTGTGCATTTTGTTGTTTGATTTCTGTGGTAAAAACTTAAGGATATTGGACGTAAAAATGGGTAATAAAGCAAGTAAGCCTTACACCCTTTGGACTGTGTTCTAAAAAACTGTGATGAAGTTTACCGCCCTTTGTTAAGCAGGATGAGAAAAGCCCCTAGCTGGCAGCCTGGAACGCACCCACTGCAGAGGGCAATGCCTGCTGGCCACCAAGGAACAGAGTATCTCCCAGGTTAACAATGGAAACTCCTTTAAAACCCCTTGTTGCTCCAGTTCAAGAGAGTCACAACCTTTGGGCAGAGTCCCCTGTGTTTCTGCTTTGTTAGCAAAGCAGCAAACCTCCCTTTTTATTTTTCTCAAACCCTGTCCTCATTATTAAATAGGTATTAATTCGCTTCAAGGTCAGAAACCGAAATTTAAGTTACAAATTTTGATAACCCCCCGACCCTGGAACTTTTTGAGAGCTGACTACTGAAATGTTAGGAGATGGAGCGAGATTGGGGTGGAACCAAACCAGAGGAGCTAGTCCCATAAGTAAAAGGAGGGACTGAGGGACTCCCAGCATCTACCAAAGCCCTGCTGCTTCAAGGAATTCCTTCCTTCGTTCCCTGCACTGTAAGGATTATGCCACCTCTGTCTTCTTAAAAAAAAGAAAAAGAAAAAGGGGACACTAAATGCAGTAAAGTCACCATGGAAACCCTTGATATTACATTTCAGGTTGCCCTCTGTGAAAACATCTGATCCCCTTGTGAGGACATCTATCCTGCCACTGGTGTAGGAAATTTTTCTCTTATCTGCTCTGTTTTTAAGGCTTCTGTCTGTCAGCCATAGTCTGGACCTCCTTTCTGTCTGTCTTGTGTCTTTGTTTCTGGCCCTTTAAGACATGTGCAATAATGTGCTGATATTATAAATTGTTTCTTGGGAATGATATTAGTTCAATGTGTGTCTAAATGATGATGTTTTATTGTAACAATCTGGTATCTGGATGGGTTTTTGTAGCATTGCTCAATCTTGCAGTTAAAAGTCGGGTTTAGGTAATTGTTTAGTTTATGATTTCAGATAATTCATGCCAGATAACTTAAATACTTAGGATGGAAAACTAAAGCACTCTACTTCCAAGTTGGCAAGTAACTTCCCAAACATTCAGTTTTATTTGTCACTAATTTTGAATTGGGTAGACTGAGAAAATATCACAGTGTGTACCAGTGCATTAATTTGGACAAGGATAGTAAATCATAGTATGGTATCTGTTGACAAAACAAGATGTAAAGATATAAAATTTTGTGAATTTCATCTTAAAATTGTATCATAATTTTCAACATCCGAACCTCAAAATTATGGTTAAAATGCCTTAGGCCTGAGGTGTCTGCTCAGAATAGCAGTTTTTCCCTGCTCCTTTCAGACCTCAGCCAGGACTTTTGTTGAAATGCAAATGAAAGAAGCCTGCAAGCTCAGTAGGAGACTGATCTGAGGCCTAAGGCAGGAAAAAAGGTAAATTGTATGGTATTTATTAATTACTGGGCAGTCATTTTTTCTAGGACTCTTATTTTTTTCCTTAGATTCTGTATTCTTTTTTTGAGCTCATGAATTTGATCCTACAGACCTAGGTTAATGTTATTCTGATCAGCTCTATCTTTGACCAACAGTGGAGTTTTTGAAACATTGCAATGGAGATTTCAACTGCAAAAAGCTACAAGGCCTTTACTATTATTATGTGTGCACACTTTTGTTATGTGTTCTATGTCTATATATACATATATCCCTATATCATATATATGTTATACAAATTAACACATATAAGGAGCACTCATAAAAAAAGCACTCATAAAAACAAATTTTAAAACGTGGATCCAAAGATCTTTAATTCAAGTGATTTAATTGGTACAATTTAAATTGGATAAACAGATAAAAATAAATGTCTTTAAATTTAACCTAACAAGTTTTTCTAGGTGTTCAAAAATCTAATAAAATATTAATGCCGACAAAAGGTCTAATATGATTTGGTTCTAGGACTTTTTCTTCAACAAAAAATGGTACACTGTTCAATACATTTGTCTAATATTTTGATAAATAAGTAAAGTAAATTTGATATGGGATTACTCATTCATGAGTACTTTTGTTAGATATCTGATTGATTTACTAAGGTCTGTATAAGTTTGTCCTAAAGTCTGTATAAGATTGTAAAAATCAGTCATGTGTTAAAGAGACAAAAATTTCTTAAAACATAAGTTTACCCATAACATTGTGGTTATTAAGTTTTATTTTTCTAGAGCAAGCAACCATAAAAATTAAACAACTGATTAAATAAGAACTGTTATTTTAGAGCACTGTACTGCCATTTCTTTAAAAGCTAAACTTGGTTAATGTAGAAAAATCAATGCAATTGTGATGCTATTAATGTGCTCATATCTTCCAGGTATACAAGTCTGTAAGGTAGAAACTTTAAAAGAGCATTATATCAAGCTGGTGTTCTGAAGTTGTATGGTAAAAATATATATATATATATTGGGATTTATTTACCTGTTGTCAATAAGATATGTAAACTTTTATGTTACTTTTTATATTGGGGAACAATTTAAATGTATTTTAAGTTAATGAGAGCCTAATCTATGTAAAGGTTAAAAACTTTCAGCCTTTTTTTAATTCATGTTTTAAATGCTATATCATATGGTGTTAGCTAATGTTCATGTGACCTCAAACAATTTATGTAAACTTTGTAAAATGATATTTAAAAAACAAAGATTAGCTTTAGAATTAAAACACTTAAGATTAATAAAGAGCCCTTCCTTACCTGAGATAAGGCTCTGTGTCCCATCTTATTATGTGAGAATGACTACGAAAGCAGTAGGTCAGATGTTATTTCATTTAAAGATATTTTTAAAAGTTTTTTTTTCCTGTCAACATTACTAGCATCTCAAACAGAGGATATAATGTATAACTCAGCCAAAAATTTTAGGGTAGCTATTACACGAACTAAGTTTGTTTACTGTTGTTAATTTTATTTTGTAATTTCCTTATGGGTGATATAAAGATTCCCTGTTAGTGTTTTACAGAAGTGTTGCTTTAAGAACACAACATTGGTTAATTTAAGATAATTATCCATCACCTACAAGACAGACAGAATAATACAGATCCCAAATAATAAAAAGATAAATAATTTTAAATTATAGACATTAAAGCCCAGTACTCTTAATATAAGTCTGTTAAAATTTATTTGATGGATGTTTAAGATTAGGATTTAAAATTAAAGTTATATGAAAAGGGACAAGAAAACCAATATTTGGCTCTTGCCCTCTGAGTCAGTCTGTATTCAGGGAACAGGGGACTTCTCTAAAGAGCTTTGCAACTCTGAACCACATAACTTCCTGATCAGGGAGATTAATGAGACCACTGGAGAACAGAAAGCCAATCAGTGCATTTGCTACGAAGAGGAGAATCATCAGAGAAGGGAGACATCCCTGATGCTTCCGAGGGAAGCCACATGGTCAAACAAGACCTGGACCCACCTAGCGCAAATGGCACTAGCAGAACTGAGAAGCTGCTCTCAAGTTTCCCCAGGAATGACTCCCATAAAAGCTCAGCTGACTGTTCACAATAGATAGAAACAAAAGTCAGTTTGACTGCTTCATCTTAAACACTTAGAAAAGACAGTTAAAAACAAATTACAGCCATTCCTGGGCATTTTATATAATAATAGTAATAATAATATTTTAAGGTATACACTTTATGTTAGCCTCCCAAAATAAGTAAGACTAAAGGCTACAAAGAAGGATTCTCAGACAGCAATGCCTGATAACTATAAAAAGAGGCTATCAAGATTATCTGCCAGAGGCAGAAGTTTTTAGTTGAAGGCCTACAGATATTCTTAACCTAAACACATACTCTTGGTATTTGTTAGTATGATTATGCAGCAATGAGTAAGAGAATTAAAGGTTTCTCTATTAGACACAGAGGTCATACTAGTAAAAGTATTTTGCAAGATCAGATGACATTAAATTATTAAACTGAATCTTATGGGGAGGGACAAATGTAACACTAAAAGTTAAATATTAAGTTGACAGACCTGATAACTGGGAATATTTAAGACTGGTGAGGAAACTTCTATACAGTGACATGTTCCAGCTGCTGCATCATTTATTAAGTACTCATGTTTTTTTGTTTCTCTCATAGAAGAACCCATCCCCAGATGACTTTACTACCTGTTCTTCCCAATCCAGACTTCAAACCTAACTGACTTCTAAAAGGCGACTAATGTCCCTCAGGCGGTGCCCCCTCACGTCACCCTCTCTCAGCTCAGAAGAAGTCTAAATGAGTGACGCCTCTCTTCTTACAACAATGGAGACAAAAATAAATAGAATATCAATATAAGTAATTAATTAAGTCAGGTAAAATCAGGGAGATGTGTTTTTGGGTGAGTTCAAAAAATCGGGAGACTATTACCTGAGGGATTAAAATTCCCACAGTGCTCTTCCTACCCAATCAAATATATGAAAGGAACACATTAGAAAAGGGGGGAATGATTGACCCAACCTTATCTTTTATTAAAATTGGGAACCATCTTGCCACAAAGCCGTGAAAAAATAATTTTGGCTTAACTATAAATTACAGCAATATCTGAACCTGCTTGGAATGCCTGCCCGTGCCTTGAACTCACCCATGCCTGGCTATCTGACCAGATAACAGCCCTCTCTGAAACTTTGTTGACACCTCATAAATATTGGCCTTCCCTGGCCAGTCAACACTCTCTGAGGCTCTAATGGTCCTCATAAATTCTGATGTTGGGGCCAGCAAACAAAAATGTAAACTACCATTAGTGTGATGCTTGTCAGAATTCTGTTATTTTTAACCCCACTTTTGTGTAACTTTCTGGGCTATAAAGCTGGGCTGCTCTTCTGTTCCCGACGTTTTGGGAGGGAGAGGCAGCCAGGGTGGTGGAAATAATAAGCTTGCTTTAATCTGATTTTAATTTGAGTCAGTGGTCTTTTCTTGCGACCTGGTCTAAAAGGTAAACACTACACAAACCTGGAGCTCTGCCGGACTAAAGACTTCTTGAGAAAATGCCTTTGACGATGCGCACTCGACATATATGTTGTTGTCAGAAGCTTTAGCTTCCATTCAAATGAGACCATCAAAGCTGGGTCTACATCTATGAGACCTGGAAAACATTGTTTCAATTTTTTCAAAGAACATGAGGCAGCAGTGCTGACTTCTCTCTGTAGGTAAACTGTGGCCACTGAAAGCTAAGTGTCTCCACATGTGGATTGTGAAGCCATTTGGCCATCCTCCAATTTTCATGGTGTTTCTTTCTACTGCACTGGGAGTTTGGTATTTGCTTCATGAAATACAATGAGTTCAACTGGTACACAGTGCTGGAGGGAGTCCTGTCACGTGTGGTGGGTCCGGGTCTGCAGGAGAATGCACCAACCAGGCTTCTATCCCACATAGCTTGACCCTTTGACCATAGCAACCTGATTCTGAACATTGCCCTGAAACGTCTCCATAAAACAAAATGCCATTTATGGAGAGGTTTCAGACATATAAGTGATTCCTGTCTGTAACATGTCAGCCACAAGTCATTTGGATGTCAATGGCAGAATCACATGTCCCGACCACAGATGTTTTATCACACACCTGCACACAACAGCTTTTGGCCCACTACTCAGCAGGCCCCAACATACTGGCATCTCTGTTCTACACCATTTTCATAAAACCCAGTCAATCAAGGCACTGTCTGGTACACTCAGGATCAGCAACTGTACATCCAAAGGTTCTCCAGTGGCAGGTGGCCATGGGAAGTTCAAAAATTTCATGGTATTTATGTAGCCATTTTCAAAGATGAAGTTGGAGAAACTGTGGGTTTCAATTCATTAAGGAACCATTAAATTTAGAGGAAGCACATTTCAATGAATAATCTAGAGAACTCTCACAGGCAAGGGTTCCCAAAGACTGGCCAAAAGGTCACATGAAGCCAGCCCCATTGAGGTCTACAATGTAAGGTCCATGTGTGTTTTGACTCTCAACTATGGCTTCCAAGTCTTTCAGAATAAAATCATGTGATATCCTGGCTGAGATTCCCAGTGCTCTGTGGAAAGCCACTCTGGGCTTAGATCTCAGTGTCCAAGGGCGACTCTCATGTGTGGCCTCCTAAAATCCCAACACAATTCATGGCAATGCTTCTCTGAAGTCAGTTCCATAACGCATTCTCTAAGAAGAATCACACCAGAGTTCAAGCCCAGGTGGACCCAGGCATCTCTTACAACCACCACACAAATGACCACAATTAAAACTAAAACACTCCCACATGCTCCTCATCTTCTTCCACATAGACATTCATCATAAACTCTGGCTGGAGGTTTCCATGAAGGGCACAGCCCAATACACTGTTCAAAATAAGCACCCTTGTCCCTCATTTGCCTAAAGTCAGGGTGGCCTGGACACCCTTGCTGTGAACCAAGAGTGATCAAATAGGCCTGCCCTATATCTGATCTGCTTCTCCAATTTGAGGACTAATGACTGTCTGGTATAGATTCTTTATGTGAATTGGTATCATAGAAAACCCAAGCCCCTATCGGCTAGCCTCTGCAGGGATTTGAAGAAATGATTTGACCCAAATGATCCCTATTGTCACTTGATTTAGCTCAGGAAGCTTACAGAGGAAAGTGAGAGACTTCATCCACAATGACTGCTGTTTTGGCCATTTTGGTTTTGGATGCACACTTGGAAACTTTCTTTAGATCCATCAGGTGCTGAGAATCTAAGCCACTGCCACCACACCGGGCCAAGTGGCTGTTCCAGACACATCCCTTTCCAAAGCAATTAAGCAAAGAGCCACAGGTGATGCCCATTCATTTCCATTTGAAAACTGTTTTCTTCAGGCTTCACAAAGGGTTGGCCTGAGGCAAAGACCTTCCTGACATTCAGGGTAATAGAAACATAAGTAAGCAAATGGCCCAAAGCAGGGTTTCTCCACTGAGACTTTACTGGTCACACTGATATCTGAGTTTTCTGAGATGCTCCCATTCCCTTCAGCTATCCAGTACATGGCCATGTAACAGAGCTTGGACGTGGTACATATCTTGGAAACAAAACCATGAGGATACTCTGGAGAGTGGCCAGTATTCAGGAAGAAAAGAGGAACTTAGGAAGATAGTAGCTGTTCACCTTCCATTAGGCAAGCCGCACTCCATTCTTAAATTGGGTGAGAAGAATGCTGGGGAGCTTTATACTAGACAGGACACAACTATTGATGCATTCACATTTCAAATGTCTACAACCACGGATACAGTGGGATACACAGACATAGAAACACTCGTGTTGTCAAACGACTTTCTAGAAACTTTCCAGTCCAAACCTACATGAGACAAAACCACAATCTCACACCGACACCCACAACGGCACCTCCTTCCCCCAAGTATGACTGTGACTATCCTGAGTGTCCTCTGACTGGTGGGCCATACTATGTTCCCACGAAATGGTCTGTCCTATCTCAGATCTGGTCTTCTTTGCAAACTTTTTGAAGTTGTCAGGAGCCATGGTTGAGCCACTACCTGCTTTCTCAGAAAAAGCCGCTCTTCAGAGCTCTCCTGAAATTTGGCCATCATCACATAAGTAGGTACCAAGAAACACTGACTCTGTCTTTGGTAAATTCAAACAATTGAGACCACTGGGACTGAAACTAAGACTTGCTCTGGGTGCATGGCTTCCTGGATCCCAAGTTCAGAGAGTTCCATCACCAAGGAAGTGTTGTAGGTCACTTCCTTCAGGAACTGAATGAGGTCACTGCGATGGAAAACCACTTTGTCCTAACAGTTGCTTCCAATGGTCCCATGAGATGGAGGCTGCCCCTACTTCCTGTGACACTTTCACAAGTTAGAATGGTATATCAACCATAGGCATCCGGGAACAGCTCTGTACACAGGCCTGGTTTGGTCCATTTAATCTACATTAAGAAGAGAGAGGCTGATTCAGACACATTCCTTCATTCTGACCAGGTTGTTTTACATGGAAGTTGACATGGATTTGACTTTTGCTCTCTCAGGTCCTTCATAGGTAAAAAGGTCGGTCAAAAGTCGGAGGAAAAGTCCACCAAGAGACTGTCTCATGCCACAGAAAAGGGTTTATTGGGCGTCCAGCATGCTGGGGCTCAGAGCTAACTTCAGAGGAGCAAAGAACAAAGAGCCCCAAGAACAACTTGAGCAGAGTTTATTTACATTCTTTAGAGAGGGCAGGGACTTTGCATACATCATAGCCTCCTTTAGCAAATCAACATACCACGGGAAAATCAAATAACAACCCAAAAACATGATTAGCACATTCATTGGCAGGAAGAGGTCGGACAGGGGGTGATTGGTTAGCCCTGAGAAGGGGTATACGTTTAAACTGATTGGTTGAAGCCCTGAGATGTATACGTGATTAGCTGCACGGTTTCTGGGAAGGGGTTGTTTAGTAACTAGGTGGTCAGGGAAGATTTCAACACACATCTAATTGGCAGTTCCGGGAATTGTCTTAACTGCCACAGGAATTTCAGGTTCTGAGTGCAGCTTGGAAACTTTACAAAACCTGGTTCTTTATGTTTCAATTTTAATTTCTTTTATTCTTTCATTTCCCACTCCTTTTTCTTACTACATTTAATCTTAAAAGTAATGAATCATAATTATTGCGGGGTCTCACACTCTATTTCTGCCAGTGGAGCGTATTTCTGTCGGATTACCATGAGTTTTTCCTGCCCAATTTGAGCCTGGAGAAAGGAAACTAAGCGGTTAAGCAAACAAGGTCCCACAGTTAGCAACACCATAAGGATGATCAGGGGTCAAGCTAAGCCTGATAGGAGTGTAGTTAACGAGGGGGACTGGGTAAACCATGACTCAAACCACCCTTGTTGAATCTCCCTTTCTCTCTGGCACTCTTCAAGGCATTTTCTCAATTTACTCATGGATTCTCTTACAACTCCAGTATGGTCAGCATAAAAACAACATTCTTCTCTCAGTGCAGCACAGAGGCCCTGCTCCCTCATGAAGAGGAGGTCTAATCCTGGCCTGTTCTGTAAAACAACTTCAGAGAGAGAGTTTAAGGATTCCTACAGCACTGTGATGGAGGTCTCTAATGTCTTCCAGTCTTGATCTATTGCTGTTTCTAATCAGGCCATTTGTTGTGACCCATGGATGATAGCAGCTGTTCCCGTACCCACTCCTGCAGCAGCTCCTATCCTCAATAGGATAGCTAGAGTAAGGGACACTGGATGACAGCAAAATCAGGTTGTTTGTCCCCCTAGTACACCTTAAAATGATTCTGCATCATAATAAAGAACCCTGGGGAGTATCTGCACCATTACACAATAATTTACAAAGCTGTCAAATACATGGGTTGAAATGCAAGGAGTTCTGACTGTGTGGAGTTCAGTACAATTAAGGTTCCTTTAATTAGTTCCCAGGGGCAGGAGTCAACTGTACTCTGGACTGGGGAAGTAGGCAAAGATGGAAACTGGGAAGTATGAGATGGTAGAGGGGTTCTGGTAGATCTAGGCATGGGAGGTTTTGGAGGCTTAATTCCTGGCTTGAGGGGATTGGGCCCTATTGCTGTGGGATTTTCTTCCTTTTAAAGCAGGATGGTGAACCAGTGACCAACGTCATAACGAGGGCTATAAATATAGAATCGCATTTCCCACGTATTTTCCATAGACCATGTTGTTCTGAGGTAGCCCCTTCCTTTGGAAGTGAAAGTTATATTGAGGGGGTAACATAGACTATTCTTTCCACAGCGAGTTTTTGACACAACTTGGCTAGCGGCACATTTCTTGGGATCAATCCAGGTGTCATTTTTTCCAACCTGAATGATACTGTCTGGGGAGTTTGGGTTCAACCATGTAGCTCCCATTTGTTCACAACCCCAAGATCTAAAATAAATGTCACTGGGTCCTCCACAGGTTTGGCCCTGTTTGCGACTTCAGAAATCAGCTGGGCACACATAAAAATCAAGACTGGCTAGTTTACACCTGAGCTGGGGAAGATGATATCCATAATTCATGGGGTAAGGTGGTCTATGTTGCCCTGGTTTGGGTTTGAGTGGGATCTGTGTGGAGTCCTCTATGTCAGGGAGATCCTAGTCAGAGAGGCCAATGGCAAGCTGACAAATGTCCAGGTAGAGAGATGGCCACCAAGTCCATAAGAGGGCTGTATGTGAAATAGACCACACTACTTGCCCAGTAAGATTTATAGTTGCCATTGTTGCTGAACAGGCTGATGGTGATTAGGACTGCTGGTGGTCAGGGGAAGAATCCATAGCCCTACCCACACGAAGGACACGCAACTTGAGAGGGTTACCAGTCTGTTCCAGTTTCCAGCCGGATGCTGGACAGGGCGCAGGCTTGAGATGGGTGGCACGGATCCAGGAAGTGATTCCATCCACTTTCACCACTGTAGGTGTTATAAGCAGCACCTGGTATGGTCCTTTCCAGCAGCGATCCAGGGATGATACCTGATGCCGTCTCACATAGACGAAGACTCCCACTTGATATCGATGTGGGGTTCCCTCGTCTCCAGGCTGATAAGCAGTGGCCAACTGTTTCCACAGGTATTGCTGGGTGCTGTGTTTGTTCATGGGCTTTAAGTCTGTCAAGCAAGGGGGTGTGAAAGGAATAATTAAGTCTCAGAGTTGGGGTTAGGTCCCTTACTGGAGGAGAGGCACCATAGAGAATTTCATAAGTGGTGAGTTTACACAAAGAGGAAGAGGGTGTACTTCTTGCACGAAACAGTGCTTAAGGTAGGAGCATAGTCCAATTTTTTATGCCGGTCTCCAAGCTTAATTTCTTTAAAGTCTCTTTGATGGTTCTAATCATCCTTTCTACCTGTCCTGAGCTCTGGGGTCTATAAGCACAATGTAACTTCCAATTAATCTTCAGGGTCCTGGTGAATCCCTGACTTACCTGGGCAACGAATGCCGGTCCATTATTGGACCCTATTACCTTAGGCAGGCCGAACCTTGGAAAAATGTCTTCTAGAATCTTTTTGAGCACCGTCTGAGCCGTTTCTTTCTTCATGGGGAAGGCTTCAACCAATCATGAAAGAGTATCTACAAAGACTAGGGGATATTTAAGTCCATACCTTCCTGGCTTAATTTCAGGAAAAGTTCACTTCCCAGAATTGTCCTGGTCTGGTTCCTCGTAAGCGCTTCCCTGCAGGAAGCTTGGATGGGTAAGCATTAACTAATTGGCAGACTTGACAAGCTCTAGTCACCTGCTAAGCTATTTCTTTCCTCTGTGAGTCAGTCATTAATAAATCCTTTCTTCGGTCCTTTAAGAGAGCCTATAACTTCTTTGAGCTTAAGTGGGTGAGCTAGTGTACGTCTTTGACATAAAGGTGGGCTTTTTGAAATTTTAAACTTGGCTCTGTAGGGTCCCAGAGTTCTGTATCTGTCTCCTCACATGATAAGTTGCCTGAATGTTCCAGTGTGGCCAAGTCTCCTGAATGTTGATCCCCCTGGTGTGGAAAAAGTTAACAGAGTCACTCCGTTTAGGGCTGCCAATTAAGCTTCCTCATCTGCTCTTCTGTTTTTAACTGCGACGAGGTCGTTTCCCTTCTGGTGCCCTGGACAGTGCACTATAGCTAGTTCCTTAGTGCCCTGCCCTGCTGAGAGAAGGTGGAGAATCTCAACTTTGTTCTTTATTTTTTTTCCCAGTGGAGGTTAATATCCCCCTTTGCTGGTAAATAGCCCTGTGCACATTAGCATTGCCAAATGCATAGCGGCTATCAGTGTAATGGTGGCCCTTTTGCCTGTTGCTAGTTCCAATGCTTTCGTAAGGGCAATCAGTTCTGCCTTTTGGACTTATGTCTCTTCTGGGAGACCAGAGGATCAGATGACATTAGTTTTGCTAACTACTGCTGCTCCAGCCCGCCACATACCATCTTGGAGGAAGCTGCTCTCTTTCGTAAACCATACGACTTCAGGGTGAGGCAGTGGCTGGATTTTTCAAGTCTCGTCCTATACTGGTTTCCTCTGACAGTATGTGTTGACACTCATGAGCAACAGGTCCTGATGATTCTTCTGGCAGCCAGGTTGAGTGGAGCAGAAGGTCCAAGAGTTATTCTGTCTTTGCTAATCCAGAGGCTCTGGTAGTGGTTTATTCTGGAGTTTGATAGCCACCTCTCTGGAGGTTGACAGATGATGCTCTCCAGGGCATGGGGGGCTATCATGGATAGCTTCTGTCCCAACGTTCATTAATGAGCATCTTTTATTAGAAGCGCTGCCACTGCTATAGCTCTTAAGCAACGGGGCCACCCAGTAGCTACTGTGTCCAGTTTTTTTGATAAGAATGCTACCGACCTTTTCCAAAGTCCCAAATTCTAAGTGAACACTCCCCGTGCTATTCCTTTCTTTTTCTCGATGTAGAGAGTGAAGGGTTTATCTATATCTGGGAGTGCTAAGGCCGGAGCAGATAGCAGCACTTTTTTTGACATTATCAAAAGCTTGTTGGTGCTCAGGGGTCCATTGGAATTGGGCATTACACTTTATCAGCGGGTATAAATGGGCAGCCAGAGAGGTGAACCCAGGAATCCATCACCTGCAAAAGGCAGCAGTCCCAAGAAACTCTCTGAGTTGTCTCTTATTAGATGGGGGTGGTATCTGCACAATGGTTTGTTTTCTGTTCTCAGTGAGCCATCATTTGCCACCCCTAAGAGAATAACCCAGGAAGATTACTTCTTGCTGACAAATTTGGGCCTTTTGGCAGAAGCCCTATATCCAAGCCGAGCAAGCTCGGATAATAGTGCTTGGGTCCCAGACTTATAGTTCTCCTTGGTGTCCGCTGCCAGTAGCAGATCATCCACATATTGGAGTAGGGTGACTTCGGGGTGTGCAGTTCTGAAGTCGTTTATGTCCCTGTGGAGGGCTTCATCAAAGAGAGTGTGGGGGGGTTTGAACCCCTGTGGGAGTCTAGTCTAGGTTAGTTGGCCAGATGTTCCAGTTTCTGGGTCTATCCACTCGAAAGCAAACAGCAACTGACTGTCCTTATGTAGAGGCAAGCAGAAGTAAGCATCTTTTAAGTCCAGCACAGTGTACCATTCCCGCTCCAGATTCAGAGTGCTAAGCAAATTATATGGATTGGGTACTGTGGGGTGAATGTCCTGCACTCTGTTGTTGATCTCTCTTAGGTCTTGAACAGGACTGTAGTCCCTAGTTCCTGGCTTTCTTACTGGTAGCAGGGGGGTATTCCAGGCTGATTGACAGGGCCTTAGGACCCCAATGGCCAATTATTTCTGAATATGGGGACTTATCCCATCCTTAGCTTCTTTGCTTAGAGGATATTGTTTAACACTGATTGGAGAGGCCGAGGCTTTTAATTCTACTACTATTGGAGGTTGTTTTATGGCTAGACCTAACCCAGCAGTTTCTGCCCAGGCATTAGGATAATCTTTTATCCATTTCTGTTGTAGTTTGCCTCTTTGATCAGTCCTAGGGGGCACGAAGTGTTGATGTTCATCTTCTACAGACATAGTCAATTCTCTGACTATGGGAGTTTTTACTGAAGGCTTTAGAACATCCACTTGGGGACCATCAGGGTTAAAAGTTACTCTATCCCCGAGTTTGGTAAGCAGATCCCTGTGCATCAATGGGGCTGGGCATTCTTGGATTACTAGGAAAGAGTGGTGGACTTTTCATTTTCCTACTTCCATAATCCTCTTAGTTGTCCAAGCCCGATATGTAGTGCCATTAGCCCCTTGAACTAGGGACCATTTTTTTGATGTGGGGCCCAGTGAAGCCTTAAGGGCTGAGTATACTGCTCCTGTATCCACTTCAAAGTTCACTGGAGTCCCCTCCACTTCAAATGTTACCCTGAGCTTGGGGAGGGGATCCGAGCCCTGACATTCCAAGTCCTCTTCTAGAGTCAGCATGGCGGGCTGCCGTGGCTTCTTCTTTTTGGGGCACTCTTTGACTCAGTGTTCTTTTTCTCTACAGTAGGTACATTGATCTGAGGCCAGGGACAGCCTTTGGCGTGGGCCCAAGTATCCCTTTCTGACTCCCTGCTTTTTAATTTCTGGCGTATTTGCTGCTGTGAAGAAAACCTTAGCCAATGCTTTTGTCTGCCTTTTGCTCCTTTCATCCTCCTTTTGTTCCCTTTCCTTCTCTCTCCTCTGTTCCCTCTCCTCCTCAGTTTCTCTCTTATAATATACTTATATACTTATACTATATACTTATAATATATATCTTATAATATACTATTTCAGCTTCTCTGTCTAAATCTCTTAAGGTCGTATTTTGTAACCCATCTAGACATTGTAACTTTCTCTTAATATCTTGGGCAGCCTGCTCAATAAAGGCCATTGTAACAAATGCCTTTTGGTCATCTGCCTGAGGATCAAAAGGAGTATATTTTCTATATGCTTCCTTAATTCTCTCCAGAAACATAGAGGGAGACTCATTAGGCCCTTGGATAATCTCTCTTACATTGGCCAAATTGGTCGGCTCTCTGGCGGCCACTCATAGACCCGCTATTAGAGCCTGGAGATATGTGGACAGATGCTTCCCACCTTCAAAGGTGTTGGAGTCCCAGTTGGGTCGGTTCATGGGCCCATAGGAATGGAGAGAGAGCATCACAGGGCTTCTGAGTTTTCTATTATCCGTCGCCGGTGGGTTCCTTTAGGTTGCCCAGCTTCCTTCAGGAGAGGAGGGGTTGCTGCTGCTGCGGGGAAGTCCCCTGGAGGGCTTGGGTCTGGCCCAATTGCCTCTAGCAGTGGAGAGACTGAGTCAGCGGTGGGAGGATCATCAGGAACTGTGTTGGGGGTTGGGGAGGGAGAGTAGACGATAAGGAGGGGGTGGAGTGTCCAGTCTTGTGACTGAGGGAGAATGGAAGGAAGAGGGAGAGGAGCGGAAAGTTTGAATGATAGGAATGTGGGGGAAGGGGTATATGGCTGTTGATCTGGTTGGCCACGTGGCCCCGGCTGAATGACAATATCTCTGAATTTTCAGATAAGACGAAAGTGGAAGGATTCTTCTGGGGACATCCGAATTCAAGGATGGGCCATTCTGAAGCACAGAGAGTCTGCCAGGTACAGTGTTTTACTGAAAAAGAAAGATTCTGGGCCCTTGAGTGGACATCAGTCCAATGATCAAGGGTCAGGGACAGAGAAGAGGAAGTGCTTCGTCCCATAATGGGAGTTACTCAAACAGGGACAGTGAAGACACAAACACAACACAGACAAAGACAAACAGTAAACGTTTAACATGAGTCCAACACAAAGATTAGAACTGAGTAACTGGCAATGGGTTAGACAATAAAGACAGACAGTAAACTCAACATGAGTTCAGAACAATGACCAAAACTGAGTTACCGGCAAAACCTGATGGGCTGGCAAATTGAATCCTGAAGCAAAACATAACCGAGTTGAGGAAACTACTATTCCTTGAATTCCCTAGTCCTCCGGAGTGTCCCTCAGGGACGTGACCTTGGCTCTGTGACACGTCTGTCACCCCATAGGAGAGAGCTAATGCTCTTCACCAACAGCCACTTTGCCACGCCCTAGCCTGAAACCCGAAACCAGAAAGAGGCGCCTTACTTACCCCGAGAGGAGACCCTTGAGGTCTTCCGTCCACCGCTGCCGGATATCTCACCTGGGGCCTCCAGATGAAAAGGTGCTGCGAACGTCAAAGGAAAAGACAACAAAGAGGCTTTCTCATGCATCAGCAAAGGGTTTATTGGGGGTCCAGAATGCTAGGGCTCAGAGCTCCCTTCAGAGGAGCAAAGAACAAAGAGCCCCGAGAACAACTTGAGCAGCGTTTATATACATTCTTTAGAGAGCTCAGGGACTTTACATACATCATAGCCTCCTTTAGGAAATCATCATGTACCACGGGAAAATCAAGTAACAACTCTAAAACATGATTAGCACATTCATTGGCGGGAAAAGTTGGGGCAGGGGGTGATTGGTCAACCCTGAGAAGGAGTATACATTTAAACTGATTGGTTGAAGCCCTGAGATGAATACGTGGTGAGATGCACGGCTTCTGGGAAGGGGTTGTTAAGTAACTAGGTGGTCAGGGAAGATTTCAACACACATCTAATGGGCAGTTCCAGGAATTGTCTTAACTGCCACAGGAATTTCAGGTTCTGAGTGCAGCTTGGAAACTTTACAAAACCTGATTCTTTACATTTCAATTTCAATTTCTTTTATTCTTTCAGAACCTTACAGTGGAAGGTGAGAGACTTCATTCACAATGACTGCTCTTTTGGCTATATTGGTTTTGGATGCACACATGGGATCATTTTTTTGATCCGTCTGTTGCTGATAATCTAAGCCACAGCCTCACACAGGGCCAAGAACCTGATTAAGACACATCTCTTTCCAAAGCAATTACTTCTCTGAGGTCAGTTTCAGAACTCAGTCTCTGAGGAGAATCACACCAGTGTTCAAGACCAGGTGGACCCAGTCATCTCTTCCAACCGCCACACAAATGACCACAATTAAAACCAAAACTCTCTCACATGGCACTCATCTTCTTACATATATACACTCATTATACCCTTTGGCTAGAGGTTTCCATGAATGGCGCAGCCCAAGAGAGTGTCCAAAATAAGCTCCCTTGCCCCTCATTTGCCTAACCTCAGGATGGCCTGAACACCCTTCCTGTGAACCAGGATTGATCACATAGTTCTTCCTTTAATACTGCACTGCTTCTCCAATTTGAGGCCTACTGACTGTCAGGTATAGATTCCTTATGTGATTTGGAGTAATTATTAAACCACAGTAACTTTGCAGCGCTTCAAAGAACTCATTTGACCCAAAGGATCCCTATTCTCACTTGGTGGAGGTCAGAAAACTTACAGAGGAAGGCGAGAGACTTCATGCTCAATGACTGATCTTTTTGCCATTTTGGTTTTGAATGCACACATTGGATCTTTCTTTAGATTCATCAGTCGCTGATAATCTAAGCCACAGCCTCAAACAGAGCCACAAGGCTGATTCAGACACATACTTTTCCAAAGCAGTTAAGCAAAGAGCCACAGGTGATGCCCATTCACTTCCATTTTAAAACTGTTTCCTTCAAAATTCACAAAGGGGTGGCCTGAGGCAAAGACCTTCCTGACTTCAGGGTAACAGAACAATAAGTCAGCAAATCCCAATGCAGGGTTTCTCCACTGAGACTTTCTTGGTCACACTGATATCTGAGTTTTCTGAGATGCTTACAATTCCCTTCAGCTATCCAGTACATGGCCATGTCACAGAGCTTGGAGGTGGTACATATCTTGGACAAAAAACCATGAGCCTATTCTGGAGAGTGGCCGGAATTCAGAAAGAAAACAGTAACTTAGGAAGATAGTAGGTGTTGCCCATCGAAAAGCAACCAGCAGTCCTTTCCTAAAATGGGCAGGATGAATGCTGGGAAGCTTTCTACTAGACAGGATACATCCATTAATCCATTCTGTTTTCTAATGTGTACAACCAAGGACACAGTGGGATACATAGACAGAAACACACTCGCCTTGTCAAAGGACTTTCTAGAAACAGTCCACTCTAAACCAAACAAACCGCCTTTCCTACCTATTCTCAGAACATGAGACAAAACCACAAACTCACACCCACTCTCAAAAAGTCACCTCCTTCCCCCAAGTAAGTCTGTGACTATCCAGAGTGTCCTCTGACTGGTGGGCCATACTATGTTCCCCCAAAATGGCCTGTCCTGTCTCAGGTCTGGTCTCCTTGTCCATCTCTGTGAAGTTGTATGGAGCCTGTGCTGACCACTACCTGCTTTCTCATTAAAGGCCCATCTTCAGAGCTCTACTTGCATTTTGTCATCCTCAAACCATTAGGTACCAAGAGAGACAGACTCTCTCCTTGGTAAATCCAAACAAGTAAGTCCACTGGGAATGGGACTGGGACTGGCTCTGAGTGCCTGGCTTCCTGGATCCCAAGTTCAGAGAGTTACATCACCAAAGAAGTGAGGTAGGTCAATTCCAACAGGAAGGGAATGAGGTCACTGCCTTGGCAACCACTTTGTCCTAACACTTCTTTCCAAGGGTCCCTTGAGATGGAGGCTGCCCCTACTTCCTGTGACACTTTCAGAAGTTAGAATGGTATATCAACCATAGACACCCAGGAGAAGCTCTCCACACAGGGTTGGTTTGGTCCATCTTCTTTATATCAGTAGGAGAGAGGCTGATTCAGACACATCACTTCATCCTGAACAGGTGGTTTGCCATGGAAGATGACTTTTGCTCTCTCAGGTTCTTCATAGCTGCTACATCTTCTCTAGGGATCATTTCTGCATCAAACTTTGATATTCTCAACAGGTGGAAGATCCCCTACATTCGTGTATTGTAAGACCAACTCTGTCCCTGCTCTTTTGTGAAGTTAGATTGAGGGAACAGTGTATGGTTAGGGTTAATAACATATTCTATTTGGGTTAGGAAACATTCTGCGGGATGAATAATGGTATTGGGAACCTGCAATATTCACAAGAATATATAGGTGAAATATAAGCATGAAACCTGAAATCTAGGTACGATTTGAAGCCCAGAAGGGCATTGGGCCCTTTAGTGAGATACTTAGCTTTGAATTATGTTCTGCACAGATATCTCAGATAAATCGATGTGCAATGGCAGAGGACCTTGTACCTTGGATGATTAAATGTCCTAGAGAACATTAAGTTAAAAAGGAATAGTCGGCAGGATTAGGAAGGTAGTCAGTAGGTTCAGAAAAAAGAGTGAATATAGGATTTGGACAAAAGTTTTATTAGCAATAGGGTTTTGGGTAGATAGTGAACGTAAATATGAGCACATATGAAGAGTCAGTCACAATGATGAACTGGGGAAAATATGTAGGAAAGCAGATATCAATAGAGACATTAGGAAATCAGGCAAAGTATAATGAAATAGGGTTAGACATTTTCAACATGGTTGAGGTTAAATATATAATCTTAGGAAGAAAGACATATGTTGCCTCCAATAGGATTGACATTTGAGAGCATTAGGCAACCTGGACATGGTTGTTTTTAGTAATCCATGCTCACTTTCCATTTTGCTTAGGTGAAAGGTTAATGAAATAGGCACTTGTCACTTCCTGTTTTTCTGTATGCTTAACAAACCACTGTTGAAATTTTGAGAACTGTTTGCTAATTTTGTTCCCAGAATGTGCTGTCCCCAAATGCCAAACTGCAGAATATACTCCCTCACCCGGGTGCACGCAAACCGCACACTCGCCCTGACCCATCAATAAATTTCCCTTTCTGCCCTCTCCAAGAAAAGTATATAAGTTCTGTTAAAGCTGTTCTCAGGCTCTCTGCTCTATTCAAATGAGCTGTGAGCCCCAGCATGCTGGAGCCCCAATAACCTCTTTGCTGTGGCTGAGTGTAAATGGTATACTGTTCTGTACTTAAAAGATGCTTTCTTTTGCTTGCCTCTGCATAAAGATAGTCAGTTGCTGTTTGCTTTCGAGTAGGTAGACCCAGAAACCAGAACGTCTTTTCAACTAACTTGGACTAGACTCCCACAGGGGTTCAAAAACTCCCCCACTCTCTTTGATAAAGCCCTTCACAGACATTTCAACAACTTTAGAACTATGCAACCCGAAGTCATTCTGCTTCAATATGTGGATGTCCAGCTACTGGCAGCCAACACCAAAGAAAACTGTGAGTCTGAGACCCAAGCACTATTATCTGAGCTTGCTCAACTCGGGTAGAGAGCTTCGGACAAAAAGGCCCAAATTTGCCAGCAAGAAGTAATCTTCCTGGGGTATTCCCTTAGGCACGGTAAATGATGGCTCACTGAGCCCAGGAAACAAACCGTTGTGCAGATACCACCCCCATTTAACAGGAGACAACATAGAGAGTTTCTTGGGACTGCTGGCTTTAGCAGGTTATGGACCTGGGTTTGTGTTCTTAGCTGCTCCTTTATACCTGCTGTTAAATGAGAATGCCCAATTCCAATGGACCCTTGAGCACCAGCAAGCTTTTGATAATATCTAAGAACAATGACAATGAACTCCTCAACTTCAGTGAGCCCAGCCTGGAATTTCAGAAAGCCCTACACTATGTTAAAAATGTACATCAACTCAATCAACTTGGTTCAAAAAAACTGCAGGCATTACTGTAGGATCAAGAACAGAGTTTTAGACTAACTCACTCACAGTGAAAGGAAATAATTGAATGGTTAACAAAAGCCTGTCAGTTCTGTCAATTGGTTAATGCTTACCCTTCCAAGCTTCCTGCAGGAAAGCACCTATGAGGAACCAGACCAGGACAAATCTGGGAAGTGGACGTTTCTGAAATTAAGCCAGCAAGGTATGGACTTAAATATCTCCTAGTCTTTGTAGATACATTTTCAGGATGGATTGAAGCCTTTCCCACCAAAAAAATAAAAGAAAACCGGCACAAATTGTGGTCAAGAAGTTCCTGAAAGATATTTATCAAAGACACGGCCTGCCTAATGTAACATGGTCTGATAATTGAACAGCCTTCATGGGCCAGGAAAATCAGGGGTTAGCCAGGACCCTAGGGATTAATTGGAATTTACATTGCGCTTATAGACCCCAGAGCTCAGGACACATAAAAAAAATAAATAGAACCATTAAAGAGACCTTAACGAAATTAAGCTTAGAGACCGGCATAAAAGATTAGACTATGCTCCTGCCTTATGCACTGTTTCATGCAAGAAATACTCCCTTTGTTTCTTTGTGTAACCTCACCCCTTATGAAATTCTCTATGGGGCCCCTCCTCCACTAAGAGACCTAACCCCGACTCTAAGACCTAAGGATCCCTTCCACACACCCTTGCTTGACAGACTTAAATCTCTTTTAAGAACTCAGCTATACCTGTGGAAACAGGTGGCTACTGGCTTCCAACCTGGGGACGAGGGGAATCCACGTTGATATCAAGAAAGAGACTTCCTCTGAATAAGATGACATCAGGTGTCATCCCTGGAACCCCACTGGAAAGGAACACTCCAGGTGCTACTTATAGCACCTACAGCAGTAAAAGTAGAGGGAATCACTTCCTGCATCCATGCCTCTCATCTCAAGCCTGTGCCATGTCCAGACTCTGGCTGGAAACTGGAAAAGACTGTTAACCCTTTCAAATTGCATATTCGCCACGTGGGTAAGGCTATAGACTCTCTCCTTGGCCACCCGTAGTCCTAACGCTCATCAGCCCCTTCAGCAGCGATGGCTGATCACAAATCCTACTAGACAAGAAGTATGGTCTATCTTGCATACAGCCCCCTTAGGGACCTGGTGGCCATCTCTCCACCCAGACATTTGTCAGCTGGCTATAGGTCTTTCCTATTAGAATATCCCTGATGAAGAGGATCCCATTAAAATTCCATTAAATCCTTTCCGTACCATAGATAATGGAAACAAACATTATGGTTGTAGGGACAGGCAAGCCAGATGCAGGTTGGCTAGCCTATATTAGTATGTTTGCCCGGCAGACAATCAAAGCCACAAACCCCCATGGCTGTGTGGGGGAAAAGCCGATTTCTTCTGTAAGTCATGGGGATTTGAGCATACAGGGGCTGCCTGGTGGAACCCAAAATCCTCATCAAATTCAGTACACAGCATTGGCCATATTACCACTTAGACAACCCAAACTCATGGCCTCCAGAGGAGTCTCTAGATCCTCAAATTCTGTGTGACCTTTTTAACTTCTGCAAGTGCTCAAAAGGGTGAAAGGAAATTCCCCTATGTGAAGGCCTTTTTCGTCTTTCGCTCACATCCTGAACTATGCTTCTCCAATAGTTCCTCAAACTCAGCCTTCTGCTCCATACTCTCTGCTGTCAGTCCCACCTCAGCAAACCTGATTTCTCTTCTCCAATTACTAGATCAAAAACCGAAACCTCTGCCGGTTCTCAGAGCATTGCCCCCTTGCTGAGGTAGCAGGTACTGAGGTACCCATCCACCCACTCACCTCTCTCTTTTCCTGTCAGTGCCCACACCGGGTCCCACCAGATCCTCTTACCACCTAACCCAAAGCTCAAACCAGCTTAGGAGAACCCTCAGACCCCTATCGAAGATGTAATGAAAATGGCCTTTAAAGTTTCTTTGTCATCACTGAAAACAGGTTACTAAGAATTTAAAGTCCCTCACAGGCTTTTTGGGATACTCACTCCTGTCTTCCTTTTGCTCTACCGGTTCTACTGCTCAATTTATGTTGCTAGGAAAATCCCAAAACCCTTTCCCATTATTCTTTTACATTTCTCCTTCCTTATTCTCAGATCCACGGAGCTGCTCTCACCCCCTGCCTTCCCCGTCTTCCCCCTCTGTACCAGGCCCACAGAAAAATCTTCAATGAACTTCTCCAGAAGTCTTCACCATGGCTGACTTTAGGACTTTCAGCAAAAGAGTCTCTATAAATGAGTCAGTGTAGATTAACTTCCTCTTTTTCTGTTGCCCTGTTCTACTTGGCTACTGGCTGGAAAAATCAGCACTCCTAAGCTAGACACCCCATTAATAGTTTTTCACAGAATGTGTGAAAAAGGCCTCTGGCCTTGAGCTGGGGCTTCACAGAGATGGCTACATTTCTAAGATAAAAAGTTACAAACTGGGCTCCATGGTAACAGTTGGCAGGGGGATAAAAGAAAAGGAAAAAAAAAAGCTCTCTGCCTCCCAGGTGTCCTTGAAAAGTTAACTTGACCACAATAGAGGAGAAAACAGAAAAAAAAGCTTCTTTTTTTGAATTTCTGCAGACTGTGAACTTCTGAGTGTCTTCTCTTTCATGTTGGGTACAAAATTCTGAAACTACCTAAACTTGGGGTTCAGGGAGTTAATTGATTACAACAGAAGCAATGCCCTCTGAATCCGGTTGCAACCAAATAGGACTGTTTCCCTGTCTTTGGTGCTATCTTAAGTGCCGTGCCTTGTCTGTCCCTACAACAGTATAATTCTATATACTTAAACATTGTTTATGTTTTCATGAAATGGTCAACAGATTTGATTCATTGTGTAATGGTGAAGATGTGTCCCAGATTGCTCTATAATGACCCAGGTTCATTTGAAGTTCAAACAGGGGGGCATACAACCCGGTTCCACTGGGAACATATATCCCTCACTTTAGCCATCATATTAGGAATTGGAGTTGCGGCAGGGGTAATCACAGGAACCACTGCCCTGCTCCATGGTACACAACAAATGACCCAAATAGAAGCAGCAAGAGACCAAAACTTAAAGATAATAGAAACCTCCATCACAGCTTTGCAGGAATCTTTAACATCTGTATCTGAATTTGTTTTACACACCAGTTGAGGGTTGGACCTCCTCTTCATGAGAGAAGGGGGCCTTTGTGCTGCATTGATATAAGAATGTTGTTCTGATGCCGACCATACTGAGGTTGTAAAAAAAACCTATGAGTAAAATAAAAGGATGCCTTGAAAAGCGTCAATGAGATAGAGAGGCCCAAAAAGGGTGGTTTGAGTCTTGGTTCACACAGTCCCCCTGGTTATCTACGCTTTTATCAACCCTGGCCTGTCCAATAATAATCCTCATGTTATTTCTAACTATAAAACCCTGTTTGCTCAACCATGTAATTTCTTTACTCCAAGCTCAAATTGGACAAGTTAAACTTATGGTAATACCCCACTAGCAGACATAGAATGTGACACGCCCCAATAATCACTTTTATGATTAAAAGTAGCAAGTAAAAGAAGTGCGGAATGAAAGGTTAATAAAAAAGGTACTTGTAACTTCCTGTTTTTCTGTATGCTTAACAAAACACTGTTGAAATCTTGAGAACTGTTTGTAATCTTGTTCCCAGATTGTGCTGTCCCCAACTGCCAAATTGCAGAATGTATTCCCTCACCCATTTTCACACTAACCGCCCACTCGCTCTGACCCATCAATAAATTTCCGTCCCTGCCCTCTCCAAGGAAAGTATATAAGCTCTGCTTAAGCTGTTCTCAGGGCTCTCTGCTCTATTCATGTGAGCTCTGAGCCCCAGCTTGCTGGACCCCCAATTAACCCCTTGCTGTTGCATGAGACACTCTCTTGGTGATCTCTTCCTCCAAGGCTTTCAGGAACATTACTTGGATGTTTGAATGTAGAAGAGAAAATCCAGTCATAAAGGGATAGTCGGTAAGATTAAGAAGATAGTTGGTAGGTTTAGGAAGAAGAGTGAGTATAGGATTTGGAAAACAATATCTTTAGCAATAGGGGTTCGGTTAGAGAGTGAATGTAAATGTCAGCACATGTGAACAGTCACAATATTGAAGTGGGGGAAATATGTAGGAAAGCAGATATCAATAAAGACATTACAAAATCAGGCAAAGTATAAAGTGAGTGATACAATTAGACATTTTCAACAGAATTGAGTTAGAATATAAATCTTAAGAAGAAACAAAATGTAGTCACCAATAGGATTGACATTTGAGAGCATTAGGCAACTTTGACATGGATGTTTTTTGTAATCCATGCTCACTTTCCATTTAGGCTTTGGTACAATCACAAGTGTGACCTTTACATTTGTCTCCAGAATACTACTGTGATAAAATGTATATGTAGATGTGGTGACATGAGTGTTTCTTCCACTATTTCTGGGAGCAATATTTTGAAGACATATAAATTGGTATTGGGGGTACAAAAAGGTGTACACTGTGTCATTGAATATAGAGATAATGCATGAATAGACCATAAGTGAATAAATAATATAACTGGTTCCACATTAAATAACAGATTGAATAGATATCTGAAAATATATAAGAAATCTTATATTGATATACAATCATTCATTCCAACCAATGATACATCTAATATTAATATTAGGGTTACGGTTTATCATGAAGATATGTTAGTTTTGCTACAAAAGTAATTATGGAAATCAAAAATAATGTGTTTGGAAAGAGTCAGTCACAATGCTGGCAATATGTAAACAAGGCCTCTGAGCTTGAGCTGGGGCTTCACAGAGATGGCTACATTTCTAAGATAAAGAAGTTACCAACTGGGCTTCATGGTAACAGCTGGCAGAGAGAAAAAAAAAGAGAAGAAAATAGCTCTGCCCCATTCCCGGTGTCCTTAAAATGTTAACTTGCCCAGAACAGAGAAAAAAAAAAACAGAAACAAAAACTGCTTTTTATGAACTTCTGCAGACTGTGAATTTCTGAGCCCCTCCCTTACATGTTGGGTACAAAATTCTGAAACAATTTAAACTTGGGGTGCAGGGGATTAAATGATTACAACAGAAGCAATGCCCTCTAAATCCGGTTGTAACCAAATAGGACTGTTTCCGTGTCTTCGGTGCTATCTTAGTTGCCTTACCTTGCCTTGTCCATCCCTTTTCTCATGAAAAGACCAGTCAAGAAACATGGAGGAATGCATGTGCTCTGAAGCAGGAAGTGATTGATAGTGAAACAAATGCCTATAAATTTTCTAACTTGTGGATGAAATATATATCCTATGATGTGCATTAATTGAAGAAATAGTAATCTACTAGTGTTGAATAAAAATGAACGTCAAAATACACATCATGTCCGATTGGAATCTACTTGCATTGATGTTAAACTGGGTCAGGTACTGTAGAAATATTAGGATTTGTGTGCATCATTCACTGAAGTTACTTTTCAGTATAGGAAAGAAATATGTTTTTCAGGTGAATGAATAATTCTAAGAATAATCTTTGGAAAGTTGATTATAAATTTACGTATATGAATATGAATGAATTTGGTGAGTGTAAAATAAGACACATATTTCATATTTTGAAAAATCTGGAGAGTATATATATATATATATGTGTGTGTGTGTGTGTGTGTGTGTGTGTGTGTGTGTGACTAAAGTCACGGTGGCCTGGACACCCTTCTTGTGAACCAGGAGTGATCAAACAGGTCTGCCATTAATACTTTTCCACTTCTCCAATTTGAGGCATTCTGACTTTGGCATTTAGATTCTTTATGTGAAATGGAGTCAAGAAAAAACCGAAGCACCTATGGACTAGCCTCTGCATGGTTTTGAAGAATTCATTTGACCCAAAGGATCCCTATTCCCACTTGATGGAGGTCAGGAACCTTACAGAGAAAGGCGAGAGACTTTATCTACAATGACTGCAATTTTTGCCATTTTGATTTTGTATGCACACATGGGATCTTTCTTTACATCCACCAGGTGTTCGTAATCTAAGCCACAGCCTCACACAGGGCCAAGAGACTGATTAAGACACATCCCTTTCCAAAGCAGTTAAGCAAAGAGCCACAGGTGATGCCCACTCATTTCCATTTGAAAACTGGTTTCTTCAGGCTTCACAAATGTGTTTCGTGAGGCAAAGCCCTTCCTGACATTCAGGGCAAAAGAACAATAGGTAAGCAAAAGGCCCATAGCAGGGTTTCTCCACTGAGACTTTACTGGTCACACTGATATCTGAGTTTTCTGAGATGCTCGCCATTCCCTTCAGCTATCCAGTACATGGCCATATCACAGAGCTTGGAGGTGGTAAATATCTTGAACACAAAACCATGAGCCTATTCTTGAGTGTAGCCAGAATTCAGGAAGAAAACAGGAACTAAGGAAGTTTGTAGGTGTTGCCCTTCGATAATGCAAGCCACAGTCCATTCATAAATTGGGCAGGATTGATGCTGGGAAGCTTTCTACTAGACAGTACCCATACATTGATGCATTCTCTTTTCTAATGTCTGCAACAACAGACACATTGGGATACACAGACATGGAAACACTTGCCTTGTCCAATCACTTACTAGAAACGGTTCACTCCAAACCAAACAAACCACCTTTCTTACCTTTTCTCAGAACATGAGATAAAACCACAAACACACAACAAAAACCACAAAGGCATCGCCTTCCCCCAAGTAGGTCTGTGACTATTCGGAGTGTACTCTCACTGGTGAGCCTTACTATGTACCTCCAAAATGGCCTGTCCTGTCTCAGATCTGGTCTCTTTGGCCAACTCTGTGAAATTGTCAGGAGCCCGTGGTAAGCCACTACTTGCTTTCTCTGGAAAGGCCAGTCTTCAAAGCTTTCCTGGCATTTGGCCATTTTCACATCAATAGATACCAAGAAAGACTGACTCTGTCCTAGGAATATCCAAACAAGTGAGCCCACTGGGACTGGGACTAGGACTGGCTCTGGGTGCCTGGATTCCTGGATCACAAGTTCAGAGAGTTCCATCACCAAGGAATAGAGATGAGGTCACTTCCTTCAGGAACTGAATGAGGTCACTGCCTTTGCAACCACGTTTTCCTAACAGTTGCTTTCAAGGGTCCCATGAGATAGATGCTGTCCCTATTTCCCGTGACACTCTCACCAGTTAGAATAGTATATCACCCATAGGCACCCGTGAACAGCTCTCCACACAGGCCTGGATTGGTCCATCTTCTGTACATTAGGAACAGAGACACTGAGTCAGAAACAACCCCTCTCCAGACAGGGTTGTTTTCCATGGAAGATGACTTTTGCTCTCTCAGGTCCTTAATAGCTGCCTACATCTTCTCCAGGGATTATTTCTGCATGGACCTTTGAGGTTTTCAGCAGGTGATATATCCCCTACATTCCTATATTGTAAGACCAAGACTTTCCCTGCTCTTTTATAAAGTTAGAATGAGGGAATAGTATATGGTTTGGGTTAATTACTTGTTCGATTTGGGTTAGGAATCATTTTGCTGGATGAATAATGGTATTGGAAATCTGCAATATTTATAAAAATATAGAGGTGAAATATATGTATGAAAACAGAAATCTAAGTAATATTTGAAGCCCAGAAAGGGATTGGGCCCTTGATTGGGAGACTTAGCTTTGAATTATGTCCTGCACAGATGTCTCAGATAAATCAATACACAATGGCATCGGACCTTGTACCTTGAATGATTGAATGTCGAAGAGAACATCCATTCAAAAAAGGATAGTCAGTAGGATTTTGGAGATAGTCGGTAGATTCAGAAAGAAGAGTGAGTATAGGATTTGGACCAAAAGTTATTTAGCAATTGGGTTTCAGGTAGAGAGTGAATGTAAATGTCAGCACAAATGAACAGTCAAAATGATGAACTGGGAAATTATGAAGGAAAGCCTATATCAATAGAGACATTAGGATATCAGGCAAAGTTTAAAGTGAGTGATAGGATTAGACATTTTCAACAGGGTTGAGTTTGAATATATAATCTTAGAAAGAAACAAGTATGTAGTCAACAATTGGATTGACATTTGAGAGAATTAGGCAACCTGGACATGGATGTTTTTAGAAATCCATGCTCACTTTAAATTTAGACTTTGGTACAATCATAAGTGTGACCTTTGCTTTATTTTCCAGAATATCACTGTGATAAAATGTATATGTAGATCAGGTGACATGAGTATTTCTTCCACCATTTCTGGGAACAATATTTTGAAGACGTATAACTGAGTATTGGGGGTAGAATGTGGTGTAGTATCTGTCTAAGAATATAGAGATAATGCAAGAATAGACCATACTGTGAATAAATAATATAATTGGTCCACTTTAAATAATGGACTGAGTTGATATCTGAAAATATACAGAAAATCTTATATTGATATTAAATCATTCATTCCAACCAGTTATACTTCTAATGGTAATATTAGGGTGATATTTCATCATGAAGAGTGTGTGAGTTTTGCTTCAAAAGTGATTATGGAAATCGAATATAATGTGTTTAGAAAGAAGTCTCATGAAAAGTCTTGTCAAAAAACATGGAGGAATACATGTGTTCTGAAGAATGAAGTTATTGAAAGTGAAACAAATGCCTATAAATTTGCTAACTTGTGTATGAAATATATATCTTATGATGTGCATAAACTGAAGAAATAGTAATGTACAAGTGTTGACTAAAAATGAACATCAAAATACACATCACGTTCCATAAATATCTACTTGCATTGGTGTTAAACTGGGTCAGTTACTGTAGAAATATTATGATTCGTATGCACCATTCACAGAAGTTAGTTTTTAGTTCTAGGAAACAAATATGTATTTTAGGTGGATGAATATTTCTGAGAATAATCTCTTGAATATTTGATTATAAATCCACATACATGAATACGAATGAATTTAGGGAGTGTACATTAAGACCCATATATTTGTTATTATGAAAAACTTGGAGAGTGTACACACACACACACACACACACACACACACACACAGACATTAAAAAGTAGCAATATATATGGAAATCGAAATTCATCATGAAATGTATATCATCCACTGATCCAAAAATATTCATTATACTGAACATGATTTTATTTATCATGTTGTTCATCTATGAAGCTCACCCATAGGTTGAATTTTCAGTTCCAACTGTGTTTAGGTGGAGTGATCTCTTCTCCCAATTTGTATCTGCAAAGTCAGCCACCTCACAAGAATGTACATGTGATAACAGGAACGATTCAATATGTGCATATGAAATTACATGTGCTGAATTGGCTACAGAGAAATGCAGAAAGGAATTCATCTATTTGTTAACTTTAAAAACACATGGAGAACTATTTCAACAAAATATTGACTAGATTTATAAGTCCTACCCTGTATAATGCAAAAGGCAAGTCCAGCAATACACTATGCCTCGTCTAAACTGCTTGTATTTCTATTCGGTTTGGGTTATTTTTCTCCATCATATTAGAATTAGTAGTCAGAGTCTAGTAGGGTATGGGTTAGGGTCACCCATTCAGCATTTTGAATGGAAAATAGGAAAATGAATCCAATGTGTATGTAAATATGTGCTTCACAAAAATTTTCGCACTCTAATCCAGAACAATGCCTTGACTTTACCTTCACCCCAAGTAAAACACAATTAGAGTGGAAGAGTTAGAAAATCTGTGAATACATATCTGGAATGTAATATGCTCAAGAGTTCACAACCTTGAAGGTGGCAGAGGAGTTTCCAAAAGTAAGGGACAGGTAAATACTCCACAAAAATGGAGCTCTGCTGGACTAAAGACTTCTGGTGAAACTGCCTCTGAGTTAGGGCACTTGAAATATTTGTTGTTGTCAGGAGTTTTAGCTTTTTTTGTAGAGAGACCATCAAAGCTAGGTATGTATCTAAGTGACCTGGAGGACATGGTTTCTTATTTTCTAATGAACATGAGGCAGCAGTGCTGAATTCTCTCTTTGTAGGTAAACTGTGGCCACTGGGGGGAAAATCTTTCCGTGTGGACTGTAAAGCCATCCGGCAATCCTCCACTTGTCTATGTGTTTCTTGCTGCTGCAATGTGAGTTTGGTATTTGCTTCACAAAATACAAGGAGTTCAACTGGGACACAGTGCTAAAGGGAGTTCTGTCACGTGTGGTGTGTCAGGGTCTGCAGGATAATGCACCAACCAGGCTTCAATCCCATCCTTGACCATAGCAATCTGATTCTGAACATTGCCCTGAAAACTCTCCATATAACAAGATGCCTTTACATAGAAGGGTCTGCTGGGTGCACCATGTCAGTCACAAGCCATTTGGAAGCCAATGGCAGATCCACATGGCCCCACCACAGATATTTTATCACACACCTGCACACGACTTTTCTAGGCCCACTTCACATCAGGCTCCAGCTTACTGGCATCTCTGTTCTACACCATTTTCATGGTCATGGGAATTTCAAAAATTTCATGGTATTTATCTAGCCATTTTTCAAGAATGATGTTGGAGGCACTGTGTGTTTAACTTCATTTAGGAACAATTAAATCGTGAGGAAGCTCATTTCAATGAAATCTCTGGAGAAATCTCACAGGCAAGGCTTCCAAAGAGTGGCCAAAATTTCACAGGAAGCCAGGGCTATTGCTGTCTACAAAGTGAGGTCCATTTGTGTTTTGACTCTCAAATATGGCTGCCATGTCTTTCAGAATAAAACCATGTGATATCCTGGCTGAGATTCCCAGTGCTCTGTGGAAAGCAAACCTGGGCCTAGATCTCGGTTTCCAAGGGCGACTCTCATGCGTGACCAACTGAAATCCCAACATATTTCATGATAACACTTCTCTAAGTCAGTTCCAGAACTCAGTCTTTAAGGGGAATCACACCGGAGTTCAGCCCAGGTGTACCCAGTCATATCTTCCAACTACCACACAAATGACCACAATTAAAACCAAAACACTCCCACATGGTCCTCATCTTCTTCCATATATACACTCTCATACTAAGTTCTGTCTGGAGGTTTACATGAGTGGCGAAGTCCAAGACAGTGTCCAAAATAAGCTCTCTTGCCCCTCATTGCCTAAAGTCATGGTGGCCTGGACACCCTTCCTGTGAACCAGGTGTGATCAAATAGGCCTGCCCTTAATACACCTCTGCTTCTCCAATTTGAGGCCTACTGACTGTCAGCTATAGATATTTTTATGTGAATTGGAGTCATGAGAAAACCAAAGAACCTATGTGCTAGACTCTCCAGGGCTTTGAAGAACTCATTTGACACAAAGGATGCGTATTCTCACTTGATGGAGGTCAGTAGCCTTACAGAGGAAGGCAAGAGACTTCATCCACAGGGACTGCTCATTTGGCCATTTTGGGTATGGATTCACACACGGAATGATCCATTAGGTGATGAGAATCTAAGCCACAGCCTCACACAGGTCCAAGAGGCTGATTCAGACACATTATCAGGATCAATCACCTGTTTTTTTCCTCTGTCTAACTAGCTAGAGAGACCTTCTCTTTTAATTGAATTTTTATCTCTGTCTGACTAGCTTGAGAGACCTTCTCTTTTACTTGAATATTTCTACTATAACTATAATACAACCCAAGAAGATATCACCAAACAAAACTGAACCAGAATGAAACAAAAGTGGAACAACAGAAAATCATTATAATAGCTTTTCTATCCTCCTGAAATGTCCATCTCTTTTTTCTCTCAATCAGTTCCTCAGATGTGAGTGGTTTTTCTTCCATCTTACCCATCTCCAGGGACAGGCAACTTAAAACAAAAGTGAAGCAAAACAAAAGAGGAATTTTAAAATGGCTTCCCATCCTCTCGCCCTGCCTTCAGAGGTGAGCAGTTTACCTTATCACTTACCCTCACTCATTCCCCTTGTGGCCCTCCAAATGCCACAGTCTGGCTGGGCAAAATTCAGGAGCCACTTGACAAAAGAAACGAACTTTATTTTAAGAACCACACATGCCAAAAAAAACAGCTCCTGAGGAAAACCTTCAGAACTCAACTGCCATCACCGGCTTCCCACAAGCCAGCAGTGACCTACCTCACTTACTTGGTGATGGAACTCTCTGAACTGGAAGCCCGGGACACAGAGCCAGTCCCAGTCTCAGTCCCAGTGGGCTCATTGTTTGGATTTACTAAGGACAGTGTCAGTCTTTCTAGGTACATACTGATGTGAGGATGGCCAAATGCCAGGAGAGCTCTGAAGTGGAGCCTTCCCTGAGAAAGCAGGAAATAGCTGGCTCCTGAAAACTTCACAGAGTTGGCCAAGGAGACCAGATCTGAGACAGTACCGGCCATTTCGTGGGAAAATATTATGGCGCACCAGTCAGAGGAAACTCTGGATAGTCACAGACCTACTTTGGGGAAGGAGGTGACTTGTGGGTATGGGTGTGAGTTTGTGGTTTTGTATCATGTTCTGACAATAGGTAGGAAAAGCAGAATGTTTGGTTTGGGTGAACTGTGTCTAGTAAGTCCTTTGGCAAGGCAACTGTTTCTATGTCTGTGTATCTCTCTGTGTCCGTGCTTGTAGACCATAGAAGGTGAATTAAAAATTATAGCCAGTTCTCCAAAGGGTATATCTGTAATTTCACCAAGAGACAGAATAGCACAGTTACTAATAATACCAAGCCTACATGATAAATTTTTCAGTCATGCTGTAGAAAGAGGTTCCAAGGGATTAGGCTCCACACGTGTAGATTGGGCTATGTTTCTTTAAATTTAGATTCTCGCCCAATGCTAAAACTAAATATTCAAGGACATGAATTTAATGGGCTATTGGATACAGATGCAGAACTTAGCATCATCTCTCATCAAGAACTTAGCATCATCTCTCGTCAAAACATTGGCCATTACAACAATACACTCAAATGCTTCAAGGCCTAGGATTGGTGACTAATCCCCATAGAAGAGCAATGGTATTAGATTGGAAGGATCCTGAAGGATGTGAAGGAACTAAACAGCCATATGTATGGATCATCTTCCCATAAATTTATGGGGATGAGATGTCCTAGATCGATTAGGTTTGACATTAACAAATAACATCAATCAAAATGTACCCACAATTATGGTTAGACAAGGTTTTAGGAAAGGAAAAAGATTAGAAAAACAAGAACAAGGTATAGCAGCCCCAATACAAATAGATCAAAGAACAGACAGACATGGGTTGGATTTTAAGAAAGGGCCACTAAGACAATAAAAACTATTTGGAAATCAGAAATACCAGTATGGGTTCCTCAGTGGCCCCTGACTAAAGAAAAGGTACAAGCAACCCATGACCTGGTAAAACAACAATTAGCGGAAGGACATATACAACCGTCTGTATCTCCCCATAATACTCCCATTTTTGTCATCAAAAAGAAATCTGGTAAATGGAGATTATTGCAAGATTTAAGAGCCATTAATAATGAGACGGTTATTATGCGACCTGCTCATTTGGGAATTCCTCAATGTTCTGCTTTGCCAAAAACCTGGTATGTTTTAATTATAGATATTAATGATTGTTTTTATTCAATTGCAATTCATCCTGAGGATAGTCCATGGTTTGCATTTACTATCTCTGCACTGAATCATGAAGGTCCTGATCAGAGATCCAAATGGAAAGTACTCCCTCAAGGGATGGCTAACAGTCCAACTATGTGTCAAATTTATGTTAACAAATTAATCCAGCCACTTAGAAATCAAAATCCTGAACTACAAATATTTCACTATATGGATGGTGTATTATTAGCACAGAAAGCTAAAAACGCATTGCTAGAATGTTATGCCACACTTACAAACTTATTAAAAAATTATAAACTAGAGATAGCAATAGATAAAGTACAATTAAATTTTTCAATTAATTATTTAGAAGTTCTTTTATCCTCAATCATGGTCCATCCACCAAAAATTCAAATACGAATAGATCAACTCAAATCACTTAATGACTTTCAAAAGTTATTAGGAGACATAAATTGGATAAGGCCTTATCTAGGTATACCAACAGGAGAGTTTGAACCTTTATTTGATATCCTAAAAGGTCTATCAGATCCAAATGCACCCCGAATGTTAACACCTGAAGCAAGAAAGGCATTAAAAATCATTGAAAAATGTATGGAAAATATTCATTTGGATAGAATTGATTTAAGAATGCCTTTATTATTTATTGTACTACCACCAAAAAAATATTCCTACAGAAGTATTTTTGGCAAGAAGGTTCATTATTATGAATACTTTTATCTTGTTCTCCTAACACTATTCTTACTAGGTATACTGAGGCTTTAGGACAATTAATACTCAAAGGAATAAAAGCAGCAAAGGGACTGATTGGAATGTCTTCCAATAAAATTATTACTCCATATACTATGAATCAAATTGATGAGTTAGATAATTAGTTAAATACTTGGGCAATAATCATGTACAAATCTAATGTTTCATTTGATAACCACTTACCATCTAATCCTTTATTGTCTTTTTGGTCATCACATCATGTAATTTTTCCAAAAATGAGAAGAAAAACACCTATTATAAATGCTACAAATATATTCACTGATGGGTCAAATAATGGTACAGCAGTAATAGTTACACCTGATCAAACTTTTACATTTTTAGTACGAAAACAATTAGCTCAAAATGTAGAGCTTAATGCAGTATTACAAGCTTTTGTGATGCTTAAAGCATCTGTAATTAATTTATTTTCCGATAATCAGTATATAGTTATTGCTATAGTATCACTTGAAGATGGTGGAAGGATTTCCCCTTCCTCTACTCTTTTCTCTTTGCTTTCCACTATACAAAGTCTAATCTGGGACAGGAAAGATCCGTTCTTTATAGGACATTTCAGGACACATACAGGAATGCCTGGAGCCCTTAGTTTGGGCAATTATTTAGTAGATAAAACAACACATGACATACATACATATTTTCTCTACACTAGAAGAAGCTATAAATTTTTATAAAAAGTTCCAAGTCAATGCTAATACTTTACAAAAGCATTTCAAAATAACTAAGGAACAAGCTAGACAAATAATAAAACAATGTCAAAATTGTGTGACCTTTTTACCACAAGTTAATCTTGGAGTCAATCCTAGAGGATTGATACCTAACCATATTTGGCAGATGAACGTCACAAACTTGCCAGAATTTGGAAAATTAAAATATTTGCATGTTACAGTTGATACTTCTTCTGGATTTTTGATGGTCTCCCTTCTTGCTGGAGAAAAAAACTAAAGATGTTATAGCTCATTGCTTACAAAATTTTGCCACTGTGGGCGTTCCAAAAGAGTTAAAAACAGATAATGCCCCTGGTTATATTTCTACCTCTTTTAAACAATTTTGCTCATCATTTGGCATTACTCATATAACAGGAATCCCATACAATCCACAGGGACAAGGCATAGTTGAAAGATCACATCAAACTATTAAAACATACATATTAAAGCAAAAAGAAGGAATTGGGAAGGGGTATATATTCCCCAAAGATAAACTTAAAATAACCCTTTTACTCTAAACTTTTTAAATTTGGGTTCATCAGGGCTTAGTGCTGCAGAAAGGCATATATGTCCAAATAATGTACATAAGCCCAAGGTACTTTGGAAGGATATTCTAACAGAACAATGGAAAGGTCCTGACCCAGTAATTGTCTGGGGTCCGGGGTCTGTTTTTGTGTTTCTACAGGGAGAAGAGTAGCCAATTTGGATTCCAGAGAGATTAACTAAAGAGATTTCTACAGACCAAAAATAAGATGATTTGGCTCAAATCAATAAGAGCTGATATCCAGAACTCCAGTTTGGCTGTTCTTACATCTGTGAGAGAACCAGAATGTTTTTTTTTCAACATCTATTTTATTATTGCCCTTTCTCATATCATGAAGTTTTATTTTGTTTTTTTTTTTTAGCTCATACAGACCTAGGTTAATGTTTTGCTGATCAGTTCTATTTTTGGACAATAGAGTTTTTAGACATTGCAATGGAGATTTCACCTGTAAAAAGTCATAAGGCCTTTAATATTATGTCATGTGTTGTATGTATTATATTATGTGTGCACACTTGTGTTTTGTGTTATATGTTTGATTTCAGCATTTTTTCTGTGTTGACTATATTCTTTTCAAGTTGATATACTTTGTCTTCATTATCTGATGTTCTGACTTCTACTTGATCTAGTCTGTTTGTAATATTCTCATTAGCACTTTTAATCTGATTTATGGTTTCTTGCATTTCTATGATTACAACTTGATTATTTTTAACACCTCTATCTCCTGATAAAGCTCATTCTTTGTGGATTTAATTTGTGTGGTTAGTTCCTCTTCAAAATATACTTTCAATGCTTGGATTTGCTGTCTCATGTCTTCTCTAATATTCCGTTCCATCTGAATTAGGAATGCCTTGATTTCTTTCCCTGTCCATATTTCTGATTCTTCTAGGTCCTCCTGTATATTTAGATTGTACTGCATTGTTCGTACCCTTTTTTCCCTTGTTTTTTCATATTGTTCACGTTGCTTTCCAGCTCTGTTTGACTGCTTTGTAACTGCTTTCTCCTATACATTTGTTTTGGCTTTGTATATCTCTGTTGTCTCTCTTTTGTGGTGGGAGATTATGCCTAGAAATTTTGGGCTTTGTTTTACTTTAAAGCTGATTCATTCAATTCATATAAGGCTTCTAGGTTCTGTATGCATATAATGATTTGCTGTTTGTTCTTAGGACTATATGTTTAGGTTGGGTGCTCTGGTGGTACAATGGTTAGTATGACTTGGCTACTTTAGAAGATTGCTCCACTGAAGGTGGATACTACCAGGCAATTGGATCAGGGTGTTGGTAGTAGCTAGGTATTTAGGAGTCTTATAGACAGCCTCGAGACATTCACCTATTTGCATTTAGACAATTACACACAATGGAAGATGTAATGCTTGGGATGAGAGTTGGGCGGTAGGAGAATGAAGGTGCTCTTAAAAAGAAAAAATGATAGAGGGAGAGATAGATTAGAGGGGAATGAAAAGAACAATAAAACTTGAAATGGGATAGAAAGAGAGAAGGAAAAGTGGGGAAAGGAACAGGGAGAGAAGAAGGAGAGAAAAAAATATCAACAACAGCAACAACAACAACAACAACAAAAATTAAAGTCTTAGAGATCCACCTTCTTCTCTTCCAGTAGGCAGAGCTGTGCCTTCCAAGCGGAGTGTCTGCTCTCTACCTGCCGAGAGCTATCCCTGTACGGCGTCTTCTGGGGGTTTCTCAGACTTGTCAGTCCAGAGCCATTTCACTTCTCCAGCTCTTAACCCCCTTCCTCCTGTCAGCCTGCCAGCCAGGTCCTGTTTCCCAGAAGTGATTCTCCAGAGATCTAGTTACACTTGCAGCCCCACCGAGTGTCCCTTTTAAGCCCCAGTGCTGTGGTAAACTGGCGGCTAAGACCTTAGGGGTCACCACTGGTGATATGGGGGCCTTGGGGTCTGGGCTCCCCTCTGCTTCCCTACGGACATGACCCCTGAGAAGTCAATGAAGTTTCCTGGCTGCTTGTATCAGTATGGGGAGTCACGCACCTGCTAAAGTGGATTCTGCTGGGAAGGAATTTCGCCAGCCGAACTCCGATGACGTCAACTCTCTGCTATGGCGGGCCCCAGGCTTCTTGCCGGATTGACCGAGGGGAGGGGTGGGACTGGCCCGGCCCGGTTCGCCTCAGCTCCTGGCGCGTGGAGGCTTGGCTAAAGACTTCTTCCTGCCAAGCTGTGTCTCAGCGTCTAGCAGGACCCAGTCACTTTGGCTGCGGGCGGGTCGATGGATCTGCAGCTGTGCCCGCGGTGCGCGGACTGTGGCTGGTGAATCTCGAACTCCGCGTCTAGTGGCAGGGTCCCGCTCGTCCGGGTCACACAGACGCTTCAAAAAAATTTTAGTAGCTCCCGGGCGGTCTCCCTTCAGTGGAATTTTGCTAGGAGAATCTCCGTTGGTAGAATCCAAGAGTTATCCTTGCGACTTTATGACCCCATCACTGTGAGTGCATTAAAAGCGCAGCCTCTCTGCCCGCCGCCATGTTGGATCCACCTTTTCTTGGCATTATATTTAATAATTCTCTTCGAGACAATGTAAATTGTTAAGAAAATTGTTTTCTTTTAGTGCCTTTTGGAATGTTACATAATTCTTTCTTTAGGCATTGTTGCCAGAATTTCTAACTTCATCCCAGTGCATGTGAAGACAAAGATAAAACCAATCTACAGCTTCTGCAATAGCCATCACTGAACTGCTTGCAGAACTTGCCTCGACTATGTATCACTTGTATGCATTGTGAACTCACCTGCAAGCATTGTGAACTATCTGTTGGTTCAGCGACTTGTGGTAGTGTTGGGGTATTTCTCTGATGATGTCATCGGTGGTACAATTTTTTCAAAAAGAGCCATCAATTGCCTTGGTGTATCTTCCTCCCTTCTGCTTGTCATGGTCGTTCAGCTAAAATTTGGGTGCCAACAGAGATGAGGCAAAGAACCTCACCCGCCCCTGGTACAAAGACCTCTGCACAGGTGTGGATGTATACTGGACCTGTAGTCAGTGACGGGTAAGATCCAATTACAATGGTACCAATCTTAGACAGGAGGCTGACACCTTGAGGTCAGCTCATTCGATAATGGGTAAGGACCATATGTACTATTGGACAACCTAAGGCAGGCACGGTCCCTAAGCCACATGCTTGTTGTTTAAACAGAGAGGGTTAGATGTTGAGAGCCACAGCCCAAGGGGCCAAAGCAAACTTTCAGACTGCCAGCTGATGGTTGGCTCACAGCGGCCCCAGCAACATCTAGCTGATTGGCTCCTCTGCGGTGATGCCCATTGGGCTGTTTCCCCACCCTTTCAAATTATGGAGCTGCTTCTTGGGGGACTATTTTGGCTCTGCTCAAACAACCCAGCCAATCGACCTCAAGAGCAGGAGGAGTGAGGAGGTTGAGGGCTTGTGGGAAGCCGGTGGTGGCAGTTGTGCTCTGAGTGTTTTTCCCGAGGAGCTATTTTTTGGCGTGTGTGGTTCTAAAAATAAAGTTAGCTTTTGACAAGTGGCTCCTGAATTGTGCCCAGCCAGACTGTGGCAATCCTAAATTGATGGAGCAAAATAACCAAAACAGAATAGAAATACAAGCAGTTCAGAGGAGGCATGGTGTATAGCTGGACTTACCTTTTGTATGATAAAGGGTAGGTGTTATAAATCAAGTCAATATTAAATTGAAGTAGTTCTCCGTGTGTTTTAAAGATAACAAATACGTGAATTCCTGTCTCCCTTTATCTGTATCCTATTCAGCACATGTATTTTTGTATGCACATATAGAATCCTACCTGGTAACACATGTACACTTTTGTGAGGTGGCAGACTTGGCAGATACAAATTGTCAAAAGAGATCACTCCTCCTGAACGTTGTTGGAACTGAAAATTAAAACTATGGGTGAGCTTTCTAGTTGAACAAGATAATACATAAATCCATGTTCAGTAAAATGAATATTTTTGGATCTGTGAATGATATATATTTCATGATAAATTTCGATTCGCATATATATTGCTACCTTTTAATGTCTGTGCGTGTGCATGTGTGTGTGTGTGTGTGTGTGTGTGTGTGTGTGTGTGTATACACACACACTCTCCAGATTTTTCAGAATATAAAATATATGTGTCTTATTATACAATCCCTAAATGCATTCATATTCATGTATGTGGATTTATAATCAAATGTTCACAAAATTATTCTCAGAAATATTCATCCACCTCAAATACATATTGTTTCCTAGTACTGAAATCTAAATTCAGTGATTGGTGCATAGAAGTCCTAATTTTTCTACAGTAACTGACCCACTTTAACATCAATGCAAGTAGATTACTATGGTACATGATGTGTATTATGACGTTCATTTTTATTCAACAATGTTACATGACAATTTCTTCAGCTTATGCACATCATAGGATAAATATTTCATTCACAAGTTTGCAAATTTATAGGCATTTGTTTCACTTTCTATCACTTCCTGCTTCAGTACACATGTATTCCTCCATGTTTTTTGACTGGTCTTTTCATGAGAATACTTTTCATTTTAGATTTCAATAATCATGTTGAAGCAAACCTCACACACTCTTCATGACAAATCATAACCCTAATATTACCATTAGATATATAAATGGTTGTAATGAATGTATGTATATCAATATAAGAATTCCTGTATATTTTAAGATATCAATTCAATCCATAATTTAAAGTTGGAACCAGTTATATTATTTATTCACAGTATTGTCTATTCATTCATTTTATCAATATTTGTAGACACAGTGTAGACCTATTTGTACACCCAATACTAATTTATACATGTTCAAAATATTGACCACATAATTGGTGGAAGAAATACTCATGTCACCTGATCTACATATACACTTTATCACAGTAATATTCTGGACACAAAATGCAAAGTTCACACTTATGATTGTACCAAAGCCTAAATGGAAAGTGAGCATGGATTACTAAAAACATCCAAGTCCAGATTGCCTAATGCTCTCAAATGTCAATCCTATTGTTGCTAAATATTTGTTTCTTTCTAAGATTGTATATTCAACATCTACCATGCTGAAAATGTCTAATCCTATCACTCAATTTATACTTTGCTTGATTTCTTCCTGTCTCTATTGATATCTGCTTCCCTATATATTTTCCCCAGTTAATCATTGTAACTGACTCATCACATGTGCTGACATTTACATTCATTCTCTACCAGAAACCCTATTGCTAAATAACTTTTGGAGCAAATCCTATACTCACTCTTCTTCCTAAACCTACTGACTATCTTTCCAATCCTACCAACTACCCTTTTTAAGTGGATGTTTTCTTCTACATTTGATCATCCAATTTACAAGGTCCTATGCCATTTTTTATCGATTTATCTGAGACATCTGTGCAGAAGGTATTTCAAAGCTAAGTATCCCAATCATGGACCCAATGCTCTTCTGGGCTTCAAATCTTACCTAGACTTCTGTATTCATACTTATATTTCACCTATATATTCTTGTAAATATCACAGGTTCCCATTGCCATTATTCATCATGCAGAATGATTCCTAACCCAAATCGAACCTGTTATTACCCTAACCATACACTGTTCCCTCAATCTAACTTTACAGAAAAGCAGGACAGAGTTGGTCTTACAATCAGGAGTGTAGGGGATCTTCCACCTGCTGAGAACCTCAAAGGTCAATACAGAAATAATCCATGGAGAAGATGTAGGCAGCAATGAAGGACCTGAGGGAGGAAAAGTCAACTTCCATCGTAAACAACCTGGTCAGGGTGAAGGGATGTGTCTGAATCAGCCTCTCTCTTCTTAATGTAGAGAAGATGGACCAAACCAAGCCTGTGTGGAGAGCTGTTCCCAGGTGCCTATGGTTGATATATCATTCTAACTTGTGAAAATGTCACAGGAAGTAGGTGCACCCTCCATCTCATGGGACCCTTGGAAGCAACTGTTAGGACAAAGTGTTTGCCAAGGCAGTGACTTCATTCACTTCCTGAAGGAAGTTACCTCACATAACTTCCTTGTTAATGGAACTCTCTAAACTTGGGATTCAGAAAGCCAGGAGACCACAGCCAGTTCCAGTCCCAGTTCCAGTGGTCTCACTTGTTTGGGTAAACCAAGGACAGAGTCAGTCTTTCTTGGTTCCTAGTTATGTGAGGATGGCCAAATGCCAGGAAAGCTAAGAAGAGGGGCCTTTCCTGAGAAAGCAGGTAGTGGATCACCAGTGACTTCTGACAACTTCACAGAGTTGGCCAAGGAGACCAGAACTGAGACAGCACAGTGCATTTCGTGGAAATATAGTATATCCCACCCATCATAGGACACTCCGGATAGTCACAGACCTACTTTGGGGAAGGTGGTGCCTTTTTGAGTGTGGGTGTGAGTTTGAGAATATGTAGGAAAGGCGACTTGTTTGGTTTGGAGAGGACTTTATCTAGTATGTCCTCTGACAAGGTGAGTGTTTCTATTACTGTGTATCCCACTCTGTTTCTGGTCTTGGTATTAGAAAAAGAATGCATCATGGATGTGTTCTGTCTAGTAGAAAGCTTCCCAGCATTCATACTGCCAATTTATGAATGGATTGCGGCTAGCCTTATCAATGGGCAAAACCTACTATCTTTCTAAGTTCCTGTTTTCTTCCTGAATTCTGGACACTCTCCAGAATAGGCTCAGAGTTTTGTGTCCAAGCTATGTGGCACCTCCAAGCTCTGTCACATGGCCATGTACTGGAGAGCTGAAGGGAAGGGGAGCATGTCAGAAAACTCAGATATCATTGTGACCAGGAAAGTCTCAGTGGAGAAACCCTGCTTTGGGTCATTTGCTTACCTATTTTTCTGTTGCCCTAAATGTAAGGAAAGTCTTTGGCTCAGGCCACCTTTTTGTGAAGCCTGAAGAAAACAGTATTCAAATGGAAATGAGTGGGCATCACCTGTGGCTCTTTGCTTAATTTCTTTGGAAATGGATGTGTCTGAATCAGCCTCTTGGCTCTCGGTGAAGCTGGGGCTTAGATTGTCAGCACCTGATGGATCTAAAGAAAGATCCCATGTGTGCATCCATAACCAAAATTCAAAAAGATCAGTCATTGTGGATGAAGTCTCTCACCTTCCTCTCTTAGGTTCCTGACCTCCATCAAGTGTGATTATGGACCCTTGGGTAAAATGAGTTCTTCAAAGCCCTGCAGATGTGGTAGTGTTTTCTCATGACTACAAAACACATAAAGAATCTATACCTGACAGTCAGTAGGCCTCAAATAGTAGAAGCAGAGCAGTATTAATGGCAGGCCTATTTGATCACTCCTTTTTGACAGGAAGAGTGTCCAGGCCACACTTACTTTAGGCAAATGAGGGACAAGGAAGCTTATATTGGACACTGTCTTGAGCTGCGCCACTTATGGAAACCTCTTGCCAGAAGTTATGATGGATGTCTATATGGAAGAAAATGAGGGCCATGTGGGAGTGTTTTGGTTATAATTGTGGTCATTTTTGTGGCAGTTGGAAGAGATGACTCGGTCCACCAGGGCTTCACTCTTGGGTGATTCCCCTTATAGACTGAGTTCTGGAACTGACCTCAGAGTAGTATTGCCATGAATTGAGTTGGGATTTTAGGAGGCCACGCATGAGATTCACGCTTGGAATCTGAAATCTAGTCCCAGGTTGGTTTTCCACAGAGCACTGGGAATCTCAGCCAGGATATCACATGATTTTATTATGAAAAACATGGCAGCCATAGTTGAGAGTCAAAACACACATGGACCTCACATTGTACAGTTCAATGGGCCTGGCTTCATGTGACCTTTTGGCCACTCTTTGGGAAGCCTTTCCTGTGAGTGTTGTCCAGAGAATTCATTGAAATGAACTTCCTCACCATTTAGTGGTTCCTGAATGAATTGAAACCCACAGTGCCTCCAACTTCATCCGTGAAAAATGGCTAGATGAATACCATCAAATTTTTGAAATTCCCATGACCAGGTGGCACTGGAGAAACTTTGGATGTCCTGTTGCTGATCATGAGTATACAATACAGTGCCTTGATTGACTGGGTTTCATGAAAATGTTGAAGAACAGTGATGCCAGTAAGTTGGAGCCTCCTGAGTAGTGGGCCTAGAGTAGTGGTGTGCAGGTGTGTGATAAAACATCTGTGGTGGAGTCATGTGGACCTGCCATTGGCTTCCAAATAGCTTGTGACTGACATAGTGTAGCCAGTAAACCCTTATATGTAAATGCATCTTGTTATATGGAGAGTTTTCAGGGCAATGTTCAGAATCAGGTTGCTATGGTCAAGGGGGCAAGCTATGTGAGATAGAGGCCTGGTTGGTGCATTCTCTTGCAGACCCTGACACACCACACATGACAGAACTCCCTCTAGCACTGTGTCCCAGTTGAAATCTTTGTATTTCACGAAGCAAATACCAAACTCCCAGTGCAGCAGCAAGAAACACCACGAAAATTGGAGGATGACCAAATGGTTTCAGAGTCCTCACAGGGAGACACATAGCCCCCAGTGGCCACAGTTTACCTACAAAGAGAGAATTCAGCACTGCTGTCTCATGTTCATTGGAAAATAAGAAACAAGATCCTTCAGGTCACATAGATGCAGATCCAGCTTTAATTGTCTCACCACAAATGAAGATTAAGCTCCTGACAACAACATATATTTCAAGTTCCCAACCTCAGAGGCAGTTTCTCAATAAGTCTTTAGGCCAGCAAAGCTCCATTTTTGTGGAGGGTTTACCCTGTTCGTTACTTTTGTAAACTCATCTCATCTACCACCTCCAAGTTTGTGAACAACTGAGCATATTGCATTCCATATATATATATATATATATATATATATATATACAGATTTTCGAACTCTTCTCCTGTAATTGTGTCTTACTTGGGGCAAAGGTAATGTCAAGGCATTGTTCTGGATAAGAGTGGGAAGATTTTTCATAGCACATAATTACATACACATTGGATACCTTTTCCAATTTTCCATTCGAAATACTGAATCCCTGACACTAACCCATAGCCTACTAGACTCTGACTACTTATCCTAATATGATGGAGAATAATAATCCAAACAGAATAGAAATACAAGCAGTTCAGAGGAGGCATGGTGTATAGTTGAATTTGCCTTTTGCATTATGTAGTGTAGGAGTTATAAATCTAGTCAACTTTTGTTGAAATTGTTCTCCATGTGTTTTTAAAGTTAACAAATATGTGAATTCCTGTCTCCCTTTCTCTGTAGCCTATTTGCACATGTATTTTTATATGCACATATAGAATCCTACAAGGTACAACACATACATTCTTGTGAAGTGGTTGACTTGGCAGATACACATTGTGAGAAGAGATCACTTCTCCTAAATGCTGTTGGAAGTTAAAATTCGAACTCTCTGTGAGCTTCCTAGTTTAACAACATTATACATAAATCCATGTTCAGTAAAATGAATATTTTTGAAACTGTGGATGATATATATTTCATGGTGAATTTCAATTGGCATATATATTGCTACTTTTTAATGTCTGTGTGCATGTGTGTGTGTATATATATATATATATATATATATATATATATATATATATATGCAAACTTTCCAGATTTTTCAAAATATGAAATACATGTGTCTTATTATACATTTCCTAAATTCATTCATATTCATATATGTGAATTTATAATCAACTTTTCACAAGATTATCGTCAGAAATATTCATCCACCTGAAATACGTATTTGTTTCCTAGTACTGAAAACTATCTTCAGTGAATGGTGCCTACAAATCCTAAAATTAATACAGTAACTGACCCAGGTTAACATCAATGCAAATTGATTCCTATGGGACATGATGTGTATTTTGACGTTCATTTTTATTCAAAACTGGTACATTACTATTTCTTCAGTTTATGCACATAATAGGATATATATTTCATCCACAAGTTCGCGAATTTAGAGGCATTTGTTTCACTTTCAATCACTTCCTGCTTCAGAACACATGTATTTTTTCATGGTTCTTGACTGGTCTTTTCATGAGACTTCTTTCCAAACACATTATTTTTGATTTCCATAATCACTTTTGAAGCAAAACTCACACACTTTTCATGATAAACCATAACCTTAATTTTACCATTAGATGTATAACTAGTTGGAATGAATGTATGTATATCAATATAAGATTTCTTATATATTTTAAGATACGAATCCAATGCATTATATAAAGTGGAACCAGTTATATTATTTATTAACAGTATGGTCTATTCATGCATTAGCTCTATATTCATAGACACAAGGTACACGTCTTTGTACCCCCAATACTAACTTATTAATCTTCAAAATATTGCTCCCAGAAATGATGGAAAAATTACTCATGTCACCTGATCTACATATACATTTTATCACAGTAATATTCTGGACACAAAATGCAAGGTTCACACTTATTATTGTACCAAAGCCTAAATTGAAAATGAACATGGATTACTAAACACAGCCATGTCCAGGTTGCCTAATGCTCTCAAATATCAATCCAATTAGTGACTACATATTGGTTTCTCCTAAGATCAAATTCAAATTCAACCCTATTGAAAATGTCTAATCCTATCACCCACTTTATACTTTGCCTTATTTCGTAATATCTCTATTGATATCTGTTTTCCTACATATTTTCTCCGGTTCACTATTTTGACTGACTCTTCACATGGGCTAACATTTACATTCACACTCTAAACAAAACCCTATTGATAAAGAATATTTTTTTTCCAAAACCTATACTCACTCTTCTTCCTAAACCTAACAACTATCTTCCTAATCCTACCGACTATCCCTTTTTGACTGAATGTTCTTTTCTACACCCAATCATCAAAGTAAACATTGGGCGAGCTTCGGAGGAAGAGACCACCAAAAGACTATCTCATGCAACAGCAAAGGGTTTATAGGGGGTCAGCATGCAGGGGGTCCGAGCTCACTTGAATAGAGCAGAGAGCACTGAGAAGAGCTTAAGCAGAGCTTATATACTTTCTTTGGGGAGGGCAGGGAGCGAAGTTCATTGATGGGTGAGGGAGAGTGGGCGGTTTGCATTCAACCGGGTGAGGGAGTACATTCTGCAGTTTGGCATTTGGGGACAGGACATTCTGGGAACAAGATTAGCAAACAGTTCTCAAGATTTCAACAGTGTTTTGTTAAGCATACAGAAAAAAAAGTGACAAGTACATATTTTATTAATCTTTCATTCCCCACTTCTTCTTCTAGCTACTTTTAATCATAAAAGTGATCATTGGGGGGTGTCACATTCTATGTCTGCTAGTGGGGTATTACCATAAGTTTAACTTGTCCAATTTGAGCTTAGAGAAAAGAAATTACACGGTTGAGCAAACAGGGTTTTATAGTTAGCAATAATATGGAGATTATTATCGGACAGGCCAGGGTTGATAAAAAAGTAGTCAAACAGGGGGACTAGGTGAACCAAGACTCAAACCACTTTTTTTGGTCCTCTCACTCTCTCATTGACGCTCTTCAAGGTGTCTTTTTAATTTAATCATTTTTTTTTACAACTACATTATGCTCGGAATAAACACAAAATTCTTCCCAGGAAGTGACAAATACCTATTTTGTTAACCTTTCACTTCCGACTATCCCTTTTTGACTGGATGTTCTCTTGACATTCTATCATCGAAGGTACAAGGTCCTATGCCATTGTATATTGATTAATCTGACACATCTGTGCACAACCTAATTCAAAGCTAAGTATTCCAATCAAGGGCCCAATGCTCTTTTGGGCTTCAAATCTTACCTAGATTTCTGTTTTCATACATATATTTCACCTATATATTCTCATACATATCGCAGGTTCCCAATACCATTATTCATCCAGCAGAATGATTCCTAACCCAAATCACACATGTTATTAACCCTAACCATACACTGTTCCCTCAATCTAACATTACAGAACAGCAGGGACAGAGTTGGTCTTACAATACAGGAATGTAGTGGATCTTCCACCTGCTGAAAACCTCAAAGGTCCATGCAGAAATGATCCCTGGAGAACATGTAGGCAACTATGAAGGACGTGAGAGAGCAAAAGTCATATTCCATGGAAAACAACCTGGTAAGGATGAAGGGTTGTGTCTCATTCACCCTCTCTCCTTAATGTAGAAAAGATGGACCAACCAAGGCCTTTGTGGAGAGCTGTTCCTGGGTTCCTATGGTTGAGATACCTATCTAACTTGTGAAAGTGTCAGAGGAAGTATGGAAGCAACTGTTCGGAAAAAGTGGTTGCTAAGGCAGTCACCTCATTCAGTTTCTGAAGGAAGTGACCTCACCTCACTTCCTTGGTGATGGAACTCTGTGAACTTGGGATCCAGGAAGTCAGGCATCCAGAACCAGTCCAATTCCCAGTACAGTGGGATCACTTGTTTAAATTTACCAAGGACAGAGTCAGTCTTTCTTGGTACCTACTGATGTGAGGATGGCCAAATGCCAGGAAAGTTTGAAGACTGGCCTTTTCTGAGAAAGCAAGAAGTGGCTCACCGCGGGCTCCTGATATTTCACAGAGTTGGCCAAGGAGACCAGATCTGAGAAAGTACAGGCCATTTCTGGGGAACATAGTATAGCCCACCATTCAGAGGACACTCTGGATAGTCACAGACTTACTTTGGGGAAGGAGGTGCCTTTTTCAGTGTGTGTGTGAGTTTGTGGTTTTGTCTTATATTCTGAGAATAGGTAGGGAAGGTGGCTTGCTTGGTTTGGAGTGGAATGTTTCTAGAAAGTCTTTTGACAAGGTGAGTGTTTCTATGTCTGTGTATCCCACTGTGTCCGTGGTTGTAGACATTAGAAAAGAGAATGAATCAATGGATGTGTCCTGTCTAGTAGAAAGCTTCCCAGCATTTATCCTACCCATTATAGGAATGGATTGCAGGTTGCCTTATCGATGGACAACATGTACTGTCTTCCTAAGTTCCTGTTTTCTTCCTGAATTCTGGCCACTCTCCAGAATAGGCTCATGGTTTTGTGTCCAAAATATGTACCACCTCCAAACTCTGTGACATGGCCATGTAATCCATAGCTGAAGGGAATGGCAAGCATCTCAGAAAACTCAGATATCAGTGTGACCAGGAAAGTCTCAGTGGAGAAACCCTGCTTTGGCCCTTTTGCTTACCTATTGTTCTGTTGCCCTGAATGTCAGGAAGGTCTTTGCCTCAGGCCACCCTTTGTGAAGCCTGAAGAAAACAGTTTTAAAATGGAAATGAATGGGCATCACCTGTGGCTCTTTGCTTAATTACTTTGGAAAGGAATGTCTCTGAATCAGCCTCTTGGCCCTGTGTGAGGCTGTGGCTTAGATTATCAGCATCGGATGGATCTAAAGAAAGATCCAATGTGTGCATCCAAAACCAAAATGGCAAAAAATCAGTCATTGTGGATGAAGTCTCTTGCCTTCCTCTGTTTGGTTCTTGACCTCCATCAAGGGAGTATTGGGATTTTTTGGGTCAAATGAGTTCTTCCAATCCCTGCAAAGGTGCTTGGGTTTAATAATGACTCCAAATTACATAAGGAATCTATACCTGACAGTCAGTAGGCCTCAAATTGCAGAAACAGAGCAGTATTAATGGCAGAACTATGTGATCAATCCTGGTTCACAGGAAGGGTGTCCAGGCCACCCTGAATTTAGGCAAATGAGGGGAAGGGAGCTTATTATGGACACTCTATTGGGCTGTGCCATTTAAGGAAACCTCCAGCCAGAGGTTATGATGAGTGACTATATGGAAGTAGATGAGGGCCATGTGGGATTGTTTTGATTTTAATTGTGGTAAATTGTGCGGCTTTTGGATGAGATGACTGTGTTCACCTGGGCTTTAACACTGGCGTGATTCTCCTAAGAGACTGAGTTCTGTAACTGACTTCAGAGTAGTAATTGCTTTGGAAATGGATATGTTTTAATCAGCCTCTTGGCCCTGTTTGAGGCTATGGCTTAGATTATCAGCACCAGATAGATCTAAAGAAAGATCCCATGTGTGCATCCAAAACCAATATAGCCAAAATAGCAGTAATTGTCGATGAACTCTCTCACCTTCCTCTGTAAGGTTCTGAAAGAATAAAAGAAATTGAAATTGAAATGTAAAGAACCAGGTTTTGTAAAGTTTCCAAGCTGCACTCAGCACCTGAAATTCCTGTGGCAGTTAAGACAATTCCCGGATTTGCACTTTAGATGTGTGTTGAAATCTTCCCTGAGGACCTAGTTACTTAACAGCCCCTCCCCAGAAACCATGCAGCTCACCACGTATACATCACAGTGCATCCACCAATCAATTTAAATGTATACCCCTTCTTAGGGCTGACCAATCACCCCCTGCCCAACCTGTTCCCGCCAATGAATGTGCTAATCATGTTTTAGAGTTGTTATTTGATTTTCCCGTGGAATATGATGATTTGCTAAAGGAGGCTATGATGTGTGTAAAGTCCCTACCCTCTCTAAAGAATGTATATAAACTCCGCTCGAGTGGTTCTTAGGGCTCTTTGTTCTTTGCTCCTCTGAAGTGAGCCCTGAGCTCCAGCACGCTATACCCCCAATAAACCCTTTGGTGTTGCATGAGAAAGCCTGTTGGTGGTCTTTTCCTCCGATGTTCGCCCCACCTTTTCATCTGGAGGCCCCAGGTGAGATATCCAGCGCAGCGGACAAAAGACCCCAAGGGACTCCTCTCAGGGTAAGAAAGGTGCCTCTTTCTGGTTTCGGGTTTCAGGTGAGGGCTTGGCAAAGTGGCTGTCGGTGAAGAGCATTAGCTCTCTCTGACGGTGGCTGGCAGACGTGTCACAGAGCTACTGGCCACGTCCCTGGGGGACACTCCAGAGGATGAGGGAAATCAAGGAATATTAGTTTCCTCAACTCGGTTATATTTTGCTTCAGGATTCGGTTTGCCAGCCCATCAGGTTTTGCTGGCTACACAGTTTTGTTCATTGTCCCGAACTCATGTTGAGTTTACTGTCTGTCTTTATTGTCTAACCCATCAGGTTTTGCCAGTTACTGAGTTCTAATATTTGTCTTGGACCCATGTTAAACGTTTACTCTTTGTCTTTGTCTGTGTTGCGTTTGTGTCTTCACTGTCCCTTTTGAGTAACTCCCATTATGGGACAAAGCACTTTCTTGCTTCTGTCGCTGACCCTTGATCATTGGACTGATGTCTGCTCAAGGGCCCAGAATCATTATTTTTCAGTTAAATGTCAGACCTGGCAGACTCTCTGTGCTTCAGAATGGCCCATCCTCAAAGTCGGGTGGCCCGCAGAAGGATCCTTCTACTTCCCTCTAATCCGAAAAGTCAGAGATATTGTCTTTCAGCCGGGACCACGTGGCCACCCAGATCAACAGCCATATACCCCTTCCCCAGGATCCTATCATTCAAACCTTCCGTTCCCTCCCCATCTTCCCCCCATTCTTCCTGAGTCACAAGACTGGACAATCCTCCCCCTCCTTATCCTCTACCCTCGCTCCCCAACCGCCAACACATTCCAGATGATTCTCCCACCACTGACTCAGCCTCTCTGCCACTAGAGGCAATTGGGCCAGACCCAAGCCCTCCAAGGGACTTCTCCGCAGCAGCAGCAGCCCCTCCTTTTCTGGTGGAAGCTGGGCCACCTGAAGAAACCCGCCAGCTACGGAAAATAGAAAACTCAGAAGCCACTGTGATGCTCCCTCTTCGTCCTTATGGGCCCATGAACCGACAAAACTGGGACCCCAACACCTTTGAAGGTTGGTAGCATTTGTCCACTTATCACCGGGCTCTAATAGCGGGGCTCCGAGTGGCCGCCAGACGGCCGACTAATTTGGCCATGGTAAGAGAGATAATCCAAGGTCCTAATGAGTCTCCCTCTATGATTCTGGAGAGAATTATGGAAGCAAATAGAAAATATACTCCTTTTGATCCTCAGGCAGAGGACAAAAAAACCTCTGTTGCAATGGCCTTTATCCAGCAGGCTGCCCTAGATATTAAGACAAAGTTACAACGTCTAGATGGATTACAAGATATGACCTTAAGAGATTTAGTCAGAGAAACTGAGAAAGTATATTATAAGAGAGAAACTGAGGAGGAATGGGAACAGATGAGAGAGAAGGAAAGGGAACAAAAGGAGGATGAAAGGAGCAAAAGGCAGACTAAATCATTGGCTAAGGTTTTGGTCAGAGCAGCAAATAGACCAGAAGTTAAAAAGCACGGAGACATGAAGGGATACATGGGCCCATGCCAAAGGCTGCCCCTGGCCTCAGATCAATGTGCCTACTGTAAAGAAAAAGAAAACTTGGACAAAGAGTGCCCCAAAAAGAGGCAGAGAAACCAGTATAGGACGAGACTTGAAGGATCCAGCCACTGCCTCACCCTGAAGTCGTATGGTTTACGAACGAGAGCAGCTTCCTCCAAGATGGTACGTGGTGGGCTGGAGCAGCAGTAGTTAGCAAAACTAATGTCATCTGTTTCTCTGGTCTCACAGAAGAGACATCAGTCCAAAAGGCAGAACTGATTGCCCTTACGAAAGCATTGGTACTAGCAACAGGCAAAAGGGCCACCATATACACTGATAGCCGCTATGCATTTGCCACTGCAAATGTGCACGGGGCTATTTACCAGCAAAGGCAGCTATTAACCTCCGCTGGGAAAGAAATAAAGAAATAAAGAACAAAGATATGATCCTCCACCTTCTCTCAGCAGTGCAGGGCCCTACGGACCTAGGCATAGTGCACTGTCCAGGGCACCAGAAGGGAAACGACCCCGTGGCGGTTGGAAACAGAAGGGCAGATGAGGAAGCTAATTGGCAGCCCTAAACGGAGTGCCTCTGTTCACTTTTTCCACACCGGGGGGAACAACAATCAGGAGACTTGGCCGCACCAGAACATTCAGGCAACTTATCATCTGAGGAGACAGATACAGAACTCTGGGAACCTACAGAGCCAAGTACACAATTTTCAAAAGCCCACCTTTATCTCAAAGACATACACCAGCTCACCCACTTAGACTCTAAGAAGTTATAGGCACTCTTAAAGGACCAAAGGAAGGAATTATTATTGACTGACTCACAGAGGAAAGAAATAACTGCGCAGGTGACTACAGCTTGTCAAGTTGGCCAATTAGTTAATACTTACCCATCGAAGCTTACTTCAGGGAAGCACTTATGAGGAATCAGACCAGGACAATTCTGGGAAGTGAGCTTTGCTGAAATAAAGCCAGCAAGGATTGGACTTAAATGTCTCCTAGTCTTTGTAGATACTTTTTCAGGATGGGTCAAAGCCTTCCCCATGAAGAAAGAAACGGCTCAGCTGGTGGTCAAAAAGATCCTAGAAGACATTTTCCAAGGTTCAGCCTGCCTAAGGTAATAGGGTCGGATAAGTGACCGGTATTCATGGCCCAGGTAAGACAGGGATTTGCCAGGACCCTGGGGATTAATTGGAAGTTACATTGTGCTTATAGACCCCAGAGCTCAGGACAGGTAGAAAGGATGAATAGAGCCATCATAGAGACCTTAACGAAATTAAGCTTGGAGACTGGCATGAAAAATTGGACTCTGTTCCTAAGTTATGCACTGTTTTGTGCAAGAAATACCAAATCTTCCTCTTTGTGTAACCTCACCCCTTATGAAATTCTCTATGGTGCCCCTCCTTCAGTAAGGGACCTAACCCCAACTAGGAGACTTAATGATTCCTTTCACACCCCCTTGCTTGACAGACTTAAAGCCCTTGAACAAAACCAGCACCCAGCGATACCTGTGGAAACAGTTGGCCTCTGCTAATCAGCCTGGAGATGAGGGAACCCCACATCGATATCAAGTGGGAGAGTTCATCTACGTGAGATGGCATCAGGTGTCATCCCTGGAACCCCGCTGGAAAGGACCATACCAGGTGCTGCTTATAACACCCACAGTGGTGAAAGTGGATGAGATCACTTCATAGATCCATACCACCCATCTCATGCCTGCACCCTGTACAGACTCCGGCTGGAAACTGAAACAGACTGGTAACCATCTCAAGTTGCGTGTCCGTCATGTGGGTAGGGCTATGGATTCTTCCCCTGACCATCAGCAGTCCTAATCCCCATCAGCCTGTTCAGCAACGATGGCAAGTTATAAATCCTACTGGGCAAGTAGGGTGGTGTATTTCACATACAGCCCCCTTATGGAATTGGTGGCCATCTCTCCCCCCGGACATTTGTCAGCTTCCCATAGGCCTCTCTGACTGGGATCTCCCTGACATAGAGGACCCCACACAGATCCCACTCAAATGCAAACCAGGGCAACATAGACCACTTTACCCCATGAATTATGGATGTCATCTCCCCAAGCTCATGTGTAAACTAGCCAGTCAAGACTATTATGTGTGCCCAGCAGATTTCCAAAGTCGCAAACAGGCCCAAACCTGTGGAGGACCCAGTAACTTTTATTTTAGATCTTGGGGTTGTGAACAAACGGAAGCTGCATGGTGGAACCCAAACTCCCCAGACAGCAAGATTTGGGTAGGATGAAATGACACCTGGATTGATCCCAAGGAATGTGCCGCTAGCCAAGTGGTGTCAAAAACTCGCTGTGGAAAGAATAGTCTATGTTACCCCCTCAATATAACTTTCACTTCCAAAGGAAGGGGCTACCTCAGAACAAAATGGCCTATGAGAAATACGTGGGGAATGCAATTCTATATTTATGGCCCCGGTTATGACTTTGGTCTCTGGTTCACCCTCCAGCTTAAAAAGAAAGAAAATCCCACAGCAATAGGGCCCAATCCCCTCAAGCCAGGAAGTAAGCCTCCTAAACCTCCCATGCCTAGATCTACCAGAACCCCTCTACCATCTCATAATTCCCAGTTTCCGTCTTTGCCTACTTCCCCAGTCCAGAGTACAGCTGACTCCACCCCCTGGGAACTAATTAAAGGAATGTTTATGGTACTGAACTCCACACAGTCAGAACTCATTGCTTTTCAGCCCAGGTATTTGACAGCTCTGTAAATTATTGTGTAATGGTGCAGATACTCCCCAGGGTGCTCTATCATGATGCAGAATCATTCGAAGGTCTACTTGGGGGACAAACAACCCAATTTCACCAGGAGCCATTGTCCCTTACTCTAGCCATCCTATTTGGGATAGGAGGTCCTGCAGGAGTGGGTATGGGAACAGCTGCTATGATCCGTGGGTCACAACAATTGGCCCAATTAGAAACATCAATAGATCAAGACTTGAAGACGTTAGAAACCTCTATCACAGTGCTGCAGGAATCCTTAACCTTTCTCTCTCTCTGCATTTGTTTTACAGAACAGGGGAGGACTAGATTTCCTCTTCATGAGGGAGGGGGTCTCTGTGCGGCACTGAGAGAATACTGTTGTTTTTATGATGACCCTACTGGAGTTACAAAATAATCCATGAGTAAATTAAGAAAATAACTTGAATAGCGCCAGAGAGAAAGGGAGATTCAACAAGGGTGGTTTGAGTCATGGTTTACCCAGTCCCCCTGGTTAACTACACTCCTATCAGACTTAGCTTGACCCCTGATCATCCTTAAGGTGTTGCTAACTGTGGGACCTTGTTTGCTTAACCGCATAGTTTCCTTATTCCAGGCTCAGATTGGGTAGGTAAAACTCATGCTAATCAGACAGAAATATGCTCCACAGGCAGAAATAGAATTTGAGACGCCAGAATAATTATGAAACATTACTTTTAAGATTAAAAGTAGTCAGAAAAAGGAGTGGGAAATGAAAGAATAAAATATATTGAAATTGAAATGTAAAGAACCAGGTTTTGTAAAGCTTTCAAGCTCCACTCAGAACCTGAAATTCCTGTGGCACTTAAGACAATTCCCAGATCTTCCTATTAGATGTGTGTTGAAATCTTCCCTGACCAGCTAGATACTTAACACCCCTTCCCAGAAACCATGCAGATCTGCACGTATACATCTCAGGGCTTCAACCAATCAGTTTAAATGTTAACCCCTTCTCAGGGCTGACCAATCACCCACTGCACGACCTGTTCCCGCCAATGAATGTGCTAATCATGTTTTAGAGTTGTTATTTGATTTTGCTGGGGTATAAGATGATTTTCTAAAAGAGGCTATGATGTATGTAAAAACCCTGCCCTCTCCATAGAATGTATATAAACTCTGCTCAAGTTGTTCTGGGGCTCTTTGTTCTTTGCTCCTCTGAAGTGAGCTCTGAGCCCCAGCATGCTGGACCCACAATAAACCCTTTTGCGGTGGCATGAGACAGTCTCTTGGTGGTCTTTTCCTAAGACGTTCGTCCGAACTTTTCAGTTCCTGCCTTCCATCAAGTGAGAATAGGGATCCTTTGGGTCAAAAGAGTTCTTCAAAGCCCTACAGTGGATAGTCCATAGGGGCTTGGGTTTTGTCATGACTCCAAATCACAGAAAGAATCAATACCTGACAGTAGGCCTCAAATTGGAGAAGCAGGGCAGTATTAACGGCAGGGCTATTTGATCATTCCTGGTTCAAAGGAAGGGTGTACAGTCCACCCTGATGTTAGGCAAATGAGGGGCAAAAGAGCTTATTTTGGACACTGTCTTGGGCTGCACCCCTTATGGAAACTTTCAGCCAGAGGTTATGATGAGTGTCTATATGGAAAATATGAGGCCCATGTTGGAGTGTTTTGATTTAATTGCGGTCATTTGTGTGGCGGTTGGAAGAGATGCCTGGGTCCTCTTGGGCCTGAACACTGGTGTGATTCCCCTTAGAGACTGAGTGCTGGAACGGACCTCAGAGAAGTGTTGCCATGAATTGTGTTGGGATTTTAGGAGGCCTCGCATGAGAATTGCCCTTGGAAAATGCGATCAGGGTCGCTTTCCACAGAGACTGGAAATCTCAGCCAGGATATCACATGATTTTATTCTGAAAGACTTGGCAACCATAATTGAGAGTCAAAACACACATGGACCTCACATGTAGACCTCAATGGGCCTGGCTTCATATGACCTTTTGGCCACTCTTTGGGAACCCTTGCCTGTGAGAGTTCTCCAGATCTTTCATTGAAATGAGCTTTCTCACCATTTAAGGGTTCCTAAATGAATTGAAATCCACAGTGCCTCCAATTTCATCCTTGAAAAATGGCTATATAAATACCATTAAATTTTTGAAATTTCAATGACCTGGTGGCACTGGAGAAACTTTGGGTGTCCTGTTGCTGATCATGAGTATACCAGAGAGTGCCTTGATTGACTGGGTTTCCTGAAAATGGTGTAGAACAGAGAAGCCTATAGGTTGGATCCTGCTGAGTAGTGGGCCTAGAGAAGTGGTGGGCATATGTGTGATAAAACATCTGTGGTAGGGGAATGAGGATCTACCATTGGATTCCAAATTGCTTGGGACTGACATGGTGCAGCCAGCATAAATTTCTATTTAAAGGCATCTTGATATATGGAGAGGTTTCAAGGCAATGTTCAGAATCAGCTTGCTATGTTCAAGGGGGTAAACTATGTGGGTTAGAAACCTGGTTGGTGCATTCTCCTGCAGAACCTGACCCACCACACGTGACATAACTCCCACCAGCACTGTGTCCCAGTTGAGCTCCATGTATTTGGTGAAGCAAATACCAAACTCCCAGTGCAGGAGCAAGAAACACAATGGAGAGTGGAAGAGCAATAAATGACTATACAGTCCACACAGGGAGACACTTAGCCACCAGTGGCCACAGTATACCCACAAAAAGAGAATCCAGCACTCTTCCCTCATGTTCATTGGAATATTACAATTTATGTCCTCCAGGTCACACAGATGCTGACCCAGCTTTGATCATCTCACTAGAAAAAAAGCAAAAGCTCCTGACAACAACATATATTTCAAGTGCCCAAACTCAGAGGCAGTTTCTCAAGAAGTCATTAGGCCAGCAGAGCTTCATTATTGTGGAGTGTTTACCCTGTCCCTTACTTTTGGAAACTCCTCTACCATGTCCATGGTTGTGAACTCCTTATCATATTCCATTCCAGATAAGTATTCACAGATTTTCTAACACTTCTCCTCTAATTGTGTCTTACTTGGGGTGAAGGTAATGTCAAGGCATTGTTCTGGATGAAAGTGGGAAGATTTTTGTGTAGCACATATTTGCATACACATTGGATAAATTTTCCAATTTTCCATTCAAAATACTGAATCCCTGACATTAACACATACTCTACTAGATTCTGAATACTAATCCTAATATGTTGGAGAAAAATAACCCAAAAAGAATAGAACTACAAGCAGTTCAGAGGAGGCATGGTGTATAGTTGGACTTGCCTTTTGCATAATATAGGGTAGGAGTTATAAATCCAGTCAATTTTTTTTGGAAATAGTTCTCCATATGTTTTTAATGCCTATTCAGGACCTGTATTTTTATATGCACATATAGAATCCTACCTGTTACCACACGTTCATTCTTGTGTGGTGGCTGAATTGGCAGATACAAATTCTGACAAGGGATCACTCCTCCTAAACGCTGTTGGAATTGAAAATTCAACCTATGTGTGAGCTTTCTAGTTGAACAACATTATACATAAATCCATGTTCAGTAAAATGAATTTATTTGAATCTGTGCATGATATATATTTCTTGGTGATTTTCAATTGACATATAGTGCTACTTTTTAATGTCTGTGTATATGTGTGTGTGTGTGTGTGTGTGTGTGTGTGCATGAGTGTGTGTATATATATACACACACACACACACACACACACACACACACACACTCTCCAGATTATTCAAAATATGAAATATATGTGTCTTATTTTACACTTCCTAAATTTTTCATATTCATGAATGTGGATTTATAATAATCTTTTCACAAGATTATTCTGAGAAATATTCACATACCTTACTAGAGTCTGACAACTAATCCTAAGATGATGGAGAAAAATAATGCAAACAGAATAGAAATACAAGAAGTTCAGTGGAGGCATGGTGTATAGTTGGACTTGCCTTTTGCATGATAAACGCTAGGTGTTATAAATCTAGTAAATTTTCAATTGAAATAATTATTCATGTGTTTTTAAAATTAACAAATATGTGAATTCCTGTATCCCTTTCTCTGTATCCTATTCATCACATGTATTTTTACATGCACTTATAGAATCCTACCTGGTATCACAGGTACATTTTTGTGAGGTGGCTGACTTGGCAGATACAAATTCTGAAAAAAGATCACTCCTCTTAAACGCTGTTGGAAACGAAAATTCATCCTATGGTTGAGTCCCCTGGTAGAACAACAATATACATAAATCCATGTTCAGTAAAATATATGTTTTGTCATCTGTGAATAATATATATTTATTGATGAATTTTGATTGGCATATATATTACTACTTTTTAATGTCTCTGTGTGTGTTTTGTGTATATATAAATATGTGTATATATATATACAAATACACACTCTCCAGATTTTTCAAACTATGAAATATATGTGTCTTATTTAAATTCCCTAAATTCATTCATGTTCATGGACTTGGATTTATAATCAACTTTTCACAAGATTATTCTCAGAAATATCCATCCACCTGAAAAACATATTTGTATCCTAGTACTGAACACTAAGTTGAATGAATGGTGCATACAAAAACTAATATTTCTACAGTAACTGACCCAGTTTAACATCAATGCAAGTAGATTCCGATGGGACAAGGTGTGTATTTTGAAGTTCAATTTTATTCAACACTGGTACTTAATATTTCTTCATATAATGGACATCATAGGATATATATTTCATCCACAAATTCACAAATTTATGGGCATTTGTTTCACTTACAATCAATTCCTGCTTTTGAACACATGTATTTCTCCAGGTGTCTTGATTGGTCTTTTCATTAGACTTCTTTCCAAACACATTTTTTTCGATTTCCATAATCAATTTTGAAGCAAAACTCACACACACTTCATGATAAACTATAACCCTAATATTACCAATAGATATATAACTGGTTTGAATGAATGTATGTACATAAATATAAAATTTCCTGTATATTTTCAGATACCAATTCAATCCATTATTTAAAGTTGAAAACAGTGATACTATTTATTCACAGTATGGTTTAGTCATGCATTATCTCTATATTCATAGAAAAAGGGTGCACCTATTTGTACCCCCAATACTAATTTATATGTCTTCAATATATTGCTCCTAGAAATGGTGGAAGAAATACTCATGTCATCTGATCTACATATATATTTTATCAGTGTAATATTCTGGACACAAAAAAAGCAAATGTCACACTTATGTTTGTACCAAATCCTAAAGAGAAAGTGTGCATGGATTACTAAAAACACCCATGTCCAGGTTGCCTAATGCTCTCAAATGTCTATCCTATTGGTGACTACATATTTGTTTCTTCCTAAGATTATATATTCAATCTCAAGCCTGTTGAATATGTCTAATTCTATCACTCACTATATACTTTGCCTGATTTCCTAATGTCTCTATTGATATCTGCTTTCCTACATATTTTTTCCAGTTCATCACTGTGACCGACTCTTCACATGTGCTGACATTTACATTCACTCTCTAACCAAAACTCTATTGCTAAAGAACTTTTGGTCCAAATCCTATACTCACTTTTCTATCTAAACCAACACTATCTTCCTAATCCTATCGACTATGCCTTTTTGACTGGATGTTCTCTTAGACATTCAATCAACCAAGGTACATGGTCCTTTGCCATTGTTTATCTATTTATTTGAGACATCTGTGCAGAACATAGTTCAAAGGTAAGTATCCCACTAAAGTGACCAATGCCCTTCTGGGCTTCAAATCTTACCTAGAATTCTGTTTTCATACTTATATTTCACCTCTATATTATTAAATATCACAGAATACCAATACCATTATTCATCCAGCAGAATGATTCCTAACCCTAATCAAACCTGTTATTAACCCTAATCATACACTGTTCCCTAATCTAACTTTACAAAAGAGCAGGCACAGAGTTGGTCTTACAATACAGGAATATAGGGAATCTTTCACCTTCTGAGAAGCTCAAAGGTCCATGTAGATATGATCCCTGGAGAATATGTAGGGAACTATGAAGGACCTGAGAAAGCGAAAGTCCTATTACATGGCAAAAAAAACCTGGTCAGGACGAAGGGATGTGTCTGAATCAGCCTCTATCTTTTTAATGTAGAGAAGATAAACCAAACCAGGCCTGTGTGGAGAGCTGTTCCAAGTGCCTATGGTTAATATAACATTCTAACTTGTGAAATTGTCACAGGAAATAGGGGCAGCCTCCATCTCAAAGGACCGTTTGAAGAAACTGTTAGGACAAAGTGGTTGCCAAGGCAGTGACCTCATTCAGTTTCTGAAGGAAGTGACCTTACCTAATTTCCTTGGTGATGGAACTCTCTGAACTTGGAATCCAGGAAGCCAAGCACCCAGAGGCAGGCCCAGTCTCAGTCCCAGTGGTCTCACTTGTTTAGACTTACCAAGGACAGAGTCCGTCTTTCTTGGTAAATACTGATGTGAGTATGGCCAAATGCCAGGAGAGCGCTGAAGAGCGGCCTTTCCTAAGAACGCAGGTAGTGGCTCACTGCTGGGCCCTGACAACTTCACAGAGTTGGCCAAGTAGACCAGATCTTAGACAGGACAGGCCATTTCGGGGGAACAAAAAATGGCCCACCAGTCAGAGGACTCTCTGGATAGTCACATACCTACTTGGGGGAAAGTGGTATCTTTGTGGGTATGGGTGTGAGTTTGTGGTTTTGTCTCATGTTCTAAGAATACGTAGGAAAGGCAGTTTGTTTGGTTTGGAATGGACTGTGTCTAGTAAGTCCTTTGACAAGGCGAGTGTTTCTATGTCTGTGTATCCCACTGTGTCTGTGGTTGTAGATATTAGAAAAGAGAATGCATCAATGGATGTGTTATGTCTAGTAGAAAGCTTCTCAGCATTCATCCTCCCTAATTTATGAATGGACTGTGGCTTGCCTTATAGATGTACAACACCTACAATCTTCCTAAGTTCCTGTATTCTTCCTGATTTTGGCCTCTCTCTAGAATAGTCTCATGATTTTGTTTCCAAGTTATGTACCACCTCCAAGCTCTGTGACATGGCTATGTACTGGATAGCTGAAGGGAATGGGAGCATATCAGAAAACTCAGATATCAGTGTGACTAGGAGAGTCTCAGTGGAGAAACCCTGCTTTGGGTCTTTTGCTTACCTATTTGTCCGTTGCCCTGAATGTCAGGAAGGTCTTTGCCTCAGGTCGCCCCTTTGTGAAGCCTGAAGAAAACAGTTTTCAGATGGAAATAAATGGGCATCACCTTGGGCTCTTTGCTTAATTGCTTTGGAATGGGATGAGTCTGAATCAGCCTCTTGGTTCTGTGTGAGGCTGTGGCTTAGATTCTCAGCACCTGTTGGGTCTAAAGAAAGATCCCATGTGTGCATCCAAAACGAAAATGGCCAAAAGAGCAGTCATTGTGCATGAAGTCTCTCACCTTCCTCTGTAATGTTCCTTCCTCCGTCAAGTGAGAATAGGGATTCCTTGGGTCTAATGAGTTCTTCAAAGCTCTGTAGACTCTAGCCCATTGGTGCTTGGGTTTTCTCATAACTCCAATTCACATAAAGAATCTAAACTCCACAGTCAGTAGGCCACAAATTGGAGAAGTGAAGCAGTATTAACAGCAGGCATATTTAATCACTCCTGGTTCACAGGAAGGGAGTCCGGGCCTTTAGGCAAATGAGGGGTAAGGGAGCTTCTTTTGGACACTGTCTTGGGCTGTGCCTCTCAAGTAAACCTCCAGCCAGAGGTTATTATGAGTGTCTTTATGGAAGAAGATGAGGGCTAAGTGGGAGTGTTTTGGTTTTAAATGTGATCACTTGTGTGGCGGTTGGAAGAGATGATTGGTTACACCTGGGCTTCAACTCTGGTGTGATTCCACTTAGAGACTGATTTCTGGAACTGACCTCAGAGAAGTATTGCAATGAATTGTGTTGGGATTTTAGGAGGCCTCGCATGAGAGTCGCCCTTGGAAAATGAGTCTTTGCCCAGGGTTGCTTTCCACAGAGCACTGGAAATCTCAGCCAGGATATCACATTATTTTATTCTGAAAGACTTGGCAACCATAGTTGAGAGTCAAAACAAACAAGGACCTCACATTGTAGACCTCAATGGGCCTGGCTTCATGTGAACTTTTGGCCACTCTTTGGGAAGCCTTGCCTGTGAGAGTTCTCCAGATCTTTCATTGAAATGAGCTTTCTCACCATTTAATGGTTCCTAAATGAATTGAAACCCACAGTGCCTCCAACTTCATCCTTGAAAAATGGTTAGATAAATACCATGAAATGCTTAAAATTCCCATGAGCAGGTGGCACTGGAGAACCTTTGGATGTCCTGTTTCTGATCATATGTATACCTGAAGGTGCCTTGATTAACTGGGTTTCATGAAAATAATATAGAAAAGACATGCTAGTAAGTTGGAGGCTGCTGAGTAGTGGACCTAGAGAAATTGTGGGAAGGTGTGTGATAAAAAATCTGTGGTGTGGCCATGTGGATATGCCATTGGCTTCCAAATGGATTAAGACTGATATGGTGCAGCCAGCAGACCCTTCTATGTAAAGGCATCTTGTGATATTGAGGAGTTTCAGGGCAATGTTCAGAATCAGGTTACTATGCTCAAAGAGGCAAGCTTGTGGGATAGAAGCCTGGTTGGTGCATTTTCCTGCAGACCCTGACCCACCAAACGTGACAGAACTCCCTCCAGCACTGTGTCCCAGTTGAACTCCTTGTTTCGTGAAGCAAATACCAAACTCCCAGTGCAGCAGCAAGAAACACCACGAAAGATGGAGTATGAACAAATGGGTTCACAGTGCACATGGGGAGACACTTAGCCCCCAGTGGCCACAGTTTACCTACAAAGAGAGGATTTAGCAATGCTTCCTCATGTTCATTTTAAAATAAGTAACCATGTCCTCCAGGTCCCATAGATGCAGACCCAGCTTTGATGGTCTCACTACAATGGAAGCTAAAGCTCCTGAGAACAACATATATTACATGTGCCCAACCTCAGAGGGAGTTTCTTAAGAAGACTTTAGGCCAGCAGAGTTCCATGTTTGTGTGTGGTGAGCCGCTTCTGCAGATTATGGTCGCCATTGCAGGATGGTGCTGGCTCCACTGTGGTCTGTAACAAACAACTCCTTGTTTGGGAGAGTTGGTGCATGGTTTTTCAGCACCCTGTGAGAAAGTTCCACGTGGAAGCTTTGCATTGGGGCTTGGGATGCTTTATTAAGGCTGGAAGGAGCATCCAACAAGGAAGAAGAAGAAATATCAAGGGCCTGAATAAACTGCTGAAAGAAGATTCCTGAGTTGTGTCTTCCTTGCGGGCAAGGGGTCGCGACAAGTGGTGCTGAAAACCCGGGAACCAGAACTTTCAGCAGTCAGGGGTGGTGCACCGGTTAGTCCCAGGTAAGTGGGACCCGCGGTCAAAGCGGAGGTTAGTCCCAGGTAAGTGGGACCCGCGGTCAAAGCGGGGATTAGTCCTAGGTAAGTGGGACCCGCTATCAAAGCGGCAGCTCCTCTGTAAAGCCAGAGAGAGCATTACATCTTATTGCAGCTGCACTGTGTACTTTCGCTCTTACTTTCACTTTTGTTTTTTGTGTGTCTTTTGTTGTGTCATGAGTGCCGTATCTTCAAGTCCGCTTCTCCTGGCCCTAGATAACCTGTTACGTTGCAAGGGCCTAGAAGTGAAACGTAGTACTTTACAGAGATTTTTACGGAAGACAGATATTGCTGCACCGTGGTTTGCGTTCTCGGGCAGCCTTACTATACCTAGCTGGGGTAAGTTAGGCACAGATCTTGACTTTGCTTCTGAGCAGGGCATATTAGAGGGTGGGGTGTTACCCCTTTGGAAGATGATCCGTAGTTGCCTCGCAGATGGCAGATGTCAGGAAGCACTTACTAAAGGACAAGAAGTTTTTGAGCAACTACATGAGGAAAAGTCTGAAGGATCACATAGTGAAGTGGCAGAGAACATTGGGAGTAAGAGTATTGAGAAGGCAAAAGAGCCTGAAACTAAAAATAGGAGAAGGCTCTACCCAGACTTGGCTGAATTAAAAATGCCTGAGAACACAAGCGGCTCAGAGAGTTCTGAGGACCTTGATATATTGTTACAACAACTACGAAAGATAAATGTGAAGAAAAAGAAAAAAGGGATACAGGGCACGCAGGCCTACTGTAAAAAGGGGACGGGATCCAATATCGGTCAACAACACTCTGAGGAGGAGGAGGTAGAATATCTCAAAGAAGATATGGTGCCGGTTGCCCCACCCCCGTATGTGGGGGGGAGCCAACATTCCGGGAGATATTTTCATGCGCAAGTTTGGAGGACAGTTAATACAGATATGGGACTTGCATACCCTGTATTTCAGGACAATAACAGGGGAAGATATCATGAGCCTTTAGACTTTAATAAATTAAAACCTTGGCGGAATCTTTCCGCACTTATGGCGTGGATGCCGCTTTCACCCTTACTCAGGTGGAGGGACTTGCTAGATTTTGTATGACTCCTTCAGATTGGGCTAGCCTTGTTCGGGCTTGTATTTCTCCAGGTAAATATTTGGACTGGAGAGCCTTTCTGCTAGAGGGCGCTGTTGAGCAGGCCGCCCAAAACTATGCGGCGGGACACGCCCATTGGGACAAGGATATGCTTTTAGGACAAGGCAGATTTGCTAATCAACAGACAGGATTCCCTCCTTAGGCATATAATCAAATTAACAACATTTGCATTCGGGCATGGAAGTAACTTCCAAATAGAGGAGAGGTGTCTGGTTACTTGACTAAGATTCTGCAGGGCTCTACAGAACCCTTTTCAGATTTTGTAGCAAGGATGGTGGAGGCCGCTGGAAAGATTTTTGGGGACCCTAATAGGCACCTACAGGGGCGTAAGCATCCTGTGCTAGCTCATCAAAAGCTTAACAGGTTTGGTCTGGGTTTTTCCTAGGGGCCACTGGGGCTCAAATACCCATAACATGGCTCACCGAGGAGCCTGTTTGGGTGCCTCAGTGGCCTCTTCCCTCGGCTAAACTGGCAGCAGCCCATGATCTAGTCAAAGAACAACTTGATTTGGGTCACATCCAACCTTCTACTTCTCCATGGAATACTCCCATATTTGTCATTAAAAAAAATCAGGGAAGTGGCGCCTACTGCATTATCTACAAGCAGTTAATGCTCAGATGCAACTTATGGGGCCCATTCAAAGAGGGCTGCCTCTGCTCTCCTCTGTTCCTCAAGGCTGGGATATAATTGTTATTGACATTAAAGACTGTTTCTTTTCCATTCCTTTGCATCCTAAAGATTCACAACGTTTTGCTTTCACCCTTCCCTCGTGTAATCACGAGGAACCAGATCAAAGGTTTGAGTGGGTGGTGTTGGCACAGGGGATGGCTAACAGTCCCACGATGTGCCAAATGTATGTGGGGAAGGCACTCGCACCTCCCAGACATAAGTATTCCTCCACCAAGATCATTCATTATATGGATGATGTGTTATTGGCCGCAAAATTAGAACAGACAGTTAATGAGGCTTATAAAGAACTCGTGATGCTGTTGGCTCAACATGGACTGCACATCGCACCTGAAAAGGTTCAAACAGGGGATTCTATCAGGTATTTGGGAGCGACAATTGGGTATGACAAATTAAAACCACAAAAAATTACCATCAGGACTCAAGATTTCCAAACTCTAAATGATTTTCAAAAATTGCTGGGAGACATTAATTGGATAAGAGGATATTTACATATTCCTAATATTGTGCTCCAGCCTTTGTATGCTACTCTTAACGGTGATCCAGATCTTGCTTCCCCTCGTAGCCTCACTACTGAGGCTAGAGCGACCCTTATAAAAGTAGAAAAAGCTATACAGCATGCCACTCTATGCAGGCTCCAGAGTGATAAACCTTTCCAGTTATGTGTGCTTGCCACTATGCGGCAGCCTACTGGAGTACTGTGGCAAGATGGGCCTTTACTATGGATCCACCCACATGTATCCCCAGGAAAATCCTTAGAATATTATCCTGATGCTGTTGCAGCGTTGGCACTTAAAGGGATTCAACAAAGCATTCAATTTTTCGGCCAATCACCTTCTTCTCTTATCATACCCTACACTAAAGCTCAACGTAATGTTTTATGTGCTACTCTAGACAACTGGGCTATTCTGTGTTGCTCGTTTCAAGGGGGTATTGATAATCACTACCCTTCTCATCCATTACTCCATTTTGTTAAAGAACATCCCATCATTTTCCCTAAGGTAACTTCATCCAGTCCAATTCCGGGGGCTGTTAACATTTTTACTGATGGTTCCAAGTCTGGAATGGGAGCTTATGTAATTAATGACTCTGCCCCTATCCAGCATCAATTTGCTCCTGGAAATCCACAATGGATAGAACTACAAATTGTTATTGAAGTTTTTAAACAGTGTTCTTTTCCTTTTAATCTTATTTCGGACTCCAGGTATGTGGTACAAGCACTAAAAGTCCTGGAGGCCGTGGGAGCTATTAGTGATGCCCACAATGTGTCTGCTTACTTTACTCAGCTTCAACAGCTTATCTCTAACCGCACTGCTTCTTTTTATCCAATGCACATCAGGGCTCACACCTCTCTTCCTGGTACGTTATCCCAGGGTAATGCCTGTGCGTGCGGACTTAGCCACTAGAGGTCAATTGATATGCTTGGCTTCTTCCTTAGAGGGGGCTAAGTTGTTTCACCAAATCTTCCATGTTAATGCATTAACGCTGCACAGGCATTTTTCCATTTCAAGAGCGGATGCTCGGCAGATAGTATTGCAATGTCCCCACTGTGTCACATTTCTTCATCCCCCTAATTATGGAGTAAACCCACGGGGATTAAAGCCATTGGTTGTTTGGCAAATGGATGTGACACATATACCTGACTTTGGTAACCTCAAGTATGTGCATGTTTCCGTTGATACGTGCTCTGGAATTATCCATGCTTCTGCTTTATCAGGAGAAAAGGCACGTAATGTCATTACTCACTGTTTAGAGGCATGGGCAGCATGGGGTGCACCTGCATCCCTTAAGACTGATAATGGACCTGCTTATACTGGCAGACAATTTACAGCTTTTTGTTCTACTATGGGAGTGCAACTTACTCATGGTTTGCCTTACAATCCTCAAGGACAAGGCATTGTTGAGTGTGCTCATCGCACCTTAAAGGAAACTTTACAAAAACAAAAAGGGGGAATAGGAGCTGAACACACTCCTAAAGAACGCCTGTCCTTAGCTCTCTTTACCATTAATTTTTCGAATTTGGATATTCATGGTGGCTTTGCGGCCGATAGACATGTGTCCCCTCAGCCCTCTGTGATTGGCTATGTTAAGTGGTAGGATGTTCTTACGGGCCAATGGAACGGCCCTGACCCCGTGCTGACATGGGCACGAGGATCTGTATGTGTTTTTCCCCAGGATCGTATGGAACCGTTGTGGGTCCCTGAACGCTTGACAAGAAGAGTCTCGACATCAACTGACCAGCAACAAGAGATACCACAACAATTCTGTGATGAGGATCTTCATTCTGCTAAGTGCTCTGGCTCTGGTGCTGGTGCCGATGGCACAGGCGACACCAATGCGGTGGTGGGCAGTGGCACGGGCATGGCCAATGCCGATGCCGGTTCATGGTAATTCTAGTGTCCTCCCCACTCTTTTTTCTACCTCATGTGAGATGTCTGCTCCCTGTGCCTCTCCTAGAGGGGACATGGAGAGAATTTTTAATCAATCTCAAGTTAATCTAACAGGAGTTTTTTGTTTCAGACTTAAAAACGCTAATTGCATTAGCCTTAAGACCAAAAATTTGACTAACTGGGAGGACCCATTGTGGTCCAATCAGGTCTCAGGGAGCATTATCAGTGCTGTATTGAGCAAGGTAGCTTCGGGGAAGCAATCAGGCTCAGGAACCCCCGCAAACAGTAGCTCTGCTCTTAACATAACTACCTTGGCTATTATCTCCGAGGTACTAATCACAGTGCCTCCTTCTTCTAGTAGTATTCATGATGCCACTCATTTCAAGGCCTCTCCTTACTGTTCCCCTAATCTTGGTTTCCCCCCAACATTTACGCCTTGTCAGGATCATTCTTGGGAGAAACATCAAGTTGCTAAAGGTTTCTCCCTTTCCCCCTCTCTTAAGAGGTATGTTTATAACTTTAACAATAGTGCCAGCTCCTCTACAGGAGTAGGTTGGTCCTGGTTTCAATGGCTGATTTCCAATGAAAAGGGGGCTTCAGCCGATATTTCTGCATTGGCTCAGTTGGTAGGAGCCAAAAGTTGGCTGACTAATGTTTCTGGTACTGTTAGGGAAAGTGAACGAGGTAATAGACTTACATCTGTTTCATTCAACTCTCTGTTGTATAATGCCACAATGCCTCCTGCAATGGTCTGTGTCCAATCCCCCTTCTTATTCCTTTTGGCTAAGGCCACCTTGTCGGGGATGCTGGATCATGATAAATTCCCTATTGTTGAGCTACTTAGAGTCCACAGAGATTTTGGAATCACAGCGGCTATAGTGACAGCCGTGGCGGTATCTGCTGCTGCAGCGGTTACGGCCGGAGTGGCTATGGCCAATCAAGTACAAACTGCTGCCACCATTAATCAAGTTGTCCAACAAACTTCCACCATACTTGAATCCCAAAATACAATTAATCAACATATTTTGTCAGGGATTTTAGCTGCCAACCAAAGAATAGATTTACTCCAAGCTCAGGTAGAAGAATTGGCTGACTTAGTGCTTTTGGGTTGTGTTGACCAACGTGCACATTTATGCATAACCTCTGTCAGATTTAATGATTCCAGGAATGTTTCCGGCATCATTGGCGAATATTTGGCTGGAAATTGGTCCATGGAAGCGGAAGACATGATCCAGTCTCAACTAACCCAGATAGGTGTCTTGAATAACACCCGTGTTGATCCCGTGACTTTGGGTCAATTCACCGATTGGATATCTTCTGCTTTTACCTTTTTTAAACAGTGGGTGGGGGTAGGCATTTTTGGTGCAATGTGTTGCTTCGGTATGTTTCTCTGTTTGTGGTTTCTCTGTTGCCTCAAGGCCCGCAATGCTCACGATAAGGCTATGATCATCCAAGCTCTTGCAGCTTTAGAAAATGGCAATTCACCTCAAGTCTGGCTTGCGCATCTTAAACAGTAAATCTTTGACATGGTCGTTGCACCCCAAGTTATTATAACATTGCACTGGGATCGGCATGTCTTTCCTCGTTATTCTCTTAGTGTTGGAAAGCCCTTGCACTCTGCCGGTCTTGCTGCCATTGCACGCAGGTGGGTTTCCACACTAATGCTTCTCTATCGCCTTAAAGTCCGTGCCTTTCTTTCAGGGTGCTGTCAACTCGTTTGTCGTTGTGTACAGCCACAGTTCAGCCTCAGCTGTCCCCCTTCGTCCACCTTCGTCATGATACAGGATGCGAGGCAAGGCACTGCACTTGAGTGATCCTTGAAGTGGACCTCAAGGAGAGCATGTCCTATTGCATGCGGGTTTGATGTCCACGCCCCGCCCCACGAAAAAGGCGTTGGCTGATATGGCTTCAGATCTGGGGAAGGGCCCTCCTTAGGACTGAGCCATACTATGCAGCCACTTCTGCACAGTGGGATAGGACCTCTACTCTCGCCTGTATTGTTTTCAGAAAACAGAAAGGGGGAACTGTGGTGAGCCACTTCTGCAGATTATGGTCGCCATTGCAGGATGGCGCTGGCTCCACTGTGGTCTGTAACAAACAACTCCTTGTTTGGGAGAGTTGGTGCATGGTTTTTCAGCACCCTGTGAGAAAGTTCCACGTGGCAGCTTTGCATTGGGGCTTGGGATGCTTTATTAAGGCTGGGAGGGGCATCCAACAAGGAAGAAGAAGAAATATCAAGGGCCTGAATAAACTGCTGAAAGAAGATTCCTGAGTTGCGTCTTCCTTGTGGGCAAGGGGTCTCGACATTTGTGGAGTGTTTACATTGTCCCTTACTTTTGGAAACTCCTCTACCACCCCCAAAGTTGTGAAAATTGAGCAGTTTTCATTGCAGATATATATTCACAGATTTTTCTAACTCTTCTCCTCTAACTGTGTCATACTTGGGGGGAAGGTAATGTCACAGCATTGTTCTGGATGAGATTGAAAAGATTTTTGTGTAGCAAATATTTGCATACACATTGGATCCATTTTTCAATTTTCCATTTGAAATACTGAATACATGACACTATCCCATACCCTACTAGCCTTTGACTATTCATCCTAATATGATGGAGAAAAATAACCTAAACAGAATACAAATACAAGCAGTTTAAAGGAGGCATGGTATATAGTTGAACTTTCCTTTTGCATGATAAACGGTAGGTGTTATAAATCTAGTCAATTTTTAATTAAAATAGTTCTCTATGTGTTTTTAAAATTAACTACTATGTGAATTCCTGTCTCCCTTTCTCTGTAGCCTATTCATCATCACATGTATTTTTATATGCACTTATAAAATCCTACCTGGTATTATAGGTACATTTTTGTGAGGTTGCTGACTTGGCAGGTACAAATTGTGAGAAGAGATCACTCCTCCTAAACGCTGTTGGAACTGAAAATTCCACCTATAGGGGAGCTTCCTAGTAGAACAACATTATACGTAAACTCATGTTCAGTAAAATAAATATTTTTACATATGTGGATGATATATATTTAAAGATGAATTTCGATTGGCATATATATTAGTACTTTTTAATGTCTGTGTGTGTGTTTTGTGTATATATGTATATGTGTATATATATATATATATATATATATATATATATATATATATATACACTCTCCAGATTTTTCAAACTATGAAATATATGTGTCTTATTTAAATTCCCTAAATTCATTCATGTTCATGGACTTAGATTTATAATCAACTTTTCACAATATTATTCTTAGAAATATTCATCCACCTTAAATGCATATTTGTTTACTAGTAGTGAAAACTAACTTCAGTGAATGGTGTATACAAATCCTAATAATTCTACAGTAATTGACCCAGTCAAACATCAATGCAAGTATATTCCTATGGGACATGATATGTAATTTGATGTTTATTTTTATTCAACATTGGTACATTATTATTTCTTCAGTTTTTGCACATCATAGGATATATATTTCATCCACAAGTGAGCAAATTTATAGGCATTTGTTTCAACTTTAATCACTTCCTGCTTCAGAACACATGTATTGTCAGGGTTTCTTGACTGGATTTTTCATGAGACTTCTTTCCAAACACATTATTTTCGATTTCCATAATCACTTTAGATGCAAAACTCACACACTCTTCATGATAAACCAAAACACTAATATTACCATTAGATGAATAACTGGTTGGAATGAATGATTGTATATCCATATAAGATTTCCTGTAATTTTTCAGATATCAATTCAAACCATTATTTAAAGTTGGAACAAGTTATATTATTTATTCACAGTACGGTCTATTCATGCTTTATCTCTATATTCATAAACACAGGGTACACCTATTTTTACCCCCAATACTAATTTATACGTCTTCAATATATTGCTCCCAGAAATGGTGGAAGAAATACTTATGTCACCTGATTTATGTATACATTTCATCACAGTAATATTCTGGACAAAAATTGTAAAGGTCACACTTATGATTCTACCAAAGCCTAAATGGAAAGCGAACATAGATTACTAAAAACATCTATTTCAAGGTTGCCTAATGCTCTCAAATGTCAATCCTATTGGTAACTACGTATTTCTTTCTTTCTAAGATTATATATTCAAACTCAACCCTGTTGAAAATGTCTAATCCTCTCACTCACTTTATACATTGCCTGATTTAGTAATGTCTCTATTGATATCTGCTTTTCTACATATTTTCCCCAGTTCATGATAGTGACTGACTCTTCATATGTGCTGACATATACATTCGCTCTCTAACTGAATCCCTATTGCTAAAGAACTTTTGGTCCAAATCATATACTCACTCTTCTTCCTAAACCTACCGACTATCTTTCAATACCTAATGACTATCCTTTTTTGAGTGGATGTTCTCTTCTACATTCAATCTTCCAAGGTACAAGGTCCTGTGACATTGTATATCAAATTTTCTGAGACATCTGTGCAGAACATAATTCAAAGCTAAGTATCCTAATCAAGGGCCCAATGCCCTTGTGGGTTTTAAATCATACCTAGATTTCTGTTTTCATAATTATATTTCACCTCTACATTCTTGTAAATATCGCAGGTTCCCAATACAATTATTCATGGAGCAGAATGATTTCTAACCCAAATCAAACCTGTTATTAACCCTAAACATACACTGTTCCCTCAATCTCATTTTACAGAAGAGCAGGGACAGAGTTGTTCTTACAATACAGGAAAGTAGGGGACATTCAACCTGCTGAGAACCTCAAAGGTCCATGCAGAAATGATACCTGGAGAAGTTGTAGGCAGGTATGAAGGACCTAAGAGAGCAAAGGCCAATTTGCATGGCAAACAACCTGGTCAGGATGAAAGGATGTTTCTGAATCAGGCTCTCTCTTCTTATTGTGGAGAAGATGGACCAAACCAGGCCTGTGTGGAGAGCTGTTCCCGGGTGCCTATGATTGATATACCATTCTAACTTGTGAAAGTGTTAGAGAAAGTAGATACAGCCACCATCTCACTGGACCTTTGGAAGCAATTGTTAGGACAAAGGGGTTGCCAAGGCAGTGACCTCATTCAGTTCCAAAGAAAGTGATGTACCTCATTTCCTTGGTGATGGAACTCTCTGAACTTGGTATCCAAGAAGCCAGGCACCCAGATGCATTCCCAGTCCCAGTCCCAGTGGGCTCACTTGTGTGGATTTACCAAGGACAGTTAGTCTTTCTTGGTACCTACTGATGTGAGGATGGCAAAATGCCAGGAGAGCTCTTAAGAGGGACCTTTCCTGATAAAGCAGGTAGTGGCTCACCACTTTTTCCTGACAACTTCACAGTGTTGGCCAAGGAAACAAGAGAGGGTACAGGCCATTTCGGGGGAACATAGTATGGCCCACCAGTCAGAGGACACACCGGATAGTCAAAGACTTACTTGGGGGAAGGAGGTGCCTTTGTGAGTGTGGGTTTGTTGTTTTCTCTCATGTTCTGAGAATAGGTAGAAAAGACGTTTTTTTTTTTGTTTGTTTGTTTGTTTGGAGTGAACTGTTTCTAGTAAGTCGTTTGACAAGGTGAGTGTTTCTATGTCTGTGTATCCCACTGTGTCCGTGGTTGTAGACACGAGAAAAGACAATGCAACAATGGATGTGTCCTGTCTACTAGAAAACTTCCCAGAATTCATCCTGTCTAACTTATGAATGGAGTGTGGCTTTCCTTATGGATGGGCAAAACCTACTACCTTCCTAGGTCCCATTTTTTCTTCCTGAATTCTGGCCACTCTCCAGAATAGGATCATGGATTTGTGTCCAAGATAGGTGCCAACTCCAACGTCTGTGACATGGCCTTGTACTGGATAGCTGAATGGAATGGCCAGTATCTCAGAAAACTCAGATATCAGTGTGACCAGGAAACTCTCAGTGGAGAAACCCTGCTTTGGGTCATTTGCTAACCTATTGTTCTGTTGCCCTGAATTTCAGGAACGTCTTTGCCTCAGGCCACCCCTTTATGAACCCTGAAGAAAACAGTTTTCAAATGTAAATGAATGGGCATCACCTTGGATTCTTTGCTTAATTTCTTTCGAATAGGATGTGTCTGAATCAGCCTCTTGGCCCTGTGTGAGGCTGTGGCTTATATTCTCAGCACCTGATGGATCTAAAGAAAGATTCCATGTGTGCATCCAAAACCAAAATGGCAAAATGTTCAGTCATTGTGAATGAATTCTATTGCCTTCCTCTGTTAGGTTCCTGAAATCCATCAAGTGAGAATAGGGATCCTTTGGGTCAAATGAGTTCCTCAAATCTCTGCAGAAGGGCTTGTCTTTTCTCCTGATTCCAATTCACATAAAGAATCTAAACCCCACAGTCAGAAGGCCTCAAATTGGAGAAGCGGAGCAGTATTAAGGGCAGGAATATTTGATCACTCCGGTTTCACAGGAAGGGTTTCCAGCCCACCCTGACTTTAGCCAAATGAGGGACATGGAGCTTATTTTGGACACTCTTTGGAATGTGCCCCTCATGGAAAGCTCCAACCAGAGGTTATGATGAGTGTCTACATGGAAGAAGATGGAAGCCATGTGGGAGTGTTTTGGTTTTAATTGTGGTCATTTGTTTGGCGGTGTGGAGAGATGACTGGGTCAACCTGGGCTTGAACTCTGGTGTGATTCCCCTTAGAGACTGCGTTCTGGAACTGACTCAGAGAAGTATTGTCATAAATTGTGTTGGGATTTTATGAGGCCACGCATGAGAGTCGCCCTTGGAAACAGAGAGCTTGGCCCAGGGTGGCTTTCCTCAGAGTACTGGGAATCTCAGCCAGGATATCACAGGATTTTATTCTTTAATACTTGGCAGCAATAGTTGAGAGTCAAAACACACATGGAACTCATATTGGAGAACTCAATGGGCCTGGCTTCATGTGACCTTTTGTCCACTCTTTTGGAAGCCTTGCCTGTGAGAGTTCTCCAGAGCTTTCTTTGAAATGAACTTCCTCAACTTTTAATGGTTCCTGAATGAATTGAAACCCACAGTGCCTCCAACTTCATCCTTGAAAAATGGCTACATAAATACCATGAAATTTTTGAAATTCCCATGACCTGGTTGCACTGGAGAACCTTTGGATGTTCTGTTGCTGATCATGAGTGTACCAGACCGTGCCTTGTTTGACTGGGTTTCATGAAAATGGTGTAGAACAGAGATGCCAGTATATTGAAGCCTGCACAGTAGTGGGCCAAGAGCTGTGGTGTGCAGGTGTGTGAAAAAATATCTGTGGTTGAGACATGTGGATCTCCCATTGACTTCCAAATAGCTTGTGGCTGACATGGTGCAGCCAGCAGGCTCTTTCTTGTAAAGGCATCTTTTTATATGGAGAGGTTTCAGGGCAATCTTCAGAATAGGGTTGCTATGGTCAAGGAGAAAGCTATGTGGGATAGAAGCCTGTTTGGTGCATTCTCCTGCAGACCCTGACAAACCACATGTGACATAACTCCCTCCAACACTGTGTCCCAGATGAACTCCTTGTATTTCATGAAGCAAATACCAAACTCCCAGTGCAGGAGCAAGAAACACCATGGAAAGTGGAGGATGACCAAATGGCTTCACAGTCCACACGGGGAGACACTTACCCACAGTGGCCACAGTTTACATACAAATGGAGAATTCGGCACTGCTGTCTCATGTTCATTGGACATAGATGCAGGGTCAGCTTTGATGTTCTCACTACAAAGGAACATAGTTTCTGACAAGCTCCTGAGAACAACAAATATTTCAAGTGTCCAACCACAGAGCCAGTTTCTCAAGAAGTATTATTCCGGCAGAGCTCCATGTACGTGGAGTGTTTACCCTGTCCCTTAGTTTTGGAAATTCCTCTACCACCTCCAAGGTTGTGAACTCCTGATTATTTTCCATTGCAGATATGTATTCACATATTTTCTAACTATTTTCCTCTAATTGTGTCTTACTTGGGGTGAAGGTAATGTAAAGGCATTTTTCTGGATGAGAGTAGGAAGATTTTTGTGTAGCACATATTTGCATACACATTGGATACATTTTTCTATTTTCCATTCGACATACTGAATCCCTGACAATAACCCATACCCAACTAGACTCTTACTGATAATCCTAATATGATGGAGAAAAATAACCCAAACAGAATAGAAATACAAGCAGTTCAGTGGATGTATCACAAATATTTGGACTTGCCTTTTGCATAACAAATTGTAGGTGTTACAAATCTTGTCAATTTTAATTGATATAGTTCTCCATGAGTTTTTAAAGTTAACAACTATGTGAATTTCTGTCTCCCTTTTTCTGTAGCCTATTCAGCACATGTATTTTTATATGCACATATAGAATCCTACCTGGTATCACAAGTACATTATTGTGAGTGCATGCATTGGCAGACACAAATTGTGAGAAGAGATCAGCCCTCCTAAACACTTTTGGAATTTAAAATTCAACCTATGGGTGACCTTCCTAGTGGAATATTATACATAAATCCATTTTCATTAAAATATAAATTTTTCCATCTCTGGAGGATATATATTTCATGATGAATTTCGATTGGCATATATATTGCTACATTTTAATGTCTCTGTGTGTGTGTTTTGTATATATATATATATATATATATATATATATATACTGTCCAGATTTTTCAAAATATGAAATATATGTGTCTTATATACACTCCCTGAATTCATTCATGTTCATGTATGTGGATTTATAATCAACTTTTCACAAGATTTTTCTCAGAAATATTCATCCACGTGAAATACATGTTTGTTTCCTAGTACAACAAACTCACTACAGTGAATGGTGGTTACAGATCCTAATATTGCTACACTAACTGACTCAGTTTAACATCAATGCAAGTAGATTCCTATGGGACATGGTGTGTATTTTGAGGTTCATTTTCATTCAACACTGGTATATTACTATTTCTTAAGTTTTTGAACATCATAATATATATATTTCATCCACAAGTTCACAAAGTTATAGGCATTTGTTTCAGTTTCCATCATTTCCTGCTTCAGAACACATGATTTCCTCCAGGTTTCTTGACTGGCCTTTTCATGAAACTTCTTTCCAAACACATTATTTTTGATTTTCATAATCAATTTTAAAGCAAACCTCACACACTCTTCATGATAAAGCATAACCCTAAAATTACCATTAGATGTATAACTGGTTGTAATGAATGGATGTATATCAATATAAAATTTCCTGTATATTTTCAGATATCAATTCAATCCATTATTTAAAGTTGGAGCCAGTTATATTATTTATTCACAGTATGGTCTATTCATGCATTTTCTCTATATTCAGAGACACAGGGCACACCTATTTTTACTCCCAAAATTAATTTATATGTCTTCAAAAACTTGTTTGCAGAAATGGTGGAAGAAATACTCATGTTCCCTGATGTACATATACATTTTATCACAGTAATATTCTGGACACAAAATGCAAAGTCACATTTATGATTGTACCAAATCCTAAATGGAAAGTGAGCATGGATTACAAAAATCATCCATCTCCAGGTTGCCTAATGCTCTCAATTGTGAATCCTATTTGTGACTATATATTTGTTTCCTCCTAAGATTATATACTCAACCTCAAGCCTGTTGAAAATGTCTAATCCAATCACTCACTTTATTCTTTTCCTGATTTCCTAATATCTCTATTGATATCTACTTTCCTACATATTTTCCCCAGTTCATCTTTGTGACTGACTCTTCACATGTTCTGACATTTACATTCACTCTCTACTCGAAACCCTCTTGCGAAAGAACTTATGGTCCAAATCATTTACTCACTCTTCTTCCTAAACCTACCGACTATCATCCTAATTTTACTGACTATCTTTTTTTGACTGGATGTTCTCTTCTACATTCAATTATCCAAGGTACAAGGTCCTATGCCATTGTATATGGATTTATCTGAGATAACTGTGCGGAACATAATTCAAAGATAAGTATCCAACTCAAGGGCCCAATTTGCCCTTCAGGGCTTCAAATCTTACTTAGATTTCTGTTTTCATAATTATATTTCCCCTTTCTTGTAAACATCACAGGTTTCAAGTACCATTATTCATCCCACAGAATGATTCCTAACTCAAATTGAACATGCTATTAACCCTAAACATACACTGTTCCCTCAATCTAACTTTACAGAAGAGCAGGATCAGAGTTGGTCTTACAAAAGAGGAATGTAGGGGATCTTCCACCTGCTGAGAACCTCAAAGGTCCATGCAGAAATAATCCCTGGAGAAGTTGTAGGCAGCCATGAAGAACCTGAGAGAGCACAAGTCATCTTCCATGGCAAACATCCTGGTCAGGATGAAGGTTTGTGTCTGAATCAGCCTTTCTCTTCTTAATGTAGAGAAGATGGACCAAACCAGGCCTGTGTGGAGAGATGTTCCTGGGTGCCTATGGTTGATATACCATCCTAACTTGTGAAAGTGTCACAGGAAGTAGGGGTAGCCTCCATCTATTGGGACCGTTGAATGGAACTGTTAGGACAAAGTGGTCGCCAAGGTAGTGACCTCAGTCTGTTCCTGAATGAAGTGACCTACCTCACTTTCTTGGTGATGGAACTATCTGAACTTGGGATCCAGGAATCCAGGCACCCAGAGCGAGTCCCAGTCCCAGTTCCAGTGGGCTCAGTTTTTTGAAATAACCAAGGACAGTGTCAGTCTTCCTTGGTACCTATTTATGTGAGGATTGCCAAATGCCAGCAGCGCTCTGAAGAGTGTACTTTTTCAGAAAGCATGTAGTTGTTCATCACTTGCTCCTCACAACTCCTCAGAGTTGGCCAAGGAGACCAGATCTGAGACAGGACAAGCCATTTCGGGAAAACATAGTAGGGCCCACGAGTCATTGGACACTCCTGATGGTCACAGACCTATTTGTGAAAACGAGGTGCCTTTGTGGGTGTGGGTGTGAGTTTGTGATTTTGTCTCATGTTCTGAGAATAGGTAGGAAAGGTGGTTTGTTTGGTTTGGAGTTGACTGTGTCTGGTAAGTCCTTTGAGGAGCCGAGTGTTTCTATGTCTGTCCATCTCTCTGTGACCTTGGTTGTAGATATTAGAAAAGAGAATGCATCAATGAATGTGTCCTGTGTAGTAGAAATCTTCCCAGAATTCATCCTACCCAATTTATGAAAGGAATTCAGCTTGCCTTATGGATGGGCAATGCCTACTATCTTCCTAAGTTTCTCTTTTCTTCCTGAATTTTGCCACTCTCCAGAATAGGATCATGGTTTTGTGTCCAAATTATTTACCACCTCCAATCTCTGTGACATAGCCATGTACTGGATAGCTGAAGGGAATTGGAGCATCTCAGAAAACCCAGATATCAATGTGACCAGGAAAGTCTCAGTGGGGAAACCCTGATTTGGGCCTACTGCTTACCTATTCTTCTGTTGCCCTTAATGTCAGGAAGGCCTTTGTCTCTGGCCACACCTTTGTGAAGCCTGAACAAAACAGTTTTCAAATGGAAATGAATGGACATCACCTGTGGCTCTTTGCTTAATTGCTTAGGAAAGGGATGTGTCTGAATCAGCCACTTGGCCCTGTGTGAGGCTTTGGCTTAGATTCTCAGCACCTGATGGATCTAAAGAAAGATCCCATGTTTGCATCCATAACCAAAATGGCAAAAAGTGCAGTAATTGTGGATGAAGTCTCTCGCCTTCCTCTGTAAGGTTCCTGACCTCCATCAAGTGAGAATAGGGATCCTTTGGGTCAAATGAGCTCTTCAAATCCCTGCAGAGTCTAGCCCATAGTTGCTTGTGTTGTCTCATGACTCCAAATCACATACATAATCAATACATGACAGTGAGTAGGCCTCAAATTGGAGAAGCACAGCAGTATTTAGGGCAGGCCTATTTGATCACTCCTGTTTTACAGGAAGTGTTTCCAGGCCACCCAGACTTTAGGCAAATGAGGGGCAAGGAAGTCTATTTTGGAAACTGTCTTGTGCTGCACCCCTCATGGAAACATACAGCCAGAGGTTATGATGAATGTCTATATGGATAAAGATGAGTGTCATGTGGGAGTGTTTTGGTTTAAATTGTGGTCATTTGTGTGGCAGTTGGAAGAGATGACTGGGTCCACCTGCTCTTGAACTCTGGTGTGATTTCCCTTAGAGACTGAGTTCTGGAACTAACCTCAGAGAAGTATTGCCATGAATTGTGTTGGCATTTAAGGAGGCCATGCATGAGAGTCACCCTTGGAACCTGAGATCTAGGCCCAGGTGGCTTTCCAGAGAGCACTGGAAATCTCAGCCGGAATATCACATGATTTTATTCTGAAAAACTTGGCAACCATAGTTGAGAGTCAAAACACACATGGACCTCACATTGTAGACCTCAACAGCGCTGGCTTCATGTGACCTTTTGGACACTCTTTGGGAAACCTTGCCTGTTATCATTCTCCAGAGCTTTCATTGAAATGAGCTTCCTCACCATTTAATGGTTCCTGAATGAATTGAAATCCACAGTGCCTCCAACTTCATCCTTGAAAAATGGCTAGATAAATAAAATGAAATTTTTGAAATTCCCATGACCAGGTGGCACTGGAGAACCTTTGGATGTCCTGTTGCTGATCAAGAGTGTACCAGACAATTCCTTGATTGACTGGGTTTCATGAAAATGGTGTAGAACAGAGATGCCATTAAGTTAGAGCCTGCAGAGTAGTGGGCCTAGAAAGTGGTGTGCAGTTGTGTGATAATACATTTGTGTTGTGGCCATGTAGATCTGCCATTGGCTTCCAAATTGCTTGTGACTGACATGGTGCAGGCAGGAGACCCGTATATGTAAAAGCATGTTTTTATATGGAGAGGTTTCAGGGCAATGTTAAGAATCAAGTTTCTATGCACAAGTTGGCAAGCTATGTGGGAAAGAAGCCTGGTTGGTGCATTCTCCTGCAGACCCTGACCCACCGCAAGTGACAGAACTTCATCTAGCACTGTGCCCCTGTTGAACTTCTTGTATTTTGTGAAGGAAATACCAAACTCCCAGTGCAGCAGCAAAAAACACCACGAAAAGTGGAGGATGACCAAATGGTTCCACAGTCCCCACGGAGAGACACTTAGACCCATGTGGCCACTGTTTACCTACAAAGAGTGAATTCAGAACTGCTGCCTCAAGTTTACTGGAAAATAAGAAACCATATCCTTCAGGTCACATAGATGTAGACCCAGCTTTGATGGTCCCACTACAAAGAAAGCTAAAGCTCCTGAAAATAACATATATTTCAAGTGCCCAACCTCAGAGGAAGTTTCTCAAGATGTCTTTAGGCTAGCAGACCTCCATGTTTGAGGAGTGTTTACCATGTCCCTTACTTTTGGAAACTCCTCTACCACCTCCAAGGTTGTGAACTCCCGAGAATTTTCCATTCCAGATATGTATTCACAGATTTTCTAACACCACTGTTCTAACTGTGACTTACTTCAGACGAAGGGAATGTCAAAGCTTTGTTCTGGATGAGAGTGGGATGATTTTTGTGTAGCACATATTTGCATACACATTGGATTCATTATCGTATTTTCCATTTGAAATATTGAATCCCAGACAGTAACCCATAACAAACTAGACTCTGACTACTAATCCTAATATGATGCAGTAAAATAACCCAAACAGAATAGAAATGCAAGCAGTTCAGTGGAGGCATGGTGTAGAGTTGGACTTGCCTTTTGCATAAAAAAGGGTAGGTGTTATAAATATAGTCAATTTTCTGTTGAAATAGTTCTCCATGTGTTTTTAATGTTAACAAATATGTGAATTCCTGTCTCCCTCTCTCCGTAGCCTATTCAGCACATGCATTTTTATATACACATATAGAATACTACCTGGTATCACACGTACATTTTTGTGAGGTGGCTGACGTGGCAGATACAAATTGTGAGAAGAGATCACTCCTCCTAAATGCTGTTGGAACTGAAAATTCAATGTATGGGTAAACTTGCTAGTTCAACAACATTATGCATAAATCTATCTTCAATAAAATGAATATTTTTGGATCTGTGGATGATATATATTTCATGGTGAATTTCGATTGATATATATATATTGCTATTTTTAATGTCTCAGTGTGTGTGTGTGTGTGTGTGTGTGTATACACACACACTCTCCAGATTTTTCAAAATATGAAATGTATGAGTCTTATTATACACTCCCTAAATTAATTAATATTCATATATGTGGATTTATAATCAACTTTTCACAAGATTATTCTCAGAGATATTCATCCACCTGAAATACATATTTCTTTCCTAGTACTGAAAACTAACTTGAGTGAATGGTGCATACAAATCCTAATATTTCTACAGTAACTGACCCAGTTTAACATCAATTCAAGTAGATTCCTATGGGACATGATGTGTATTTAACGTTAATTTTTGTCAACACTGGTACATTACTATTTCTTCAATTAATGCACATCATAGGATATATATTTTATCTACAAGTTAGCAAATATTTAGGCATTTGTTTCACTTTCAATCACTTCCTGCTTCAGAACACATGTACACTTCCGGGTTTCTTGACTGGTCTTTTCATGAGACTTCTTTCCAAACACATTATTTTCAATTTCCATAATCACTTTTGAAGCAATACTCACACACTCTTCATGAGAATCCATAACCCTAATATTACAATTAGATATATAACGGGTAGGATTAAATGTATTATATCAATATAAGATTTTCTGTATATTTTCAGATATCAATTCAATCCATTATTTAAAGTTGGAACCAGTTATATTATTTATTCACAGTATTGTCTATTCATGCATTATCTCTATATTCATAGACACATGGTTCACCTATTTCTATCCCCAATACTAATTCATACATCTTCATTATATTGCTCCCAGAAATGGTGGAAGAAATACTCCTGTCACCTGATCTACATATACATTTTATTACAGTAATATTCTGGACACACAAAGGAAAGTTCACACTTATGATTGTACCAATGTAAAGGTCGGCCGAGCATTGGAGGAAGAAACCAGGAAGAGACTGTCTCATGAAACAGCAAAGGGCTTTTTGGGGGTCCAGCATGCTGGGGCTCAGAGCTCACTTGAATAGAGAAGAGAGCCCTGAGAACATCTTAAGCAGAGCTTATGTACTTTACTTGGTGAGGGCAGGGAGGGAAATTTATTGATTGGTCAGGTCGAGTGAGTGGTTTGCGTGCCAATGGGAGAGGGAGTACATTCTGCAGTTTGGCAGTTGGGGACAGCACATTCTGGGAACAAGATTAGCAAACAGTTCTCAAGATTTCAACAGTGTTTTGTTAAGCATACAGAAAAACAGGTATTACAAGTACCTATTTTATTAACCTTTCATTCCCCACTTCTCATTCTGGTTACTTTTAATCATAAAAGTGATCATTGGGGGGTCTCTGATTTTATGTCTCCTAGTGAGGTATATTGTTGTCTGATTACCATAAGTTTAACTTATCCAATTTGAGCTTGTAGAAAAGAAACTACACGGTTGAGCAAACAGGTTCCTACAATTAGCATTAATATGAGGATTGTTAATGGACTGGCCAGGGTTGATAAAAGCGTAGGTAACCAGGGGGACTATGTGAACAAAGACACAAACCAACCTTTATGTGCCCCTCTCCTTTGTTGATGCTCTTCAAGGCATCTTTTTAACTTACTCATAAATTTTTGTACAACTCCAGTATGGTCGGCATAAAAACAACATTCTTCCCTCAATTCAGCACAAAGGCCCTCTTCTCTCATGAAGAGGAGGTCCAACCCTCGCCTGTTCTGTAAAACAAATTCAGAGAGAGAGGTTTAAGAGAATGGTCTGAGAATGAGAAAGGAGAGATGTAAAAAAATAATGGGAAAGGGGTTTGGGATTTTCCAGGCAACAAAATGTTGAGCAGTAGAACACGTAGAGCAGAGGAGAAGACAGGAGTGAGTATCCCAAAAAGCCTGTGAGCGATGTTAAATTTTTAGTAACCTGTTTTCACTGATGACAAAAAAAAACTTTAAAGGCCATTTTCGTTACATCTTGGATAGGGTGCTGAGGGCTCTCCTTAGCTTTTTGAGCTTTGGTTTAGTTGGTAAGAGGACTTGGTGGGACCTGGTGAGGGCACTGACAGGAGAAGAGAGGAGTGAGTGGGTGGATGGGTACCTTAGTACTTGTTACCTCAGCAAGGGGGCAATGGTCTAAGAGCCGGCAGAGGCTTCGGTTTTTGATCTAGTAATTGGAGGGGAGAAATCAGGTTGCTTATGTGGGAGTGACAGCAGAGAGTCTGGAGCAGAAAGCAGAGGGTGAGGATCTATTAGAGAAGCATAGTTCAGGATGTGAGTGAAGGAGGGAAAAGGCCTCCACATAGGGGAATTTCCTTCCACCATTTGAGCACTTGCCGAAGTCAAAAAGGTCATGCAGAATTTGAGCATCTAGAGACCCCTCTGGGGGCCATCGGTTTTGGTTGTCTAATTGGTAATATGCCCAATGCTGAGTACTGAATTTGATGAGGAGTTTGGGTTCCACCAGGCAGCCCCTGTATGCTTACATCCCATGACTTACAGAAGAAGTCGGTTTTTCCCCCACACAGCCCTGGCTGTTTGTGGGTTTGATAGTCCGCTGAGCAAACATAGTAATCTGGGCTAGCCAACCTGTATCTGGCTCACGTGTCCCTACATCCATAATGTTTGTTTCCATTACGTATGGCACGGAAAAGATTTAATGGAATTTTAGTGGGATCCCCTTCATCAGGGATATCCCAATAGGAAAGACCTATAGCCAGCTGACAAATGTCTGGGTAGAGAGATGGCCACCAGGTCCCTAAGGGGGCTGTATGCAAGATAGAGCATACTTCTAGTACAGTATGATTTGTGATCAGCCATCGCTGCTGAACAGGCTGATGAGGTTTAGGACTACTATTGGCCAAGGGGAGAGTCTATAGCCTTATGCACATGGCGAATACACAATTTGAAAGGATTACCAGTCATTTCTATTTTCCTGCCAGAGTCTGGACAGGGCGCAGGCTTGAGATGAGAGGCATGGATCCCGGAAGTGATTCCCTCTACCTTTACCACTGTAGGTGTTATAAGTAGCACCTGGTATGGTCCTTTCCAGCGGGGTTCCAGGGATGACACCTGATGTCGTCTTATGTAGATGAAGTCTCTTACTTGATATTGATATGGAGTCCCCTCGTCCCCAGGTTGGTAGGTAGTGGCTAGCTGTTTCCACAGATATCACTGTCTTCTTTCAAGAACTTTAACTCTGTCAACTCAGGAGGTGCGGAAGGGATCATTAGGTCTTAGAGTTGGGGTTATGTCCCTTACTGGAGGAGGGACCATAGAGAATTTCATAGCGCATGAGATTACACAAAGAAACAGAGGGAGTATGAGTATTTCTTGCATGAAACAGTGCATAAGGCAGGAGCATAGTCCAAGTTTTTATGCTGATATCTAAGCTTAATTTTGTTAAGGTCTCTTTAATGCTTCTATTTATTTATTTTACCTGTCCTGAGCTCTGGGGTCTATAAGCACATTGTAACTTCCAATTAATCCCCAGGGTCCTGGCTAACCCCTGACTTACAAGGCCATGAACGCCAATCCATTTTCAGACCCTATTACCTTAGGCAGTCCGTATCTTGGAAAATTATCTTTCAGGATCTTCTTGACCACAATTTGTGCCTTTTTTTTTTGTGGGAAGGCTTCAATCCATCCTGAAAATGTACCTACAAAAACTTGGAGATATTTAAGTCCATACCATGCTGGCTTAATTTCAGTAAAGTCCACTTCCAAGAATTGTCCTGGTCTGGATCTTTGTAGGTGGTTAACTGCAAGAAACTTGGAAGGGTAAGCATTAACCAATTGACAGGCCTGACAGGCTTTTGTTACTTGTTCAGTTATTTCCTTTCGCTCTGAGTTGGTTAGTGGAAAACTCTGTTCTTTATTCTTCAGGAATGCCTGAAGTTTCTTTGAACCAATGTGAGTGAGTTGATGTACATTTTTAACGTACCATAGGGCTTTCTGAAAATGCAGGCTGGGCTCAGTGAAGTTGAGGATTTCAGTTTCAGTGTCATTAGATGTTGTCAAAAGCTTGCTGGTGCTCAGGGGTCCATTAGAATTGGGCATCTCCTTTGAACAGCGGGTATAAAGGAGCAGCTAAGGACGCAAACCCGAGTATCCATAACCTGCAAAAGCCAGCAGTCCCAAGAAACTCTCTGAATTGTCTGCTATTAGATGGGGGTGGTATATGCTCAATGGTTTCTTTTCTTGGCTCAGTGAGCCATCGTTTACTGCCCCTAAGGGAATATCCCAGGAAGATTACTTCTTTCTGGCAAATTTGGGCCTATTTGGCAGAAGCACTATACCCGAGTTGAGCAAGCTCGGAAAATAGTGCTTGGGTCCCAGACTCACAGTTTTCCTTGGTGTTGGCTGCCAGTAGCAGGTCATCCACATATTGAAGCAGGGTGTCTTCAGGGTGCGTAGTTCTGAAGTTGTTGAGATCTCTGGGGAGGGCTTCATCAAAGAGAGTGGGGGAAATTTTGAACCCCTGTGGGAATCTAGTCCAAGTTAGTTGACCAGACGTTCTGGTTTCTGGGTCTACCCACTCGAAAGCAAATAGCAAATGACTATCTTTATGCAGACGCAAGCAAAAGAAAGCATTTTTTTAAAGTACAGAACAGTATAGCAATTCCGCTCAGGGTTCAGAGTGCAGGCAGATTGTACAGATAAGGTACCGTGGGGTGAATGTTCTGCACTCTGTTGTTGATCTCTCTTAGGTCTTGAACGAAGCGATAGACCCCAGTTCCTGGATTTTTTTACTGGTACCAGGGGTGTGTTCCAGTTTGAATGACTGGGCCTTAGGACCCCTAAGGCCAGATATTTCTGAATACAGGGCCTTATCCCATCTTTAGCTTTCTTGCTCAGAGGATATTTTTTGACATTGATTGGGTGGGCTGTAGTTATTAACCCCACTGTTATTGGAGGTTGTTTCATGGCTAGGCCTAACTCAGCAGTTTTTTCCTAGGCATCTGCAAAATCTGTTATCCATTTCTGGGGTAGCTTGCCTGTTTGATCAGTCTTGGGGGGGGTGACGAGTTGATGTTCATCTTCTACTGACATAGTTAAAGCCGTGACTATAGGAGTTTCTACTGAAGGTTTTAGAAATTTCACTTGGGGGCCTTCAGGGATAAAAGTTATTCTGGCCTGGAGCTTGTTGAGCAGATCTCTGCCCATCAATGGGGGGGGGCATTCTGGGATTACTAGAAAGGAGTGATGGATTTTTCCTTTCCCCAGGACCATGGTCCTCTTAGATGTCTAAGCCCCATATTTACTGCCATTAGGCCCTTGAACTAGAGTCATTTTATTTGATAGATGGCCCAATGGTGTCTTAAGGGCTGAGTATACTGCCCCTGTGTCCACTTCAAAATTTACTCACTGCCGGCAAGTTCTTTGAGTTCTATTGGCAGGGCCAGCTTCCTCCAGGGAAGGAGGGGCTGTGTGTGCCACGGGGTAGTCATCTGGAGAGAGCTGGGCTGGCCTAGATTCCTCCAATGGTGGAGAGTCTGAGTCACCAGCAGGGGAATCACTTAGAGGGAGTTGGGGGTTGGGGGACGAGGACAGGGCATAAGGAGGGGGAGGAGAGTCCAGTAGAGTCTTGAGACTCAGGGAGAACAGAGGGTGGAGGAGGAGGAGCAGAGGGTTTGAGAGATACAATCGTGGGGGAAGCAGTAGGAGTGGGGGCAGGTTCAAGGAAAGGTTTCACCCATGGAGAAGGAGATTTGCAGAGGTCCTGCTAAGTTAAGATATATTGCTGTTGATCTGGATGGCTAAGTGGCCCTGGCTGAAAGACAATATCTCTGAGTTTTTAAATTAGTGAGAAGTAGAAACATCCTTCTGGGGGCCATCCGACTCCGAAGGTGGGTCATTCTGAGGCACAGAGTGTCTACCAGGTCCGGCGTTTTACTGAAAAAGAAAGATTCTGAGCCCTTAAGCAGACTTTGGTCCACTGATCAAGGGTCAGGGACAGAGGCGTTGAAGTGCTCTGTCCCATATGAAAGATACACAAACAGTGAAACCAATGACACACGACACAGACAAGACAAGACAATAAAGACAGGCAATGGACGTCCAGTACTGAGACCAGGACAGAGTAGCCGGCAAAACCTGATGGGCGGGCAATACCGAATCCAAAACAAAATATCACTGAGTCGAGGAGACTATTGTTACTCGATTTCCCGAGACCTCCAGGGCGTCCCCCAGAGACATGACCTGTGGCTCTGTGACACGTCTGTCAGCCACCCTCAGAGAGAGCTCATGCTCATCACCGATAGCCATTATGCCCATCCCTAACCTGAAACCTGAAACCAGAAAGAGGCACCTTACTCACCCTGAGAGGAGCCCATTGTCTGTCTTTCATCCACCACTGCTGGATCTCCCTGCGGCCCTCAGATGTAAAGTTTGGGCGAGCGTTGGAGGAAGAGACCACCAAGAGACTGTCTCATGCAACAGCCAAGGGTCCAGAATTCTGGGACTCAGAGCTCACTTGAATAGAGCAGAGAGCCCTGAGAACAGCTTAAGCAGAGCTTATATACTTTCCTTGGAGAGGGCAGGGAGGGAAGTTTATGGATGGGTCAGGGCGAGTGGGCGGTTTGCGTGTAAACGGGAGAGGGAATACATTCTACAGTTTGGCAGTTCGGGACAGGACATTCTGGAAACAAGATTAGCAAAAAGTTTTCAAGATTTCAACAGTGTTTTGTTAAGCATACAGAAAAACAGAAAGTGACAACTACCTATTTTATGTAATTTCACCAAAGCCTAAATGTAAAGTGAGCATGGATTACTAAAAACATTCTTGTCCAGGTTGCCTAATGCTCACAAATGTCAATTCTCTTCGTGACAACATATTTGTTTCTTCCTAAGATTATATATTCAACCTCAACCCTGTTGAAAATGCCTAATCCTATGACTCACTTAATACTTTGCCTGATTTCATAATGTCTCTATTGATATCTGCTTTCCTACATATTTTCCCCAGTTCATCATTGTGACTGACTCTTCACATGGAATGACATTAACATTCACTCTCTAACTGAAACTCTATTGATAAAGAACTTTGGTCCAAATCCTATACTCACTCTTCTTTCTAAACCTTCCGACTATCTTCCTAATCCTAACAACTATCCCTTTTTGACTGGAGGTTCTCTTTGACATTCAATCATCCAAGGTACAACGTCCTATGCCATTGTATATCGATTTATCTGAGACATCTGTGCAGAAAGTATTTTAATGCTAAGTATCCCAATCAAGGGCCCAATTCTCTTCTGGGCTTCAAATCTTACCTAGATTTCTGTTTTTCATACTTGAATCATACGTCTATATTCTTATAAATATCACAGATTCCCAGTACCATTATTCATCCCACAGAATGATTCCTAACCCAAATCAAACCTGATATTAACCCTAACTACACAGTGTTCCCTCAATCTAACTTTAGAGAAGAGCAGGGACAGAGCTGATCTTAAAATACAGAAATGTAGGGGATCTTCCACCTGCTGAGAACCTCAGAGGTCCATGCAGAAAGGATCCCTGAAGAAGATGTAGGCAGCTATGATGGACGTGAGAGAGCAAAAGTCATCTTCCATGGCAAAAAACCTGGTCAGGATGAAGGGAAGTGTATGAATCAGCCTCTCTCTACTTAATGTAGAGAAGATGGACCAAACCAGGCCTTTGTGCAGAGCTGTTCTTTGGTGCCTATGAATGATATATCATTCTAACTTGTGAAAGTGTCACAGGAAGTAGGGGCAGCCTCCAGCTCATGGAACACTTGGAAGCAACTGTTAGAACAAAGTGTTTGGCAAGGCAGTGACCTCATTCAGTTCCTAAAGGAAGTGACCTACCTCACTTCCTTGGTAATGGAACTCTCTAAACTTGGGATCCAGGAAGCCAGGTACCCAGAGCCAATCCCAGTCCCAGTCCCAGTGGGCTCACTTGTTTTGTGTTACTAAGGACAGAGTCACTCTTCCTTGGTACCTACTGATGTGAGGATGGCCAAATGCCAGGGTCATTCTTGAGAAAGCAGGTAGTGTCTCACCACAGGCTCCTGACAACCTCACACAGTTGGTCGAGGAGACCAGATCTGAGAATGGATAGTCCATTTCAGGGGAACATAGTATGACCCACCAGTCAGAGGACACTCCAGATAGTCACAGACCTACTTGGGGGAAGGAGGTGCCTTTTTGCGTGTGGGTGTGAGTTTGTGGTTTTTTCTCATGTTCTGAGAATAGGTAGAAAAGGCGGTTTGTTTGGTTTGGAGTGGACTTTTTCTAGTAAGTTGTTTGATAAGGCGAGTGTTTCTATGTCTGTGTATTCCATTTTGTCCGTGGTTGTAGACATTAGAAAAGAGAATGCATCAATGGATGTATCCTGTCTAGTAGAAAGCTTCCCAGCATTCATTCTGCCCAATTTGTGAATGGACTTTGACTCGCCTTATGGATGGGCAATGCCTACTATCTTACTACCTTACTGTTTTCTTCCTGAATTCTGGCCACTCTCGAGACTAGGCTCATGGTTTTGTGTCCAAGATATGTATCACCTCCAAGCTCTGTGACATGGCCATGTACATGATAACTGAAGGGAATTGGAGGATCTCAGGAAACTCAGATATGAATGTGACCAGTAAAGTCTCAGTGGAGAATCCTTGCTTTGGGCCATTTGCTTACCTATTGTTCCATTGCCCTGAATGTCAGGAAGGTCTTTGCCTCAGGCCACCCCTTTGTGAAGCCTGAACAAAACAGTTTTCAAATGGAAATGAATTGGCATCACCTGTGGCTCTTTGATTAATTGCTTTGGAAAGGGATGTTTCTTAATCAGCCTCTTGGTCCTGTGTGAGGCTGTGGCTTAGATTCTCAGCACCTGATGGATCTAAAGAAAGATTCCCTGTGTGCTACAAAACCAAAATGGTCAAAATGGCAGTCATTGTGTATGAAGATTCTCGCCATCTTCTGTAATATTTCTGACATCCATCAAGTGAAAATAGGGATCCTTTGGGACAAATGAGTTCTTCAAATGCCTGCAGAGGCTAGACCATAGATGCTTGGGTTTTTTTCATGACTCCAATTCACATAAAGAATCTATAACTGGCAGTCATTAGGCCTCAAATTGGAGAAGTGAAGCCGTAATAAGGGCAGGCATATTTGATCACTCGTGGTTCACAGGAAGGGTGTTCAGGCCACACTGAATTAGGGAAAATAGGGGCAAGGGAGCATATTTTGGACACTGTCTTGGACTGCGCCCCTTATAAAAACCTCCAGCCAGAGAATTTGATGAGTGTCTATATGAAAGAAGATGAGGGCCATGTGGGAGTGTTTTGGTTTTAATTGTGGTCATTTTTGTGGCGGTTGGAAGACATGACTGTGGCCACCATGACTGGAACTCTGGTGTCATTCCCCTTAGAAACTGAGTTCTGGAACTGACCTCAGAGAAGAATTGCCATGAATTGTGTTGGGATTTTAGGAGGTCACTCATGAGAGTCGCCCTTGGAAACTGAGATCTAGGCAAACTCAGATGGAGACTGCTGAATAGTGACACAGAGCTGTGGTGCACAGGTGTGTGATAAAACATCTCTGGTGGGGCCATGTGGATCTGCCAATGACTTCCAAATGGCTTGTGGCTGAAATGGTGCAGCGCGTAATCCCTTATATGTTTGACCTCTTCATGTAAAGGCATCTTGTTATATGGAGAGGTTTCAGGGCAATGTTCACAATCAGGTTGCAATGGTTAAGGGGGCAAGCTATGTGGGATAGAAGCCTGGTTGGTGTATTCTCCTGCAGACCCTGACCCACCACACGTATGAGAAATTCCTCCAGCACTGAGTCCCTGTTGATCTCCTTGTATTTTGTGAAGCAAATACCAAACTCCCAGTGCAACAGCAAGAAACACCATGAAAAGTGGAAGATGAGCAAATGGCTTCACAGTCCACACGGGGAGGCACTTAGCCTTCAGTGGCCACAGTTTCCCAACAAAGAGAGAATTCAGCACTGCTGCCTCATGTTCATTTGAAAATAAGAAACTATATCTTCCAGGTCACATATATGCAGACCCAGCTTTGATGGTCTCACTACAAAGGAAGCTAAAGCTCCTGACAACAACATATATTTCAAGTGCCCAAGGTCAGGGGCAGTTTCTCAAGAAGTTTTAGGCCGGCAGAGCTCCATATTTGTGGAGTGTTTACCTGTTAGACCAGGACATGACAAAAGACCACTGACTCCAATTAAAATCAAATTAAACCAAGCTTATTATTTCCACTGGCTTCCTCTCCCTCTAAAAATGGTGGAAACTAGACAGCAACCCCACCTTTCCTACAGCCCACCTTTATAGCCCAGAAAGTTACACAAAGGCGGGTTACAGATAAGAGAACTCGGAGAAGCATCACATTAATGCTAGTTTACATTTTTTGTTTTTTGCTGGCCCCTCATCAGAATTTATCAGGACCATTAGAACCTCAACGACTGTCGTTGTCTGGCCAGGGAAGGCCAATATTTATGAGGTGTCACTAAAGTTTCAGAGAGGGCTGCTATCTGGTCAGAGAGCCAGGCATGGGTGAGTTCAAGGCATGGGCAGGCATTCAAAGCAGATTCAGAATTTGCAGTAATGTATAGTAAAGCCAAAATTATCTTTTCATGGTTTTGTGGCAAGATGGCTCCCAATATTAATAAATGATCATGTTGGGTCTATCATTCCCCCTTTCTAATGTGCCCCTTCCAAATCTTTGATAGGGTAGGAAAAGAGCAATGAGGGAATTTTAATTCCTCAGGTAACAGTCTCCAAATTTTTAGAACTCACCCAAAACTGGATTCCTGATTTTACCTGACATAATTAATTACTTATATTGATAGTCTATTTATTTTTGACTCCATAGTTGTTAGACGAGAGGCGTCACTCATTTTGGCGTCTTCAGAGCTGAGAGAGGGTGACGTGAGTGGGCACAGCATATGGGACATGACTTGTCTTTTAGAAGTCAGTTGAGGGACATGGGTTGCCTTTTAGAAATCAGTTCGGTTTGAAGTCTGGTTGGGGAAGAACAGGTTGTAAAGTCATCTGGGGATGGGTTCTTCTATGTGAGAAACAAAAACCATGAGTACTGAAAAAATGTTGCAGCAGCTGGAACATGTCACTGTATAGAAGTTCCCTCAGCAGGCTTTAATATCCCCAGTTATCAGAATGTCAACTTAATATTTAACATTTAGTGTTACATTTGTCCCTCCCCATAAGATACAGTTTAATAATTTAATGTCATCTGATCTTGCAAAATTCTTTTACTAGTATGACCTCTGTGTGTAATAGAGAAACCTTTAATTCTGTTACTCAGGGCTGGATAATCATACTAGCAAACACCAAGCCTACCTGTGTAGGTTAGGAATATCTGTAGGCCTTAAACTTAAAATTTGTGCCTCTGGCACTCCTCTTGATAGTCACTTTTTATAGTTATCAGGCATTGCTGACTGAGAATCCTTCTTTGTGGCCTCCAGTCTTACTTATTTTGGGAGGATAACATAAAGTGAATACCTTAAAATATTATTATTATTATTATTATTATTATTATTATTATTATTATTTAAAATGTCAGGAATGGCTGTATTTTGGTTTTAACTCTCTTTGCTAAGTGTTTAAGATGAAGCTGTCAAACTGACTTTTGTTTCTATCTATTGTTAACATTAGCTGAGTTTTATGAAAGTCATTCCTGGGGAAACTTGAGAGCAGCTTCTCAGTTCTGCTGGTGCCATTTGCGCTAGGTGGGTCCAGGTCTTGCTTGACCATGGGGCTTCCCTCGGAAGCATCAAAGATGTCTCCCTTCTCTGATGACTCTCTTCTTCATAGAAAATGCACTGATTGGCTTTCTGTTTTCCAGTGGTCTCATTAATCTCCCTGATTGGGAGGTTATGAGGCCCAGAGTTGCAAAGCTTTTAGAGAAGTCCCCTGTTCAATGGATTCAGACTGACTCAGAGGGCAAGAGCCAAATATTGGTTTTCTTGGCTCTTTTCATGTAAATTTAATTTTAAATCCTAATCTTAATTATCCAGCAAATAAATTTTAACAGCCTTATATTAAGAGTACTGGGGTTTAATGTCTATAAGTTTATAATTATTTATCTTTTTATTAATTGGGATCTGTATTGTAGGTGTCTTGTAGGTGATGACTTATTATCTTAAATTAACCCATGCTGTGTTCTTAAAGCAACACTTCTGTAAAACACTAACAGGGAATCTTTAGATCACTTATAAGGAAATTACAAAATAAAATTTTTTAACAAGTGTAAAAATACTTAGTTCGTGTAATAGCTCCCCTGAATTTTTTAGCTGAGTTATACATTATATCCCCTGTTTGAGATCCTAGTAATCTTAACAGAAAACAAAACAACTTTTGAACATAACTTTAAATGAAACATAATCTTTCCTACAGCTTTCGTAGTCATTCTCACATGTAGTAATATGGGACACAGAGCCTTATCTCAGGTAAGGCAGGGCTCTTTATAAATATTAAGTGTTTTAGTTCTAAAGATGAACTTTGTTGTTTTAAATATCATTTTACAAATTTTATATAAATTGTTTGAGGTCACATGAACATTAGCTAACACCATAGGATATCACATTTAAAACATGAATTTAATAAACACTGAAAGTTTTTAACCTTTGCATAGATAAGGCTCTCATTAACATAAAAATACATTTAAATTGTTCCCCAATGTAAAAAGTAACATAAAACTGTACATATCTTATTGAAAACTGGTAAATGAATGCCCAATATATTTTTTTTACTATACAACTTCAGAACACCAGCTTGGTATAATGCTCTTTTAAAGTTTCTACCTTACAGACTTGTATACCTGAAAGATAGAGCACATTAATAGCATCACAATTACATTGATGTTTCTACATTAAGCAAGTTTAGCTTTTAAAGAAATGGCAGTACAGGGCTCTAAAATAACAGTTCTTATTTAATCAGTTGTTTAATTTTTATGGTTGCTTGCTCTAGAAAAAATAAAACTTAATAAAACACAATGTTATGGGTAAACTTATGTTTTCAGAAATTTTTGTCTCTTTAACACATGACTGATTTTTACAATCTTATACAGACTTTATTACACACTTCTACAGACCTTAGTAAATCAATCAGATATGTAACAAAAGTACTCATGAATGAGTAATCCCATATCAAATTTACTTTACTTATTTATCAAAATATTAGACAAATGTATTGAAGATTGTAAACCATTTTTTTTTGTTGAAGGAAAAGTCCTAGAACCAAGTCATATTAGAATTTTTGTAGACATTAATATTTTATTAGATTTTTGAACACCTAGAAAAACTTGTAAGCTGAGTTTTAAAGACATTTATTTTTATCTGTTTATCCAATTTAAATTCAACAATTTAAATCACGTGAATTAAAGATCTTTAGATCCACTTTGTAAAATTTGTTTTTATGAGCGTTGTTTTTATGAGTGCACTTTATATATGTTAATTTGTGTATCATATATATGATATACGGACATATGTATATATAGATATACAACACATAACAACAGCGTGTACACATAATAATAGTAAAGGTCTTGTAGCTTTTCACAGGTGAAATATCCATTGCAATGTTTCAAAAACTCCACAGTTGGTCAAAGATAGAACTGATCAGAAAAACATTAACCTAGGTCTGTAGGATCAAAATCATGAGCTCAAAAAAATAAAGAATCTAAGGAAAAAAATAAGCGTTCTAGAAAAAATGACTGGTAATTAATTAGTAAATACCATACAATTTAACTTTTTTTTTCTCTTAGGCCTCAGATCAGTCTCCTACTAAGTTAGCAGGCTTCTTTCATTTGCATTTCAACATAAGTCCTGGCTGAGGTCCAGAAGGAACAGGGAAAAGCTGCTAATCTGAGCAGACACCTCAGGCCTAAGGCATTTCAACCATAATATTCAGGTTTGGATGTTGAAAATTATCATACAAGTTTAAGATACAATTCACAAAATTTTATATCTTTACATCTTTTTTTTTGTCAACAGATACCATACTATGATTTACTATCCTTGTCCAATTTAATGCACTGCTACACACAGTGACATTTTCCCAGGCTACCCAGTTCAAAATTGGTGAAAAATAGCCTGAATGATGGGGAAGTTACTTGCCAACTTGGAAGTTGTGTTGTTTAGTTTTCCATCCTAACTATTTAAGTTCTCTGACATGAATTATCTGAAATCATAAACTAAACAATTACCTAAACCCGACTTTTAACTGCAAGATTGTGCAATGCTTTAAAAACCCATTCAGATACCAGATTGTTACAATAAAACATCATCATTTAGACACACATTCAGCTAAGATCATTCCCAAGAAACAATTTATAATATCAACATATCATTGCACATGTCTTAAAGGGCCAGAAAAAAAGACACAAGACAGACAGAAAGGAGCTCCAGAATATGGCTGACAGACAGAAGCCTTTAAAACAGAGCAGATAAGAGAAAAATCAACTACACCAGTGGAACCATAGATGTCCCCACAAGGGAACCAGATGTTTTCACAGAGGGACAACCTGAAATGTAATATCAAGGGTCTCCATGGTTACTTTACTGCATTTAGTGTACCCTTTTTCTTTTTCTCTTTTTTAAAAAAACAGAGGTGGCATAATCCTTACAGTGCAGGGAAGGAAGGAGGTAATTCTCTGAAAAAACAGGGCTTTGGCAGCTGCTGGGAGTCGCTCAGTCCCTCCTTATACTTACAGGATTAGCTCTTCTGGTTTCGTTCCAGCCCAAGCACGCTCCATCTCCTAACATTTCAGTAGTCAGCTCTCAAAAATTTCCGGGGCGGTGGGGGATACCAAAATTTGTAACTTAAAGTTCACTTCCTGAATTTGAAGTCAATTCATGCCAATTTAATAATGAGGACAGGGTTTGAGAAAAAGAAAAAGGGAGTTTTACTGCTTTGCTAACAAAGGAAAAACACAGGGGTCTCTGCCCAAAGGTTGTAACTCTCTTTGTCTGAAGGGACAAGGGGTTTTAAAGGAGTTTCAATTGTTAACCTGGGAGATACTCAGTTCTTACGTCCCCAGCAGGCATTGCCCTGTGCAGTGTGTGTGCTCCAGGCAGCCAGCTAGTGGCTTCTCTTATCCTGCCTAACAAAGGGGGGTAAAGTTCATCACAGTTCTTTAAAACACAGTTCAAAGGGATGTCAGCCTTACATGCTTTATTACCCATTTTCATGTCAAATATCCTTAAGTTTTTTCCACAGAAATCACACAACAAAACACACAAAAACAAACAAACACGAAACACAGAAAAAAAAAACACAAAACACAGAAAAAAAAAAACACAAAAAAAACAGAAACTCGGTGCAGAAACAGAAAAACAGAGGAGCAATGGAACATCTTGCTAATGCTCCGGGATAGGAACTTCTGTGTGTCTGTTGGCACCTCTCTACCCTTTCAGAGGAATTCACTACAGAATAGAACAGAGGACAGAATGATTCTCGTTACTGTCCCAGACAGGAGAATATGTGTGCCTCCCCAGGCCACCTCTCTGTCATCAGAAGAGATCTCCCTTTACCGGATATCAAATGTTATATAGGTGCTACTTACCAATGGAGGCCTCCTCCACCATGAGCTTGCTAATTGTTTTAGTGCGATGGTTCACTGCAGTTCTCCCCGGAACAAAAGCTCACTCCAAGGCCTTGGAACTTGCCTCTCCAGGACGGAGCCATGGAGGGAAGGCCAGCTTCAGAATTTCCAGCAGTCTGGTCTTGTGATCTGTTGGGGCAGGTTCATCTCGCTGCGGAACTACAAAATGTTAGACCACGATTCAAGAAAAGACCACTGACTCCAATTAAAGTCAAATTAAGACAAGCTTATTATTTTCAGTGGCCGGGCTGCATCTTCCTCCTAAAATAGTGGAAACAAGACAGCAAACCCACCTCTCCTACAGCCCAGCTTTATAGTCCAGAAAGTTACACAAAAGGGGCGTTACAGAAAACAGAATTTTGATAAGCATCACACTAATTTTTGTTTACATTTTTTTTTTGCTGGCCCTAGAATCAGAAATTATGAGGACCATTAGAGCCTCAGAGAGGGTCGTTGTATGGTCAGGGAAGGCCATTATTTATGAGGTGTCACTGAAGTTTCAGAGAGGGCTGTGATCTGGTCAGAGAGCTAGGCATGGGGGAGTTCAAGGCACGGGCAGGCATTTCAAGCAGGTTCAGAATTTGCAGTAATTTATACTAAAGCCAAAATTATCTTTTCATGGTTTTGTGGAAAGATGGCTCCTAATTTTAATAAAAGCTTAGGTTGGGTTTATCAACCGTGTCCCTTACTTTTGGAAACTCCTCTACAACCTCCAAGGTTGTGAACTACTGAGCATTTTCCAATCCAGATATGTATTCACAGATTTTCTAACTCTTCTCCTCTAATTGTGTCTTACTTGAGGCCAAGGTAATGTCAAGACATTATTCTGGATGAGAGTGGGAAGATTATTGTGCAGCACATATTTGCATATACATTGGATTCATTTTCCAATTTTCCATTCGAAATACTGAATCCCTGACACTAACCCATAGCTTACTAGATTCTAACTACTAATACTAATATGATGGAGAAAAATAACCCAAATAGAATTGAAATACAAGCATTTCAGAGGAGGCATGGTGTATACTAGAATTGCCTTTTGCAAGATAAAGGGTAGGTGTTATAAATCTAGTGATTTTTTTATTAAAATATTTCTCCATGTGTTTTAAAAATGAACAAATATGTCAATTTCTGACTCCCTTTCTCTCTAGCCTATTCCGCACGTGTATTTTTATATGCACATATAGAATCCTACCTGGTATCACACGTACATTTGTGTGAGGTGCCTGACTTGGCAGATACAAATTGTGAGAAGAGATCACTTCTTGTAAACGCTGTTGGACCTAAAAATTCAACCTATGGGTGAGCTTCCTAGTAGAACATTATACATAAATCCATTTTCAGTAAAATAAATATTATTTTTCCATCTGTGGTTGGTATATATTTTATGATGAATTACGTTTTTCATATATATTGCTACTATTTAATGTCTGTGTGTATTTTGTGTGTATGTATGTGATGTATGTGTGTGTGTGTGTGTGTGTGTGTGTGTGTTTATATATATATATATATATATATATATATACACACTCTAAAAATATTTCAAAATATGAATTACATGTGTCTTATATACACTCTCAAAATTCATTCTTTTTCATGTATGTGGATTAATAATCAACTTTTCACAAGATTTATCTCAGAAATATTCATCCACTTGAAATACATATTTGTTTTCTATAACAGAAAACTCACTACAGCGAATGGGGGTTACAAATATCAATATTTCTACAGTAACTGACCCAGTTTAACATCAATGCAAGTGAATTCCTATGGGACATGATGAGTCTTTTGACGTTCAATTTCATTCAACACTGGTACATTAATATTTCTTCAGTTTTTGCACTTCATAATATATATATTTCATCCACAAGTTCACAAATTTATATGCATTTGTTTCACTTTCAATCACTTCCTGCTTTAGAACACATGCATTCCTCCAGGTTTCTTGACTGGTCTTTTCATGAGACTTCTTTCCAAACACATTTTTTTCAATTTCCATAATCACTTTTGAAGCAAAACTCACACACATCATGATAAACCATAACCCTAATATTACCATTAGATGTATTACTGGTTGGAATGAATGATTGTATATCAATATAAGATTCCCTGTATAATTTCAGATGTGAATTCAATCCATTATTTAAAGATGGAACCAGTTACATTACTTATTCACAGTATGGTCTATTCATGCATTATCTCTATTTTCATAAACACAGGGTACATCTATTTGCACCCCCAATAATAATTTATAGTCTTCAAATATTGCTCCCAGAAATGGTGGAAGAAATACTCATGCACCTGATCTACACATACATTTTGTCACAGTAATATTCTGGACACAAATGCAAAGTTCACACTTATGATTGTACCATATCCTAAGTGGAAAGTGAGCATGGATTCCTAAAACATCCATTTCACCTTTGTCTAATGCTCTCAAATATAAATCCTATTGGTGACTACATATTTGTTTCTTCCTAAGATTATGTATTCAACCTCAAGCCTGTTGAAAATGTCTAATCCTGTCACTCACTTTATACTCCTTCTGAATATACTCACAGGAATAGAGCAGAGATCCCTGAGAACAGCTTAAGCAGAGCTTATATACTTTCTTTGGAGAGGGCAGGGACAGAAATTTATTGATGGGTCAGAGCGAGTGGGCGGTTAGTGTGAATCTGGGTGAGGGAATACATTCTGCAATTTGGCAGTTGGGGACAGCACAATCTGGGAACAAGATTACAAACAGTTCTCAAGATTTCAACAGTGTTTTGTTAAGCATACAGAAAAACAGGAAGTTACAAGTACCTTTTTTATTAACCTTTCATTCCGCACTTCTTCTTCTTGCTACTTTTAATCATAAAAGTGATTATTGGGGCGTGTCACATTCTATGTCTGCTAGTGGGGTATTACCATAAGTTTAACTTGTCCAATTTGAGCTTGGAGTAAAGAAATTACATGGTTGAGCAAACAGGGTTTTATAGTTAGAAATAATATGAGGATTATTATTGGACAGGCCAGGGTTGATAAAAGCGTAGATAACCAGGGGGACTGTGTGAACCAAGACTCAAACCACCCTTTTTGGGCCTCTCTCTCTCGTTGACGCTTTTCAAGGCATCCTTTTATTTTACAACCTCAGTATGGTCGGCATCAAAACAACATTATTACATCAATGCAGCACAAAGGCCCCCTTCTCTCATGGAGGGGAGGTCCAACCCTCAACTTGAGTGTAAAACAACTTCAGAGAGAGATGTTAAAGATTCCTGCAAAGCTGTGATGGAGGTTTCTATTATCTTTAAGTTTTGGTCTCTTGCTGCTTCTATTTGGGTCATTTGTTGTGTACCATGGAGCAGGGCAGTGGTTCCTGTGACTACCCCTGCCGCAACTCCAATTCCTAATATGATGGCTAAAGTGAGGGATATATGTTCCCAGTGGAACCGGGTTGTATGCCCCCCTGTTTGAACTTCAAATGAACCTGGGTCATTATAGAGCAATCTGGGACACATCTTCACCATTACACAATTAATCACATCTGTTGACCATTTCATGAAAACATAAACAATGTTTAAGTATATAGAATTATACTGTTGTAGGGACGGACAAGGCACGGCACCTAAGATAGCACCAAAGACAGGGAAACAGTCCTATTTGGTTGCAACCGGATTCAGAGGGCATTGCTTCTGTTGTAATCAATTAACTCCCTGAACCCCAATTATAGGTAGTTTTAGAATTTTGTACCCAACATGAAAGAGAAGGGACTCAGAAGTTCACAGTCTGCAGAAATTCACAAAACGAAGCTTTTTTTTTCTGTTTTTTCCTCTATTGTGGGCAAGTTAACTTTTCAAGGACACCTGGGAGGCAGAGAGCTTTTTTTTCCTTTTCTTTTATCCCCCTGCCAACTGTTACCATGGAGCCCAGTTTGTAACTTTTTATCTTAGAAATGTAGCCATCTCTGTGAAGCCCCAGCTCAAGGCCAGAGGCCTTGTTCACATATTCTGTGAAAAACTATTAAGGGGGTGTCTAGCTTAGGAGTGATGATTTTTCCAGCCAGTAGGCAAGTAGAACAGGGCAACAGAATAAGAGGAAGTTAATCTACACTGAACTCATTTATAGAGACTCTTTTGCTGAAAGTCCTAAAGTCAGCCATGGTGAAGACTTCTGGAGAAGTTCAGTGAAGATTTTTCTGAGGGCCTGGTACAGAGGGGGAAGATGGGGAAGGCGGGAGGTGAGAGCAGCTCCGTGGATCTCAGAATAAGGAAGGAGAGATGTAAAAGAATAATGGGAAAGGATTTTGGGATTTTCCTAGCAACATAAATTGAGCAGTAGAAACGGTAGAGCAGAAAGGAAGACGGGAGTGAGTATCCCAAAAAGCCTGTGAGGGACTTTAAAATTTAGTAACCTGTTTTCAGTGATGACAAAGCAACTTTAAAGGCCATTTTCATTACATCTTCGATAGGGGTCTGAGGGCTCTCCTAAGCTGGTTTGAGCTTTGGGTTAGGTGGTAAGAGGACCTGGTGGGACCCGTTGTGGGCACTGACAGGAAAAGAGAGAAGTGAGTGGGTGGATGGGTACCTCAGTACCTGCTACCTCAGCAAGGGGGCAATGCTCTGAGAACCGGCGGAGGTTTCGGTTTTTGATCTAGTAATTGGAGAAGAGAAATCAGGTTTGCTGAGGTGGGACTGACAGCAGAGAGTATGGAGCAGAAGGCTGAGTTTGAGGAACTATTGGAGAAGCATAGTTCAGGATGTGAGCGAAAGAGGAAAAAGGCCTTCACATAGGGGAATTTTCTTTCACCCTTTTGAGCACTTGCAGAAGTTAAAAAGGTCACACAGAATTTGAGGATCTAGAGACTCCTCTGGGGGCCATCAGTTTGAGTTGTCTAAGTGGTAATATGGCCAATGCTGTGTACTGAATTTGATGAGGATTTTGGGTTCCACCAGGCAGCCCCTGTATGCTCAAATCCCCATGACTTACAGAAGAAATTGGCTTTTCCCCCACACAGCCGTGGCGGTTTGTGGCTTTGATAGTCTGCCGGGCAAACATACTAATATAGGCTAGCCAACCTGCATCTGGCTTGCCTGTCCCTACAACCATAATGTTTGTTTCCATTATCTATGGTACGGAAAGGATTTAATGGAATTTTAATGGGATCCTCTTCATCAGGGATATTCTAATAGGAAAGACCTATAGCCAGCTGGCAAATGTCTGGGTGGAGAGATGGCCTCCAGGTCCCTAAGTGGGCTGTATGCAAGAGAGACCATACTTCTTATCTAGTAGGATTTGTGATCAGCCATCGCTGCAGTAGGGGCTGATGAGCGTTAGGACTATGGGTGGCCAAGGAGAGAGTCTATAGCCTTACCCACGTGGCGAATATGCAATTTGAAAGGGTTTCCAGTCTTTTCCAGTTTCCAGCCAGAGTCTGGACATGGCACAGGCTTGAGATGAGACGCATGGATGGAGGAAGTGATTTCCTCTACTTTTACTGCTTTAGGTGCTATAAGTAGCACCTGGAATGGTCCTTTCCAGCGGGGTTCCAGGGATGACACCTGATGTCATCTTATGTAGAGGAAGTCTCTTTCTTGATATCAATGTGGATTCCCCTCGTCCCCAGGTTGGAAGGCAGTAGCCAGCTGTTTCCACAGGTATATCTGAGTTCTTACAAGAGATTTAAGTCTGTCAAGCAGGGTGTGTGGAAGGGATCCTTAGGTCTTAGAGTCGGGGTTAGGTCTCTTAGTGGAGGAGGGGCCCCATAGAGAATTTCATAGGGGGTGAGGTTACACAAAGAAACAAAGGGAGTATTTCTTGCATGAAACAGTGCATAAGGCAGGAGCATAGTCTAATCTTTTATGCCGGTCTCTAAGCTTAATTTCGTTAAGGTCTCTTTAATGGTTTTATTCATTTTTTTTACGTGTCCTGATCTCTGGGGTCTATAAACACAATGTAACTTCCAATTAATCCCCAGGGTCCTGGCTATCCCCTGATTTACCTGGCCCATGAAGGGTCTTCAATTATCAGACCATGTTACATTAGGCAGGCCGTGTCTTTGATAAATATCTTTCAGGATCTTCTTGACCACAATTTGTGCCGGTTTTCTTTTATTTTTTTTTTTTTTGGTGGGAATGGCTTCAATCCATCCTGAAAATGTATCTACAAAGACTAGGAGATATTTAAGCCCATACCTTGCTGGCTTAATTTCAGTAACGTTCACTTCCCAGAATTGTCCTGGTCTAATTCCTCATAGGTGCTTTCCTGTAGGAAGCTTGGAAGTGTAAGCATTAACCAATTGACAGAACTGACAGGCTTTTGTTACCCATTCAATTATTTCCTTTCACTGTGAGTGAGTTAGTCTAAAACTCTGTTCTTGATCCTACAGTAATGCCTGCAGTTTTTTTGAACCAAGTTGATTGAGTTGATGTACATTTTTAACGTAGTGTAGGGCTTTCTGAAATTGCAGGCTGGGCTCACTGAAGTTGAGGAGTTCATTGTCATTGTTCTTAGATGTTATCAAAAGCTTGCTGGTGCTCAAGGGTCCATTGGAATTGGGCATTCTCATTTAACAGCGGGTATAAAGGAGCAGCTAAGAACACAAACCCAGGTCCATAACCTGCTAAAGCCAGCAGTCCCAAGAAACTCTCTATGTTGTCTCCTGTTAAATGGGGGTGGTATCTGCACAACGGTTTGTTTCCTGGGCTCAGTGAGCCATCATTTACCGTGCCTAAGGGAATACCCCAGGAAGATTACTTCTTGCTGGCAAATTTGGGCCTTTTTGTCCGAAGCTCTCTACCCGAGTTGAGCAAGCTCAGATAATAGTGCTTGGGTCTCAGACTCACAGTTTTCTTTGGTGTTGGCTGCCAGTAGCTGGACATCCACATATTGAAGCAGAATGACTTCGAGGTGTGTAGTTCTGAAGTTGTAGAGATGTCTGTGAAGGGCTTCTCAAAGAGAGTGGGGGAGTTTTTGAACCCCTGTGGGAGTCTAGTCCAAGTTAGTTGAAAAGACGTTCCGGTTTCTGGGTCTACCTACTCGAAAGCAAACACCAACTGACTATCTTTATGCAGAGGCAAGCAAAAGAAAGCATCTTTTAAGTACAGAACAGTATACAATTTTCACTCGGCCACAGCAAAGAGGTTATTGGGGTTCCAGCATGCTGGGGCTCAGAGCTCACTTAAATAGAGCAGAGAGCCCTGAGAACAGCTTTAACAGAGCTTACATACTTTTCTTGGAGAGGGCAGAAAGGGAAATTTATTGATTGGTCAGGGCGAGTGTGCGGTTTGCGTGCACCCGGGTGAGGGAGTATATTCTGCAGTTTGGCAGTTGGGGACAGCACATTCTGGGAACAAAATAGCAAACAGTTCTCAAGATTTTAACAGTGGTTTGTTAAGCATACAGAAAAACAGGAAGTGACAAGTGCCTATTTAATTAACCTTTCACCTAAGCAAAATGGAAAGTGAGCATGGATTACTAAAAACAACCATGTCCAGGTTGCCTAATGCTCTCAAATGTTAATCATATTGGAGGCAACATATGTCTTTCTTCCTAAGATTATATATTCAACCTCAACCATGTTGAAAATGTCTAACCCTCTTACATTATACTTTGCCTGATTTCCTAATGTCTCTATTGATATCTGCTTTCCTACTTATTTTCCCCAGTTCATCATTGTGACTGACCCTTCGCGTGTGCTGACACTGACATTCACTCACTACCCAAAAATCTATTGCTAAAGAATTTTGTCCAAATGCCATAATCACTCTTTTTTCTAAACCTACAGGCTATCTTCCTAATTCTACCGACTATGCCTTTTTGACTGGATGTTCTCTTCGACATTCAATCATCCAAGGTAGAAGGTCCTATCCCATTTTATATCGATTTATCTGAGACATCTGTGCAGAATGTAATTCAAAGCTAAGTATACCAATCATGGGCCCAATGCACTTCTAGGCTTCAAATCTTACCTATATTTATATTTTCATACTTATATTTCACCTATATATTCTTGTAAATATTGCAGATTCCCAATACTATTAGTCATCACGCAGAATGATTCCTAACCCAAATCGAACCTGTTATTAACCCTAACCATACACTGTTCCCTCAATCTAACTTTACAGAAGAGCAGGCCCAGAGTTGGTCTTTCAATACAGGAATGTAGGAGATCTTCCACATGCTGAGAAACTCAAAGATCCATGTAGAAATGAACTCTGGAGAAGTTGTAGGCAGCTATGAAGGACCTGAGAGAGCAAAAGTCATCTTCAATGGCAAACAACCTTGTCAGGATGAAGGGTTTTGTCTGTATCAGTCTCTCTGTTCTTAATATAGAGAAGATGGACCAAACCAGGCCTGTTTGGAGAGCTGTTCCCTGGTGCCTATGGTTGATATACCATTCTAACTTGTGAAAGTGTCACAGTAAGTAGGGGCAGCCTCCATCTCATGGGACACTTGGAAGCAACTCTTAGGACCAAGTGGTTGCCAAGGCAGTTAGCTCATTCAGTTCCTAAAGGAAGTGACCTACATCTCTTCCTTGGTGATGGAACTCTCTGAACTTGAGATCCAGGAAGCCAGGCACTCAGAGCCAGTTGCAGTACTAGTCCCAGTGGACTCACTTGTTTGGATTTACCAAGGAAAGAGTCAGTCTTTCTTGGTACCTGCTGATGTGAGGATGGAAAAAGCCAGAAGAGCTCTGAAGAGGGGCCTTTACTGAGAAAGCAGGTAGTGGCTAACCGCTGGCTCCAGACAACTTCACAGTGTTGGCCAAGGAGACCAGACCCGAGACAGGACAGGCCATTTCAGGAAAACATAGTAGGGCCCACCAGTCATAGGACACTCTGGATAGTCACAGACATACAAGTGGGAAGGTGGTGCCTTTGTGGGTGTGGGTGTGAGTTTGTGGTTTTGTCTCATGTTCTGAGAATTGGTAAGAAAGGCGGTTTGTTTGGTTTGGAGTGGACAAATTCTAGTATGACTTATGACAAGGTGAGTGTTTCTATATCTGTGTATCCCACTGTGTCCTTCGTTGTAGACATTAGAAAAGAGAATGCATCACGGATGTGTCCTGTCTAGTAGAAAGCTTCCCAGCATTCATCCTACCCTATTTATGAATGGACTGTCACTTGCCTTAGGGATGGGCAACACCTACTTCCTTCCTAAGTCCCTGTTTTCATCAGGAATTCTGGACACTCTCCAAAATAGGCTCATGGTTTTGTGTGCAAGATATGTACCACCTCCAAGCTCTGGGACATGGCCGTGCACTGGATAGCTGAAGGGAATGGGGAGCATCTCAGAAATCTCAGATATCAGTGTGACCAGGAAAATATCAGTGGAGAAACACTGCTTTGGGCCTTTTGCTTACCTATTGTTCTGTTGCCCTGAATCTCAGGAAGGTTTTTGCCTCAAGCCACCACTTTGTGAAGCGTGAAGAAAACAGTTTTTAAATGGAATTGAATAGGCATCACCTGTGGCTCTTTGCTTAATTGCTTTGGAAAGGGACTTGTCTAAATCAGGTTCTTGGCCCTGTGTTAGGCCGTGGATTAGATTCTCAGCACCTGATGGATCCAAAGAATGATCCCATTTGTACATCCAAAACCAAAATAGCAAAAAGTTCAGTCATTGTGGATGAAGTCTCTTGCCTTCCTCTGTTAGGTTACTGATCTCCATCAAGTGAGAATAGGGATCCTTTCTTTCAAATGAGCTCTTCAAAGCCCTGCAGAGGCTAGCCCATAGGTGCTTGGGTTTTCTCATGACTCCATATCACATTAAGAATCTATACCTGACAGTCATTAGGCCTCAAATTGGAGAAGCAGAGCAGTATTAAAGGCAAACCTATTTGACCACTCCTGGTTCACAGAAAGGGTGTCGAGCCCACCATGACTTTAGCCAAATGAGGGGAAAGGGACCTTATTTTGGACACTGTCTTGGGCTGCACCCCTCATGGAAAACTCCAGCCATAGGTAATGATGAGTGTCTATGTGGAAGAATATGAGGGCGATGAAGGAGTGTTTTGGTTTTAATTGTGGTCATTTGCGTGGCAGTTGAATGAGATGACTGTGTCCATCTGGGCTTGAACTCTGGAGTGATTCCCCTTAGAAAATGAGTTCTGGTACTGAACTCAGAGAAGTATTGTCATGAATTTTGTTGGGATTTTAGCAGGCCACGCATGAGAGTCACCCTTGGAAACTGAGATCTAGGCCCAGGTGGCTTTCCACAGAGCACTGGGTATCTCATCCAGGATATCACATGATTTATTCTGAAATAATTGGCAGCCATAGTTGAAAGTCAAAACACACATGGACCTTACATTGTAGAACTCAATGTACCTGGCTTCATGTGACCTTTGGCCACTCTTTGGGAAGCCTTGCCTGTGAGAGTCCTCCAGAGCTTTCATTGAAATTAGCTTCCTCAACACTTAATGGTCCCTGAATGATTTGAACCCACAGTGCCTCCAACTTCATCCTTGAAAAACGGGGAAGATATATACCATGAAATGTTTTAAATTCCCATGACCAGGTGGCACTTGAGAACCTTTGGATGTCCTGCTGCTGATCTTGAGTGTTCCAGCAAAAGCGTTGATTGACTGTGTTTCATTTAAATGGTGTAGAACAGAGATGCCAGTAAGTTGGAGCCTGCTGAGTAGTGGGCCTATTGCAGTGGTGTGCAAGTGTGTGATAAAGCAAATGTGGTGGGGCCATGTGAATGTGCTATTGGCTTTTAAATGGCTTGGGACTGACATGGTGCAGCCAGCAGACCCTTATATGTAAAGGCATCTTGTTATTTGGAGAGATTTCAGGGCAATTTTCAGAATCAGGTTGCTATGGACAAGGGGGCAAGCTATGTTGGATAGAAGCCTATTTGGTGCTTTCTCCTGCAGATCCTGACCCACAACACATGACAGAACTCCCTCCAGCACTGTCTCCCAGTTGAACTTGTTGTATTTCATGAAGCGAATACCAAAGTCCCAGTGCAGCACCAATAAAAACCACGAAAAGTGGAGGAATTCCAAATAGCATCACAGTCCACATGGGAAGAAACTTAGCCTCCAGTGGCACCAGTTTACCTACAAAGAGAGAATTCAGCAATGGTGCCTCAAGTTCAATGTAAAATAAGAAACCATGTCCTCCAGGTCACATAGATGCAGACCCAGCTTTGATGGTCTAACTAGAAAGGAAGCTAATGCTCCTGAGAATAGCATATATTTCAAGTGCCCAATCTTGGAGGCAGTTTCTCAAAAAGTCTATAGGCCAACAGAGCTCCATGTTTGTGGAGTGTTTACCCACACAGCTAATGTCAAGTCATTGTTCTGGATGAGAGTGGGAATAATTTTGTGTAGCACATATTGCATATACATTGGATTCCTTATCTAATTTTCCATTCGAAATACTGAAACCCTGACACTAACACATACCCTACTAGACTCTGACTACTAATCCTAATATGAGGGAGAAAAATAACCCAAACAGAATAGGAATACAAGCAGATCAGAGGAGGCATGGTGTATATTTGGACTTTCCTTTTGCATTTCATAGGGTAGGAGTTATATATCTAGTCAATTTTTTGTTGGAATAGGTCTCTATGTGTTTTTAAGTTAAGAAATATGTGAATTCTTGTCTCCGTTTCTCTGTAGCTTATTCAGCACATGTATATTTATATGCACATATAGAATCCTTCCTGGTATGAAACATGCATACTTGTGAGGTGGCTGACTTGGCAGATACAAATTGTGAGAAGAGATCACTGCTCCTAAACAGTGTTGAAACTGAAAATTCAACCTATGGGTTAGCTTCCTAGTTGAATAACACTATACGTAAATCCATGATCAGTAAAAAGAATATTTTTGGATCTGTGGATAATATATATTTCGTGGTGAATTTCGATTGGCATATATATTGCTCTTTTTAATATCTCTGTGTGTGTGTTTGTGTGTGTGTGTGTATATATATATATATATATATATATATATATGTATATACACACACACACACACAAGAAGTATATATATATATATATATATATATATATATATATATATATATATATATATTCTCCAGATTTTTCAAAATATGAAATATATGTGTCTTATACCCACTCCGTAAATTCATTCATATTCATGTATATGGATTTATAATGAACTTTTCACAAGATTATTCTCAGAAATATTCATCCCCCTGAAATACATATTTGTTTCCAGTACTGAAAACTAACTTCAGTTAATGTTGCATACAAATACTAATATTTATACAGTAACTGACCCAGTTTAACCTCAATGCAAGTAGATTCCTATGGGACATGTTGTGTATTTTAATGTTCATTTTTATTCAACACTGGTACATTACTATTTCTTCAATTTATGCACATCATAGGATATATATTTCATCCACCAGTTAGCAAACTTATAGGCATTTGTTTCACTTTCAATCACTTCCTGCTTCAGAGCACATGGATTCCTCCGTGTTTCTTGAATGGTCTTTTCATGAGACTTCTTTCCAAACACATTATTTTAAATTTCCATAATCAGTTTTGAAGCAAAACTCACAGACTCTTCATGATAAACCATAAACCTAATATTACCTTTAGATGTATCAGTGGTTGGAATGAATGTATGTGTATCAATATAAGATTTCCTTTATATTTTCAGATATAAATTGAATGCATTATTTAACTTTGGAACCCATTATATTATTTATTCACAGTATGGTCTATTCTTGCATTATCTCTATATTCATAGTCACAGGGTACACCTATTTGTACACCCAATACTAATTTGTACATCTTCAAAATATTGCTCCCAGAAATGGTGGAAGATATACTCAAGTCACCTTATCTACATGTACATTTTATCACAGTAATATTCTGGACACGAAAAGCAAAGGTCACACTTATTATTTTACCAATGTAATGGTCAGGCGAGTGTCAGAGGAAGAGACCACAAGAGACTGTCTCATGCAACAGCCAAGGGTTTATGGGGGTCCAGCATGCTGGGGCTCAGAGCTCCCTTGAATAGAGCAGAGAGCCCTGAGAACAGATTAAGCAGAGCTTATATACTTTCCTTGGAGAGGGCAGGGAGGGAAGATTATTGATGGCTCAGGGCGAGTGGGCAGTTTGCATGCAAACAGGTGAGGGAGTACATTCTGCAGTTTTGCAGTTGGTACAGCACATTCAGGGAACAAGATTAGCAAACAGTTCTCAAGATATCCACAATGTTTTGTTAAGCATACCAAAAAATTGGAAGTGACATGTACCTATTTTATTAACCTTTCATTCCCCACTTCTTCTTTTGGTTACTTTTAATCATTAAAGTGATCATTGGGGGTGTCACATTTTATGTCTGCTAGTGTGGTATATTGTTTTCTTATTACCATAAGTTTAACTTGTCCAATTTGAGCTTGGAAAAAGGAAACTACACGGTTGAGCAAACAGGGTCTCACAGTTAGCAATAATATGAGGTTTATTAATGGACCAGCCAGGGCTGATAAATGCGTACTTAACCAGAGGGACTCTGTGAACCAAGACTCAAACCACCCTTTTGGGGCCTCTCTCTCTTGTTCATGCTCTACAAGGCGTCTTCTTAATTTAATCATAGATTCTTTTACAACTCCAGTATGGTCGGCATAATAACAACATTCTTCACTCAATGCAGGACAAAGGCCCCTTCTCTCAATATGAGGAGGTCGAACCCTCGCCTGTTCTGTAAAACAACTTCAGAGAGAGAGGTTAAAGATTCCTGTAAAGCTGTGATGGAGGTTTTTAATATCTTTAAGTTTTGGTCTATTGCTACTTCTAATTGGGTCATTTGTTGTGTCCCATGGACTAGGGCAGTGGTTCCTGTGCCCACCGCTGCAGCAACTCCTATTCCTAATAGGATGGAGAAAGTGAGGGATACAGGTTCCTGGTGGAACCAGGTTGTATGCGCCCCTATTGGAACTTTAAATGATCCTGCGTCATGATAGAGGACTCTGGGAAACATCTGCACCATTACATACTTAATCAGAGGAAGAGACCACAAGAGACTGTCTCATGCAACAGCCATATGTTGATCATTTTATGAAAACATAAACAATGTTTAAGTATATAGAATTCTACTGTTGTAAGGACGGACAAGGCAAGGCACCTAAGATAGCACAGAAGACAGGGAAACAGTCCTATTTGGTTGTAACCAGATTTAGAGGGCATTGCTTCTGTTGTAATCTTTTAATCCCCTGAACCCCAAGTTTAGGTAGTTTCAGAATTTTGTACCCAACATGTAACATAAGGGGCTCAGAAATTCACAGTCTGCAGAAGTTCACAAAAAGCAGTTTTTGTTTCTGTTTTTTTTCCTCTGCTCTGGGAAAGTTAACTTTTAAAGGACACCTGGTAGGGGGAGAGCTTTTTTCTTTTTTTTATCTTCCTGCCAGCTGTTACCATGGAGCCCAGTTGGTAACTTCTTTATCTTAGAAATGTAGCCATTTCTGGAAGCCCCAGCTCAACGCCAGAGGCCTTGTTCACATATTTTGTGAAAAAATAGTAAGGGGGTGTCTAGCTTAGGAGTGCTGATTTTTCCAGCCAGTGGCCAAGTAGAACAAAGCAACACAAAAAGAGGAAGTTTATCTACACTGAACTCTTGTATAGGGCCTCTGTTGCTGAAAGTCCTAAAGTCAGCCATGATCAAGGCTTCTGGAGAAGGCCATTTAAGATTTTTCTGTGGGATTGGAACAGAGGGAAAGACAAGGAAGGTGGGGGGTGAGAGCAGCTCCGTGGTTCTGAGAATGAGGAAAAAGAGATATAAAAGAATAATGGGAAAGGGGTTTGGGATTTTCCTGGCAATAAAACTTGAGCAGTAGAACAGGTAGAGCAGAGGGGAGGATGGGAGTGAGTATCCCAAAAAGCCTTTGAGGGACTTTAAATTCTTTGTAACCTGTTTTCAGTGATGACAAAGCAACTTTAAAGGCCATTTTCATTACATCTTGGATAGGCGTCTTAGGGCACTCCTCAGCTGGTTTGAGCTTTGTGTTAGCTGGTAAGAGGACCTGGTGGGACCCGGTGCATGCACTGACAGGAGAAGAGAGGAGTGAGTGGGTGGAAGGGTACCTCAGTACCTGCTACCTCAGCAAGGAGGCAATGGTATGAGATCCAGCGGAGGTTTTTGTTTTTGATCTAGTAATTGGAGGGGAGAAATCAGGTTGCTCATGTGAGAGTGACTGCGGAGTCTGGAGCAGAAGGCGGGGGGTGAGGATGTATTGGAGAAGCATAGTTCAGGATGTGAGCAAAGGAGGAAAAAGGCATAAACATAGGGGAATTTCCTTGGAAGGAAATTCCCAATTGATGGATCTTTTTGAACACTTGCCGAAGTTGAAAAAGTCACACAGAATTTGAGGATCTGGAGACCCCTCTGGGGGCCATCAGTTTTGGTTGTCTAATTGGTAATATGGCCAATGCTGTGTACTGAATTTGATGAGGAGTTTGGGTTCCACCAGGCAGCCCCTGTATGCTCACATCCCCATTATTTTCAGAAGAAGTCCGCTTTTCCCCCACACAGCCATGGCTGTTTGTGGCTTTGATAGTCTGCCGGGCAAACATAGTATTCTAGGCTAGCCAACCTGCATCTGGCTCGCGTGTCCCTAGATCCATAATGTTTGTTTCCATTATCTGTGGTACAGTAGGGATTTAATGGAATTTTAGTTGGATCCTCTTCATCAGAGATATCCCAATATAAAAGACGTATAGCCAGCTGACAAATTCTGGGTGGAGAGATGGCCACCAGGTCCCTAAGGGGGCTGTATGCGAGATAGACCATACTTCTTGTCTAGTAAGATTTGTGATCAGCCATCGCTGATGAACGGGCTGATGAGGGTAAGGACTACTGGTGGACAGGGGAGAGTCTATAGCCTTATCCACATGGCGAATATGTAATTTGAAAGGGTTTCCAGTCTTTTCCAGTTTTTCAGCCAGAGTCTGGACAGGGTGCAGGCTTGAGATAAGAATTAGGATCCAGGAATTGATTCCTTCTACATTTACCACTGTAGGTTTTATAAGTAGAACCTGGTATGGTCCTGTCCAGTGGGGTTACAGGGATGACACCTGATGTTGTCTTATGTAGAGGATGTCTCTTATTTGATATCGATGTGGAGTCCCCTCTTCACCAGGTTGGTAGGCAGTGGCCAGCTGTTTCAACAGGTATCGCTGAGTTCTTTCAAGAGCTTTAAGTCTGTCAAACAAGGGGTTGTGGAGGGGATCACTAGGTCTTAGAGTTGGGGTTAGGTCCCTTACTGGAGGAGGGGCTCCATAAAGAATTTCATAGGGGGTGAGGTTACACAAAGAAATAGAGGGAGTATTTCTTGCATGAAACAGTGCATAAGGCAGGAGCATAGTCCAATCTTTTATGCCGCTCTCTAAGCTTAATTTCGTTAAGGTCTCTTTAATGGTTCTATTTATTTTTTTTACCTGTCCTGAGCTATGGGGTCTATAAGCACAATGTAACTTCCAATTTATCCCCAGTGTCCTGGCTAACCCCTGACTTACCTGGGCCATGAACGCCGGGCCATTATCAGACCCTATTACCTTAGGCAGGCCGTGTCTTGGAAAAATATCTTTCAGGATCTTCTTGACCACCAATTGTGCCTTTTTTGTGGGGAAGGCTTCAATCCATCCTGAAAATATATCTACAAAGACTAGGAGATATTTAAGTCCATACCTTGCTGGCTTAATTTCAGTAAAGTCCACTTCCCAGAATTGTACTGGTCTGGTTCCTAATAGGTGCTTTCCTGCGGAAAGCTTGGAAAGATAAGCATTAACATATTGACAGACCGGACAGACTTTTGTTACCTGTTCAGTTATTTCCTTTTGCTGTGAGTGGGTTAGTGGAAAACTCTGTTCTTGATCCTTCAGGAATGCCTGCAGTTTCTTTGAACCAAGGTGTGTGAATTAATGTACATTTTTAACGTAGTGTAGGGCTTTCTGAAATTGCAGGCTTGGCTCTGTCAAGTTGAGGAATTCAGTGCCAGTGTCGTTAGATGTTATCAAAAGCGTTCTGGTGCTCAGGGGTCCATTGGAATTGGGTATCTCCATTTAACAGCGGGTATAAAGAAGAAGTTAAGGACGCAAACACAGAAATCCATAACCTGCAAAACCCAGTAGTCCCAAGAAACTCTCTGTGTTGTCTGCTGCTAGATGGGGGTGGTATCTGCACAACCGTTTGTTTTCTGGGCTCAGTGAGCCATCGTTTACTGCCCCTAAGGGAATAGCCCAGGAAGATTACTTCTTGCTAGCAAATTTGGGCCTATTTGGCAGAAGCTCTATACCCGAGTTGAGCAAGCTCATATAATAGTGCTTGGGTCCCAGACTCACAGTTTTCTTTGGTGTTGGCTGCCAGTAGCAGGTCATCCATGTATTGAAGCTGGGTGACTTTGGGGTGTGTAGTTCTGACGTTGTTGAGATCTCTGTGGAGGGCTTCATCAAAGAGAGTGGGAGAGTTTTTGAACCCCTGTGGGAGTCTAGTCCAAGTTACTTGATCAGACGTTCCAGTTTCTGGGTCTACCCACTAGCAAGCAAACAGCAACTGACTATCTTTATGCAGAGGCAAACAAAAGATAGCATCTTTTAAGTCCAGAACAGTATACCATTTCTGCTAAGGGTTCAGAGTGATAAGCAGATTGTACGAATTAGTTACTGTGGAGTGAATGTCCTGCACTCTGTTATTAATCTCTCTTAGGTCTTGAACGGGGGATAGTCCCCGGTTCCTGGCTTTTTTTCTGGGAGCAGGGGAGTCTTCCAGGCCGATTGACAGGGCCTTAGGACCCTAAGGCTAGATATTTCTGAATATGGGGCCTTATCCCATCTTTAGCTTTTCTGCTCAGAGGATATTGTTTGACATTGATTGGGGAGGCTGAGGTTTTTAACTCCACTGTTCTTGGAGGTTGTTTCACGGCTAGGCCTAACCTAGCCATTTTTGCCCAGGTATCTGGGTAATCTGTTATCCATTTCTGGGGTAGCTTGCTTGTTTGAGCAGTCTTGGGGGGTGTGAAGAGTGGATGTTCATCTTCTACTGACATTTATAAAGCCAAGACTATAGGAGTTTTTACTGAAAGATTTGGAAATTTTATTTTGGGGCCTTCGGGGTTAAAAGTTGTTTTGGCCTGGAGCTTACTGAGCAGATCTCTGCCCATCAATGGGGCCAGGCATTCTGGGATTACTAGGAAGGAGTGATGGATTTTTCCTTTCCCCATGTCCATGGTCCTCTTAGTTGTCTATGTCTGATATTTACTGCCATTAGCCCTTTGAACTAGAGACATTTTATTTGATAGTGTGCCCAGTGGGGCCTTAAGGGCTGAGTATACTGCTGCTGTATCCACTTCAAAGTTTACCTGGGTCCTCTCCACTTCAAAAGTTACCCTGAGCTCGGGGAAGGGATCTGAGCCCCGACATTCTTAGTCATCCTTTTGAGTCAGAATGGCTGGCTGTCGTGGCTGTCTCTCTTCTAGGGCACTCTTTGGCCTTTACAGTAGGCACAATGATCTGAGGCCAGGGGTGGCCTCTGGCGTGCGCCCAGGTTTCCGTTCCTGTCTTCCTGTTTGTTAATTTCTGGCCTATTTATTGTTGTGACCAGGACCTTAGTCAATGCCTTAGTCTGTCTTTTGCATCTCTCATCTTCCCTTTGCTCCCTTTCTTTCTCTTTGTTTCTCTCATATAGTATACTGTCTCGGCTTCTCTGACTAAATCTCCCAAAGTCATATCTTGTGATCCCTCTAAGAGTTGTAACTTTCTTTTAATATCCAGGGCAGCTTGCCCAATGAAGGCCATCATGACAGATGCCTTTTGATCCTCTGCCTGAGGATCAATAGGAGTAAATCTCCTATATGCCTCCATAATTCTCTCTAGAAACATAGAGGGATATTTATCAGGCCCTTAAATTATCTCTCTTACCTTGGCCAAATTAGGTGGTTCCCTAGCGGCCGATTGGAAACCCACTATTAGGGCCTGGCAATAAGTGGACAGATGCTCCCTACCTTCAAAGGTGTTGGGGTTTCAGTTGGGTCAATTCAAGGGGAAGCTGGCTTTGATTATGTTGGGAAGTTGTGTTGGTCACACATCTGGTCCGAGAATATATTTTTTAGCTTCCAGGAGGTTTTTCTCTCATTCCTCTGCCGTAAAGAGAGTTCCTAGGATTTGTTGGCAGTCATCCCAAGTAGGCAAGTGTGAAAACCCCAGGTAGTTCTTTGAGTTCTTTTAGCCGGGCCAGCTTCCTCCAGGGAAGGAGGGGCTGTGTGTGACGCGGGGGAGTCATCTGGAGGGCACTGGGCCGGCCTAACTTCCTCCAAAGGCAGAGAAGCAGAGTCAGCAGGGGAATCACTTAGAGGTTGTTGGGGGTTGGGGACAAGGGCAGGGGATAAGAAGGAGGAGGAGAGTCCAGTAGAATCTTGAGACTCAGGGAGAACAGAGGGTGGAGGAGGAGGAGCAGAGGGTTTGAGAGATAGAATCGTGGTGGAAGGAGTAGGAGCGTAGGGAGGGACAAGGAAAGGCTTCACCCATGGAGGAGGAGATTTGCAGAGGTCCTGCCAAGTTAAGATATATGGCTGTTGATCTGGATGGCTATGTGGCCTCAGCTGAAAGACAATATCTCTGATTTTTCAAATTAGTGGGAAGTAGAAACATCCTTCTGGGGGCCATCCAACTCCAAAGGTGTGTCATTCTGAGGCACAGAGAGTCTGCCAGGTCCAGCGTTTTAATGAAAAAGAAAGATTCTTGGCCCTTAAGCAGACTTTGGTCCAGTGATCAAGGGTCAGGGAGAGAAGTGTTGAAGTGCTCTGTCCCAAAATGAGAGATACACAAACAGTGAAAGCAACGACATACTACACAGACAAGACAAGACAATAAAGACAGACAATGGACGTCCAATACTGAGACAAGGACTGAGTAGCCCTCAAAACCTGATGGGCTGGCAATACCGAATCCGAAACAAAATATCACAGAGTCGAGGAGACTATTGTTCCTTGATTTCCTGAGTCCTCTGGGGCGTCCCCCAGGGATGTGGCCTGTGGCTCTGTGACACGTCTGTCAGGCACCGTCAGAGAGAGCTCATGCTCAACACCGATAGCGATTTTGCAAAACCCTAACCTGAAACCTGAAACCAGAAAGAGTCACCTTACTTACCCTGAAAGGAGCCCCTTGGGGGTCTTTCGTCCGCCGCTGCTGGATCTCGCTGGTGCCTCCAGATGTAAAGATCGGGTGAGCGACAGAGGAAGAGACCACTAAGAGAATGTCTCATGCAACAGTAAAGGGTTTATTGGGAGACCAGCTTTCTGGGGCTCAGAGGTCACTTGAATAGAGCAGAGAGCAATGAAAACAGCTTAAGCAGAGCTTATATACTTTCCTTGGAGAGGGCAGGGAGGGAAGTTTATTGATGGGTCAGGGCAAGGGGGAGGTTTGCGTGCAAACGGGTGAGGGTGTGTATTCTGCAGTTTGGCAGTTGGGGACAGCACATTCTGGAAACAAGATTAGCAAACAGTCCTCAAGTTTCCAACAGTGTTTTGTTAAGCATACAGAAAAACAGGAAGTGACAAGTACCTATTTTATTAACCTTTCACCAATGCCTAAATGGAATGTGAGCATGGTTTACTAAAAACATCCATGTCCACGTTGCCTAATGCTCTCAAATCAATCTTATTTGTGACTACATATTTGTTTCTTCCTAAGATTATATATTGAACCTCAACCCTGTTGAAAATGACTAATCCTATCACTCACTTTGTATTTTGCCTGATTTCCTAATGTCTCTATTGATATCTGCTTTCCTACATATTTTCACGAGTTCATCATTGTGACTGACTCTTCACATGTGCTGACATTTACATTCACTCTCTATCCGAAATCCTATTGCTAAAGAACTTTTGGTCGAAATCCTATACTCATTCTTTTTTTCTAAATCTACTGACTATCTTCCTAATCCTACCAATTATACCTTTTTGACTGGATGATCTCTTCTACAATCAATCATCCAAGGTACAAGATCTTAAGCCATTGTATATTGATTTATCTGAGACATCTATGCAGAATATAATTCAAAGCTAAGTATTCCAATCAACAGCCCAATGACCTTCTTGGATTCAAATCTTATCTAGATTTCTGTGTTCATACATATATTTCACCAATATATTCTTGTAAATATCGCAAGTTCCCAATACCATTGTTTGTTCCTCAGTATGATTCCTAACCCAAATCGAACCTGTTATTACCCTAAACATACACTGTTCCCTCAAACTAAGTTTACAGATGAGCCGGGACAGAGTTTGTCTTACAATAGTAATGTAGGGGGTCTTCCACCTGCTGAGAACATCAAAGTTCCAGGCAGAAATGATACCCTGGAGAAGTTGCAGGCAGCTATGAAGGACCTAAGAGATCAAAAGTCATATTCCATGGCAAGCAACCTGGTCAGTATGAAGGGATGTGTCTGAATCAGCCTCTCCTTTCCTATTGTAGAGAAGACTGATCAAACCATGCCTGCGTGGAAAGCTGTTCCCAGGTGCCTATGCTTGATATACCATTCTAACTTGTGAAAGTGTCACAGGAAGTAGGAGCAGCCTCCATCTCATGGGACCCTTGGAAGCAACTGTAAGTACAAAGTGGTGGCCAAGGCAGTGACTTCATTCAGTTCCTGAAGGAAGTGACCTCACCTCACTTCTTTGGTGATGGAAATCTCTGGACTTGAGATCCAGGAAGCCAGGCACCCAGAGCCAGTCCCAGTCCCAGTTACAGTGGTCTCACTTGTTTGGATTTACCAAGGACAGAGTCAGTCTTCCTTGGTACCTACTGATATGAGGATTGTCAAATGCCAGAAGAGCTCTGAAGAGGGACCTTTCCTGAGAAAGCAGGTATTGGTTCACCACTGGCTCCTGAAAACTTCACAAAGTTGCCCAAGGAGACCAGATCTGAGACAGGACAGGCCATTTCAAGGGAACATAGTATGGCCCACCAGTTAGAGGACACTCTGGATAGTCACAGACCTACTTGTGTTAAAGAGGTGCCTTTTTGCGTGTGGGTGTGAGTTTGTGGTTTTCTCTCAATTTCTGAGAATAGGTAGGAAAGGCTCTTTGTTTGGATTGGAGTGGACTGTTTCTAATAAGTCGTTTGACAGGGGTAGTGTTTCTATGTCTGTGTATCCCACTGTGTCTGTGGTTGTAGACATTAGACAAGAGAATGCATCAATGCATGTGTCCTGTCTAGTAGAAAACTCTCCAGTATTTATTCTGCCTAATTGATGAATGGACTGTGGTGTGCCTTATGGATGGGCAACACCTACTAACTTCCTAAGTTAATGTTTTCTTCCTGAATTCTGGACACTCTCTAGTATAGGCTCATGGTTTTGTGTCCAAGATATGTACCATCTCCAAGATATGTGACATGTCCATATACTTGAGAGCTGTAGAGAATGGGAACATCTTAGAAAACTCAGATATCAGTGTGACCAGTAAACTCTCAGTGGAGAAACCCTGCTTTGGTTCATTTGCTTACCTATGGTTCTGTTGCCCTGAATTTCAGGAAGGTCTTTGCCTCAGGCCACCCCTTTGTGAAGCCTGAATAAAACAGTTTTCAAATGAAAATAAATGGGCATAACCTGTGGCTCTTTGCTTAATTGCTTTGGAAAGGGATGTGTCTGAATCAGCCTCTTGGCCCTGTATGAGGTTGTGGCTTAGATTCTCAGCACATGATGAATCTAAAGATAGATTCCATGTGTGCAATCAAAAGCAAAATGGCCAAAAATCTGTCATTGTTGATTAGTCTCTTGCCTTCCTCTGTTAGGTCCCTGACCTCTATCAAGTGAGAATAGGGATCATTTGGGTCAAATGAGTTCTTTGAAGCCCTGAAGAGATGCTTGTGTTTTCTTATGACTCCAAATCACATAAAAAATCTATCGCTGAGAATCAGTAGGCCTCAAATTGAAGAAGCAGAGCAGTATTAACGGCAGGTCTATTGGATCATTCCAGGTTCACAGGAAGGGTGTCCATGCCACCTTGACTTTAGCAAATGAGGGGTAAGGGAGATTTTTTTGGACACTCTTTTGGGATGTGTCCCACTTTGAAACCTCCAGCCACAGGTTATGATGAGTGTCTATATTTAATAAGATGAGGGCCATGTGGGAGTATTTTGGTTTAAATTGTGGTCATTCGTGTGGCAGTTGGAAAAGATGACTGGATCCACCTGGGCTTGAACTCTGGTGTCATTCCCCTGAAAGACTGAGTTCTGGATCAGACATCAAAGAAGTATTGCCATGAATTGTGTTGGGATTTTCGGAGGCCACACATGAGATTCGCCTTTGGAATCTGGGAACTAGGCCCAGGGTGGCTTTCCACAGAGCACTGGGAATCTCAGCCAAGATATCACATAATTTTATTCTGAAAGACTTTGAAGCCATATTTACTAGTCAAAACACACATGGACCTCAATTGTAGACCTCAGTGGGCCTGGATTCTTGTGACCTTTTGGCCACTCTTTGGGAGGACTTGCCTGTGAGAGTTCTCCAAAACTTTCATTGAAATCAGCTTCCTCACCATTGAATGATTCCTGAATGAATTGATACCCACAGTGCCTCCAACTTCATCCTTGAAAATTGACTAGATAAATACCATAAAAATTTTGAAATTCCAATGACCAGATGGCACTGGAGAACCTTTGGATGTCCTGTTGCTGATCATGACTGTACCAGACAGTGCATTGATTGACTGGATTTCATGAAAATTGTGGAGAACAGAGATGCCATTAAGTTGGTGCCTTCTTAGTAGTGGGACTAGAGCAGTGGTGAGCAAGTGTGTAATAAAACATCTGTTGTGGGGTCATGTGGATCTGCTATTGGCTTCCAAATCGCTGTGACTGACATGGTGCAGCTAGCAGACCCTTATATGTACAGACATCTTGTTATATGGAGAGGTTTCAGGGCAATGTTCAGAATCAGGTTGCTTTGGTCAAGGGGGCAATCTATGTGGTATACAAGCCCTGTTGGTGCATTATCCTGCAGACCCTGACCCACCACATTTGACAGAACTTCCTCCAGCATGGTGTCCCAGTTGAACGCATTGTATTTCCTGAAGCAAGTACCAAACTCCGAGTGCAGCAGCAAGAAACACTGTGAAAAGTGGAGGATGATGAAATGGCTTCACAGTCCACGTGGGGAGACACTTAGCCCCCAGTGGCCACAGATTACATACAAAGAGAGAATTCAGCACTGCTGCCTCATTTTCATTGTAAAATAAGAATCCATGTCCTCCAGGTCACATAGATGCAGACCCACCTTTGATGCTCTCACTACAAAGAGAATTCAGCACTGCTGCTTCATGTTCATTGGGAAATTATAACCATATCCTCCAAATCACAGAGATGAAGACCCATCTTTGATGGTCTCACTAGAAAGGAACCTAAAGCTCCTGACAACTACATGTATTTCAAGTCCCCAACCTAAAGGCAGTTTCTCCAGACGTCGTTAGGCAGGCAAATCTCCATGTTTGTGGAGTTTTTACACTGTCCCTTATTTTTGGAAACTGTTCTATCATCTCCAAGGTTGTGAACTCCTGAGCATTTTCTATTTCAGATATGTATTTAAAGATTTTCTAACTCTTCTCCTCTAATTGTGTCTTACTTGGGGCGAAGGTAATGTCAAGGCATTGTTCTGGATGAGAGTAGAAAAATTTTTTGTGAAGCACATATTTGATAAACATTGGATTCTTCTTCTTATTTTCCATTCGAAATACTGAATCCCTGACACTAACTCATACCCTACTATAATATGACTACTAATCCTAATATGATGGAGAAAAATACCCAAGCAGAATGAATATGCAAGCATTTCAGAGAAGGCATGGTGTATAGTAGGACTTCCCTCTTGCACGATAAAGGGTAGGTTTTATAAATCTAGTCAATTTTTTATTGAAATAGTCCTCCAAGTGTTTTTAAAGTTAACAAATATGTGAATTCCTGTCTCCCATTCTCTGTAGCCTACTCAGCACATGTATTTTTATATGCACATATAGAATTCTACCTGGTATCACACGTACATTTTTATGAGTTGGCTGACTTGGCAGAAACAAATTGTGAGAAGAGATCTCTCCTCCTAAACGCTGTTGGAACTGAAAATTCAAACAATGGGTGAGCTTCCTAGTAGAACAATGTTATACATAAATCCATGTTTAGTAAAATAAATAATTTTGCATCTGTGGATGATTTATATTACATGATGAATTACGATTGGCATATAGATATTGATACTTTTTAATGTATTTTTTGTGGTTTTTGAATATATATAAATATATATATATAAATACATATATAAATATATATATATATACAAATATATATATATATATATATATATATATTCACACTCTTCACATTTTATAAAATATGAAATATATGTGTCTTATATAACTCCATAAATTCATTTATGTTCATGTATGTGGATTTATAATCAACTTTTCACAAGATTATTCTCAGAAATACTCATCCACCTGAAATACATATTTGTTTCCCAGTTCTGAAAAGTAACTTCAATAAATGGTGCTTACAAATCCTAATATTTCTAGAGTAAATGACCCAGTTTAACATCAATGCAAGTAGATTCCTATAGGACATGATTTCTATTTTGACGTTCATTATAATTCAACACTGGTACATTACTATTTCTTCAGTTTTTGCACATCATATGATATATATTTCATCCACAAGTTCACAAATTTATAGGAATTTGTTTCACTTTCAGTCACTTCCTGCTTCATAACACATGTATTCCTCCATGTTACTTGACTGGTCTTTTCATGAGACTTCTTTCCAAACACATCATTTTCGATTTCCATAATCAATTTCGAAGCTAAACTCACACACTCTTCAAGATAAACCATAACATTAATATTACCATTAGATGTATAGCTGGTTGGAATAAATGTATGTATATCAATAAAAGATTTTCTGTATATTTTCACATTTCCGTTCAATGCATTATTTAATGTTGGAACCAGTTATGTTATTTATTCACAGTATGGTCTATTAATGCATTATCTCTATATTCAAAGACACAGTGTACACCTCTTTGTCCCCCCAATACTAATTTATACCTCTTCAAAATATTGCTCCCAGAAATGGTGGAAGAATTACTCATATCACCTTATCTATATATATATTTATATATATATTTTTATCACAGTAATATTCTGGACACAAAAAGCAAAGGTCACAATCATGATTGTATCAAACCCTAAATGGAAAGTGAGCATGGATTACTAAAACAACAATGTCCAGGTTGCCAAATGCTCTCAGATGTAAATCCTATTGGTGACTACATATTTGTTTCTTCCTAAGATTATATATTATAGTTCGAGCCTGTTGAAAATGTCTAATCCTATCACTCACTTTATACTTTGCCTGATTTCCTAATATCTCAATTGATATCTGTCTTCCTACATATTTTCCCCAGTTCATCATTGTGTCTGACACTTCACATTTGGTGACCTATACATTCACTGTCTACCCTAGACCCTATTGCTAAAGAAATTTGGGTCCAAATCCTATACTCACTCTTATTTCTAAACGTACTGACTATCTTCCTAATCCTACTGACTACTGCATTTTGACTCGATGTTCAATTCGACAATCAATCGTCCAAGGTATAAGGTCCTAAGCCATTGTATTTCAATTTATCTGAGACATATATACAGAAAATTATTAAAACCTAAGTATCCCACTCAAGGGCCCAATGCCCTTCTCGTTTCAAATCTTAACTAGGTTTCTGTTTTTATACTTATATTTCAGCTATATATTCTTGTAAATATCACAGGTTCCCAATACCATTATTCATCCGGCAGAGAGATTCATAACCCAAATAAAACATGTTATTAACCCTAAACATACACTGTTCCCTCAATATAACTTTACAAAAGAGGAGGGACAGAGTTGGTCTTACAATACTGGAATGTAGGGGATCTTCCACCTGCTGAGAACATCAAAGGTCCATGCAGAAATGACCCCTGGATAAGATATGGGCAGCTATGAAGGACATGAGAAAGCAAACGTTAAATTCTATGGCAAACAACCTGGTCATGATGAAGGGATGTGTCTGAATCAACCTCTAAATATAGAAAAGATGGACCAAACAAGGCCTGTGTGAAGAGCTGTTCACAGGTGCCTATGGTTGATATACCATTCTAACTTGTGAAAGTGTCACAGAAAGTAGGGGCAGCCTGCATCTCATGGGACCCTTAGAAGTAACTGTTAGGACAAAGAGGTTGCCAAGGCAGTGACCTCATTCAGTTTCGGAAGGAAGTGACCTCACCTCACCTCCTTGTCGATGGAACTCTCTGAACTAGTGATCCAGGAAGAGACACACCCAGAGGCACTCGCAGTCCCAGTTCCAGTGGTCTCACTTGTTTCAATTTACCAAGGACAGAGTCAGTCTTTCTTAGTTCCTACTGATGTGAGGATGGCCAAATGCCAGGAAAGCTCTGAAGAGGGGACTTTCCTGAGAAAGCAGGTAGTGGCTCACCCATGGCTCCTGACTACTTCACAGAGTTGGCCAAGGAGACCAGATTTGAGACAGGAGAGGCCATTTTGGGGGGATATAATATGGCCCATCAGTCTGAGGACACTCCGGATAGTCACAGATCTACTTGGGCAAAAGAGGTGCCTTTGTGGGTGTGGATGTGTGTTTCTGGTTTTGTCTCATGTCCTGAGAATAGGTAGGAAAGGATGTTTGTTTGGATTGGCGTTGACTGTTTCTAGTAAGTCGTTTGACAAGTCAAGTGCTTCTATATCTGTGCATCCCACTCTGTCCGTGATTGTAGACATTAGTAAAGAGAATGCATCAATGGATGTGTCCTGTCTAGTAGAAAGCTTCCAGGCATTCATCCTGCCAAATTTATGAATGGACTGTGGCTTGCCTTATCGAAGGGTAACACCTGCTATCTTCCAAAGTTTCTGTTTTCTTCCTGAATTCTGGCCACTCTCCAGAATAGCCTCATGGTTTTGTGTCCAAGATATGTACCACCTACAAGTTCTGTGATATGGCCATGCTCTGGATAACTGACGGCAATGGCGAGCATCTCAGAAAACTCAGATATCAGTGTGACCAGGAAAGTCTCAGTGGAGAAACCCTGCTTTGTGTCTTTTGTTTACCTCTTGTTTGTTGCCCTGAATTTCAGGAAGGTCTTTCCCTCAGGCCACTCCTTTGTGAAGCCTGAAGAAAACAGTTTCAAATGGAAATGAATGGGATTCACCTGTGGCTCTTTGCTTATTTGCTTCGGAAATGGATGTGTCTGAATCAGACTCTTGGCCCTGTGTGAGGCTGTGGTTAGAGTCTCAGCACCTGATGGATCCCATGTTTTCATCCAAACCCAAAATGGCCAAAAGAGCAGTCATTGTGGATGAAGTCTCTCGCCTTCCTCTGTAAGGTTCCTGAACTTCATCAAGTGAGAATAGGGATCCTTTGGGTCAAATGAGTTCTTCAAAGCCCTGAAGAGGGAAGCCCATAGGTGCTTGGGTTTTCTCATGTTTCTAATTCACATAAAGAATCTAAACCCCACAGTCAGTATTCCTCAAATTGGAGAAACAGAGCAGTATTAACGGAAGGCCTACTCGATTACTCCTGGTTCACAGGAAGGTGTTCAGGCCACCCCGACTTTAGGCAAATGAGGGGAAAGGGAGCTTATTTTGGACACTGTCTTGGGCTGCGCCCCTCATGGAAACCTCTAGTCAGAGGTTATAATGACTGTCTATATGGAAGAAGATGAGGGCCATGCGGAAGTGTTTTGGTTTTAATTGTGGTTATTAGTTTGACGGTTGGAAATGATGACTGGCTCCACCTGGGCTTGAACTCTGCTGTAATTCTTTTTACAGACTGAGTTCTGGAACTGACCTCAGAGAAGTATTGCCATGAGTTGTGTTGGGATTTTAGGAGGCCATGCATGAGAGTCACCCTTGGAATTGAGATGTGTGCCCAGGAAGGCTTTCCACAAGGCACGGGGAATTTCAGCAAGGATATCACATGATTTTATTCTGACAAACTTGGCAGCCATAGTTGAGAGTCAAAACACACATGGACCTCACATTGTAGACCTCAATGGGCCTGGCTTCATGTGACCATTTGGCCACTCTTTGAGAAGACTTGCCTGTGTGTGTTCTCCTGTGCTTTCATTAAAATGAGCTTCCTCAACATTTAATGGTTCCTGAATAAATTGAAAATCATAGTGCCTCCAAATTCATCCACGAACAATGGCTAGATAAATACCATGGAATTTTTGAAATTTTCATGTCCAGGTGTCACTGGAGAACCTTTTGATGTCCATTTGCTGATCATGAGTATACCAGACAATTCGTTGATTGACTGGGTTTCATGAAAAATGGTGTAGAACAGAGATGCCAGTAAGTTGGAGCCTTCTTAGTAGCGGGTCTAGAGCAGTGGTGGGCAGGTGTGTGATAAAACATCTGTGTTGGGGCCATGTGGATCTGCCATTGGCTTCCAAATGGCTTGTGACTGACATGGTGCAGCTAGCAGACCCTTATATGTTAAGGCATCTTGTTATATTGAGAGGGTCAGGGCAATGTTCAGAATCAGGTTGCTATGGGCCTGGGGGCAAGCTATGTGAGATAGAAGCCTGATTGGTGCATTCTCCTGCAGACCCTGACCCACCGCATGTGACAGAACTCCCTCCAGCATTATGTCCCAGTTGAACTCCTTGTATTTCGTGAAGCAAATACCCAACTCCCAGTGAAGCAGCAAGACACACCAGGAAAACTAGAGGATGACCAAATGGCTTCACAGTCTACACAGAGAGACACTTAGACCGCAGTTGCCACAGTTTACCTACAAAGTGAGAATTCAGCACTGCTGCCTCATGTTCATTAAAAAATAAGATACCATGTCCTCCAGGTCACATAGATGCAGACCCAATTTTGGTGCTCTCACTACATAGGAAGCTAAAGCTCCTGACAACAACATATATTTCAAGTGCCCAAACTCAGAGGCAGTTTCTCAAGATGTCTTTAGGCCTGCAGAGCTCCATGTTTGTGGAGTGTTTACCCTGTCCCTTACTTTTGGAAACTCCTCTACCACCTCCAAGGTTGTGAACTCCTGAGCATATTCCGTTCCAGATATGTATTCCCAGATTTTCTAACTCTTCTCCTCTAATTGTGCATTACTTCAGGCGAGGGTAATATCAAGGAATTGTTCTGGATGAGAGTGGGAAGATTTTTGTGTAGCACATATTTGAAAACACATTGGGTTTATTTTCCTATTTTCCATTCGGAATAATGAATCTCTGACACTAACCCATACCCTACTAGACTCTGACTACTAATCCTAATATGATGGAGAATAGTAACTCAAACAGAATAGAAATACAAGCAGTTCAGAGGAGGCATGGTGTATATTTGGAATTCCCTTTTTCATTATATAGGATAGGAGTTATAAATAAGTCAATGTTTATTGAAATAGTTCACCATGTGTTTTTAAAGTTAAGAAATATGTCAATTCCTGTCTCTCTTTAGCCTTTTTCAGCTCATGTATTATTATATGCACATATAGAATCCTACCTGGTATCACACGTACCTTCTTCTGAGGTGGGTGACTTGGCACATACAAATTGTGAGAAGAGATCACTCCTCCTAAACGCTGTTGGAACTGAAAATTCAACCTAAGTGTGAGCTTCCAAGTTGAACAACATTATACATAAATCCATTTTTAGTAAAATGTATATTTTTGGATATGTGGAAGATATATATTTCATGATGAATTTCGATTGGCATATATACTGCTTTTTTTTAATGTCTGTGTGTGTGTGTGTGTGTTTGTGTGTGTATATATATATATACTCTCCAGATTTTTCAAAATATAAAATATATGTGTCTTATTATACACTCCCTAAAATCATTCATATTCATGTATGTGGATTTATAATCAACTTTTCACAAGATTATTCTCCGAAATATTCATACACCTGAAATTCATATTTGTTTTCTAAAACTGAAAACTGACTTCAGTAAATGGTGCATACAAATCATAATATTTCGTCATTGCAAGATGGCCACGAATAGAGTGCATCACACCAAGTGTACTGCACCACTGCACAGGTGAATAACGAGTTAGAGTGACAAAAAACTATCTTGTTAGGAAATTACAGCAAAATGGGGGTGCACCAAAACCTAGAAGAAGGATTTTTAGCACCATGGTCCGGTAATTGAGTCTCAAACACGAGCCAAATTTGCGACCCGAGATCCCATTTGACTGATCCGCGCGGCCCACCCAGTGGCTAAAGACAGTGCGGCACCACCGAGATGGGTCCAATAAGCAGGGAGAAACGTTGATAAGGATTCTGTGGAATCCTGCCGGTAGAGCCCCCACTGAGCCCTGAGCTGAGTTCAGGATTTCAGACAGGGAAGGAAGCGGTACAGTTCTATCTCCCACAATGGAAACTCTTCCAAGGAAACCAATGGCCATCATCTTGGAGAGCTGAAGTAACCTCAGCCACTCTCCTACAGATTACAACAATAAAACAGGAGTGTGTTATTCAGCTCATCTCCCATATATCGGGGAATTCGCATGAAATCTCTCCTAGGATTTCCGGGGGAGAGATTATCAGAGCGAGCCTGCATAAAGATGGGGGAAAACAAGAGGCAACTGACCTTCAACTCCCCCTCTCATCAACTGTGAAAATAAAACCTGTCTAACCAGTGCTGGGGAAGGGGCAAGTGGAAAAAATCAAAACAATAGAGTGTCTGGCTTCCCAATAGACACCCTCCACAACCAACAAACGGCAGGCCCAGAGTACAGTTTGAACTGCCGAGAGCCATCACTCAGGGGAAATCTGGTCTTGCAGGAAAAACCAGGACTAGCAGGAGAAACCAGAGGACTAGAGGCCAGGCCCTTGTGACTGGGCAGCGGGAGACTGCAGGCCCACAGGCGACAGTCCACCCGCTGCCCGCGTGACTAGGCGGCTTGAGAACGCCCTGCCGCCGGAGACCGACCGCACCACTGGGTGGCTAGAGATCGCCCGCCCGCCAGTGACAGCCCACCTGCTGCACAAGTGACTGGGCAGCTGGAGACCGCCTGCCCGCCGGCCACCGACTGCACGACTGGGCAGCTGGAGACCGCCTGCCCGCCAGTGACCCGGAGCTGAAACCAACAAGTGACAGTACAGTCCCACCCCCCTATATGGACACCTCAGCAAGGAGCCTTGGGCCTGCCAAAACAGAGAGGTGACGTCACTGGAGCTCGGCCTTCGGAATTTCTTCCAAGCGGAATCCACTTTAGCATGCATAGTCTACCAACACAAAGGAGAGACAACAGAGACATACAACACCAAAACAAATCTCTAGAATAAAGCAGAAACACAGCAATCAAATAGAGCTGGAAAGTAACGTGAACATCATGAAAAAACAATGGAATAAAAGGAGTACAAACAATGCAGGACAACTTAATTCTACAGGAGGACCTAGAATCACCAGAAACAGGGATAGGGAAAGAAATCAAGGCATACTTAACTCAGATGGAAAGAAATATTAGAGAAGACATGAGGCAGCAAGTCTAAGGAATAAAAGTATATTTTGAAAATGAATTAAACAAACAAATTCAAATGGCAAAAAATGAGCTTTACCAAAAAATAGAGATCTTAAAAAAATTCAAACAGTAATTCTAGAAATGCAGGAAACTATAAACCAAATTAAAATCTCAAACAAGAATATTACAAATAGAGTAGATCAAGTAGAAGTCAGAAAATCAGAAAATGAAGACAAAGTTTATCAACTTGAAAAGAATATAGTCAACAGAGAAAAGATGCTTAAATCTATTCAAGAGATAAGGGATGTCAAAAAAAAAAACTTGAGAGTCATCGGATAGAAGAAGGCATAGAGATTCAAACCAAAGGAATGGACAACATATTAAATGAAATAATTCTAGAAAACATCCCAGAGATGAAAGATGGATTGGATTGCCAAATCCTGGAAGCCTACAGGACCCCAAACATTCAAAAACATAATAGACCAAATCCAAGACATATAATTATGAAGATAGCCAACATACAGAACAAGGAGACAATATTAAACGCTTATAAGAGAAAGGAGGCAGAATACATTCAGGGGTAAACCAATTAGGTTAACGACTGATTTTTCATCACAGACTTTGAAAGAGAGAAGATCCTAGAACAATGTATTTCAAATGCTGAAAAATAATGGATTCCAACCAAGAACACTGTACCCAGCAAAATTAAGCTTCAGATTTGAAAATGAAATTAAAGTCTTTCATGATAAACAAAAGCTAAAAGAATATGCAGCCAGAAAACCAGCACTGAAAAGCATTTTGAGCAAAATACTACAAGAAGAAGAATTGAAAAATAGTGCCCAAAACTAACAGCAGGAGGTATCTCAGTAAAGGGGGAGGAAAATAACCAAAAAAGTAAAAACTAGCCAAACTAAAATATAATAAATAAATAAACATGACTGGAAGTACAAATCATATTTCAATTGTAACCTTAAATGTTAATGGCCAAAACTCACCAATCAAGAGACATGGGCTAGTAACGTGGAAAAAAAAATCCAACAATATGTTGTCTTCAGGAGACCCATATTATAGGAAAAGACATACACAGGCTGAAGGTAAAAGTTTGGGAAAAATCATACCACTCACACGGCCCTCGGAAGCAAGAATGAGTGGCCATACTCATATGGAATAAAATCAACTTCAAACCTAAGTAAATCAAAGGGATAAAGAAGAACACTATATTCTTTTAGAAGGAACCATCCACCAACAAGACTAACAATTATCAATTTGTATGCACCAAGCAATGGAATTGCAACGTTCATAAAACAAACTCCCCTCAAGTTCAAGAGTCACATAGACTACAACACAATAATTATGGGTGAATTCAACACACCACTCTTGGCATTGGACAGATCCTCTAGAGAGAAACTGAATAAAGAAACTATAGAACTCAACAGCACAATCGATAACCTAGACTTAACAGACATATAGAATATATCAACCATCATCAAGTGGATACACGTTCTTCTCAGTAGCAGCACATTGATCCTACTCAAAGATAGACCATATATTATGCCATAGGGCAATTCTTAGTAAATATAAAGGCATGGAAATAATACCATGCACCATATCTGATCATAATGGAATGAAACGGGAAATCAATGATAAAAGAAGGAAGGAAAAATCCTGCATCACATGGAAAATGAACAACATGCTACTGAATGATCAATGGGTAACAGAAGACATAAAGGAGCAAATAAAAAAATTCTTAGAGACAAATGACAATACAGACACAATGTACCGGAATCTATGGGACACAGTGAAAGCAGTTTTAAGAGGGAAACTCATTTATTGGAGTTCTTTCCTCAAAAAAAGAAAAACCAGCAAATAAATGAACTCATGCTACACCTCAAAAACCTAGAAAAGGAAGAGCAAAACAACAGCAAATGTAGTAGAAGACAAGAAATAATCAAATTTAGAGAAGAAATCAACAAAATTGAAACAAAGAAAAACATTGAAAAAATTGATAAAACTAAAAGTTGGTTTTTTGAAAAAATAAATAAGATCGACAGGCCCTTAGCCATACTAATGAACAGAAGAAGAGAGAGAACTCAAATTACTAAAATACGGGATGAAAAAGGCAATATCACAACAGACACTACAGAAATAAAGAAGATAGTTAGAAAGTATTGTGAAACACTATATTCCAATAAAATTGAAGATAGTGAAGGTATTGATAAATTTCTTAAGTCATACGATCTGCCCAGATTGAGTCAGGAAGACACACACAATTTAAACAGACCAATAACAAAGGAAGAAATAGAAGAACCATCAAAGGACTGCCAACCAAAAAAAACCCTGGACTCGATGGGTATACAGCGGAGTTCTACAAAACATTCAAAGAAGAACTAATACCAATATTATTCAAGCTATTTCAAGAAAAACAAAAAGAAAGAGCTCTTCCAAATTCATTCTATGAGGCCAACATCACCCTGATCCCGAAACCAGACAAAGACACTTTAAAGAAAGAAAACTACAGAACAATATCTCTAATGAACTTGGATGCAAAAATTCTCAATAAAATCCTGGCGAATCGAATACAGAAGCATATCAAAAAAATTGTGCTTCATGATCAAGTAGGATTCATCCCTGCGATGCAAGGCTGGTTCAATATATGGAAATCAATAAATGTAATCCACCACATCAATAGACTTAAAGACAAGAACCATATGATCATCTCCATTGATGCAGAAAAAGCATTCGACAAACTACAGCATCCCTTTATGTTCAAAACACTATAAAAACTAGGGATAAAAGGAACTTACCTCAACATGGTAAAAGCTATATATGCTAAAAATCAGGCTAGCATCATCCTAAATAGAGAAAAGCTGAAGAAATTCCCTCTAAAATCTGGAACAAGACAGGGATGCCCTCTATCACCACTTCTATTCAATTAAGTTCTAGAAATACTAGCCAGAGCAATTAGACAGACAAAAGAAAATAAAGGCATAAAAATAGGAAAGGAAGAATTTAAATTATCGCTATTTGTAGATGACATGATAATATATTTAACAGACCCAAAAGGGTCTACAAAGAAACGGCTTGAGTAAATAAATGAATTCATCAAAGTGGCAGGATATAAAATCAACACACATAAATCAAAGGCATTTTTGTATATCAGCAACAAAACTTCTGAAATGGAAATGAGGAAAACCACTCCATTCACAATATCCTCAAATAAAATAAAATACTTGGGAATCAACCTAACAAAAGAGGTGAAAGATTTATATAATGAAAACTACAGAACTCTAAAGAGAGAGATAAAAGAAGATCTTAGAAGATGGAAAAATGAACCCTGTACATGGATAGGCAGAAATAACATTATCAAAATGGCAATATTACCCAAAGTTCTCTACAGGTTTAAAGTGATGCCAATCAAAATCCCAACAGCATTTCTTGTAGAAAAAGATAAAGCAATCATGAAATTCTTATGGAAAAACAAAAGACCCAGAATAGCGAAAGCAACTCTAAGCAGTAAGTGTGAATCTGGAGTTATAGCGATATCAGAGTTCAAACTGTATTACAAAGCAATAGTACCAAACACAGTGTGGTACTGGTACCAAAACAGGAAGGTGGACCAATGGTACAGAATAGAGGACACAGAAACCAATCCACAAAATTACAACTTTCTTATATTTGATAAAGCGGGTAAAAGCATGCAATGGAGAAAGAATAGCATCTTCAACAAATGGTGCTGGGAAAATTGGAAATCCATATGCAAATAAATGAAACTGAATTTCTTTCTCTTGCCATGCACAAAGGTTAACTCAAAATGGATCAAGAAGCTAGATATAAAATCAGAGACACTGCATCTGATAGAAAAAAAGTTGGTTACGATCTTCATACTGTGGGGTCGGGCTCCAAATTCCATAATAAGACTCCCATAGCCCAAGAGTTAATAACAAGAATAAACAAATTGGACTTACTTAAACTATAAAGTTTTTTCTCAGCAAGAGAAACAATAAGAGAGGTAAATAGAGAGCCTACATCCTGGGAACAAATTTTTACCCCTCACACTTCAGATAGAGCCCTAATATCCAGAATATACAAAGAACTCAAAAAATTAAACAATAAGATAACAAATAATGTAATCACCAAATGGGACAAGGAACTGAACAGACACTTCACAGAGGAAGACATACAATCCATCAACAAGTACATGAAAAAATGCTCACCATCTCTAGCAGTCAGAGAAATGCAAATCAAAACCACCCTAAGATACCATCTCACTCCAGTAAGATTTGCAGCTATTATGAAGTCACAGAACAACAAGTGTTGACGAGGATGTGGGGAAAAGGGTACACTTGTACACTGCTGGAGGAACTGCAAATTGGTGAAGCAAACTTTGAAAGCAGAATGGAGATTCCTGGGAAAACTGGGAATGGATCCACCCTTTGAACCAGCTTTTGCCCTTCTCAGACTATACCCTGAGGATCTTAAAAGAGCGTACTATAGGGATACTGCCACATCAATGATCATAGTGGCACAATTCAAAATAGGTAGACTGTGGAAACAAACTAGATGCCCTTCAATATATGAATGGATAAAAAAAAATGTGGCATCTATACACAATGGAGTATTATGCAGCACTAAAAAATGACAAAATCATAGAATTTGTAGGGAAATGGATGGCATTAGAGCAGATTATGCTAAGAGAAGGTAGCCACTCTTTAAAAAACAAAAGTCAAATGTCTTCTTTGATATAAAGAGAGCAACTAAGAATAGAACAGGGAGAAAGAACTTGAGGAAAAGATTAACATTAATCAAAGACGAGAGAGGAAAGCAAAAGGGAGAGAGAATGGAAACCATATGGAAATGGTAGGAGACCCTCAATGTTACACAAAATTACATATAAGAGGTAGTGAGGAGAAAGGGGGGTGGAATAGGGAGAGAAGTGAAAAACAGCAGATGAGGTAGAGAGGGAAGATGGGAGGGGAGGGGAGGGAAGATAGTAGTGGATAGGAAATGTAGCACAATACAACAGTCACTTATATGACATTTTGTAAAAATATGAATGTGTAACCATTGTGATTCTGCAACTCGTATTTGGGGAAAATTGGGAGTTCATAACCCAATTGAGTCAAATGTATGAAAGATGATATACCATGAGCTTTGTAATGTTTTGAACAACCAATAAAAAATAAATAAATAAAGGTTTAAAATTGAGTGGGAAGATATCAGCTAAAAAAGTGTTGAGATGCATTCATTTTGCTAAGCAGAAACTTTGTTTTGTTTAGTTGTATCTATCACAATTTTATTGTACCAGAAAACTGGTTTTAAAAATGCACATAATTGAGATTAAAGGTTAATCCACCTACCCTCCTGAAAAATTCATAGTATTTCCTATATTTTTCATATTTCATTTTTTAGTGAATATTTTGTCATGGACCAGTTCTAGTCTTAGGCTATTCTTCCAGAATACTAACTCAACTGACAAGTTAGTACAATGTGTTGGATTGTTCTTTTCATCTTTTATTTAATAGTTTCTAACTGATAATGTGTATTTTTTCTTATCTTTATTTGGACATACATACCCAACTGTATCTTTGCATTTTATGTTTTACTGGGAAAGAGACTCATCAAAAGCTCTGTATTATATGTATCAGTAATCAAACATTTAGAGATCGCAATTATTCTTAATTTTGCCTGAAAATATCTTTGTACCATTTTTCTTATAAAGATTTAGAATTATTAATACTGCCCCTACTGTAATAAGTAACTACTTACAAAAAGGATTAAACAATTGACTTTATATCAATTATGAATATGAAAATTACTAAAATAAGTATTTTTTAATTAACACACAATTGATAGAAATTGAAATCACAAGAAGGCCATTTGAAATGTCAGTGCATATGGTCCTTAAATAATAGGTTGTTCAAAAAAAAATTCTCTAATTCATAAGAGTTAATATGCCATATTACAACTTAATGTGATATAAAACCTTAAATTATCAGTATTGATAAATAAGAATGATACCTGTTAACTTAAACATGTTTATTTGATTTTCACTGTAAGATGTTAATTCTGGAAGACTTGAAAATTAAGAAAGACTTGGTATATATTATTTCTAAAAGGCTAATCAAAGTAATTTTAAATATATATGTATATATATATATATGTAATACATGTGAATGAATATAGATGCATATGTATAATAAATGTATTCTAATATATCTATCAGGTGATTATAATTTTTAAATTTTCTCAAGAAAAAAGAATGACTATAAAATCAGTTTTAAATGTAAATTTCATAGCATACTAGTGTTTGTAATGACATGAGAGAAAAATACATAAGGAGGGAAAGTGAAAAAGAATAGAGAGAAGGGGGAAAACGATTAAGAAAGTGAGTAATGAAGAGGGTGAGGAGTGTTTGATGATAAGATAAAGTGGAGGAGCTGGGTTTCTGACTCAGTGTTAACATGCTTGTCTAGCATGTGTGAGGCACTGGGTTATATTCTCATCACCACATACAAATAAATAAAATGAAGGTCTATGAACAACTGACAAAATAAAAAATGAAAAAGGAGAAATATTACCAAAATTCCAAGTTTTTATGAATGTTAAATAAAAAACAATTATGTTACATAGCCTTATGCAATTTCTAGACTCCCCAAAATAGTCATTAAATGTTAGATTATTAGTGCTATAACTGAAAATCTATTGCTCTTTCCTCTACATTCTGTGGCATGCTAGTGCTAAAATAAAGTGTATTATGACACCAAAAAAAATCAAATATTTCTACAGTAACTGACCCAGTTTAACATCAAAGCATGAAGATTCCTATGGGATATAATGTGTATTTTGACGTTCATTTTCATTCAAAACTGGTACATTACTATTTCTCCAGTTTATGCACATGATAGGATGTATATTTCATCCACAATTTAGCAAATTTATACGCATTTGTTTTACTTTCCATCACTTCCTGCTTCAGAACACATGGATTACTCCATGTTTCTTGACTGCTCTTTTTAAGAGACTTCTTTATAAACACATTATTTTTGATTTCCATTATCAATTTTGAAGCAAAACTCTCACAACCGTCATGATAAACCATAACCCTAATATTATCATTAGATATAAAACTGGTTGGAATGAATGATTGTATTTTAATATAAGATTTCTTGTATACTTTCAGATATCAATTTAATCCATTATGTAAAGTGGAACCAGTAATATTATTTATTCACAGTATGGTCTATTCATGCATTATCTCTATATTGATAGACACAGGGTACACCTCTGTGTACGCCCAATAATAATTTGTATATCTTCAAAATATTGCTCCCAGAAATGGTGGAAGAAATACTCATGTCAACTGATTTATACATACATTTTATCACAGTAGTATTCTGGACACAAAATGCAAAGGTCACACTTAGGATTCTCCCAAAAGCCTAAATGGAAAGTGAACATGGATTACTAAACTCATCCATGTCCAGGTTGCCTAATGCTCTCAAATATCAATCATATTGGTGACTACATATGTGTTTCTTCTGAAGATTACAATTTCAATCTCAACCCTGTTGAGAATGTCTAAACCTATGACTCATTTTATAATTTGCCTGATTTCTTAATCTCTATTGATATCTGCTTTCCTACTATTTTCCCCAGTTCATCATTGTGACTGACTTTTCACATGTGCTGACATATATATTCAATCTCTACCCGACACCCTATTGCTAAAGAACTTTTGGGCCAAATCCTATGCTCAATCTTCTTCCTAAACCTACCGACTATCTTCCTAATCCTAGCGACAAATCCTTTTTGACTGGATGTTCTCTTCGTTATTCAATCATCCAAGGTGCAAATTCCTGTTCCATTGTATATCGCTTTATCTGAGACATATGTGCAGTACATAAGTCAAAGCTAATTAAACCACTCAAGGGGCAAATGCCCTTCTGGGCTTCAAATCATACCTAGATTTCTTTTTCCATACTTATATTTCACCCACAAGTTAGCAAAATTATTTGCATTTTTGTCACTTTCAATTACTTCCTACTTCAGAACACATGCATTCCTCTATGTTTCTTGACTGGTCTTTTCATGAGACTTCTTTCCAAACACATTATTTTCCATTTCCATACTCACTTTTGAAGCAGAACTCACACACCTTTCATGATAAAATATAACCCTAATATTACCATTAGATGTATAACTCATTGGAATGAATGATTCTATATAAATATAAGATTTCTTATATATTTTTAAATATCAATTCTATCAATCCATTATTTAAAGTGGAATCAGTTATATTATTTATTCACAGTATTGTCAATTCATGCATTACTTCTATATTCATAGACACAGGGTACACCTCTGTGTACGCCCAATAATAATTTGTATATCTTCAAAATATTGCTCCCAGAAATGGTGGAAGAAATACTCATGTCAACTGATTTATACATACATTTTATCACAGTAGTATTCTGGACACAAAATGCAAAGGTCACACTTAGGATTCTCCCAAAAGCCTAAATGGAAAGTGAACATGGATTACTAAAATCATCCATGTCCAGGTTGCCTAATGCTCTCAAATGTCAATCTTATTGGTGACTACATATTTGTTTCTTCCTAAGATTATATATTGAAACTCAACCCTGTTGATAATGTCTAATCCTATCACTCACTTTGTACTTTGCCTGATTTCCTAATGTCTCTATTGATATCTGCTTTCCTACATATTTTCCGCATTTCATCATTGTGACTCATTCTTCACATGTGCTGACATTTACATTCACTCTCTAACCGAAACCCTATTGCTAAAGAACTTTTGGTCCAAATCCTATACTCACTCTTCTTCCTAAACCTACGGACTATATTCCTAATCCTACCGACTATCCCTTTTTGACTGGATGTTCTATTCTACATTCAATCATCCAAGTAACGGTCGGGCGAGCGTCGGAAGAAGAGACCACCAAGTGTCTATCTCATGTAACAGCAATGGGTTTATTGGGAGTCCAGCATGCTGGGGCTCAGAGTTCACTTGAAAAGAGTAGAGAGCCCTGAGAACAGCTTAAGCAGATGTTATAAACTTTTCCTTGCGAGTGCAGGGAGGGAAGTTAATTGATGTGTCAGGGCGAGTGTTCAGTTTGCATGCAACCTGGTGGGGGAGTACATTCTGCAGTTTGGCAGTTGTGGACAGCACATTCTGGGAACATGATTGGCAAAAATTTCTCAAGATTTCAACAGTGTTTTGTTAAGTGTACAGAAAAACAGGAAGTGACAACTACATATTTTATTAACCTTTCATTCGACACTTCTTTTTCTGGCTACTTTTAATCATAAATATGATCATTGGGTGGTGTCACATTCCATGTCTGCTAGTGGGGTATTACCATTAGTTTAACTTGTCCAATTTGAGCCTGGAGAAAATAAATTACATGGTTGAGCAAGCAGGGTTTTATAGTTAGCAATAATGTGAGGATTATTATTGGACCCGCCAGGGTTGATAAATGCGTAGTTAACCAGGGGGACTTTGTGAACCAAGATTCAAACCACCCTTTTTGGGCCTCTCTCTCTCGTTGACGCTCTTCAAGTCGTCATTTTAATTTACTCATAGATTTTTTTACAACTCCAGTATGGTTGGCATAAAAACAACATTCTTTCATCAATGCAAAACAATGGCCCTCTTCTCTCATGAAGAGAAATTCCAATCCTCGACTGTTCTGTAAAACAACTTCAGAGAGATAGGTTAAAGATTCCTGCAATGCTGTGATGGAGGTTTCTAATATCTTTAAGTTTTGGCCTATTGCTGCTTCTATTTGGGTCATTTGTTTTGTCCCATGGACCAAGGCAGTGGTTCTTGTGCCCACCCCTGCAGCAACATGTATTCCTAATAGGATGGCGAAAGTGAGGGATATATGTTCCCAGTGGAACCAGGTTTTATGCCCCCCTATTTGATCTTCAAATGAACCTGTGTCATGATAGAGCACTCTGGGAAACATTTGCACAACTACACAATTAATCACATCTTTTGACCACTTCATGAAAACATAAACAATGTTTTAAGTATTTAGAATTATACTGTTGTAGGGATGGACAAGGCAAGGCACCTAAGATAGTACCAAAGACAGGAAAACAGTCCTATTTGTTTGCAACCATATTCAGAGGGCATTACTTCTATTGTAATCAATTAAATCCCCGGAATCCCAAGTTTAGGTAGTTTCAGAATTTTGTACCCAACATATAAGGGAAGGGGCTCAGAAGTTCACAGTCTTAAGAAGTTCACAAGAAGCCATTTGTCTTCTTTTTTTTCCCTCTGTTCTGGGAAAGTTAACCTTCCAAGGACACCTGGGTGAGGGAGAGCTTTATATTCCCTTTATTTTTCCCCCTGCCAACTGTTACCATGGAGCCCAGTTGGTAACTTCTTTATCTTACAAATGTAGCCATCTATGTGAAGCCTCAGCTCAAGGCCAAGGCCTTGTTCACATATTTTGTGAAAAATTAGTATGGGGGTGTCTAGCTTAGGATTGCAGATTTTTTTAGCCAGTGGCCAAGTAGAATAGGGCAACATGAAAAGTGGAATTTTATCTACTTAGAAATCTTTTATTGGGACTCTTTTGCTGAAATTCCTAAATTCAGCTATGTTGGAGATTTCTGGAGAAGGTCAGTTAAGACTTTTCTGTGGGCCTGGTACAGAGGGGGAAGACGGGGAAGGCATGGCTGTGAGCAGTTCCGTGGATCTGAGAATGAGGTAGGAGAAATGTAAAAGAATAATGGAAAAGGGGTTTTGGATTTTTCTAGGAACAAATCTTGAGCAGTACAACAGGTACAGCAGAGGGTAAGATGGGAGTTAGTATCCCAAAAAGCATTTGAGGGACTTTAAATACTTAGTAACATGTTTTCAGTGATGAAAAAGCAACTTTAAAGGCCATTTACATTGCATCTTGGATAAGGGTGTGAGGGCTCTTCTCAGCTGGTTTGGGCTTTGTGTTAGGTAGTAAGAGGACCTGGTGGGACCCAGTGCGGGCAAAGACAGGAGAAGAGAGGAGTGAGTTGGTTGAGGTGTACCTCAGTACCTGCTACCTCAAGAAGGGGGCAACGGTCTTAGAACAGGCGGAGGTTTGGGTTTTTGATCTAGTAATTGGAGGGGAGAAATCAGGTTGCATAGGTGAGAGTAAGAGCAGAGAGTCTGGAGCAGAAGGCTGAGGGTGAGGATCTATTGGAGAAGCATAGTTCAGGATGTGAGCAAAGGAGGGAAAAGGCCTCCACATAGGGGAATCTCCTTTTACCCTTTTCAGCACTTGCAGAAGTTAAAAAGGTCACGCAGAATTTGAGGATCCAGAGACCCCTCTGGGGAACATCAATTTTGGTTATCTAATTGGTAATATGGCCAATGTTGTGTACAGAATTTGATGAGGAGTTTGGGTTCCATCAAGCAGTCCCTGTATGCTCACATCCTCATGACTTACAGAAGAAGCCGGCTTTCCCCCAACACAGCCTTGGCTATTTGTGGCTTTGATAGTCCGCTGGGCAAACATAGTAATCTAGGCTAGCCAACCTGCATCTGGCTCGCGTGTCCCTACATCCATAATATTTGTTTCCATTATCTATGGTAGAGAAGGGATTTAATGGAATTTTAGTGGGATCCACTTCATCAGGGATATCCCAATGGAAAAGACCTATAGCCAGCTGACAAATGTTTCTGTGGAGAGATGGCGACCATGTCCCTAAGTGGGCTGTATGCGAGATAGACCATACTTCTTGTCCAGTAAGATTTGTGATCAGCCATCGCTGCTGAATGGGCTGATGAGGGTTAGGACTACTGGTGGTCAAGGGGAGAGTCTATTGCCTTATCCACATGGCAAATACACAATTTGAAAGCGTTACCAGTCTTTTACAGTTTCCAGCCAGAGTCTGGACAGGGCACAGGCTTGAGATGAGAGGTATGGATCCAGGAAGTGATTCTGTCTACCTTTACTGCTGTAGGTGTTATAAGTAGCACCTGCTATGGTCCCTTCCAGCAGGGTTCCAGGGATGACACCTGATGTCGTCTAATGTAGACAAAGTCTCTTTCTTGATATTGATGTTGATTCCCCTCGTCACCGGGTTGGTAGGCAGTGTCCATCTGTCTTCACAGGTATCTATGTGGCTCTGGCTGAAAGACAATATCTCTAACTTTTTAAATTAGTGGGAAGTAGAAAGATCCTTCTAGGGTCCATCCAAATCCAAAGGTGAGCCATTCTGAGGCACAGAGAGTCTGCCAGGTCCAGCATTTTACTGAAAAAGAAAGATTCTGATCCCTTAAGCAAACTTTGTTGCAGTGAACAAGGGTCAGAGACAGAGGCATTGAAGTGCTCTGTCCCATAATGAAAGATACACAAACAGTAAAAGCAACAACACATGACACAGACAAGACAAGACAATAAAGACAGGATATGGAAGTCCAACACTGAGACCAGGACTGAGTAGTTGGCAAAACCCGATGGGTTGGCAATACCGAATCTGAAACAAAATATCACTGAGTCATGGAGACTATTGTTCCTCGATTTTCTGAGTCCTCTATGACGTCCCCCAGGGACTTGGCCTGTGGCTCTGTGACATGACTGTCAGCCACCATCGGAGAGAGCTCACGCTCTTCATCGACATCCATTTTGCCAAGCCCTGACCTGAAACCTGAAACCAGAAAGAGACACCTTACTTACCCCGAGAGGAGTTCGTTGGGATCGCTTGTCCACGGCTGCCGGATCTCGGTGGAACCTCCATATGTAAAGGTCCGGTGACAATCGGGTGAAGAGACCACCAAGAGACTGTCTCATGCAAAGCAAAGGGTTTATTGGGGGTCCAGCATGCTGGGGCTCAGAGCTCACTTGAATAGAGCAGAGAGCCTTGAGAACAGCTTAAGCAGAGCTTATATATTTTCCTAGGAGAGGGCAGGGGGGGAAGTTTATTGATGGGTCCGGGCAAGTGAGCGGTTTGTGTGCAACTGGTTGAGGGAGTACATTCTGCAGTTTGGCAGTTTTGGACAGCACATTCTGGGAATAAGACTATCAAAAAGTTCTCAAGATTACAACAGTGTTTTGTTAAGCATACTGAAAAACAGAAAGTGACAAGTACTTATTTTATTAACCTTTCACTGCGAACTATATTTTCCAGAATTCCTAATGTTTCTATTGTGTTTGTTAAAGTTCATTTTTATTCAAACCTGGTACGTAATTATTTCTTCAGTTTATGGACATCATTAGATATATCCATTCATTCACAAGTTCACAAATTTATAAACATTTGGTTCACTTTCAATCACTTCCTCCTTTGGAAGACATATATTCCTCCATGTTTCTTGACTGGTCTTTTTACTAAACTTGTTTCTAAACATATTATTTTCGATTCCATAATCATTTTTGAAGCAAAACTCACACACTATTCATGATAAATGATAACCCTAACATTACCATTAGATATATAACTGGTTGGAATGAATGTATGTATATCAATATAAGATTTCCTATATATTTTCAGATATCAATACAATCCATTATTTAAATTTGGAACCAGTTATATAATTTATTCACAGTAGGGTCTATTAATGCATCATCTCTATATTCATCAAAACAGGGTAAACCTATTAGTATCCCCAGTACTAATTTATAAGTTTTCAAAATATTGCTCACAGAAATGGTGGAAGAAATACTCATGTCACCTTAGCTACATATACATATTATCACAGTAATATTCTGGACACGAAATGCAAAGGTCACACAGAACATAATTTAAGCTATGTATCCCAATCAAGGGCCCAAAGTCCTTCTGGGCTTCAAATATTACCTAGATTTCTGTTTTCATACTTATATTTCACCTCCATATTCTTATAAATATCGCAGGTTCCCAATATCATTATTCATCCAGCAAAATGATTCATAACCCAAATCGAACATGCTATTAACCCTAACCATTCTGTAAACTGAGATTGTTCACTCAATCTCACTTTACAGAAGAGCAGGGACAAAGTTAGTATTACAATACAGGAAGTTAGGAGATCTTTCACCTGCTGAGTACCTCAAAATCCATGCAGAAATGATCCCTGGAGAAGACGTAGGCAGCTATGAAGGACCTGAAACAGCAAAAGTCATCTTCCTTTGCAAACCACCCGATCAGGATGAAAGGATGTGTCTCAATCAGCCTATCTCTTATTAATGTAGGGATGATGTATGAAACCAGACATGTGTGGAGAGCTGTTCCCAGGTGCCTATGTTTCTATACCATTCTAACTTGTGAAAGTGTCACAGGAAATAGAGGCTGCCTCCTTTTCCTGAGACACTAGGAAGCAACTGTTACGACAAAGTGGTGGCCAAGACAGTGGCCTCATTCATTTTCTGAAGGAAGTGACCTCACCTCACTTCCTTGGTGATGGAAATCTCTGAATTTTGTGATCCAAGAAGCCAGGCACCCAGAGCCAGTCCCAGTCCCAGTCCAAGTGGGCTCACTTGTTTGGATTTACCAAGAGGCTAGATAAATACCAAGAAATTTTTGAAATTCCCATGACCAGATGGTATTGGAGAACATTTGGATGCACTTTTACTGATCATGAGTGTACCAGACAGTGCCTTGATTGACTGGGATTTATGACAATGGTGTAGAACAGAGATGCTATTAAGTTGGACCCTCCTGAGTAGTGAGCCCTGAGCTGTGGTGTGCAGGTGTGTGATGAATCATCTGTGGTTGCGCCATGTGGATTTGCCATTGATTTCCAAATGGCTTGTCACTGACATGGTGCAGTGACCAGACACTTATATGTAAAGGTGTCTTGTTAAATTGATAGTTTTCAGGGCAATGTGCAGAATCAGGTTGCTATAGACAAGGGGGCAAGCTATGTGGGAATGAAGCCTGGTTGGTGCATTCTCTTGTAGACCCTGAAAAACCACAAGTGACAAAACTCCCTCCAGCACTGTGTTCCAGTGGAACCCCTTGTATTTCGTGAGGAAAATACCAAACTCCCAGTGCTGCAGCAGGAAACACCATGAAAAGTGGAGGATAAACAAAAGGCTTCACAGTCCACACGGGGAGACACTTAGACCCCAGTGGCCACAGTTTACATACAAAGAGAGAATTCAGCACTGCTGCCTCATGTGCATTGGAAAGCAAGAAAGAATGTCCTCCAGGTCACATAGATGCAGACCCAGCTTTGATGATCTCACTACAAAGGAAGCTAAAGCTACTGACAACAACATATATTTCAAGTGCCCATCCTCAGAGGAAGTTTCTCTAGAAGTCTTTAGGCCAGCACACCTCCATATTTGTGGAGTGTTTACCCTGTACCTTACTTTGGGATACTCCTCTACCACCTCCAAGTTTGTGACCTCCTAAATATTTTCCATTCCAGATATGTATTTACAGATTTTCTAACTCTTCTCCTCTAATTGTTTCTTATTTGGGGAGATGGTAACGTCAAGGCATTGTTCTGGATGAAAGTGGGAAGATTTTTGTGTAGCACATATTTGTATACACATTGGATTCATTTTCCAATTTTCCATTCCAAAAACTGAATCCCTGACACTAACATGTACCCTACAAAACTCTGACTACTAATCCTAATATGATGGAGAAAAATGACCCAAACTAATAGAAAAACAAGCAGTTCTGAAGAGGCATGGTGTATAGTCGGACTTGCCTTTTGCATGATAAAGTGTAGGTGTTATAAACCTAGTCAATTTTTAATTGAAATAGTTCTCCATGTGTTTTTTTTCCTTTGATATTTATTGTTTGTTCTTCAAAACATTACATAGTTCTTGACATGTCATATTTCACACTTTGATTCAAGTAGGTTATGAACTTCCATTTTTCCCCGTATACAGATTGCAGCATCCCATCAGTTACACATCCACTGTTTTGCATATTGCTATACTAGTGTCTGTTGTATTCTGCTGCCTTTCCTGTCCTCTACTATCTCCCATCCCCTCCCCTCCAATCCTCTCAATGTACCCCATCTGCTGTAATTCATTTCTTCCCCTTGTTTTCGTCCCCTTTCCGCTCACTACATCTTGTATTTAATTTTGTATAACCATGAGGGTTTCCTTCCATTTCCATGCAATTTTGCTTCTCTTTCCTTTTCCCTCCCACCTCTCACCCCTGTTTAATGTTAATCATCTTCTCATGCTCTTCCTTCCAACTCTGTTCTCAGTTACTCTCCTTATATCAAAGAAAACATTTGGCATTTGTTTTTTAGTGATTGGCTATCTTCACGTAGCATTATACGTTCTAATGCCATCCATTTCTCTGCAAATTGTATGATTTTGTCATTTTTTAATGCAGAGTAATACTCCATTGTGTATAAATGCCACATTTTTTTAATCCATTCATCTATTGAAGGGCATCTAGGTTGGTTCCACAGTCTTCCTATTGTGAATTGTGCTGCTATGAACATAGATTTATCAGTGTCCCTGTAGCATGCTCTTTTTGGGTCTATAGGGATTAGACCGAGAAGGGGAATTGCTGGGTCAAATGGTGGTTCCATTCCCAGCTTTCCAAGAAATCTCCATACTGCTTTCCAAATTGGCTGCGCCAATTTGCAGTCCCACCAGCAATGTACAGGTGTACCCTTTTCCCCACATCCTCGCCAGAACTTGTTGTCATTTGACTTCATAAAGGCTGCTAAGCTTACTGCAGTGAAATGGTATCTTAGGGTGGGTTTGTTTTGCATTTCTGTGAATGCACGAGATGGTGAGAATTTTTTGATGTACTTATTGATTGATTGTATGTCCTCCTCTGAGAAGTGTCTGTTCAGGTCCTTGGCCCATTTGTTGATTGGGTAATTCATTTTCTTATTGTTAATTTTTTTGATTTCTTTGTATAACTCTGGATATTAGGGCTCTATCTGAAGTGTGAGGAGTCAAGATTTGTTCCCAGGGTGTAGGCTCCCTTTTTACCTCTCTTATTGTTTCTTTTTCTGAGAAAAATCTATTTAGTTTTAGTAAGTCCAGTTTGTAGATTCTAGTTATTAACTCTTATGCTATGGGTGTCCTATTGAGGAATTTGGAGCCCGACCCCACAGTATGTAGATCATAGTTAAAGTTTTCTTCCATCAGATGCCGTGTCTCTGATTTGATATCAAGCTCCTTGATCCATTTTGAGTTAACTTTTGTGCATGGAGAGAGAAAGGGATTCAGTTTCATTTGTTACATATGGAATTCCAGTTTTTCCAGCACCATTTTTTAAAGATGCTATCCTTCCTTCATTTCATGCTATTAGCTCCTTTATCAAATATAAGATAGCTGTAATTTTGTGGATTGATTTCTGCGTCCTCTATTATGTACCATTGGTCCACCCACCTGTTTTGATACCAGTACCATGCTCTTTTTGTTACTATTGCTCTGTAGTATAATTTGAGGACTTGTATCGCTATACCGCCTGATTCACACTTTCTGCTTAGAGTTGTCTTTGATATACTGGGTTTTGTATTTTTCCATATGAATTTCATAATTGTTTTATCTATTTCTACAAGAAATGCCCTTGGGATTTTGATTGGCATTGCATTAAACCTATAGAGAACTTTTGGTAATATCGCCATTTTGATGATGTTAATTCTGCCTATCCATGAACAGGGTATATTTTTCCATCTTGTAAGATCTTCTTCTATTTCTCTCTTTATTGTTCTGTAGTTTTCATTATGTAAGTCTTTCACATCTTTTGTTACGTTGATTCCCAAGTATTTTATTTTTATTTTGAGGATATTCTGAATGGAGTGGTAGTCCTCATTTCCATTTCAGAGGATTTGTTGCTGATATACAGGAATGCCTTTGATTTATGATTGTTGATTTTATATCATGCCACTTTGCTGAATTCATTTACTAACTCTAATAGTTTCTTTGTAGACCCTTTTGGGTCTGCTTGGTATAGAGTCATGTCATCTGCAAATAGTGATAATTTAAGTTCTTCTTTTCCTAATTTTATGCCTTTAATTTCTTTCATTTGTCTAATTTCTCTGGCCAGTGTTTCGAGAACTATGTTGAACAGAAGTCTTGAGAGAAGGCATCCCTGTCTTGTTCCAGATTTTAGAGGGAATGCTTTCAATTTTTTCACAATTCAGAATGATACTAGCCTGAGGCTTAGCATAGATTGCTTTTACAATATTGAGGTATGTTCCTGTTATCCCTAGTTTTTCTAGAGTTTTGAACATAAAGGGATGCTGTACTTTGTTGAATACTTTTTCTGCATCTATTGGGGTGATCATATGGTTCTTATTTTTAAGTCTATTGATGTGGTGAATAACATTTATTGATTTCCGTATATTGAACCAGCCTTGTATCCCAGGGATGAATCCTACTTGATCATGTTGCACAATTTTTTAAATATGTTTTTGTATCTGATTCGCCAGAATTTTATTGAGGATTTTTGCATCTAGGTTCATTAGAGATATTGGTCTGTAGATTTGTTTCTTTGAAGTGTCTTTGTCTGTTTTATGAATCAGGGTGTTATTGGCCTCCTAAAATGAATTTGGAAGTTCTCTCTCTTTTTCTATTTCCTGAAATATCTTGAAAAGTACTGGTATTAGTTCCTCTTTAAAGGTTTTGAAAAACTCTGCTGTATACCCATTCGGTCCTTTTCTTTTCTTAGTTGGTAGTCATTGGATGGTTTCTTCTATTTCCTCAATTAATATTGGTCTGCTTAGGTTGTCTATATCCTCCTGACTCAATCTGGGCAGATCATATGACTTAAGACATTTATCAATGCCTTCACTATCTTCTAATTTATTGGTGTATAAGGATTCAAAATAATTTCTGATTATCTTCTGTATTTCAGAAGTGTCTGTTGTGATATTGCCATTTTCATCCAGTATGATAGTAATTTGAGTTCCCTCTTTTCTTCTCTTTGTTAACATGGCTAAGAGTCTGTCAATTTTATTTATTTTTCAACTTTTAGTATTGTCAAATTTTTCAATTGATTCTTTTGTTTTGATTTTATTAATTTCAGCTCTGATTTTAATTATTTCTTGCCTTCTACTTCTTTTGCTGTTGTTTTGCTCTTTTTTTCTAGGATTTTGAAATGAACTATGAGATCATTTATTTGTTGTTTTTTTTTTTTCTTTTTTTGAGGAAAGAACTCCAAGCAATGAATTTTCCTCTTAGAACTGCTTTCAATGTGTCCCATAGATTCTGATATGTTCCGTCTGTCTTTTTCATTTATCTCTAAGAATTTTTTTATTTTCCTCCTTGATGTCTTCTATAACCCATTGATCATTCAGTACGTATTGTTCATTCTCCAAGTGATGCATAAAGTTTCCTTCCTTCTTTTATTGTTGATTTTTCAGTTTCATTCCATTATGATCAGATAAGATGCCTGGTATTATCTATACTCCTTTATATTGTCTAAGTGTTGCCATGTGACATAATATATAATCTATTTTTGAGAGGTATCCATGTGCTGCTGAAAAAAAAGTGTAACTGCTTGATGTTGGGTGGTATACTCTATATATGTCTATTAAGTCTATGTTATTAATTGTGTTATTCAGTTCAATAGTTTCCTTTTTCAACTTTTGTTTGGAAGATCTGTCCAGTAGTGAGAGAGGTGTGTTGAAGTCTCCCATGATTATTGTATTGTGGTCTATCAGACTCTTGAACTTGAGAAGAGTTTTTTTGATGAACATAGCTGAACCATTGTTTGGGGCATATATATTTATGATTGTTATGTCTTGTTGGTGTATGGTTCCCTTGAGCAGTATGTAGTGTCCCTCTTTATCCCTTTTGCTTAACTTTGGCTTGACATCTATTTTATTTGATCTGAGTATGGACACTCCTGCTTGTTTCCGAAGTCCATATGAGTGATATGATTTCTCCCAACCTTTCAACTTCAGTCTATGTTTCTCTTTTCCTATCAAATGCGTCTCCTGCAGCAGAAAATTGTTGGGTCTTCTTTCGTGATCCATTCTACTAGCCTGTGTCTCTTAATTGGTGAGTTTAAGCCATTAACATTTAGGGTTACTATTGAGATATGGGTTGTTATTCCAGCCATATTTGTTTATTTATGTTACTAACCATGTTTTTTTTTCCTCTTTGATAATTTTTCCCCCCTTTACTGTACTACCTCCCACTGTTGGTTTTCATTGTTATTTTCCATTTCGTCTTCCTATAATGTTTTGCCAAGGATCTTTTGAAGAAAGGGTTTTCTAGCTGGAAATTCTTTTAACTTTTGTTTATCATGGAAGGTTTTAATTTTATCTTCCATCCTGAAGCTTAAATTCGCTGGATACACAATTCTTGGTTGGAACCCAATTTCTTTCAGTGTTTGAAAAATGTTATTCCAGGATCTTCTAGCTTTCAGAGTCTGTGTTGAAAGATCAGCTGTTATCCTGATTGGTTTACCCCTAAATGTAATCTGCTTCCTTTCTCTTGTAGCTTTTAAAATTCTCTCTTTATTCTGTATGTTTGGTATCTTAATTATAATATGTCTAGGTCTTTATCTCTTATGATTTTGCACATTCGGCATCCTGTAGGCTTCTATGATTTGGGATTCTGTCTCATTCTTCATGTCTGGGAAGGTTTCTCATATTATTTCATTGAATAGATTGCTCATTCCTTTGTTTTGCACCTGTATACCTTCCTGTATCCCAATTACTCTTAAGTTTGGTCTCTTCATGTTATCCCATATTTCTTGGATTTTCTGCTCATGGTTTCTTAACAGTCTTGCTGAGCTGTCTATGTTCTTTTCAAGTTGAAATACTTTGTCTTCATTGTCTGATGTTCTATCTTCTACGTGATCTACTCTGCTGGTAGTATTCTCAATTGAGTTTTTAAGTTGGTTTTTTGCTTCCTGCATTTCTATGATTTCTGTTTGTTTTTTTTTATAACCTCTATCTCCCTGTATAGTTGATCTTTTGCTTCTTGGATTTGTTTATGTAATTTATTGTTGAAGTGATCTTTCATTGTCTGATTTTGCTGTCTAATGTCTCCCTGTTGACTCAGATCATCGGAAGCAAGTATATCCTAAATTCTTTATCTGACATTCCATCTGCTGCAGATATTACCTCTTCTAATGTTGAGTTGAACTGCATTGCTTGTGGTCCTTTCTTTCCTTGTCTTTTCCTACTGTTCGCGTTTTTTTCTGTTTGGGGGAACTTTTGTGTTATTGAATTTTACCCCTAAATGTTTATATTGCTATTGTATTCATGAAAAGTCTCCCTCACAGGTGTGGGCGGTGGCTCTGCCCCTCCTCCAATTGGGGCAATGTGCCTACCACACCAGCAGCCCTCTGGACCTGTTCTGCCGGTCGGTAGCCTGTCCGCCTACCTTGCAGGAGCGGGCAGTTGCTCTACCCCTCTTCGGGCGCTTCTCCTGTTCAGCCAGTGGGTCACAGGTCCACTTACCTTCCAGGCGCAGGTGTCGGCTCTGCCCTTCCGCGTGCCGCTGGGCCTCTTCTGTCTGTGGATTGCAGGGCTGTCTACATTGCAGGCGCGAGTGGCAGCTCTGCCCCTCCCTAAACCGGGGCGATATATCTACCAGGCTGGTAGGTTGCTGGGTCTGTTCTGCCAGAGGGTGAGAGGTCCACCTGCTTTCCAGGCACGGGCAGTGGCTCGGCCCCTCCCCAAACCTGGTTATGTGTCTAGCACCGTGGCGGGGCCTAGCGCCTGGTCTGTCGGTGTTTGCAGGTCGGCCTACTTCGCAGGCGCGGGGGCCGGCTCTGCCCCTCTGAAGGCAGCTGGGCCTCTTCTGCCGGTGGGTCACAGGTTCACCTATCTAGAAGTTGCAAGGGGTGTCTCTGCCCCTCCGCGGGTTGCTGGGCCTGTACTCCCTGTGGGTCGCATGTCCGCGTTCCTTGCAGGCGCGCAGCGGCTCTGCCCAACCCCCAACCAGGGCGATGTGTTTTGTACCATTGTGGGCCGCTAGGCCTGTTCTACCGGTGGCTCGCAGGTCCGCCTATCTTACAGGCGCGGTTGGCGGCTCTGCCCCTCCCTTCTCCATGTGTTTTTAAAGTTAACAAATATGAGAATTCCTGTCTCCATTTCTCTGTACCCTATTCAGCACATGTATTTTTATATGCACATATAGAATCCTACCTGGTATCACACGTAGATACTTGTGAGGTTGCTGACTTGGCAAATACAAATTGTGAGAAGAGATCACTCCTCCTAAATGCTGTTGGAACTTACAAAACAAACTATGGGTGAGCTTCCTAGTTGAAAACATTATACTTAAATTGATGTTCAGAAAAGTGAAGATTTTTGGATTTGTGGATGATATATATTTCATGATGTATTTCGATTGGCATTTATATTGCTACATTTTAATGTATATGTGTGTGTGTGTGTGCATATATATATGTATAAACTCTCCAGATTTTTCAAAATATGAAATGTATGTGTCTTATTATATACTCCCTAAATTCATTGATGTTAATGAATGTGGATTTTTATTAAACTTTTCATAAGAATATTCTCTGGAATATTAATCCACCTGAAATATATATTTGTTTCCTAGTACTGAAAGCTAACTTCAGTGAATGGTACATACAAATCCTAATATTGCTACAGTAAATGACTCAGTTTAACATCAATGCAAGTAGATTCCTATGGGACATGATATGTACTTTGACGTTCATTTTTATTCAAAACTGGTACATTAATATTTCTTCAGTTTTTGCACATAATAGAATACATTTTTCATTCACAAATTCACAAATTCATAGGATTTTTTTTCACTTTCAATTACTTCCTGCTTCAGAACATATGTATTCCCCCAGGTTTCGTGACTGTTGTTTTAATGAGACTTCTTTCCAAGCACATTATTTTTGATTTCCATAATCATTTTAGAAGCAAAACTCACAGACACTTCATGATAAACCATAACACTAATATTACCATTAGATGTATAACTGGTACGAATGATTGTATGAATATCAATATAAGTTTTCCAGTATATATCCAGATATCAATTCAATCCATTATTTAAATTTGGAACCAGTTATATTATTTATTCACAGTATGGTCTATTCATGCATTATCTCTATATTCGTATAACACAGCCTATACCTATTTGTACCCACAATACTAAATTATATGTCTTCAAAATATTGCTCCCAGAAATGGTGGAAGAAATACTCATGTCATCTGATCTATATATACATTAATCACAGTAATATTGTGGAAACAAAAAGCAAGGTCACACTTATGATTGTATAAAATCCTAAATGAAAAGTGAGCATGGATTAAAAAAAAAATTCATATCCAGGTTGCCTAATGCTATCAAAGTGAATCCTATTGGGGACAACATATTTGTTTCTTCCTGAAATTACATATTCAACTTCAACCCTGTTGAAAATTTCTAATCCTATCACTCACTTTATACTTGTCCTGATTTCCTAATGTCTCTATTGATATCTGATTTCCTGTATTTTTTCCCCAGTTTATCACTGTGACTGACTCTTCACATGTGCTGACATTTACTTTCAGTCTCTACCCAAAACCCTATTGCTAAAGATCTTTTGGTCCAAATTCTATACACACTCTTCATTCTAAACCTACCGAATATCTTCCTAATCCACCAACTATCCCTTTTGGACCAGATGTTCTCTTCAACATTCAATCATCCAAAAGACAAGATCCTATGCCACTGTATATCAATTTATCTGAGACACCTGTGCAGAACATAATTGAAAGCTAAGAATCCCAATCATGGGGCCAATTCCCTTCTGTCCTTCAAAAATTACCTAGATTTCTTTTTTCATACTTATATTTCACCTATATATTCTTGAAAATATCGCAAAATCCCAATACCATTATTCATCCCAGAGAATGATTCCTAACCAAAATGGAACCTGTTATTAACCTTAACCATACAATGTTCCCTCAATCTAACTTTACAGAAGAGGAGGGACAGAATTGGTCTTCCAATACAGGAATGTAGGGGATCTTCCACCTCTGAGAACCTCAAAGTTCCATGCAGAAATGATCCCTGGAGAAGATTTAGGCAGCTATGAAGGACCTGAGAGAGCAAAAGTCATCTTCCATGGCAAACAACCCGGTCAGGATGAAGGGATGTGTCAGAATCAGCCTCACTCTTCTTAATGTAGAGAAGATGGACCAAACCAGGCCAGTGTGGACAGCTGTTCCCGGCTGCCTATGGTTGATATACAATTCTCAGTTGTGAAAGTATCACAGGAAATAGGGGCAGCCTCCATCTCATGGGAACCTTGGAAGCAAATTTTAGGACAAAGTGGTTTCCAAAGCAGTGACCTCATTCAGTTCACAAAGGAGGTGACCTTCCTCACTTCCTTGGTGATAGAACTCTCTGAACTTGGGATCCAGGAAGCCAGGCAACCAGAGGCAGTCCCAGTACCATTCCCAGTGGGCTCACTTATTTGGATTTACAAAGAACAGAGTCAGTCTTTCTTGGTACCTACTGATGTGAGAATGGCCAAATTTCAGGAGAGCTCAGAAGAGGGGCCTTTCCTGAGAAAGCAGTTAGTTGCTCACAGCTGGCTCCTGACCACTTCGCAGATTTGGCCAAGGAGACCAGATCTGAGACAGGACAGGACATTTCAGGGAACATAATAAGGCCCACAAGTCAGATGACACTCTGGATTGTCACAGACCTCTTTGGGGGAAGGAGGTGCCTTTGTGCGTGTGAGTGTGAGTTTGTGGTTTTGTCTCATGTTCTAAGAATAGGTAAAAAAGGTGGTTTGTTTGGTTTGGAGTGGACTGTTCCTAGTAAGTCGTTTCACAAAGTGAGTGTTTCTATGTCTGTGTATCCCACTGTGTCCGTGGTTGTCGACATTTGAAAAGAGAATTCATCAATGGATGTGTCCTGTTTAGTAGAATCCTTCCCAGCATTCATCCTGCCCAATTGATGAATGGACTGTGGCTTCCCTTATGGATGGAAAACACCTACTAATTTCCTAAGTTCCTGTTTTCTTCCTAAATCTGGCCACTCTCCAGAATAGGCTCATGGTTTTGTGTCCAAGATATGTACCACCTCCAAGATCTGTGACAAGGCCATGTAGTGGATAGCTAAAGGGAATGGCTAGCATCTCAAAAAACTCAGATATCTGTGTTACCAGGAAAGCCTCAGTGGAGAAACTCTGCTTTGGGCCTTTTGCTAACCAATTCTTCTCTTCCCCTGAATGTGAGGAAGGTCTTGGCCTCAGGACACAGTTTGTGAAGCCTGAAGAAAACAGTTTTAAAATGGAATTAAATGGGCATCACCTGTGGCTCTTTGTTAATTGCTTTGGAAATGGATGTGTCTGAATCAGTCTCTTGGCCCTGTGTTAGGCTGTGGCTTAGGTTCTCAGCACCTGATGGATCTAAAGAATGATCCCATGTGTGCATCCAAAACCAAAATGGGAAAAAGATCAGTCATTGTTGATGAAGTCTCTCGCCTTCCTCTCTTAGGTTCCTTACCACCATCAAGTGAGAATAGGGATCCTTTGAATCAAATGAGTTCTTCAAAGCCCTGCAAAGGCAATTGCATACATGCTTGTGTTTTCTCATGACTCCACATCACATAAAAAATCTATACCGACAGTCAGTAGGCCTCAAATTGGAGAAGCAGAGCAGTATTACTGGAAGGCATATTTGATCCCTCCTGGTTCACAGGAAGGGTGTACAATCCACCCTGACTTTAGGAAAATGATGGGCAAGCGAGCTTATTTGGACACTGTGTTGGGCTGCGCCCCTCATGGAAACATCCAGCCAGAGATTATGAGGAGGTCTATATGGAAGAAGATGAGGGCCATGTGGGAGTGTTTTGGTTTTAACTGTGGTTATTTGTGTGGCAGTTGGAAGCGATGACTGGGTCCACCTGGGCTTGAACTCCGGTGTGATACCCCATAGAGACTGAGTCCTGGAACTGACCTCAGAGAAGTATTGCCATGAATTGTGTTGGGATATTAGGAGGCCACACATGGGAGTCGCCATTGGAAACAGAGATCTTTTCCCAGGGTGGCTTTCCACAGAGCACTGGGAATCTCAGCCAGGGTATCACATAATTTTATTCTGAAACACTTGGCAGCCATAGTTGAGAGTCAAAACACAAATGCACTTAACATTGTAGACTTCAATGGGCCTGGCTTCATGTGGCATTTTGGCCACTTTTTTAGAAGCCTTAGCAGTTAGATTTCTCCAGAGCTTTCATTGAAATGAGCTTCTTCACCATTTAATGATTACTGAATTAAATGAAACACTCAGTGACTCCAACTTCAACCTTGAAAGATGGCCTCGATAAATACCATTAAATTTTTGAAATTCCCATATCTAGGAGGCAGTGGAGAACCATTGGATATCCTGTTGGTGATCATGAGTGTACCAGACAGTGCCTTGATTGGCTGGGTTTCACGAAAATGGTGTAGAACAGAGATGCCAGTAAGTTGGAGCCTGCTGAATAGTGGACCTAGAGCAAAGGTGGGCATGTGTGAGATAAAACATCTGTGTTGCTTCTATCTGGATTTGCCAATGGCTTCCAAATGCCTTGTGACTGACATGGTGTATCCAGCAGACCATTATATGTAAATGATTCTTGTTATATGGATAAGTTTCAGGGCAATGTTCAGAATCAGGTTGCTATGGTCAAGGTGGCAAGCTATGTTGGAAAGAAGCCTGGTTTGTGCATTCTCCTGCAGACCCTGTTCCACCACACGTGACAGAACTCCCTCCAGCACTGTGTCCCAGTTAAATTCCTTGTATTTCGTGAAGCAAATACTGAACTCCCAGTGCAGCAGCAAAAAACATCACAAAAATTGGAGGATGATCAAATGGCTTCAGAGTCCACATGAGGAAACACTGAGCCCCAAGTGGCCACAGTTGACCCAGAAAGAGAGAATTCATCAATGCTGCCTCATTTTCATTGGTAAATAAGAAAGCATCTATTCCAGGTCACATAGATGCAGACCCATCTTTTATGGTCTCACTACAAACGAAGCTAAAGCTCCTGACAACAACATATATTTCAAGAGCCCAACATCTGAGGCAGTTTTTCCAGAAGTCATTAGGATAGCAGAGCTCCATGTTTGTGGAATGTTTACATTGTCCCTTACTTTTGGAAACTCCCCTTCTACCTGCAAGGTTGTGAACTCCTGAGCATATTCAATTCCAGATATGTACTCACAGATTTTCTTACTCATCTTCTCTACATGTGTTACTTGGGACGAAGTTAAGGTCAAGGCATTGTTCTGGATGAGAGTCGGAAGATTTTTGTGTAGCACATATTTGCATACACATTGGATTCATTTTCCAATTTTCCTTTCGAAATTCTGAATCCCTGACACTAACCCATACCCTACAAGACTCTGACAACTAATTCTAACTTGATGGAGAAAAGTAACCCAAACAGAATAGAAATACAAACACATCAGAGGAGCCATGGTGTACCGTTGGAATTGCCTTTTCCATTATATAGGGTAGGAGTTATAAATCTAGTCAATTTTTTTGTTGAAAGAGTTGTCCATGTATTTTTAAACTTATCAAATATGTGAATTCCTGTCTCCCCCATTTCTCTGTATCCTATTCAGCACATATATTTTTATATGCACATATAGAATTGTACCTTGTATCACACATATATTCTTCTGAGGTGGCTGACTTGGCAGATACAAATTGTGAGAAAAGTTCAGTCCTCCTAAACACTGTTGGAACTGAAAATTCAACCTATGGGTGAGCTTTCTAGTTGAACAACATTATACACAAATCCATGTTCAGTAAAATGAATATTTTTGAATACGTGGATGATATATATTTCATGATGAATTTCGATTGGCATATATATTGCTAGTTTTTAATGTCTGTGTGTGTTTGTGTGTGTGTGTGTGTGTGTAGATATAGATATAGATATAGATACAGATATACACTGTCAAGATTTTTCAAAATATGAAATATATGTATATTTTGGCCACTCTTTGGGAAGCCTTACCTGTGAGAGTTCTCTAGAGCTTTCATTGAAATGAGGTTCCTCAACATTTAATGGTTCCTGAATGAATTGAAACCCACAGTGCCTCCAACTTCATCCTTGAAAAATTGCTCCATAAATACCTTGAAATTCCCCTGACCAGGTGGCACTGGAGAACCTTTGGATGTATTGTTGCTGATCATGAGTGTACCAGACAGTGCCTTGACTGACTCGGTTTCACGAAAATTGTGTAGAACAGAGATGTAAGTAAGTTGGAGAGTGCTGAGAAGAGGGCCCAGAGCTGTGGTGTGCAGGTGTATAATAAAATATCTGTGGTGGGGCCATGTGAGTCTGCCATTAACTTCTAAATGGCTTGTGGCTTACATGGTGAAGCTAGCAGACCCTTATATGTAAAGGCATCTTGTTATAAGGAAAGGTTTCAGGACAATGTTCAGAATCAGTTTGCTATGGACAATGTTGCAAGTTATGTGCGATAGAAGCCTGGTTGGTGAATTCTCCTGTAGACCCTGACACTCCACACGTGACAGAACTCGCTCCAGCACTGTGTCCCAGTTGAACTCCTTTTATTTCATGAAGGAAATACCAAAAGCCCAGTGCAGCAGCAAGAAACACCACGAAAATTGTAGGATTTCCAATTGGCTTCACAGTCAAGACGGGGAGACACTTAGCCCTCCGTGGCCACAGTTTACCTTCAAAGGTAGGATTGAGCACTGCTGCCTCATGTTCTTTGGAAAATAAGAAACCATGTCCTCCAGGTCAGATAAATGAAGACCCATCTTTGATGGTATCACTACAAATGAAGCTAAAGCTCCTGAAAAGAAAATATATTTCAAGTGCCCAACCTCACAGGCAGTTTCTCAAAAAGTCTTTAGGCCAGCAGAGTTCCATGATTGTGGACTGTTTATCCTGTCCCTTAATTTTGAAAACTCCTCTAAAATGTCCAAGCTTGTGAACTCCTGAGCATTTTCCATTCCAGATATGTATTCACAGATTTTCTAACTCTTGTCCTCTAATTGTGTCTTACTTGGGGTGAAGGTAATGTCAAGGCATTGCTCTGAATGAGAGTGGAAAGATTTTTTGTAGTGCATATTTGCATAAACAATGGATTCATTTTCCTTTATTTTCATTTGAATTACTGAATCCATGACACTAAAGCATACCCTACTAGACTCTGACTACTAATGCTAATATGATGGAGAAAAATAACCCAAACAGAATAGAAATACAAGCAATTCAGAGGAGGCATAGTGTATAGTTGGACTTGCCTTTTGCATGATAAAGGGTAGTTGTTAAAAATCTGGTTAATTTTTAATTGAAATAGTTCTCCATGTGTTTTGAAAGGTATCAGATATGTGAATTCCTGTCTCCCTTTCTCTGTTGCCTATTCAGCACATGTATTTTTATATGCACAAATAGAATCCTACCTGGTACCACACGTACATTATTGTGAGGTGGCTGACTAGGCAGATACAAATTTTGAGAAGAGATCACTCCTCCTAAACGCTGTAGGAACTGAAAATTCAACATTTGCGTGAGCTTCCTAGTTGAACAACATTACACATAAATCCATGTACAGTAAAATAAAGATTTTTGGATCTGTGTATGATATGTATTTCATGATGAATTTTGATTGGCATATATATTGCTACTTTTTAATATCTCTGTATGTGTTTTGTGAAAAATCTACACTCTATAGATTATTCAAAATATGAAATATATGTGTCTTATTATACACTCCTTAATTTCATTCATGTTCATGTATGAGACCAAGGCTCATGCAACAGCAAAAGACATTTATTGAGGATCCAATCCAGCATGCTGGTGCTCTGTGCTCACTAAAGAAGGGAGAGCAGCCCAGATCCCCGAGCAGGTGTTGAGCAGTGCTTAAGTACACAATTTGGGGAGTGTGAGACTTTACATATATCACAGTCTCCTTTAGCAAATCATCATACACTGTGGGAAAATGAAACAACAAATCCTAAACATGATTAGTTCATTCATTGGCTTGAACACGTCAGGCGGGAGTGATAGGTCAATTCTAAAGCGGGGTACACATTGAAATTGATTGATTTAGGCCCTGCGATGCATATGTGGTAGGCCACACAGGGTCCTAGGTTATTAAACAACCAGGCGGTCAGGGGGAATATTTACTGGGCAGTCCAGAAATTGTCCTACAATTTACAGGAATTTCAGGTTTTGCGTGTAGCATGGAAACTTAAAAATACCTGGTCCTTTACATTTTAAACCAGGCCTTGAAGATTAGAAACTTTACAACACCCGGTCTTTTACACTTTAACTTTAACACTTTAATTTCAATTGCTTTTACCCTTACAGATCACTCCTGGTTCAGAAGAAGGGTGTCCAAGCCACCCTGACTTTAGGCAAATGAGGGGCAAGGGAGCTTATTTTGGACACTGTCTTGGGCTGTGCCCCTCATGGAAACCTCCAGCCATATGTTATGATGAGTGTCTTTATGGAAGAAGATGAGGGCCATGTAGGAGTGTTTTGGTTTTAATTGTGGTCATTTGTGTGGCGGTTGGAAGAGATGACTTGGTCCACCAGGGCTTGAACTCTGCTCTGATACTCCTTAGAGCCTGAGTTCTGGAACTCACCTGAGAGAAGTATTGCCATGAATTGTGTTGGGATTATAGGAGGCCACACATGAGATTAGCCCTTGGAAACTGAGATCTAGGCCCAGGGTGGCTTTCCACTGAGCACTGGGAATCTCAGCCAGGATAACACATGATTTTTTTACTGAAAGACTTGGAAGTCATAGTTGACACTCAAAACACACATGTACCTCACATTGTAGACCTCAATGAGCCTGGCTTCATGTGACCTTCTGGCCACTCTTTGGGAAGCCTTGTCTGTGAGAGTTCTCCAGAGCTTTCATTGAAATGAGCTTACTCACCATTTAATGGTTCCTGAATGAATTGAAACCCACAGTGCCTCCAACATCATCCTTGAAAAATGGCTACATAAATACCATGAAATTTTTAATATTCCCATGACCAGGTGGCACTGGAGAAACTTTGGATATCCTGTTGCTGATCATGAGTGTACCAGACAGTTCCTTGATTGACTGGTTGTCATGAAAATGGTATAGAACCGAGATGTCATAAGTTGGAGCCTGCTGAGTATTGGGGCTAGAGCAGTGGACTATATGGTTGTGAATAAATATCTGTTGTGGGACCACGTGGATCGGCCATTGGCTTCCAAAATACTTGTGACTGACATGGTGCAGGCAGCAGACCCTTATATGTAAAGGCATCTTGTTATATTGAGATGATTCAGGGCAATGTTCAGAATTTGGTTGCTATAGTCAAGGGGGAAAGCTATGTGGGATAGATCCATGTTTTGAAAATTCTCCTGAAGACCCTGACCAATCACACGTGACAGAGCTCCCTCCAGAATTGTGTGCCAGTTGAACTCCTTGTATTTCATTAAGCCAATTCCAAACTCCCAGTGCAGCAGTAAGAAACACCACGAAAATGGAGGATGACCAAACGGCTTCACAGACCACACGGGGAGAAACTTAACTCCCAGTGGCCACAGTTTACCAAGAAAAAGAGAATTCAGAACTGCTGTCTCATGTTCATTAGAAAATAAGGAACCATTTCCTCCAGGTCACATAGATGCAGACCCACATTTGATGGTGTCACAACAAAGGAAGCTAAATCTCCTGACAACTTCATATATTTCATGTGCCCAACCTGAGAGGCATTTTCTCAAAGAGTCTTTAGGCCAGAAGTGCTCCAAGTTTGTGGAGTGTTTAACCTCTCCCTTACTTTTGGAAACTGCTCTACCACCTCCAATGTTGTGAACTCCTGAACATTTTCAGTTCCACATATGTAATCACAGGTTTTCGAACTCCTCTCCACTAATTGTGTCTTACTTGGAGCGAAGTAAATGTCAAGGAATTGTTCTGGATGAGAGTGGCAAGATTTTTGTGTAGCACATATTTGCATACACATTAGATTCATTTTTCTATTTTCATTTGAAATAATGATCCCTGACACTAACACATACCCTAATAGACTCTGACTACTAATGCTAATATGATGGATAAAAAGAAACGTAACAGAATAGAAATACAGGCCTTTCATAGGAGGCATGGTATATACTTGGATTTGCCTTCGGCTTTATCAAGGGTATGTATTATAAATCTTGTCAAATTTTAATTGTAATATTTCTCCATGAGTTTTATATATATATATATATATATATATATATATATATATATATATATATATATATATACTCTCTTGATTTTTCAAAATATGAAAAAAATGTGTCTTATTAAACACTCTCTAAATTCATTCATATTCATGTATGTGGATATATAATCAACTTTTCACAAGATTATTCTCAGAAACATTCAACCACCTGAAATACATATTTGTTTCCTCGTCCTGAGAACTAACTTCAGTGAATGGTGCTTACAAATCCTAATATTTCTACAGTAACTGACACAGTTTATCATCAAAGCAAGTAGATTCCAATGGACACGATGTGTATATTGATGTTCATTTTAATTCAACACTGGCACATTACAATTTCTTCTGTTTATGCACATCATAGGATATATATTTCCTCCACAGGTTAGCAAATATATAGGCATTTGTTTCACTTTCAATCACTTCCTGCTTCAGAACACATGCATTCCTCCGTGTTTCTTGACTGGTGTTTTCATGAGACTTCTTTCCAAACACATTATTTTCGATTTCCTTTATCAGTTTTGAAGCAAAACTGAAACAGACTTCATGATAAACCATCACTGTAATATCATCATAAGATGTATAACTGGTTGGAATGAATGATTATATATCAATAAAAGATTTTTTATACATTTTCTGATATCAATTCAATACATTATTTAAAGTGTAACCAGTTATATTATTTATTCACATTATGGTCTATTCATGCATTATCTCTATATTCATAGACACAGGGTACACCTCGTTGTACCCCCAATACTAATTTATACATTTTTAAAATATTGCTCCCAGAAATGGTGGAAGAAATACTCATGTCACCTAATCTACATATGCATGTTATCACAGTAATATTCTGGACACAAAATGCAAAAGTCACACGTATGATTGTACCAAAGCCTAAAGGGAAACTCAACATGGATTACTAAAAACATCCATGACCAGGTTGCCTAATGCTCTCAAATGTCAATCCTATTGGTGACTACATATTTGTTTCTTCATAAGATTATATATTCAACCTCAAAACTGTTGAAAATGTTTAATTTTTTTCACTCACTTGATACTCTTTGACTGATTTCCTAATGTCTCTATTGATATCTACTTTCCTACATATTTTCTCCAGTTCAACATTGTGACTGACCCTTCACAGGTGCTGACATTGACATTCACTCTCTAACGGAAACACTATTGCTAATGAACTTTGGTCCAAATACTATACTAGCTCTTCTTCCAAAACATACTGACTATCTTCCTGATCCTATCGACTATCACTTTTTGAGTGGATGTTCTCTACTGCATTCAATCATCCAAGGTGCATGGTCCTATGCCATTGTATATCGATTTTTCTGAAACATGTATGCAGAATGTAATTCAAAGCTACGTATCGCAATCAGTTGCCAAATGCACTTCTGAGCTTCAAATCTTACCTAGATTTCTGTTTTCATACGTATATTTCATCTCTATATTCCTATAAATATTGCAGGTTCCCAAGATCATTATTCATTCTGCAGAATGATTCCTAATCCAAATCAAACCTGCTATTTACGATAACCATACACGGTTGCCTCAATCTAACATTACAAAAGAGCAGGGACAGAGTTCGTCTTACAATACAGGAATGTAGGGTATCTTCAAACTGCTGAGAACCTGAAAGTTCGATGCAGAAATAATCCCTGGATAAGATGTCAGCGCTATGAAGGACCTGTGAGAGCAAAAGCCATCTTCAAAGGCAAACAATCTAGACAGGAAAAAGGAATGTGTATGCATCAGACTCTCTCTTTGTAAGGTAGAGAAGATGGACCTAACCAGGCCTGCGTGGAGAGCTGTTCTCAGGTGCCTATTTTGATATACCATTGAAACTAGTCAAATTGTCAAAGGAAGTAAGGGCAGCCTCCATCCAATGTGACCCGTGGAAGCAATGGTTAGGGCAAAGTTGTTGCCAAGGCAGTGACCTCATTCAGTTCCTGAAGGAAGTGACCTACCTAACTTCCTTGGTGATGGAACACTCTGAAATTTTGATGCAAGAAGCCAGGCACCGAGAGCCAGTCCCAGTCCCAGTCCCAGTGCACTCACTTGTTTGGATTTACCAAGTACAGAGTCAGACCTTCTTGGTACCTACTGATGTGAGGATGGCCAAATGCCAGGAGAGCTCTGAAGAGAAGCCTTTCCTGAGATAGCAGGTAGTGGCTAGCCGTTGGCTCCTCACAGCATCACAGAGTTTGCCAAGGAGACAAGATCTGAGACAGGAGAGGTCATTTTGTGGAGAACATAGTATGGCCCACCAGTCAGAGGACACTCCGGATAGTCACAGACCTACTTTTGTGAAGGAGTTGCCTTTGTTTGTGGATGTGAGTTTGCGGTTTTGTCTCATGTTCTGAGAATAGGTAGGAAATGTGGTTGGTTTTATTTGGAGTCGACTGTTTCTAGTAAGTCTTCTGACAAGGCGACTTTCTATGTCTGTGTATCCACTGTGTCCGTGGTTGTCGACATTAGAAAAGAGAATGCATCAATGGAGGTGTCCTGTCTAGTAGAAAGCTTCCCATCATTTATCCTGCACAATTGATGAATGGACTGTGGTTTGCCTTATGGATCTTAAATACCTACTAACATCCTAAGTTCCTGTTTTCTTCCTGAATTCTGGCCACTCTCCAGAATAAGCTCATGATGTATTGTCCAAGATATGTACCACCTCCAAGCTCTGTGACATGTCCATGTTCTTGATAGCTGAAGGGAATGGGAACATCTCAGAAAACTCAGATATCAGTGTGAGCAGTAAAGTCTCAGTGGAGAAACCCTGCTTTGGTCCATTTGCTTACCTTTGGTTCTGTTGCCTTGAATGTCAGGAAGGTCTTTGCATCATGCCACACCTTTGTGAAGCCTGAAGAAACAGATTTCAAATGGAAATGAATGTGCATCACCTGTGGCTCTTTGCTTAATTGCTTTGGAAAAGGATGTGTCTTAATCAGACACTAGGCTCTGTTTGAGGCTGTGGATAAGATTCTCAGCTCCTGATAGATGTAAAGAAGATCCCATGTGTGCATCCAAAACCAAAATGGCAAAAAGATCAGTCATTGTAGATGAAGTCTCCTGCCTTCCTCCGATAGGTTCCTGACCTCCATCAAGTGAGAATAGGGATTTTTTTTGGGTCAAATGAGTTCTTCAAATTCCTGCAGAAGTACTTGGGTTCTCTCATGATGCCAAATCACATAATGAATCTATACCTGACTGTCAGTAGGCCTCAAATTGGAGAAGCAGAGCAGCGTTAACGGCAGGCTTTTTTGATCACTCCTGGTTCACAGGAAGGGTGTCCAGGCCACCATGAATTTAGACAAATGAGTGGCAAGGGTGCATATTTTGGACACTGTCTTGGCTGCGCCCCTCATGGAAACCTCCAGCCAGAGTTTATAATGACTGTCTATATGGATGAAGATGAGGGACATGTGGGAATGTTTTGGTTTTAATTGTGGTCATTTGTGTGGCGGTTGGAAGAGATAACAGGGTCCACATGGGCTTGAACTCTGGTGTGATTCCTCTTAGAGACTGAGTTCTGGAACTGACCTCAGAGAAGTGTTGCCATGAATTGTGTTGGGATTTTAGGAGGCCACGCATAAGAGTTGCCCTTGAAACCCTAGATCTAGGCCCAGGGTGGCTTTCCACAGAGAACTGAAATTCTCAGCAAGGATATGGCATGATTTTATTCTGAAAAACTTGGCAGCCATAGTTAAGAGTCAAAAGACACATGGACCTCCCGTTGTAGACCTCAATGGGCCTGGCTTCATGTGACCTTTTGGCCACTGTTTGGGAAGCCTTGCCTGTGAGAGTTTTTCAGGGCTTTCATTGAAATGAGAGTCCTCCCCATGTAATGGTTCCTGGAAGAATGGAAACCCCAAAGTGCCTCCAACTCCAACTTCATTCTTGAAAAATGGATAGATAAATACAATGATGTTTTTGAAATTCCCAATGACCAAGTGGCACTGGAGAACCATTGGTTGTTCTCTTGCTGATCATTAGTGTTACAGACAGTGCCTTGATTGGCTGGGTTTCATGAAAATGGTGTGGAACAGAGATGCCAGTAAGTTGGAGCCTGCTGAGTAGTGGGCCTAGAGCAGTGGTGGGCAGGTGTGTGATAATACAACTGTGGTGTGGCCATGTGGATCAGCCATTGGCTTCCAAATAGCTTGTGACTGACTTGGTACAGCCAGCAGACTATTATATGAAAAGGCATCTTGTTATATGGAGAGGTTTCTGAGCAATGTTCAGAATCAGGTTGCGATGGTCAAGGGGGCAAGCTATGTGGGATAGAACCCTGGTTGGTGAATTCTCCTGCAGACCCTGACCCAACACACGTCACAGAACTCCCTCTAGCACTATATCCTAGTTGAACTCCTTGTATTTCGTGAAGCAAATACCAAACTCCCAGTGCAGCAGCAAGAAACACCACAAAAAGTTCAGAATGACCAAATGGCTTCACAGTCCACTCAGGGAGACACTAAGCTTCCAGTGGCCACAGTTTACCAACAAAGAGAGAAATCAACACCGGTACCTAATGTTCAATGGAAAATAAGAAACGATGTCCTCCAGGTCACATAGATGCAGATCCAGCTTTGATGGTCTCACCAGAAATGAAGCTAAAGCTCCGGACAACAAGATATATTTCATGTGTCCAAACTCAGAGGCAGTTTCTCAAGAAGGCTTTTGGCCAGCAGAGTTCCATGTTTGTGGAGTGTTTACGCAGTCACTTACTTTTGGAAACTCCTCTACCACCTCCAAGGTTGTGAACTCCTGAGCATTTTCCATTCCAGATATGTATTCACAGATTTTCTAACTCTTCTCTTCGAATTGCATCTTACGTAGGGTGAAGATAATGTCAATGGATTTTTCTGGATGAGAGTGGGAAGACTTTTGTGTAGGACATATTTGCATACATATTGGATTCATTTTCCAATTTTCCATTTGAAATACTGAATCCTGACACTAAACCATACCCTACTAGTGTCTGACTACTAATCCTAATATGAGGCAGAAAAATAACCCAAACATAATAGAAATACAAACAGTTCAGAGGAGGCATGGTGTATAGTTGGACTTGCCTTTTGCATTATAAAGGTTAGGAGTTATTAATCTAGACAATTTTTGTTGCAATAGTTGTCCATGTGATTTTAAAGATAACAAATATGTGAATCCTTGTCTCTCTTTCTCTGTAGCCTACTCAGCACATATATTTTTATATGCACATAGAGAATCCTACCTGGTACTACACGTACATTCTTGTGAGGTGGCTGACTTGGCAGATACAAATTGAGAGAAGAGATCACTCCTCATAAACGCCGTTGGAACTGAAAATTCAACCTATGGGTGAGCTTCCTAGAGAACAAAATTATACACAAATCTTTGTTCAGTAAAATGAATGTTTTTGGATCTGTGGATGATCTATATTTCATGGTGAATTTTGATTGGCATATATTGCTATTTTTAATGTCTCTCTCTCTGTGTGTGTGTGTGTGTGTATATATATATATATATATATATATATATATATATATATATATATATACACATATATACACACTCTCTCCATATTTTTCAAAATATGAAATATATGTGTCTTATATACACTTCCTAATTTCATTCATGTTCATGAACGTGGATTTATAATCAACGTTTCACAAGATTATTCTCAGAAAATTTCATCCACCTGAAATACATATTTGATTCCTAGTGCTGAAAACTAACTTCAGTGAATGGTGTATACAAATCCTAACATTTCTACAGTAACTGACACAGTTTATCATCAATGCAAGTAGATTCCTATGGGACATGATGTGTATATCGACGTTCATTTTTATTCAACACTGGGACATTACAATTTCTTCAGTTTATGCACATCATAGGATATATATTTCCTCCACAATTTAGCAAATTTATAGGCATTTGTTTCAATTTCAATCACTTCCTGCTTCAGAACACATGTTTTCCTCCATGTTTCTTGACTGATCTTTTCATGAGATTTCTTTCCAAACACATTATTTTCGATTTCCTTTATCACTTTTAAAGCAAAACGGACACACACTTTATCATAAACCATAACTATAATATCACTATTAGATGTATAACTGGTTGGAATGAATGATTTTATATCAATAAAAGATTTCTTATATATTTTCTGATATCAAATCAATACATTTTGTAAAGTGGAACCAGTTATATTATTTATTCACAGTATGGTCTATTCATGCATTATCTCTATATTAATAGACACAGGTTACACCTCTTTGTATCCCCAATACTAATTTATACATCTTCAAAATATTGCTCCCAGAAATGGTGGAAGAAATACTCATATCACCTGATCTACATATGCATGGTATCACAGTAATATTCTGGACACAAAATGCAAAATTCACACGTATGACTGTACCAAAGCCTAAATGGAAACTGAACATGGATTACTAAAAACATCCATGACCAGGTTGCCTAATGCTCTCAAATGTCAATCCTATTGGTGACTACATATTTGTTTCTTCCTAAGATTATATATTCAACCTCAATACCATTGAAATGTCTAATTTTTTCACTCACTTTGTACTTTGCCTGATTTCCTAATGTCTCTATTGATATCTACTTTCCTACATATTTTCTCCAGTTCAACATTGTGACTGACCCTTCACATGTGCTGACATTGACATTCACTCTCTAACCGAAACCCTATTGCTTATGAACTTTGGTCCAAATCCTATACTCACTCTTCTTCCGAAACATACTGACTATCTTCCTGATCCTATCAACTATCCCTTTTTGAGTGGATGTTCTCTACTACATTCAATCATCCAAGGTACAAGGTCCTATGCTATTGTATATCGATTTTTCTGAAACATGTATGCAGAACGTAATTCAAAGCTACATATCACAATCAGTTGCCCAATGCACTTCTGAGCTTCAAATCTTACCTAGATTTCTGTTTTCATACTTATATTTCATCTCTATATTCCTATAAATATTGCAGGTTCCCAAGACCATTATTCATCCCGCAGAATGATTCCTAACCCAAATCGAACCTGTAATTAACCCTAACCATACACTGTTGCCTCAATCTAAAATTACAAAAGAGCAGGGACAGAGTTCATCTTACAATACAGTAATGTAGGGTATCTTCCAACTGCTGAGAACCTCAAAGTTCGATGCAGAAATGATCCCTGGAGAAGATGTAGGCAGCTATGAAGGATCTGAGAGAGCAAAAGCCATCTTCCATGGCAAACAACCTGAACAGGATGAAGGGATGTGTATGCATCAGCCTTTCTCTTCTTAATGTAGAGAAGATGGACCTAACCAGGCCTGCTTGGAGAGCTGTTCCCAGGTGCCTATTTTGATATACCATTTTAACTAGTCAAATTGTCACACAAAGTAGGAGCAGCCTCCATCTAAAGGGACCCTTGGAAGAAACTGTTAGGACAAAGTTGTTGCCAAGAGAGGGACCTCATTCAGTTCCTGAAGGAAGTGACCTAGCTAACTTCCTTGGTGATGGAACTCTCTGAAATTGTGATGCAAGAAGCCAGGCACCGAGAGCCAGTCCCAGTCCCAGTCCCAGTGGGCTCACTTGTTTGGATTTACCAAGTACAAGTAAGACTTTCTTGGTACCTACTGATGTGAGGATGGCCAAATGCCAGTTGAGCTCTGAAGAGGGGCCTTTTCTGAGATAGCAGGTAGTGGCTAACTGCAGGCTCCTCACAGCATCACAGAGTTGGCCAAGGAGACATGATCTGAAAGTGGAAAGGCCATTTCGAGAGGAACATAGTATGGCCCACCAGTCAGAGGACACTCTGGATAGTCACACACCCACTTTTGGGAAGGAGGTGCCTTTATGTGTGTGGGTGTGAGTTTATGGTTTTGTCTCATGTTCTGAGAATAGGTAGAAAAGGTGGTTGGTTTGGTTTGGAGTCGACTGTTTCTAGTTACTCTTTTGACAAGGCAAGTGTTTCTATGTCTGTGTATCCACTGTGTCCATGGTTTTAGACATTAGAAAAGAGAATGCATCAATGGAGGTGTCCTGTCTAGTAGAAAGCTTCCCAGCATTCATCGTTCACAATTGATAAATGGACTGTGGTTTGCCTTATGGATAGGAAACAACTACTAACTTCCTAAGTTCCTGTTTTCTTCCTGAATTCTGGCCACTCTCCAGAATAAGCTCATGATTTATTGTCCAAGATATGTACCACCTCCAAGCTCTGTGACATGTCCATGTTCTTGATAGCTGAAGGGAATGGGAACATCTCTGAAAACTCAGATATTAGTGTGAGCAGTAGAGTCTCAGTGGAGAAACCCTGCTTTGGTCCATTTGCTTACCTATGGTTCTGTTGCCTTGAATGTCAGTAAGGTCTTTGCCTCAGGCCACCCCTTTTAGAAGCCTGAAGAAACAGTTTTCAAATTTAAATGAATGGGTATCACGTGTGGCTCTTTGCTTAATTGCTTTGGAAAGGGATGTGTCTTAATCAGACACTAGGCCCTGATTGAGGGGGTGGCTAAGATTCTCAGCTCCTGATAAATCTAAAGAAGATCCCATGTGTGCATCCAAAACCAAAATGGCAAAATGATCAGTCATTGTGGATGAAGTCTCTTGTCTTCCTGTGTTAGGTCCTGAACTCCATCAAGTGAGAATAGGATTCCTTTGGGTCAAATGAGTTCTTCAAAGTCCTGCAGAAGTGCTTGGGTTCTCTCATGATGCCAAATCACATAAGCAATCTATACCTGACATTCAGTAGGCCTCAAATTGGAGAAGCAGAGCAGTATTAACAACAGGCCTATATTATCACTCCTTGTTCACAGGATGGGTTTCCAGGTCACCCTAAATTTAGACAAATGAGGGGCAAGGGTGCATATTTTGGACACTGTCTTGGGCTGCGCCCCTCATGGAAACCTCCAGCCAGAGTTTATGATGAGTGTCTATATGGATGAAGATGAGGGCCATGTGGAAATGTTTTGGTTTTAATTGTGGTCATTTGTGTGGCGGTTGGAAGAGATGACTGGGTCTACATGGGCTTGAACTCTGGTGTGATTTCCCTTAGAGACTGAGTTTGGGAACTGACCACAGAGAAGTATTGCCATGAATTGTGTTGGGATTGTAGGAGGCCACACATGAGAGTTGCCCTTGAAACCTGAGATCTAGGCGCAGGATGGCTTTCCACAGAGAACTGAAAATCTCAGCAAAGATATCACATGATTTTATTCTGAAAAACTTGGCAGCCATAGTTAGAGTCAAAAGACACATGGACCTCACGTTGTAGACCTCAATGGGCCTGGCTTCATGTGACCTTTTGGCCACTGTTTGGGAAGCCTTGCCTATGAGAGTTCCTCAGAGCTTTCATTGAAATTAGCTTCCTCCCCATGTAATGGTTCCTAGATGAATGGAAACCCCAAAGTGCCTCCAACTTCATTCTTGAAAAATGCATAGATAAACACCATGAAATTTTTGAAATTCCCAATGACCAGGTGGCACTGGAGAACCATTGGATGTCCTGTTGCTGATCATAAGTATAACAGACAGTGCCTTGATTGACTGGGTTTCATGAAAATTGTGTAGTACAGAGATGCCAGTAAGTTGGAGGCTGCTGAGTAGTGGGCCTAGAGCAGTGGTGGGCAGATGTGTGGTAATACATCTGTGTTGTGGCCATGTGGATCTGCCATTGGCTTCCAAATGGCTTGTGACTGACTTGGTGCAGTCAGGAGACCATTATATGAAAAGACATCTTGTTATATGCAGGGGTTTCAGGGCAATGTTCATAATCAGGTTTCTATGGTCAAGGCGATAAGCAATGTGGGATAGAAGCCTAGTTGGTGCATTTTCCTGCAGAGCCTGACCCACCACACGTTACAAGACTCCCTCAAGCACTGTGTGCCAGTTGAACTCCTTGTATGTCATGAAGCAAATACCAAACTCCCAGTGTAGCAGCAAGAAACACCACGAAAAGTGGAGGATGACCAAATGGCTTCAAAGTCCACACGGGGAGTCACATTGCCCGAAGTGGCCACAGTTTACCTACAAAGAGAGACTTCAGCACTGGTGCCTCATGTTCATTGGAAAATAAGAAACCATGTCCTCTAGGTCACATAGATGCAGACCCAGCTTTGATGGTCTCACAACAAAGGTAGGTAAAGCTCCTGACAAAAACATATATTTCAAGTGCACAACCTCAGGGGCAGTTTCTCAAGAAGTCTTTATTCCAGCAGAGCTCCATGTTTGTGAAGTGTTTACCCTGTTCCTTACTTTTGGAAACTCATCAACCACTTGCAAAGTCGTGAAATCATGAGCATATTCAATTCCAGATATGTACTCACAGATTTTTTACCTCTTTTCATATAATTGTGAATTACTTAAGGTGAGGGTAAGTCAAGGCATTGTTCAGGATGAGAGTGGAAAGATTTTTTGTATCACAATTTTGCATACACTTTGGATTAATTTTCCTAGTTGAACAACATTATACATAAATCCATGTTCAGTATAATAAATATTTTTGCATCCGTGGATGATGTATATTTCACTATGAATTTCAATTGGCATACATATTGCTACTTTTTAATGTTTTTGTTTTTTTTGTATATATATATATATATCTCCTATCCAGATTTTTCAAAATATATGTGTTTTATTATACACTCTCTAAATTCTATTATGTTCATATATGTGGATGTATAATCAACTTTTCACAAGATTATACTCAGAAATATTCATCCACCTGAAATACATATTTGTTTCCTAATACAGACAACTAACTTCAGTGAACGATGCATACAAATCCTAATATTTCTACAGTAACAGACTCAGTTTTACATCAATGCAAGTAGATTCCTATGGGGCATGACATGTATTTTGATGTTCATTTTTATTCAAAACATGTACGTTGCTATTTCTTCAGTTTATGCACATCATATGATATATATTTCATCCACAAGTTAGCATATTTATAGGCATTTTTTTCACTTTCAATCACTTCCTGCTTCAGAACAAATGTATTCCTCCATGTTTCTTGACTGGTCGTTTCATGAGACTACTTTCTAAACACATTATTTTTGAAATACATAATCACTTTTGAAGCAAAAATCACACCCTTCATGATATAAAATAACCATAATATTACCATTAGATGTATAACTAGTTGGAATGAATGATAGTATTTCAATATAAGATTTCTTATATATTTTAAGATATCAATTCAATCCATTATTTTATGTAGAACTAGTTATATTATTAATTCACAGTGTGGTCTACTCATGCATTTTCTCTAGATTCATATACACAGGGTACATCTCTTTGTACCCCCAATACTAATTTATACATCTTCAAAATATTGCTTCAAAAAATGGTGGAAGAATTACTCATGTAACCTGATCTACATATATATTTTATCACAGTGATATTCTGGACACAAAACGCAAGGCTCACACTTATGTTTGTACCATAGCCTAAATGGAAATTGAACATGTATTACTATAAACATCCATGTCCAGGTTGTCTAATGCTCAATATCAATCCTATTGGTGACTACATATTTGTTTCTTCCTAAGATTATATATTCAAACTCAACCCTGTTGGAAATGTCTAATCCTATCACTCACATTATACTTTGCCTTATTTCCTAATGTGTCTATTGATATCTGTTTTCCTACATATTTTCCCCTGTTCATCATGAGACTGACTCTTCTCATGTGCTGACATTTACGTTCACTCTCTAACCAAAAACCTATTACTAATGAAATTTGTTCCAAAACCTATACTCACTCTTCTTCCTAAACCTACTGACTATCCCAGTTTGAGTGGATGTTCTCTTCTACATTCAATCATCCAAGGTACAAGGTCTTTTGCCATTCGATATCGAATTATGTGAGACAACTGTTCAGAATGTAATTCAAAGCTAAGTATCCCAATCAAGGGCAAAATGCCCTTCTGGGCTTCAAGTCTTACCTAGATTTCTGTTTTCATACTTATATTTCACCAATATATTCTTATAAATATTGCATGTTCCAATACCATTATTCATCTCACAGAATGATTCCTAACCCAAATGGAACATGTTATTTTTTTTTGGGGGGGGGAAATAGTACATAAATTTATTGCTCAAACATGCAAGGAATATTATGTGATAATTTAAATATTTTTGACTGGTGCTTAATAACCTAGACTATAATATTTGATTAAAAATGGTATGGAAATTTATATACAACATGCCCCCAAAACTTTTATGTATTTATCATTATATACAATATATTATGTATAATTATTTATCATTTTGTATCATTATTTTCCTTTATATATCCACTCATTTGGATGCTTTTTTTTAATTAATTTTTATTGTAGGTTGTTCAAAACATTACATAGTTCTTGATATATCATATTTCACACTTTGATTCAAGTGGGATATGAACTCCCATTTTTACCCCATATACAGATTGCAGAATCACTTCAGTTGCACAACCATTGATTTACATATTGCCATTCTGGAGTCTGTTGTATTCTGCTGCCTTTCCTATCCTCTACTATCCCCCCTCCCCCCTCCCCTCCCCTCTTCTCTCTCTACCCCCTCTACTGTAATTCATTTCTCCCCCTTATATTTTCCCTCCTTTCCCCTCACTTCCTCTTGTATGTAATTTTGTATACCCCTGAGGGTCTCCTTCCATTTACATGAATTTCCCTTCTCTCTCCCTTTCCCTCCCACCTCTCATCCCTGTTTAATGTTAATCTTCTTCTCATGCTCTTCTTCCCTACACTGTTCTTAGTTACTCTCCTTATATCAAAGAAGACATTTGGCATTTGTTTTTAAGGGATTGGCTAGCTTCACTTAGCATAATCTGCTCTAATGCCATCCATTTCCCTCCAAATTCTATGATTTTGTCATTTCTTAATGCAGAGTAATACTCCATTGTGTATAAATGCCACATTTTTTTTTATCCATTCGTCTATTGAAGGGCATCTAGGTTGGTTCCACAGTCTTGCTATTGTGAATTGTGCTGCTATGAACATGGATGTAGCAGTGTCCCTATAGTGTGCTCTTTTTAGGTCTTTAGGGAATAGACCGAGTAGTGGAATAGCTGGATCAAATGGTGGTTCCATTCCGAGCTTTCCAAGAAATCTCCATACTGCTTTCCAAATTGGCCGCACCAATTTGCAGTCCCACCAGCAATGTACAAGAGTACCCTTTTCCCCACATCCTCGCCAGCACTTGTTGCTGTTTGACTTCCGAACATGTTATTAACCCTAAGAATGCACGGTTCCCTCAATCTAATTTTACAGAAGAACAGGGACAGAGTTTGACTTTCAATACAGAAATGTAGGTGATCTTCCACCTGCTGAGAACCTCAAAGGTCCATGTAGAAATGATCCCTGGAGAAGATGTAGGCAGCTAAGAAAGACCTGAGAGAGCAAAAGTCATCTTCCATGGCAAACATCCTGGTCAGAATGAAAGGATATGTCTGAATCAGCCTCTCTCTTCTTAATGTAGAGAAGATGGACCAAACCAGGCCTGTGTGGAGAGCTGTTCCAGGAGCCTATGGTTGATCTACCATTCTAACTTGTGAAAATTTCAAAGGAAGAAGGGGCAGCCTCCGTTTCATTGGTCAATTGAAAGCAACTGTGAGGACAAAGTGTTTGCCAAGGCAGTGACCTCATTCAGTTCCTTAAAGAAATGACCACACCTCACACTTTTGGTGATGGAACACTGTGAACTTTTGATCCAGGAAGCCAGGAACCCAGAGTCAGTCCCAGTCCCAGTCCCATTGGGCTCGCTTTTTTTGATTGAACAAGGACAGAGATATTATTTTTTGGTCCTACTGTTGTGAGGATGACCAAATGCCAGGAAAGCTCTGAAAACTGGCCTTTCCAGAGAAAGCAGGTAGTGGCTCATCGCGGACTCCTGACAACTTCACAGAGTTGGCTAAGGAGACCAGATCTGAGACAGGACAGGCCATGTTGGGGGAATATATTATGGCCCACGAGTCAGACCACCCTCTGGATAGTCACAGACCTACTTGGGGGAAGGAGGTGCCTTTGTGGTTGTGGGTGTGAGTTTTTGGTTTTGTCTCATGTTCTGAGAATAGATAGGAAAGGCGGTTTGTTTGGTTTGGTATGGACTGTTTCTAGTAAGTCATGTGACAAGGCGAGTGTTTCTATGTCTGTGTGTCCCACTGTGTCCGTGGTTGTAGACATTAGAAAATAGAATGCATCAATGGATGTGTCCTGTCTAGTAGAAAGCTTCCCAGTATTCATCCTGCCCAATTTATGATTAGGCAGAAGATTGCCTTATGGATGGGCAACACCTGCTATCTTCCTAATTTCCTATTTTCTTCCTGAATTCTGGCCACACTCCAGAATAGGCTCATGGTTTTGAGTAAAAGATATGTACCACCTCCAAGATCTGTGATATGGCCATGTACTGGATAGCTGAAGGGACTGGCGAGCACCTCAGAAAACTCAGATATCAGTTAGACCAGAAAAGTCACAGTGGAGAAACCCTGCTTTGGGCCTTTTGCTTACCTATTTTTCTTTTGCCCTGAATGTCAGGAAGGTCTTTGCCTCCAGCCACCCCTTTGTGAAGCCCTAAGAAACAGTTTTCAAATGGAAATGAATGGGCATCACCTGTGGCTCTTTGCTTAATTGCTTTGGAAAGGGATGTGTCGGAATCAGCCTCCTGGCCCTGTGTGAGGCTGTGGCTTAGATTATAAGCACCTGATGAATCTAAAGAAAGATCCCATGTGTGCATCCAAAATCAAAGGGCAAAAATTGCAGTCATTGTGGATGAAGTCTCTAGCTTTCCTCTGTAAGGTTTCTCACTTCAATCAAGTGAGAATAGGGATCCTTTGGGTCAAAAGAATTCTTCAAATCCCTGCAAAGCTTGCCCATGTGTGCTTGGATTTTCTCATGACTCCAAATCACATAAAGAATCTAAACCCCACAGTCAGAAAGCCTCAAATTGTAGAAGTGGAAAAGTATTAATGGCAGACCTATTTGATTACTCCTGGTTCACATGAAGGGTGTCCAGGCCACTGAGATTTTAGGCAAATGAGGGACAAGGGAGCTTATTTTGGACACTGTCTTTGACTGTGCCCCTAATGGAAAACTCCAGCCAAAGGTTATGAAGAAGATGAGGGCCGTGTGGGAGTGTTTTGGTTTTAATTGTGGTCATTTGTGTGGCAGTTGCAAGAGATGATTGGGTCCACCTGGGCTTGAACTCTGGTGTGATTCCCCTTAGAGACTGAGTTCTGGAACTGACCTCAGAGAAGTATTGCCATCAATTGTTTTGGGATTTTAGGAGACCACACATGAGAGTGGCCATTGGAAACTGAGATCTAGGCCCAGATTGACTTTCCACAGATCACTGGGAATCTCAGTGAGGAAATCACATTATTTTATTCTGAAAGACTTGGCAGCCATAGTTGAGAGTCAAAAAACACATGGACCTCACATTGTAGAACTCAATAGGCCTGGCTTCATGCGACCTTTTGGCCACTCTTTGGGAAGTCTTGCCCTTGAGAGTTCCCCAGAGCTTTCATTGAAATGAGCTTCCTCACCATTTAACAGGTCCTGAATATATTGAAATCCACAGTGCCTCCAACATCATCCTTGAAAAATGGCTAAACAGATACCATGAAATTTTTGAAATTCCCAAGACCAGGTGGCACTGGAGAACCTTTGGATGTCCTGATGCTGATCTTGAGTACACCAGACAGTGCCTGGATTCACTAGGTTTCATGAAAATTGTGTTGAATAGAGATGCCAGTACGTTGGAGCCTGCTGAATAGTGGGCCTAGAACAGTGCTTGGCAGGTGTGTGATAAAACATGTGGTGGGGCAATGTGGATCTGCATTTGGCTTCCAAATGGCTTGTTACTGACATGGTGCAGCCAGTAGATACTTCTGTGTAAAGGTATCTTGTTATATGGAGAGCTTTCAGGGCAATGTTCAGAATCAGGTTGCTATGGTCAAGGGGGCTAGCTATGTGGGATAGAAGCCTGGTTGGTGCATTCTCCTGCAGACCCTGACCCACCACTCATCACAGAACTCCCTCCAGCACTGTGACACAGTTGAACTCCTTGTATTTCGTGAAGCAAATACCAAATCCCCAATGCAGCAGCAACAAACACCACGAAAATTGGAGGATGACCAAATGGCTTCACAGCCCACACTGGGAGACACTTAGCCCCCAGTGTCCACAGGTTACCTACAAAGTGAGAATTCAGCACTGCTGCCTCATTTTCATTAGAAAATAAGAAACCGTGTCCTCCAGATCACATAGATGCAGACCCAGGTTTGATGGTCTCACTACAAAGGAAGCTAAAGCTTGTGACAACAAGATATATTTCAAGTGCCCAAATTCAGAGGCAGTTTCTCAAGAAGTCTTTAGTCCAACAGAACTCCATGTTTGTGGAGTGTTCACCCTGTCCCTTACTTTTGCAAACTCCTCTACCACCTCCAAGGTTTCAAAATCCTGAGCATATTCCATTCAAGATGTGTTTTCACTGATTTTCTAACTCTTCTCCTCTAATGATGTTTTAGTTGGAGCGAAGGTACTGTCAAGGCATTGTTCTGGATAAGAGTGGAAACATTTTTGTGTAGCACATGTTTACATACACATTGTATTCATTTTCCAATTTTCCATTTGAAATACTGAATCCCTGACACTAACCCCTACCCTACTATATTCTGACTACTAATACTAATATGATGGAGAAAAATAACCCAAACAGAATGAAAATACAACCATTTCAGAGGAGGCATGGTGTATAGTTGGACTTACCTTTTGCATTATATAGGGTAGGATTTATAAATCTAGTCAATTTTTTGTTGAAATAGTTCTCCATGTTTTATTTAAAGTTAACAACCTATGAATTCCTTTCTCCCTTTCTCTGTAGCCTATTCACCACCTGTATTTTTATATGCACAGATAGAATCCTACCTGGTACCACACGTACATTCTTGTGAGGTGGCTGACTTGGCAGATACAAATTGTAAGGGATCACTCCTCTTAAACGATGTTGGAACCGAAAATTTAAATTATGGGTGATCTTCCTACTTGAACAATATTATTCATAAATCCATGTTCAGTAAAATAAATATTTTTCTATCTGTCGATGATATATATTTCATTATAAATTTCAATTGGCATATATATTGCTGTTTTTAATGTGTGTGTGTGTATGTATATATATATATATATATATATATATATATATATATATATATATATATACTCTCCAGATTTTTCAACAAATGAAATATGTGTCTTATTTTACACTCATCAAATTCATTCATATTCATGTATGTGGATTTATAATCAACTTTTCACAAGATTATTCTTAGAAATATTCATTCACCTGAAATACATATTTGTTTCCTAGTACTGAAAACTAACTTCAGTGAATGGTGCATAAGAATCCTAATATTTCTACAGTAACTGACCCAGTTTAGTATTAATGCAAGTAGATTCCAATCGGACATGATGTGTATTTTGACGTTCATTTTTATTCAACACTGGTAGATTAGTATTTCTTCAATTAATGCACATCATAGGATATAAATTTCATCCACAAGTTAGGAAATTTATAGGCATTTGTTTCACTATCAATCACTTTCTGCTTCAGAACACATGTATTTCTCCATGTTTCTTGACTGGTCTTTAAATGAGAAAAGGGATGGACAAGGCAAGGAAAGGCACCTAAGATAGCACCGAATACAGGGAAACAGTCCTATTTGGTTGCAACCAGATTTAAAGGGCATTGCTTCTGTTGTAATCAGTTACTTCCCTGAACCCCAAGTTTAGGTTGTTTCAGAATTTTGTACCCAACATGTAAGGGAGCGGCTCAGAAGTTCACAGTCTGCAGAAGTTCAGAGAAAGCAGTTTTTGTTTCTGTTTTTTTTTCTCTGTTCTGAGCAAGTTAACATTTTAAGGACACCTGGGAGGGGGAGAGCTTTTTTCTTCTCTTTTTTTTTTCTCCCTGCCAGCTGTTACCATGGAGTCCAGTTGGTAACTTCTTTATCTTAGAAATGTAGCCATCTCTGTGAAGCCTCAATTTGAGGCCAGAGGCCTTGTTCACATATTGCCAGCATTGTGACTGACTCTATCCAAACACATTATTTTGGATTTCCATAATCGCTTTTGAAGCAAAACTAACATATCTTCATGATAAACCATAACCATAATATTAATATTAGATGTATAGCTGGTTAGAATGAATGATTGTAAATCAATATAAGATTTCTTATATATTTTCAAATATCAATTCAATCCATAATTTAAAGTGGAAACAGTTATATTATTTATTCACTGTATGGTCTATTCATGCATTATCTCTATATTCATGGACAAAGTGTACACCTCTTTGTACACCCAATACCCATTTATATGCCTTCAAAATATTGCTCCCAGAAATGGTGGAAGAAATACTTGTGTCACCAGATCTACATATATATTTTATCACAGTAAAATTCTGGACACAAATGCAAAGGTCACACTTAGATTGTACCAAAGCCTAAATAGAAAGTGAGCATGGTTTACAAAAATCATCCATGTCAAGGTTGCCTTATGCTCTCAAATGTCAATCCTATTGGTGACTACATATTTGTTTCTTCCTAAGATTATATATTCAAACTCACCCTGTTGAAAATGTCTAATTGTATCACTCACTTTATACTTTGACTGATTTAGTAATGTCTTTATTGATATCTGCTTTCCTACATATTTTCCTCAGTTCATTATTGTGACTGTTCTCATGTGCTGATATTTATATTCACTCTCTAACAGAACCCCTATTGCTAAAGAACTTTTGTTCCAAATCCTATACTCAGTCTTCTTCCCAAACCTACCGACTATCTTCTTAATCCTACTGGCTATCCCTTTTTGACTGGATTTTCTCTTATACATTCAATCATTCAAGTAATGTTCGTGCGAGCATCAGAGGTAGAGACCACGAAGAGACTGTCTCATGCAACAGCAAAAGGTTTATTGGAGGTCAAGCATGCTGGGGCTCAGAGCTCACAGAAATAGAGCAGAGAGCCCTGAGAACAGCTTAAGCAGAGCTTATATTCTTTTCTTGGAAAGGGCAGGGACGGAAGTTTATTGATGGGTCACGGTGAGTGGGCGGTTTGCATGTAAACGGGTGAGGGAATACATTCTGCAATTTGGCAGTTGGGGACAGCACATTCTGGGAACAAAATTAGCAAACAGTTCTCAATATTTCAACAGTGTTTTTGTTAAGCATACAGAAAAATAGGAAGTTACAAGTACCTATTTTGTTAACCTTTCATTCCCCACTTCTTCTTCTGGCTACTTATAATTATAAAAGTGATCAAGGCTGGTGTCACATTCTATGTCTGCAAGTGGGTTATTACCATAAGTTTAACTTGTCCAATTTGAGCTTGGAGAAAAAAAATTACACGTTTGAGCAAACAGGGTTTTATACTTTGCAGTAATATGAGGATTATTATTGGACCGGCCATGGTTGATAAAAACATAGTTAACCAGAGGGAATGTATGGATCAGAATCAAACCACCCTTTTTGGGCCTCTCTCAGTGACGCTCTTCAAGGTGTCTTTTTAATTTACTCATAGATTTTTTTTACAACTCCAGTATGGTCGGCATAAAAACAATATTTTTCCCTCAATGCAGCACAAAGGCCCCCTTCTCTCATGAATGGGCGGTCCAACCCTCGACTGTTCTGTAAAACAACTTCAGACAGAGAGGATAAATATTCCTGCAAAGCTGTGATGGAGGTTTCTACTATCTTTAAGTTTTGTTCTATTGCTGCTTCTAATTGGGTCATTTGTTGTGTCCCATGGACTAGGGCACGGGTTTCTGTGCCCACCCCTGCAGCAACTCCTATTCCTAATAGGATGGCTAAAGTTAGGGATATATGTTCCCAGCGGAACCGTGTTGTATGCCCGCCTGTTTGAATTTCAAATGAACCTGCATCATTATAGAGCACTCTGGGAAACATCTGCACCATTACACAATTAATCACATCTGTTGACCATTGCATGAAAACATAAACAATGTTTAAGTATATAGAATTATACTGTTGTAGGGACAGACAAGGCAAGGCACCTAAGATAGCAACGAAAACAGGGAAACAGTGCTATTTGGTTGCAACCGGATTCAGAGTGCATTGCTTCTGTTGTAATCAATTAACGCCCTGAACCCCAAGGTTAGGTAGTTTCAGAATTTTGTACCCAACATGAAAGAAAGGGGCTCAGAAGTTCACAGTCGGCAGAACTTCACAAAAAGATTTTTTTTTCTGTTATTTCCTCTGTTCTGGGCAAGTTAACTTTTCAAGGACACCTGGGAGGGGGAGAGCTTTTTCTTCCTTTTCTTTTATCCTCCTTCAGCTGTTACCATGAAGCCCAGTTGGTATTTTTTATTTTAGAAATGTAGCCATCTCTGTGAAGCCCCAGCTCAAGGCCAGAGGCCTTGTTCACATATTGTGTGAAAAACTATTAAGGGGTTGTCTAGCTTAGAAGTGCTGATTTTTCCAAGCAGTGGCCAAGTATAACAGGGCAACAGAAAAAGAGCAAGTTTATCTACACTGAAATCTTTTATAGGGACTCTTTTGCTGAAAGTTCTAAAGTCATCCATGGTGAAGACTTCTGGAGAAGTTCAGTTAAGATTTTTCTGTGGGCCTGGAATAGAGGGGAAAGACGGGGAAGGCGAGGAATGAGAGCAGCTCCGGGGATCTGAGAATGAGAAAAGAGAGATGAAAAAGCATAATGGAAAAGGGGTTTGGGATTTTCCTAGGAACAAAATCTTGAGCAGTAGAACAGGTAGAACAGAGGGGAAGACGGGAGTGAGTATCCCAGAAAGCCTGGGAGGGATTTTAAATTCTTAGTAACCTGTTTTCAGTGATGACAAAGCAACTTTAAAGGCCATTTTTATTACATCTTGGATAGGGGTCTGAGGGCTCTTCTGAGGGTTACCTGGTAAGAGGACCTGGGGAGACCGGGTGTAGGCACTGACAGGAGAAGAGAGGAATGAGTGTTTAGAGGGGTACCTCAGTACCTGCTACCTCAGCAAGGGAGCAATGATCTGAGAACTGGCGGAGGTTTGGGTTTTTGATCTAGTAACTGGAGGAGAGAAATCAGGTTGCTGAGGTGGGACTGACAGTAGAGAGTCTGGAGCAGAAGCCTGAGGGTGAGGATCTATTGGAGATGCATAGTTCAGGAAGTGAGCGAAGGAGGTAAAAGGCCTCCACATAGGGGAATTTCCTTTCATCCTCTTGAGCACTTGCAGAAGTTAAAAAGGTAACACAGAATTTGAGGATCTAGAGACTCCTCTGGGGGCCATCAGTTTTGGTTGTCTAATTGGTAATATGGCCAATGCTGTGTACTGAATTTGATGAGGATTTTGCGTTCCACCAGGCAGCCCCTGTATGCTCAAATCCCCATCACTTACAGAAGAAGTTGGCTTTCCCTCCACACAGCCATGGCTGTTTGTGGCTTTGATAGTCTGCTGGGCAAACATACTAATCTAGTCTAGCCAACCTGCATCTGGCTCATGTGTCCCTAAATCCCTAATGTTTGTTTCCATTATCTATGGTATGGAAGGGATTTAATTGAATTTTAGTGGGATTTTCATCAGCGATATCCTAATAGGAAAGACTTATAGCCAGCTGACAAATATCTGGGTGGAGAGCTAGCCACCAGGTCCCTAAGGGAGCTGTATACGAGTTAGAGCATACTTCTTGTCTAGTAGGATTTGTGATAAGCCATCGCTGCTGAACGGGCTGATGAGCGTTAGGTGTACTGGTGGCCAAGGGGAGAGTCTACAGCCTTATCCACATAGCGAATATGCAATTTGAAATGGTTACCAGTCTTTCCCAGTTTCCAGACAGAGTCTGGACCGGGCGCAGGCTTGAGATGAGAGGCATGGATCCAGGAAGTGTTTCCGTCTACTTTTACCGCTGTAGGTGTTATAATTAGCACCTGGTATGGTCCTTTCAAGCAGGGTTCCAGGGATGACACCTGATGTTGTCTTATGTAGATGAAGTCCCTTACTTGATATCAATGTGGAGTCCCCTTCTCCCCAGGTTGCAAGGCAGTTGTCAGCTGTTTTCACCGGTATCATTGAGTTCTTTCAAGAGATTTAATTCTGTCAAGCAAGGGGGTGTGGAAGGCATCGTTAGGTCTTAGAGTTGGGGTTACATGCCTTACCGGAGGAGGTGCACCATAGAGAAATTCATAGGGGGTGAGTTTACACAAAGAAACAGAGGGAGTATTTCTTGCATGAAACAGTGGATAAGGCAGGGGCATAGTCTAATATTTTATGCCGGTCTCTAAGCTTAATTTCGTTAAGGTCTCTTTAATGGTTCAATTTATTTTTTTTCCTGTCCTGAGCTCTGGGGTCTAGAAGCACAATGTAACTTCCAATTAATCCCCTGGGTCCTGGCTAAGCCCTCACTTACCCGGGCCATGAACACCGTTCAATTATCAGACCCTATTACCTTAGGCAGGCCTTGTCTTGAAAAAATATCTTAATATCTTTCAGGATCTTCTTGACCACCGTTTGAGCCGGTTTTTTTTTTTTTTTTTTTTGTGAGAAAGGATTCAATCCATCCTGAAAATTTATCTACAAAGACTAGGAGATATATAAGTCTATACCTTGCTGGCTTAATTTCAGTAAAGTCTACTTCCCAGAATTGTTCTGGTCTTGTTCATCGTAGGTGCTTTCCTGCAGGAAGCTTGGAAGGGTAAGCATTAACCAATTGACAGAACCGACAGGCTTTTGTTACCCGTTCAGTTATTTTTTTTCACTGTGAGTAAGTTAGTCGAAATCTCTGTTCCTGATCTTTCAGGAATGCCTGCAGTTTCTTTGAACCAAGGTGAGTAAGTTGATGTACATTTTTAACGTAGTGTAGGGCTTTCTGAAATTGCAGGCTGGGCTCAGTGAAGTTGAGGAGTTCAGTGTCAGTGTTCTTAAATGTTATCAAAAGCTTGCTGGTGCTCAAGGGTCCATTGGAAATGGGCATCCTTATTTAACAACGGGTATAAAGAAGCAGCTAAGAACACAAACCCAGGTATCCATAACCTGAAAAGGCAGCAGTCCCAAGAAACTCTCTGTGTTGTCTCCTGTTAGATGGAAGTGGTATCTGCACAACGGTTTGTTTTCTGGGCTCAGTGAGCCATCATTTCCGCCCCTAAGGGAATAACCCAGGAAGATTACTTCTTGCTGGCAAATTTGGGCCTTTTTGGCAGAAGCTCTATACCCGAGTTGAGCAAGCTCGGATAATAGTGCTTGGGTCCCAGACTCACAGTTTTCCTTGTTGTTAGCTGCCAGTAGCAGGACATCCACATATTGAAGCAGGGTGACTTTGGGGTGCGTAATTCTGAAGTTGTTGAGATCTCTGTGGAGGGCTTCATCAAAAGACTGGGGGAGGTTTTGAACACCTGTGGGAGTCTAGTCCAAGTTAGTTGACCAGAAGTTCCGTTATCTGGGTCTACCCACTCGAAAGCAAACAGCAACTGACTATCTTTATGCAGAGGCAAGCAAAAGAAAGCATCTTTTAAGTACAGAACAGTATACCATTTTCACTCAGCAACAGCAAAGTGTTTATTGGGGTTCCAGCATGCTGGGGCTCAGAGCTCACTTGACTAGAGCAGACAGCCCTGAGAACAACTTAAACAGAGCTTATATAATTTTTTGGAGAGGGCAGGGAGGGAAATTAATTGATGGGTCAGGGCAAGTGGGCAGTTTTTGTGCAACCGGGTGAGGGAGTACACTCTGCAGTTTGGCAGTTTGGGACAGCACATTTTGGGAACAAAATTAGCAAACAGTTCTCAAGATTTCAACAGTGTTTTGTTAAGCATAAAGAAAAACAGGAAGTGACAAATACCTATTTTATTAACCTTTCACCAAAGCAAAATGAAAAGTGAGCATGGATTACTAAAAACAACCATGTCCTGGTTGCCTAATGCTCTCAAATGTCAATCCTATTGGTGACTACATATTTCTTTCTTCCTAAGATTATATATTCCACCTCAACCATATTGAAAATGCCTAATCCTATCACTCACATTATACTCTGTCTGATTTCCTAATGTCTCTATTAATATCTGCTTTCCTACATATTTTTCCCCAGTTCATCATTGTGACTGACTCTTTATATGTGCTCATATTTACTTTCACTCTCTACCCGAAACCCTATTGCTAATGAACCTTTTGTCCAAATCCTATACTCACTCTTTTTTCTAAACCTACTGACCATCTTCCTATTCCTACCGACTATTCCTTTTTGACTGGATGTTCTCTTGAACATTCAATCATCCAAGGTACAAGGTCCTATGCCATTGCATATTGATTTATCTGAGACATCTGTGCAGAACATAATTCAAAGCTAAGTATACCACTAAAGGGCCCAATGTCCTTCTGGCTTCAAATCGTACCTAGAATTTTGGTTTCATACTTATATTTCACCTATATATTCTTGTGAATATCGCAGGTACCCAATACCATTATTTGTCCAGCAGAATAATTTCTAACCCAAATAGAATATGTTATTAACCCTAACCATACACTGTTCCTCAATCTAACTTTGCAGAAGAGCAGGGACAGAGTTGGTCTTACAATACAGGAATGTACGGGATCTTCCACCTGCTGAGAACCTCAAAGGTTGATGCAGAAATGATCCCTGGAGAAGATTTAGGCAGCTATGAAGGGCCTGAGAGAGCAAAAGTCATCTTCCAAGGCAAACAACCTAGTCAGGATGAAGGGATGTATCTGAATCAGCCTCTCTCCTCTTGATATAAAGAAGATGGACCAAACCAACCCTGTGTGGAGAGCTTCTCCTGGGTGCCTATGGTTGATATACAATTCTAACTTCTGAAAGTGTCACAGGAAGTAGTGTCAGCCTCCATCTCAAGGGACCCTTGAATGCAACTGTTAGGACAAAGTTGTTGCCAAGGCAGTGACCTCATTCCGTTCTTGAAGGAATTGACCTACCTCACTTCTTGGGGGATGGAACTCTCTGAACTTGGGATCCAGGAAGCCAGGCACAAAGAGCCAGTACCCGTCCCATTCCCAGTAGGCTCACTTGTTTGGATTTAACAAGGACAGAGTCTGTCTTTCTTGGTACCTAAAGATTTGAGGATGGCCAAATTCAAGTAGACCTCTGAAAATGGGCCTTTCCTGAGACAGCAGGTAGTGGTCAGCACAGGCTCCTGACAACTTCACAGAGTTGGACAAGGAGAACAGATCTGAGACAGGACAGGCCATTTTGGGGAAACATAGTATGGCCCACCAGTCAGAGGACACTTCGGATAGTCACAGACTTACTTGGGGGAAGGAGGTGACTTTTTGAGTGTGGTTGTGAGTTTGTGGTTTTGTCTCATGTTCTGAGAATAGGTAGGAAAGGCTGTTTGTTTGGTTTGGAGTGAACTGTTTCTAGAAAGTCCTTTGACAAGGTGAGTGTTTCTAGGTCTGTGTATCCCAGTGTGTCTGTGGTTGTAGACATTAGAAAAGAGCATGCATCCATAGATGTGTCCTGTCTAGTAGAAAGCTTCCCAGCATTCATTCTTCCCAATTTATGAATGGACTGTGGCTCGCCTTATAGAAAGGCAACACCTACAACCTTCTTAATTTCCTGTTTTCTTCCTGAATTTTGGCCACTCTCCAGAATAGGCTCATATTTTTATGTCAAAGATATGTACCACCTCCAAACTCTGTGACATGGCCATGTACTGGTTAGCTGAAGGGAATGGCGAGCATCTCAGAAAACTCAGATATCAGTGTGACCAGGAAAGTCTCAGTGGAGAAACCATGCTTTGGGCCTTTTGCTAACCTATTGTTCTGTTGTCCTGAGTGTCAGGAAGGTCTTTGCCTCAGGCCACCCTTTGTGAAGCCTGAAGAAAACAGTTTTAAAATGGAAATAAATGGGCATCACCTGTGGCTCTTTGCTTAATTACTTTGGAAAGGGATGTGTCTGAATCAGCCTCTTGGCCCTTTGTGAAGCTATGGCTTAGATTCTCAGTGCCTGATGGATCTAAAGAAAGATCCAATGTGTGCATCCAAAAGCAAAATGGCAAAAATATCAGTCATTGTGGATGAAGTCTCTCACCTTCCTCTGTTATTTTCCTGATGTCCATCAAGTGAGAATAGTGATCTTTTGTGTCAAATGAGTTCTTCCAAGCCCTGCAGAGGTGCTTCAGTTTTCTCATGACTCCAAATCACATAAGGAATCTATACCTGACAGTCAGTAGGCATCAAATTGGAGAACCAGAGCAGTATTAACGGCAGACCTATGTGATCAATTCTGGTTCACTGGAAGGGTGTCCAGGCTACCCTGAGGTTAGGCAAATGAGGGGCAAGTGAGCTTATTTTGGACACTCTCTTGGACTGCGCCATTCATGGAAACCTCCAGCCAGACGTTATGATGAGTGTATATATGAAAAAAGATGAGGGCCTTGGGGGAGTGTTTTGGTTTTAATTGTGGTCATTTGTGTGGCGGTTGGAAGAGATGACTGGGTCCATCTGGGTTTGAACTCTGGTGTGATTCTGCTCAGAGACTAAGTTCTGTAACTGACCTCAGAGAAGTAATTGCTTTGGAAAGGGATGTGTCTTAATCAGCCTCTTGACCCTGTGTGAGGCTGTGGCTTAGAATATCAGCACAAAATGGATCTAAAAAAGATCCCATGCATGCATCCAAAACCAAAATGGCAAAAAGAGCAGCCATTGTGGATGAAGTCTCTGGCCTTCCTTTGTAAAGTTCAGAAAGAATAAAAGAAATTGAAATTGAAACGTAAAGAACCAGGTTTTGTAAAGTTTACAAGCTGCACTGAGAACCTGAAATTCCTGAGTCAGTAAAGACAATTCTTTGATGTGTCCATTAGATGTGAGTTGAAATCTTCCCAGACGACCTTGTTACTTAACAACCCCTTCCCAGAAACCGTGCAGCTCAGCACATATACATCTCAGGGCTTCAACCAATCAGTTTAAATGTCTACCCCTTCACAAGGCTGACCAATCACCCCCTGCCCGACCTGTTCCCGCCAATGAATGTGCTAATCATGTTTTGGAGTTGTTATTTGATTTTCCCAGGGTACATGGTAATTTGCTGAAGGAGGCTATGATGTATGTAAAGTCCCTGCCCTCTCTAAAGAATGTATATAAACTCTGCTCAAATTGTTCTCTGGGCTCTTTGTTGTTTGCTTTTCTGATGTGAGCTCTGAGCCCCAGCATGCTGGACCCCCAATAAACCCTTTTCTGTTTCATGAGAAAGTCTCTTGGTGGTGTTTTTCTCCGACCTTCGCCCCACCTTTTCATCTGGAGGCCCCACGTGAGATATTCGGCAGCAGCGGACCAAAGACGCCAACTGACTTCTCTTAGGGTAAGTAAGGCGCCTGTTTCTTGTTTTGGGTTTCCGTTTAAGGCGTGGCAAGGTTGCTGTGGGTGAGGGCATTAGGTCTCTCCTATGTTGGCTGACAGAAGTGTCACAGAGCCAAAGGTCACGTCCCTGGGGGCACTCCAGAGGACTAGGGAAATCAAGGAATAGTAGTTTCCTCAACTGGGTTATATTTTGCTTCAGGATTCGGTTTTCCAGCCCAAAAGGTTTTGCCAGCTACTCAGTTTTGTTCATTGTCCTGAACTCAGGTTGAGTTTACTGTCTGTATTTATTGTCTAACCCATCAAGTTTTGCCAGTTACTCAGTTCTAATCGTTGTCTTGGACTCATGGTAAACGTTTACTGTTTGTCATTGTGTGTGTCGAGTTTGTGTCTTCACTGTCCCTGTTTGAGTAACTTCCATTATGGGACAAAGCACTTCTATGCCTCTGTCCCTGACCCTTGATCATTGGACTGATGTCCGCTCAAGGGCCCAGAATCTTTCTTTTTCAGTAAAACGCCAGAGCTGGCAGACTCTCTGAGCTTCAGAATGGCCCATCCTGGGCGTCGGATGGCCACCAGAAGGATCCTTCCACTTCCCTCTAATCAGAAAAGTCAGAGATATTGTCTTTTAGCTGGGGCCACGTGGCCACCCAGATCAACAGACATATACCCCTTCCCTCATGATTATATCATTCAAACCTTCCACAACTCCCGCTCTCCCCACCATTCTCCCTGAGTCACAAGACTGGATACTCTTCCCCCTCCTCATTCTCTACCCTCGCTCCCCAACCCCCAACATGTTCCAGATGATCCTCCCGCCGCTGACTCAGCCTCTCAGCTGCTAGAGGCAATTGGGCCAGACTCAAGCCCTCCAGGGGACTTCCCTGCAGCAGCAGCAGCCCCTCCTCCCCTGGAGGAAGCTGGGCCACCTAAAGGAACCCGGCGGTGATGGATAATAGAAAACTCAGAATCCCCTGTGATGCTCCCTCTCCGTCCCTACGGGCCAATGAACCGTCCCAACTGGGAACCCAACAACTTTGAAGGTAGGTAGCATCTGTCCACTTATCGCCGGGCTCTAATAGCGGGTATAGCGGGTCACCAAGCGACCGCCAGAGGGCCGACTAATTTGGCCAATGTAAGAGAGATTATCCAAGGGCCTAATGAGTCTCCCTGTATGTCTCAGGAGAGAATTATGGAAGCATAAAGGAAATATACTTCTTTTGATCCTCAGGCAGAGGACCAAAAGGCATCTGTTGCAATGGCCTTTATCGAGCAGGCTGCCCTAGATATTAAGAGAAAGTTACAATGTCTAGATGGATTACAAGATATGATGTTAAGAGATTTAGTCAGAGAACCTGAGACAGTATATTATAAGAGAGAAATTGAGGAGGAGAAGGAACAGAGGAGAGAGAAGGAAAGGGAACAAAAGAAGGATGAAAGGAGCAAAAGGCAGACTAAAGCATTGGCTAAGGTTTTGTTCACAGCAAAAAATACTCCAGAAGGTTAAATGCAGGGAGACAGAAAGGGATACCTGGGCCCACGCCAAAGGCTGCCCCTGGCATCAGATCAATGTGCCTACTGAAAAGAAAAAGGACACTGAGCCAAAGAGTGGCCCAAAAAGGAGCAGCCACACGAGCCCGCCATGCTGACTCTAGAAGAGGACTAAGAAAGTCGGGGCTTGGATCCCCTCCCCGATCTCAGGGTAACATTTGAAGTGGAGGGGATTCCAGTGAACTTTGAAATGGATACAGGAGCAGGATACTCAGCCCTTAAGACCCCACTGGGCCCCCTATAAATAAATAAATGGTCCCTAGTTCAAGGGGCTAATGGCAGTAGATATCAGGCTTGGACAAAAAAGAGGATTATGAACCTAGTAAATGGAAAAGTCCACACTCTTTTCTAGTAATCCCAGAATGTCCAGCCCCATTGATGAGCAGGGATCTGCTTACCAAACTCTGGTCTAGAATAACCTTTATCCCTGATGGTCCCCAAGTGGAGTTTCTAAAGCCTTCAGTAAAAGCTCCCATAGTCACGGCTTTGACTATGTCCGTAGAAGGTGAACATCACTGTTCGTGTCCCCTAGAACTGATCAACAAAGCAAACTCGCACAGAAATGGATAAAAGATTATTCTAATGTCTGGGCAGAAACTGCTGGGTTAGGTCTAGCCCTTAAACAACCTCCAATAGCAGTATAAGTAAAAGCCTCTGCCTCTCCAATCAGTGTTAAACAATATCCCCTAAGCAAAGAAGCTAAGGATGGGATAAGGCCCCATATTCAGAAATACCTGACTCTTGGGGTCTTAAGGCTCTGTCAATCAGCCTGGAATACCCCGCTGCTACCAGTTAGAAAGCTAGGAACTGGGGACTACCATCCTGTTCAAGACCTAAAAGAGATCAACAACAGAGTGCAGGACATTCACCCCACAGTACCCAACCCATATAATTTGCTTAGCACTCTGAATCCGGAGCGGGAATGGTACACTGTGCTGGACTTAAAAGATGCTTACTTCTGCTTGCCCCTACATAAGGACAATCAGTTGCTGTTTGCTTTCAAGTGGATAAACCCAAAAACTGGAACATCTGGCCAATTAACCAGGACTAGATTCCCACAGGAGTTCAAAATCTCCCTCACTCTCTTTGATGATGCCCTCCACAGGGACTTCAACGACTTCAGAACTGCCCACCCTGAAGTCACCCCACTCGAATATGTGGATGATCTGCTACTGGCAGCCGACACCAAGGAGAACTCTGAGTCTGGGACCCAAGCACTATTATTCGAGCTTGCTCGGCTTGGATATAGGGCTTCTGCCAAAAGGCCCACTTTTGTCAGCAAGAAGTAATCTTCCTGGGTTATTCTCTTAGGGGTGGCAAACGATGGCTCACTGAGCCCAGAAAACAAACCGTTGTGCAGATACCTCCCCCTTCTAATAAGAGACAATTCAGAGCGTTTTTTGGGACTGCCAGCTTTTGCAGGTTATGGATTCCTGTGTTCGCATCTCTGGCTGCACCTTTATACACTCTGATAAAAGGGGATGCCCACTTCCAATGTACCCCTGAGTACAAACAAGCTATTGATAATGTCAAAAAAAGGTGCTGCTCTCTGCTTCAGCCTTAGCACTACCAGATGTAGATAAACCCTTCAATCTCTACATAGAAGAAAAGAAAGGAATAGCACAGGGAATGCTCACTCAGACATTGGGACCTTGGAAATGGCTAGTAGCATTCTTATAAAAAAAAACTGGACCCAGTGGCTAGCGTGTGGCCCCTTTGCTTAAGAGCTATAGCAGTGGCAGCCCTTCTAATAAAAGATGCTCATGAATGAACGTTGGGACAGAAGCTCACCATTATCGTCCCCCATGCCCTGGAGAGCATCATCTGCCAGCCTCCAGAGAGGTGGCTATCAAACTCCAGAATTAAGCACTACCAGAGCCTCTTGCTTGACAAAGACAGTATAATGCTGGGACCCCCTGCTCCACTCAACCCGGCTACACTGCTGCCAGAAGTATCATCAGGACCCGTCGCTCATGAGTGTCAAAACATACTGGCAGAGAAAACCAGTATACGACAAGACTTGAAGGATCAGCCACTGCCTCGCCCTGAAGTCGTATGGTTTACGGACGGCAGCAGCTTTCTCCAAGACGGTAAGCGGCGGGCTGCACGAGCAGTACTTAGCAAAACTAATGTCATCTGGTCCTCTGGTCTCCCAGAAGGGACATCAGTCCAAAAAGCAGAACTGATTGCTCTTACGAAAGCATTGGAACTAGCAACAAGCAAAAGGGCAACCATATACACTGACAGCCGCTATGCATTTGCCACTGCTCATGTGCACAGGGCTATTTACCAGCAAAGAGAATAGTAACCTCTTCCAGGAAAGAAATAAAGAATGAAGATGAGATCCTCCACCTTCTCTCGGCAGTGCAGGGCCCTAAAGAACTAGCTATAGGGCACTGTCCAGGGCCCCAGAAGGGAAACGACCCCGTGGTGGTTGGAAACAGAAGGGCAGATGAGGAAGCTTAATTGCCAGCCCTAAACGAAGTGACTCTGTTAACTTTTTCCACATGGGGGGGAACAAAAATCAGGAGACTTGGCAGCTCCGGAACCTTCAGGCAACTTATCATCTGAGGAGACAGATACAGAACTCTGGGACCCTACAGAGCCAAGTTTACAATTTCAAAAAGCCCACCTTTATGTCAAAGACTTACACTAGCTCACCCACTTAGACTCAAAGAAGTTGTAGGCACTCTTAAAGGACCGAAGAAAGGACTTATTATTGACTGACTCAAAGAGGAAAGAAATAGCTGAGCAGGTGACTAGAGCTTGTCAAGTCTGTCAATTAGTTAATACTTACCCATCCAAGCTTCCTGCAGGAAGCACTTACGAGGAACCAGACCAGGACAATTCTGGGAAGTGGACTTTACTCAAATTAAGCCAGCAAGTTATGGACTTATCTATCTCCTAGTCTTTGTAGGTACTTTTTCAGGATGGGTCGAAGCCTTCCCCATGAAGAAAAAAACGGCTCAGATGGTGGTCAAAAAGATCCTAGAAGACATTTTTCCAAGGTCCGGCTTGCCTAAGGTAATAGGGTCCGACAATGGACCGGCATTTGTAGCCCAAGTAAGTCAGGGATTCGCCAGGACCCTGGGGATTAATTGGGAGTTACATTGTGCTTATAGACCCCAGAGCTCAGGACAGGTAGAAAGGATGAATAGAACCATCAAAGAGACCTTAACGAAATTAAGCCTGGAGACCGGCATAAAATATTGGACTATGCTTCTATCTTATGCACTGTTTCCTGCAAGAAATAACCTCTATGCCTCTTTGTGTAACCTCACCAATTATAAAATTCTCTATGGTGCCCCTCCTCCAGTAAGGGACCTAACCCCAACTCGAGACTTAATGATTCCTTTCACACAACCTTGCTTGACAGACTTAAAGCCCTTGAACAAACCCAGCACCCAGCGATACCTGTGGAAATAGTTGGCCACTGCTTATCAGCCTGGAGACAAAGAAACCCCACATTGTTATCAAGTGGGAGACTTAGTCTAGGTGAGACGGCATCAGGTGTCATCCCTGGAACCCCGCTGGAAAGGACCATACCAGGTGTTTCTTATAACACCTACAGTGGTGAAATTGGATGGGATCACTTCCTGGATACATGCCTCACATCTCAAGCCTGTGCCCTGTACAGATTCCGGCTGGAAACTGAAACTGACTGGTAACCCTCTCAAATTGCGTGTCTGTCGTGTGGATAGGGCTATGGATTCTTCCCCTGGCCACCAGCATTCCTAATCCCCATCAGCCTGTTCAGCAACAATGGCAAGTTATAAATCCTACTGGGCAAGTAGTGTGGTCTATTTCACATACAGCCGCCTTATGGACTAGGTGGCCATCTCTCCACCGAGACATTTGTCAGCTTGTTATAGGCCTCTCTGACTGGGATCCCCCTGACATAGAGGACCCCACACATATCCCACTCAAACCCAAACCAGGGCAACATAGACCACCTTACCCCATGAATTATGGATGTCATCTCCCCAACTGAGGTGTAAACTAGCCAGTCTTGATTTTTATGTGTGCCCAGCTGATTTCCGAAGTTGCAAACAGGCCCAAACCTGTGGAGGACCCATTGACTTTTATTGTAGATCTTGGGGATGTGAACAAACGGGAGTGCATGGTGGAACCCAAACTCTCCAGACAGTATGATACAGGTAGGACCAAATGACACCTGGATTGATCCCAAGAAATGTGCCGCTAGCCAAGCGGTGTCAAAAACTCGCTGTGGAAAAAATAGTCTATGTTACCCCCTCAAATAACTTTCACTTCCAAAGGAAGGGGATACCTCAGAACAACATGGCCTATGGGAAATACTAGGGGAATGCGATTTTATATTTATGGCCCTGGTTATGACTTTGCTCTCTGGTTCACCATCCAGCTTAAAAAGGAAGAAAAGCCCACAGCAATAGGGCCCAATCCCCTCAAGCCAGGAATTAAACCTCCTAAACCTCCCATGCCTAGATCTACCAGAACCCATCTACCATCTCATACTTAATGGTTTCGGTCTTTGCCTACATTCCCAGTCCAGAATACAGCTGACTCCTCCCCCTGGGAACTAATTAAAGGAACCATTATGGTACTGAACTCCACACAATCAGAACTCCTTGCATTTCAGCCCAGGTATTAGATAGCTCTGTAAGTTATTGTGTAATGGTGCAGATACTCCCCAGGGTGCTCTATGATGATGCAGAATAATTTGAAGGTCTACTAGGGGGACTAACAACCTGATTTCACCGGGAGCCAGTGTCTCTTACTCTACCCATCCTACAGGGGATAGGAGTTACTGCAGGAGTGGGTACGGGAACAGCTGCTATGATCCGTGGGTCACAACAAATGGCCCGATTAGAAACAGCAATAGATCAAGACTTGAAAACGTTAGAGACCTCCATCACAGTTTTGCAGGAATCCTTAACCTCTCTCTCTGAGGTTGTTTTACAGAAAAGGCAAGGATTAGACCTCCTCTTCATGAGGGAGGAGGGCATCTGTGCTTCACTGAGAGAAGAATGCTGTTTTTATGCTGACCATAGTGGAGTTTTAAAGAATCCATGAGTAAATTGAGAAAATGCCTTGAAGAGCACCAGAGAGAAAGGGAGATTCAACAAGGGTGTTTTGAGTCATGGTTTACCCAGTCCTCTTGGTTAACTAAACTTTTATCAGACTTAGCTGGACCCCTGATTATCCTTATGGTGTTACTAAATGTGGGACCTTGTTTGCTAAACTGCATAGTTTCCTTTCTCCAGGTTCAGATTGGGCAGGAAAAAACTCATGGTAATCAGATAAAAATACTATCCACTGGCAGAAATAGAATCTGAGAACCCGCAATAATTATGATTCATTACTTTTAAGATTAAAAGTAGTCAGAAAAAGGAGTGGAAAATGAAAGAATAAAAGAAATTTAAATTGAAACGTAAAGAACCAGGTTTTGTAAAGTTTCCAAGCTGCACTCAGAACCTGAAATTCCTGTGGCAGTTAAGACAATTCCCAGAACTGCCCATTAGATGTGTGTTGAAATCTTCCCTGACCACCTAGTAGCTAAACAACCCCTTCCCAGAAACCCTGCAGCTCAGCACGAATACATCTCAGGGCTTCAACCAACCAGTTTAAATGTATACCCCTTCTCAGGGCTAAAAAATCACCCCCTGCCCGACCTGTTCCCGCCAATGGATGTGCTAATCTTGTTTTAGAGTTGCTATTTGATTTTCCTGAGGCGTATGATGATTTCCTAAAGGAGGCTATGATGTATGTAAAGTCCCTGCCCTCTCTAAAGAATGTAGATAAACTCTGCTCAAGTTGTTCTCGGGGATCTTTTTTCTTTCCTCCTCTGGAGTGAGCTCTGAGCCCCAGATGCTGGACCCCCAATAAACCATTTCTTTTGGCATGAGACAGTTTCTTGTTGGTCTTTTCCTCCAACGTTCGATGACCTTTTCAGTTCCTGACTACCTTCAAGTGAGAATAGCAATCCTTTGAGTCAAATGAGTTCTTCAAAGACCTGAAGAGGCTAGCCCATAGGTGCTTGGGTTTTCTCATGACTCCAAATCACAGTAAGAATATATACCTGACAGTCAGTAGGCCTCAAATTGGAGAAGAAGAGCAGTATTAGCAGCAGGGCTATTTGATCATTCCTGCTTCAAAGGATGGGGTCCAGGCCACCCAACGCCCTTATGGACTTCAAATCTTACCTAGATTTCTGTTTTCATACTTATATTTCACCGCATATTCATGTAAATATCACAGGTTTCCAATACCATTATTTATTCTGCAAAATGATTCCTAATCGAAATCGAACCTGTTATTAACCTTAACCATACACTCTTCCCTCAATCTAACTTTACAAAAGAACAGGGAAATTGTTGATCTTACAATACAGGAATGTAGGCGATCTTCCACCTGCTGAGAACCTCAAAGTTCCATGCAGAAATCATCCCTGAAGAAGATGTAGGCACCTATGAAGCATGTGAGAGAGCAAAAGTCAACTTCCGTGTCAAACAACCTGGTCAGGATGAAGGAATGTGACTGAATCAGCCTCTCTCTTCTTAATGTGGATTAAATGGACCAAACCAGGCCCAGGCCTGTGTGGAGAGCTGTTCCTGGGTGCCTGTGGTTGATATACCATTCTAACTTGTGTAAGTGTCACAGGAAGTAGGGGCAGACTCCATCTCATGGGACCCTTGGAAGCAACTGTTAGTACAAAGTGGTTGCCAAGGCAGTGACCTCATTCATTTCCTGAAGGAAGTCACCTACCACACTTCCTTGGTGATTGACTGCCAGGAACCCAGAGAAGTCCCAGTCCCAGTCCCAGTGGTCTCAATTGTTTGGATTTATCAAGGACAGAGTCAGTCTTTCTTGGTACCTACTTAAGTGATGATGGCCAAATGCCAGGAGAGGTCTGAATAGAAGCCTTTTCTGAGAAAGCAGGTAGTGGCTCAACCATGGCTCCTGACAACTTCAAAGAGTTGGCAAAGAAGACCAGATCTGAGACAGAACAGGCCACTTCGGGGAACATAGTATGGCCCACCAGTCAGAGGACACTGAGGATAGTCACAGACATACTTGGGGGAAGGAGGTGCTGTTGTGGGTGTCCCTATGAGTTTGTTGTTTAGTCTCATGTTCTGAGAATAAGTCGGTTTGTTTGTTTGGAGTGGAATGTTTCTAGAAATTTGTTTGACAACATGAGTGTTTCTATGTCTGTGTATCCCACTGTATACATGGTTATAGACATTTGAAAAGAGAATGCATCAATGGTTGTGTCCTGTCTGGTAGAAAGCTTCCCAGCATTCATCCTGCCCAATTTAAGAATGGAGAGTGGCTTGCCTTATGGATGGGCAACACCTACTACCTTCCTAAGTTTCTCTCTTTTTCTTGAATATGGGCCACTCTCCAGAATAGCCTCATGGTTTTGTTTCCAAGATATACACCACCTCCAAGCTCTCTGACATGGGCATGTACTTAATAGCTGAAGGGAATGGGAGCATCTCAAAAACTCAGAATTCTGTGTGACCAGTAAAGTCTCAGTGGAGAAACACTGCTTTGGGCTTTTTGCTTACCTATTGTTCTGTTGTCCTGAATGTCAGGAAGGTCTTTGCCTCAGGCCACCCCTTTGTGAAGCCTGAAGAAAACAGTTTACAAACGGAAATGAATGGGCATCACCTGTGGCTCTTTGCTTAATTGCTTTGGAAAGGGATGTGGCTGAATCAGCCTCTTGGCCCTTTGTGAGACAGTGGCTTAGATTGTCAGCATCTGATGCATCTAAAGAAAGTTTCCAAGTGTGCATTCATAACCAAAATGGCCAAAAGAGCAGTCTTTGTGGATGAAGTGTCTCGCCATCTTTTGTAACCTTCCTGAGCTCCATCAAGTGAAAATAGGAATTCTTTGGGTCAAATTAGTTCTTCAAAGCCCTCTAGAGGCTAGCCGATAGGTGCTTGAGTTTTCTCATGACACAAATTCTCATGAAGAATCTATACCAGACAGTCAGTAGGCCTCAAATTGGAGAAGCGGAGCAGTTATAGAGCAGGACTAATTGATCACTCTTTGTTCACAGGAAGGGTGTCCAGGCCAAGCTGACTTTAGGCAAATGAGGCACAAGTGTGCTTATTTTGGACAGTGTCTTGGGCTGCGCCCCTCATGGAAACCTCCAGCCAGAGGTTATGATGAGTGTATATGTGGAAGAAGATGAGGGCCATGTGGGAGTGTTTTGGTTTTAATTGTGGTCAGCTGTGTGGTGGTTGGTAAAGATGCCTGGGTCCACCTGAGCTTGAACTATGGTGTGATTTCCCATAGAGACTGAGTAATGGAACTGACCTCAGAGAAGTATTGCCATGAATTGTGTTGGGATTTTAGGTGGCCATGCATGAGATTCACCCTTGAAAACTGAGATATAGAAAAGGGTGGCTTTCCAAAGAGTACTGTCAAACTCAGCCTGGATATCACATGACTTTATTCTGAAAGATTGGCCGCCATAGTTGAGAGTCAAAACATACATGGACCTTACATTGGAGACCTCAATGGGCCTGGCTTCATGTGTCCTTTGGGCCACTCTTTGGGAAGCCTTGCCTCTGAGAGTTCACCAGAGCTTTCCTTGAAATGTGCTTCTTCAAAATTTAATGGTTCCTGAATGAATTTAAACCCACAGTTTCCCCAAATTCATCCTTGAAAAATGGCTAGATAAATACCATGAAATTTTTGAAATTCCCATGACCAGGTGGCCCTGGAGAATCTTTGGATGTCCTGTTGCTAATCATGAGGGTACCAGACAGTGCCTTGATTGACTGGGTTTCATGAAAACGGTGTATAACACAGATACCAGTATGTTGGAGGCTGCTGAGTAGTGGGCCCAGAGCTGTGATGTGCAGGTGTGTGATAAAGCATCTCTTGTCAAGCCATGTGGATCTGTCATTGACTTCCAAATGGCTTGTGGCTGACATGGTGCAGACAGGAATCACGTATATGTCTGAATCCTCTCCATAAAAGGCATCTTGTTATATGGAGATGTTTCAGGGCAATGTTCAGAATCAGGTTGCTATGGTTAAGGGGACGAGCTATGTGGAATAGAAGCCTGGTTGGTGCATTCTCCTGCAGACCCTGACCCACCACACGTGACAGGACTCCCTCCAGCACTGTGTCCCAGTTGAACTCCTTGTATTTCGTGAAGCAAATACCAAACTCCCAGTGCAGCAGCAAGAAACACCATGAAAAGTGGAGGATGACCAAATGGCTTCACAGTCCACATGCGGAGACACTCAGCTTTCAGTGGCCACAGTTTACCTACAAAGAGAGAAGTCAGCACTGCTGCCTCATGTTATTTGGAAAATAAGAAACAATGTCCTCCAGGTCACATAGATGCAGACTCAGCTTTAATGGTCTCCTTAGAATGGAAGCTAAAGCTCCTGACAAAAACATATATGTCAAGTGCCCATCCTCAGAGGCAGTTTCTCAAGTAGTCTTTAGGCAGGCAGAGCTCCATGTTGGTGGAGTGTTTACCTTTTAGACCAGGACGCAAGAAAAGACCACTGACTCCAATTAAAATCAAATTAAAGCAAACTTATTATTTCCACCACCCGGGCTGTGTCTCCCTCCCAAAACCGCGGAAACAAGAGAGCAACCCCACCTTTCCTACAGAATGGCTTTATAGCGCAGAATGTTACAGAAAAGGGTGGTTACAGATAACAGAACTCTGACAAGCATCACACTAATGATAGTTTACATTTTTTTTTTTGCTGGCCCCAACATCAGAATTTATGAGAACCATTAGAGCCTCAGAGAGTGTCGTCTGGCCAGGGAAGGCCAATATTTATGAGGTGTAAATAAAGTTTCAGAGAGGGCTGTTATCTGGTCAGAGAGCCATGCATGGGTGAGTTCAAGGCATGGGCAGGCATTCAAAGCAGGTTCAGAATTTGCTGTAATTTATAGTTAAGCCAAAATTATCTTTTCATGGCTTTGTGTCAAGATGGCTCCAATTTAAATAAAATATCAGGTTGGGTCTATCATTCCCCCATTTTCTAATGTGTCCCTTTCAAATCTTTGATAGAATAGGGGACGAGCACTGAGGGAAATTTAATTCCTCAGGTAACAGTCTCCCCATTTTTTGAACTCACCCAAAACCGGTCTCCCTGATTTTACTGACTTAATTAATTACTTATATTGATAGTCTATTTATTTTTGGCTCCATTGTAGTAAGAAGCGAGGCGTCACTCATTTTGACTTCTTCTGAGCTGAGAGAGGGTGACGTGAGGGGGTACGGTCTGAGAGACATGAGTTGCCTTTTCGAAGTCAGTTCGGTTTGAAGTCTGGTTGGGGAAGTACAGGTTGTAAAGTCATCTGGGGATGGGTTCTTCTATGAGAGAAACAAAATACATGAGTACTGAATAAATGTTGCAGCAGCTGGAACATGTCACTGTATAGAAGTTCCCTCACCAGTCTTAAATATCCCCAGTTATCAGGACTGTCAACTTAATATTTAACATTTAGGGTTACAGTTGTCCCTCCCCATAAAATACAGTGTTATAATTTAATACCATCTGATCCTGCAAAATTCTTTTACTAGTATGACCTCTGTGTCTAATAGAGAAACCCTTAATTCTGTTACTCAAGGCTGGATAATTGTACTAGCAAACTCCAATATTACCTGTGTAGGTTAGGAATATCTGTAGGCCTTAAACTAAAAACTTCTGCCTCTGGCAGCTCCTCTTGATAGTCTCTTTTTATAGTTATCAGGCATTCCTCTCTGAGAACCCTTCTTTGTAGCCTCCAGTCTTATTTATTTTGGGAGGCTAACATAAAGTGTATACCTTAAAATATTATTATTACTGTTATTATTTAAAATGCCCAGGAATGGCTGTATTTTGCGTTTAACTGTCTTTCCTAAATGTTTAAGATGAAGCAGTCAAACTGACTTTTGTTTCTATCTATTATGAACAGTCAGCTGAGCTTTTACGGGAATCATTCCTGGGGAAACTTGAGAGCAGCTTCTCAGTTCTGCTAGTGCCATTTTCGCTAGGTGTGTCCAGGTCTTGCTTGACCCTGTGGCTTCCCTCGGAAGCATCAGGGATGTCTCCCTTCTCTGATGACTGTATTCTTCATAGAAAATGCACTGATTGGCTTTCTGTTCTCCAGTGGCTCAGAGTTGCAAAGCTCTTTAGGGAAGTCCCCTGTTCCCTGGATACAGACTGACTCAGAGGGCAAGAATCAAATATTGGTTTTCTTGGCCCTTTTCATTTAACTTTAATTTTAAATCCTAATTTTAAACATCCAGCAAATAAATTTTAGCAGCCTTATATTAAGAGTACTGGGCTTTAATATCTGTAATTTAAAATTATTTATCTTTTTATTAATTGGGATCTGTATTTTTCTATCTGTCTTTTGGTGATGACTTGTTATCTTTAATTAACCCATGTTGTGTTCTTAAAGCAACACTTCTGAAAAACACTAACAGGGAATCTTTAGATCACTTATAAGGAAATTACAAAATAAATTTAACAAGAGTAAATATACTTAGTTCGTGTAATAGCTACCCTGAATTTTTAGGCTGAGTTATTTATTATATTTCTTGTTTGAGATCCTAATAATCTTGATATGAAAAAAAAGAACTTTTGAATGTAACTTTAAATGAAATAACATCTGACCCACTGCTTTCGTAGTCATTCTCACATGTAGTAAGTTGGGACACAGAGCCTTATCTCAAGTAAGCCAGGGCTCTTTATAAATCTTAAGTGTTTTAGTTCTAAAGATGATCTTTGTTTTTAAATATCAGTTTAAAAAGTTAACATTAATTGTTTGAGGTCACATGAACATTAGTTAACACTATATAATATAACATTTAAAACATGAATAAAATAAACGCTGAAAGTTTTATCCTTTTCATAGCTAAGGCTCTCATTAACATAAAAATACATTCAAATTGTTCCCCAATGTAAAAAGTAACATAAAAGTTTACATATCTTATTGATAAAAGGTAAATAAATGCCCAATATATATATATTTTTTTACCATACAACTTCAGAACACCAGCTTCACATAATGCTCTTTTAAAGTTTCTACCTTAGAGACTTGTATTCCTGGAAGATATGAGCGCATTAATAGCATCACAATTGCATTGATGTTTCTACATTAACCAAGTTTAGCTTTTAAAGAAATGGCAGTACAGTGCTCTAAAATAACAGATCGTATTTAATAAGTTGTTTAATATTTATGGTTGCTTGCTCTAGAAAAATAAAACTTAATAAACACAATGTTATTGGTAAACGTATGTTTTAAGAAATTTTTGTGTCTTTTACACATGACTGATTTTTACAATCTTATACAGACTTTAGAACAAACTTATACAGACCTTAGTAAATCAATAACATATCTAACAAGAATACTCATGAATGAGTAATCAAATATCAAATTTAATTTATTTATTTATCAAAATATTAGACAAAAGTATTGAACAGTGTAGACCATTTTTTTGTTGAAGGAAAAGTCCTAGAACCAAGGCATATTAGACCTTTTGTCGACATTAATATTTTATTAGATTTTTGAACACCTAGAAAAACATGTAAGCTTAATTTTAAAGACATTTATTTTTATCTGTTTATCCAATTTAAAGTGAACCATTTAAATCACGTAAATTAAAGATCTTTGGATCCGCTTTTTAAAATTTGTTTTTGTGAGTGCTCCTTTTTTTATGAGCGCTCCTTATGTATGTTAATTTGTATATAATATACATGATATACGGACATATGTATATATACACATACAACACATAACAAGAGTGTGCACACATAATTATAGTAAAGGCCTTGTAGCTTTTCGCAGGTGAAATCTCCATTGCAATGTTTCAAAAACTCCACTGTTGGTCAAAGATAGAACTGATCAGAAAAACATTAACCTAGGTCTGTAGGATCAAAATCATGAGTTAAAAACAATACAGAATCTAAGGAAAAAAATAAGAGTCCTAGAAAAAGTGACTGGGCAGTTATTAGTAAATACCATACAATGTAATTTTTTCTCCCCCCCCCCTTAGGCCTCAGATCAGTCTCCTACTGAGCTAGTAGGCTTCTTTCATTTGCATTTCAACATAAGGCCTGGCTGAGGTCTGGAAGGAGCAGGGAAAAACTGCTATTCTGAGCAGACACCTCAGGCCTAAGGCATTTTAACAATAATTTTCAGGTTTGGATGTTGAAAATTATGGTACAATTTTAAGTTACAATTCACAAAATTTTATATCTTTACATCTTGTTCTGTCAACAGATACCATACTATGATTTACTATCCTTTTCCAAATCAATGCACTGGTACACACTGTGATATTTTCCCAGTCTACCCAATTCAAAACTGGTGAAAAATAAGACTGAATGTTTGGGAAGTTACTTGCCAACTTGGAAATAGAGTTCTTTAGTTTTCCATGCTAAGTATTTAAGTTCTCTTGCATAAATTATCTAAAATCATAAACTAAACAATTATATGAACCAGACTTTTAACTGCAAGATTGTACAATGCTTCAAAAACCCATTCAGATACCAGATTGTTACAATAAAACGTCATCATTTAGACACACATTGAGCTAAGATCATTCCCAAGAAACAATTTATAATATGAACACATTATTGCACATGTCTTTAAGGGCCAGAAACAAAGACACAAGACAGACAGAAAGGAGCTCCAGACTATGGCTGACAGACAGAAGCCTTTAAAACATAACAGATAAGAGAAAAATCTCCTACACCTGTAGCACGATAGATGTCCCCACAAGGGGAACAGATGTTTTCAAAGAGGAGCAACTTGAAATGTGAAATCAAGGGTCTCCATGGTGACTTTACTGCATTTAGTGTCCCCTTTTTCTTATTCTCTTTTTTAATAAGACAGAGGTGGCATAATTCTTACAGTGCAGGGACGGAAGGAGGGAATTCTCTGAAGCAACAGGGCTTTGGCAGCTGCTGGGAGTCCTTCAGTCCCTCCTTTTACTTACAGGATTAGCTCCTCTGGTTCAGTTCCACCCCGAGCACGCTCCGTCTCCTAATATTTCAGTAGTCAGCTCTCAAAAAGTCCCAGGGTCCGGGGGAGGGTATCAAAATTTGTAACTTAAATTTTGGTTCCTGATGTTGAAGCCAATTAATACCAATTTAATATTGAGGACAGCGTTTGAGAAAAAGAAAAAGGGAGGTTTACTGCTTTGCTAACAAAGGAGAAACACAGGGGATTCTGCCGAAAGGTTGTGACTCTCTTGATCTGGAGGGACAAGAGGTTTTAAAGGATTTTCACTTTTTCACCTAAGAGATACTCAGTTCTTAGGTCACCAGCAGGCATTGCCCTCTGCAGTGGGTGTGCTCCAGGCAACCAGCTAGGGGCTTCTCTCATCCTGCTTGACAAAGGGGGGGAAAGTTCATCACAGTTCCTTAAAACACAGTCCAAAGGGGTGTCAGGCTTACTTGCTTTATTACCCATTTTCACGTCCAATATCATTATGTTTTTACCAAAGAAATCACACAACAAAACGCACAAAAACTAACAAACCAAAAACATACAAAACACAGAAAAAAACACAAAGAAACAGAAAACCGGTGAAGAAACAGAAAAACAGAGGAGCAATACAACGTCTTGCTAAAGCTCCGGGGAAGGAACTCCTGCGTGCCCGTTGGCACCTCTCTACCCTTTCAGAGGAATTCCCTACAGAACAGAACAGAGGACAGAATGATTCTTGTTACTGTGCCGGACAGGAGTATATGTGAGCCTCCCCATGCCACCTCTCTGTCATCAGAAAAGATGTCCCTTTACCGGATATCAGATGTTATAAAGATACCACTTACCTATGGAGGCCTCCTCCACCAGGTGCTTGCTAATAGTTATAGTGCGATGGTTCACTGCAGTGCTCCCCGGACTGAAGGCTCACTCCAAGGCCTTTGAACTTGGCTCTCCAGCTCGGAGCCTTGGAGGAAAGGCCAGCTTCAGAATTTCCAGGAGTCTGGTCTTGTGATCTGGTCGGGTAATCTCACTGGGGAACTCTAAAATATTAGACCAGGATGCAAGAAAAGACCACTGACTCCAATTAAAATCAAATTAAAGCAAGCTTATTATTTCATCCGGGTGGGCTGCCTCTCCCTCTCAAACAGCGGAAACAAGACAGCATTCCCACATTTCCTACAGCCCAGCTTTATACCCCAGAAAGTTACACAAAAGGGGAGTTACAGAAAACAGAACTTTGACAAGCATCACACTAATTATAGGTTACATTTTTTATTTGCTGGCCCCAGCATCAAAAATTATGAGGACCATTAGAGCCTAGAGAGGGTCTTTGGCCAGGGAAGGCCAATATTTATGAGGTGTCACTAAAGTTTCAGAGAGGGCTGCAATCTGGTCAGAAAGCCAGATATGGGTGAGTTCAAGGCATGGGCAGGAATTCCAAGTAGGTTTGGAATTTGCACTAATTTATAGTAAAGAAAAAATTATCTTCTCATGGCTGTGTGGCAAGATGACTCCCAATTTTATTGAAAGATCAGGTTGGGAGATCAACCCTGTCCTTTACTTTTGGAAACTCCTCTACCACATCCATGTTTGTGAACTCCTGAGCATTTTCTATCCAAGATATGTATTCACAGATATTTTAACTCTACTCCTCTAATTGTGTCTTACTTGGGGCGAAGGAAATGTCAAGGCATTGTTCTGGATGAGAGTGGGAAGATTATTGTATACCATATATATGCATACTCATTGGATTCATTTTTCAATTTTCCATTCAAAATACTATATCCCTCACAATAACCCATACTCTATGAGACTCAAACAACTAATACTAATATGATGGAGAAAAATAACCGAAACAAAATTGAAATACAAGCAGTTCAGAGGAGACATGGTGTATATTGGACTTGCCTTTTGCAAGATAAATGGTAGGTGTTATTAATCTAGTCAATTTTTAATTGAAATAGTTCTCCATGTGTTTTTAAAGTTAAAAAATATGTGTATTCCTGTCTCCCTTTCTCTGTAGCCTATTCAGCACATGTATTTTTATATGCACATATAGAATCCTACGTGATATCAGAAGTAAATTTTTGTGAGGTGCCTGACTTGGCAGTTACAAATTGTGAGAAGAGATTACTCCTCCTAAAAGCTGTTGGAACTGAAATTTCAAGCTATAGGTGAGCTTCCTAGTAGAACAACATTATACATAAATCCATGTTCAGTGAAATGAATGTTTTTGGATCTGTGGATGATATATATTTCATGGTGAATTTTGTTTGGCATATGAATTGGTATGTTTATTGTCTGTGGTTGTTTGTGTGTGTGTGTGTGTGTGTGTGTGTGTGTGTGTGTGTGTGTGTGTTTGTGTGTGTGTATATATATATATATATATATATATATATATATATATATATATATATATACACCCACACACACTCTCCAGAATTTTCATAATATGAAATGTATGTGTCTTATATACACTCCCTAAATTCATTCATGTTCATGTATGTGGATTAATAATCAACTTTTCACAACATTATTCTCAGAAATATTCATTCACCTGAAATATATATTTGTTTCCTAGTACTGAAAACTAACTTCAGTGAAAGGTACATACAAATTCTAATATTTCTACAGTTACTGACCCAGTTTAACATCAATGCAAGTAGATTCCTATGGGACATGATGCATCTTTTGATGTTCATTTTTATTCAACAGTGGTACCTTACTATTTTTCAGTTTTTGCACATCATAGGATACATATTTCATCCACTAGTTAGCAAAATTATAGGCATTTGTTTCACTTTTAATCACTTTCTTCTCCAGAACACATGTATTTCTCTATGTTTCTTGACTGGTCTTTTAATGAGACTTCTTTCTAAATACATTATAATCGATTTCCATAATCATTTTGAAACAAATCTCACACACCCTTCATGATAAACCATAACCCTAAGATGACCATTAGATATATAACCGGTTGGAATGAATGATTGTATATCAATATAACATTTCTGATATATTTTCAGATATCTATTCAATCCGTTATTTAAAGTGGATCCAGTTATATTGTTTATTCACAGAATGGTGTATTCTTGCATTATCTCTATATTCATAGACACAGGGTATGCCTATTTGTACCCCCATACTAATTTATACGTCTTCAAAATATTGCTCCCTGAAATGGTGGAAGAAATACTCATGTCACCAGATCTGCATATACATTTTATCACAGAAATATTCTGGACACAAAAAGCAAAGGTCACATGTACAATTGTATCAAAGCCTAAATGGGAAGTGAACATGGATTACTAAAATAATCCATGTCCATGTTGCCTAATGTTCTCAAATGTCAATTCTATTTGTGACTACATATTTGTTTCCTCTTAAGATTATAAATTCAAGCTCCAGCCTGTTGAAAATGTGTAATCCTATCACTCACTTTATACTTTACTTGATTTCCTAATGTCTTTATTGATATGTGCTTTCATACATGTTTTCCCCAGTTCATCATTGCGACTGACTCTTCACATGTGCTGACATTCACCTTCACTCTCTACCCGAAAACCTATTGTTAAGAACTTTTGGTCCAAATCCTATACTCTCTCTTCTTCTTAGCCTACCGAATACCTTCCAAATCCTATCGACTATTGCTTTTTGACTGGATGTTCTGTTCAACATTCAATCATCCAAGTTACAAGGTCCTATGCCATTGTATATTGATTTATCTGAGACAACTGTGCAGGACATAATTCAAAGCTAAGTATCCCACTCAAGGGCCCAATGCCCTTCTGGGCTTCAAATCTTACCAAATTTCTGCTTTCATACTTATATTTCACCTATATACTCTTGTAAATATCGCAGGTTGCCAATACCATTATTCATCCCGCAGAATGATTCCTAACCAAAATCGATGCTATTATTGAACCTAACCATACACTCTTCCCTTAATATAACTTACAGAAGAGCAGGGACAGAGTTCATCTTACAATATAGTAATGTAGCTGATCTTTCACCGGCTGAGAAACTCAACGATCCATGAAGAAATGATCCTTAGGGAAGATGTAGGCAGCTATGTAGGACCTGAGAGAGCAATAGTCATCTTCCACAGCAAACAACCAGGTCAGGATGAATTGATGTGTCTGAATCAGTCTCTCTCTTCTTATTGTAGAGAAGATGGACCAAACAAGGCCTGTTGTCGCGACCCCTTGCCCGCAAGGAAGACGCAACTCAGGAATCTTCTTTCAGCAGTTTATTCAGGCCCTTGATATTTCTTCCAATTCCCCGTCGGATGCCCCACCCAGCCTTAATAAAGCATCCCAAGCCCCAATGCGAAGCTGCCACGTGGAACTTTCTCACAGGGTGCTGAGAAACCATGCACCAACTCTCCCAAACAAGGAGTTGTTTATTACAGACCACAGTGGAGCCAGCGCCATCTTGCAATGGCGACCATAATCTGCAGAAACGGCTCACCACAGTTCCCCCCTTCTGTTTTCTGAAAACAATACAGGCGAGAGTAGAGGTCCTATCCCACTGTGCAGAAGTGGCTGCATAGTATGGCTCAGTCCTAAGGAGGGCTCTTCCCCAGATCTGAAGCCATATCAGCCAACGCCTTTTTTCGTGGGGCGGGGCGTGGACATCAAACCCGCATGCAATAGGACATGCTCTCCTTGAGGTCCACTTCAAGGATCACTCAAGTGCAGTGCCTTGCCTCGCATCCTGTATCGTGACGAAGGTGGACGAAGGGGGACAGCTAAGGCTGAACTGTGGCTGTACACAACGACAAACGAGTTGACAGCACCCCGAAAGAAAGGCACGGACTTTAAGGCGATAGAGAAGCATTAGTGTGGAAACCCACCTGCGTGCAATGGCAGCAAGACCGGCAGAGTGCAAGGGCTTTCCAACACTAAGAGAATAACGAGGAAAGACATGCCGATCCCAGTGCAATGTTATAATAACTTGGGGTGCAATGGCCATGTCAAAGATTTACTGTTTAAGATGCGCAAGCCAAACTTGAGGTGAATTGCCATTTTCTAAAGCTGCAAGAGCTTGGATGATCATAGCCTTATCGTGAGCATTGCGGGCCTTGAGGCGACAGAGAAACCACAAACAGAGAAACATACCGAAGCAACACATTGCACCAAAAATGCCTACCCCCACCCACTCTTTAAAAAAGGAAAAGGCAGAAGATATCCAATCGGTGAATTGACCCAAAGTCACGGGATCAACACGGGTGCTATTCAAGACAGCTATCTGGGTTAGTTGAGACTGGATCATGTCTTCCGCTTCCATGGACCAATTTCCAGCCAAATATTCGCCAATGGTGCGGGAAGCATTCCTGGAATCATTAAATCTGACAGAGGTTATGCATAAATGTGCATGTTGGTCAACACAACCCAAAAGCACTAAGTCAGCCAATTCTTCTACCTGAGCTTAGAGTAAATCTATTCTTTGGTTGGCAGCTAAAATCCCTGACAAAATATGTTGATTAATTGTATTTTGGGATTCAAGTATGGTGGAAGTTTGTTGGACAACTTGATTAATAGTGGCAGCAGTTTGTACTTGATTGGCCATAGCCACTCCAGCCATAACCGCTGCAGCAGCAGATACCGCCACGGCTGTCACTATAGCCGCTGTGATTCCAAAATCTCTGTGGACTCTAAGTAGCTCAACAATAGGGAATTTATCAGGATCCGCAGTGACCGGGATTGGGACAAAAGTTGGAATCTTCATAAACACTGCTACAGTCCAGGAACCATTCCAACACTCAGATAAGAGACAGGTAGTATGAGAACAATCCAGCATCCCCAATGAGGTGGCCTTAGCCAAAAGGAATAAGAAGGGGGATTGGACACAGACCATTGCAGGAGGCAATGTGGCATTATACAACAGAGAGTTGAATGAAACAGATGTAAGTCTATTACCTTGTTCACCTTCCCTAACAGTACCAGAAATATTAGCCAGCCAACTTTTGGCTCCTACCAACTGAGCCAATGCAGAAATATCGGCTGAAGCCCCCTTTTCATTGGAAATCAGCCATTAAAACCAGGACCAACCTACTCCTGTAGAGGAGCTGGCACTATTGTTAAAGTTATAAACATACCTATCAAGAGAGGGGGAAAGGGAGAAACCTTTAGCAACTTGATGTTTCTCCCAAGAATGATCCTGACAAGGCGTAAATATTGGGGGGAACCAAGATTAGGGGAACAGTAAGGAGAGGCCTTGAAATGAGTGGCATTATAAATACTACTAGAAAAAGGAGGCACTGGGATTAGTACCTCGGAGATAATAGCCAAGGTAGTTATGTTAAGAGCAGAGCTGTTGTTTGCAGGGGTCTCTGAGCCTGATTGATTCCCCGAAGCTACCTTGCTCAATACAGCACTGATAATGCTTCCTGAGACCTGATTGGACCGCAATGGGTCCTCCCAGTTAGTCAAATTTTTGGTCTTAAGGCTAATGCAATTAGCGTTTCTAAGGCTGAAACAAAAAACTCCTGTGAGATTAACTTGAGATTGATTAAAAATTCTCTCCATGTCCCCTCTAGGAGAGGCACAGGGAGCAGACATCTCACATGAGGTAGAAAAAAGAGTGGGGAGGACACTAGAATTACCATGAACCGGCATCGGCATTGGCCATGCCCGTGCCACTGCCCACCACCGCATTGGTGTCGCCTGTGCCATCGGCACCAGCACCAGAGCCTGAGCACTTAGTAGAATGAAGATCCTCATCACAGGATTGATGTGGTATCTCTTGTTGCTGGTCAGTTGATGTCGAGACTCTTCTTGTCAAGCGTTCAGGGACCCACAATGGTTCCGTACGATCCTGGGGAAAAACACATACAGATCCTCGTGCCCATGTCAGCACGGGGTCAGGGCCGTTCCATTGGCCCGTAAGAACATCCTTCCACTTAACATAGCCAATCACAGAGGGCTGAGGGGACACATGTCTATCGGCCGCAGAGCGACCATGAATATCCAAATTCAAAAAATTAATGGTAAAGAGAGCTAAGGACAGGCGTTCTTTAGGAGTGTGTTCAGCTCCTATTACCCCTTTTTGTTTTTGTAAAGTTTCCTTTAAGGTGCGATGAGCATGCTCAACAATGCCTTGTCCTTGAGGATTATAAGGCAAACCATGAGTAAGTTGCACTCCCATAGTAGAACAAAAAACTGTAAATTGTCTGCCAGTATAAGCAGGTCCATTATCAGTCTTAAGGGATGCAGGTGCACCCCATGCTGCCCATGCCTCTAAACAGTGAGTAATGACATTACGTGCCTTTTCTCCTGATAAAGCAGAAGCATGGATAATTCCAGAGCACGTATCAACGGAAACATGCACATACTTAAGGTTACCAAAGTCAGGTATATGTGTCACATCCATTTGCCAAACAATCAATGGCTTTAATCCCCGTGGGTTTACTCCATAATTAGGGGGATGAAGAAATGTGACACAATGGGGACATTGCAATACTATCTGCCGAGCATCCGCTGTTGAAATGGAAAAACGCCTGCGCAGCATTAATGCATTAACATGGAAGTTTTGGTGAAACAACTTAGCCCTCTCTAAGGAGGAAGCCAAGCATATCAATTGGCCTCTAGTGGCTAAGTCCGCACAGGCATTACCTTGGGATAACAGACCAGGAAGAGAGGTGTGAGCCCTGATGTGCATTGGATAAAAAGAAGCAGTGCGGTTAGAGATAAGCTGTTGAAGCTGAGTAAAGTAAACAAACACATTGTGGGCATCACTAATAGTTCCCATGGTCTCCAGGACTTTTAGTGCTTGTAGCTGGAGTCCGAAATAAGATTAAAAGGAAAAGAACACTGTTTAAAAACTTCAATAACAATTTGTAGTTCTACCCATTGTGGATTTCCAGGAGCAAATTGATGCTGGATAGGGGGAGAGTCATTAATTACATAAGCTCCCATTCCAGACTTGGAACCATCAGTAAAAATGTTAACAGCCCCCGGAATTGGACTGGATGAAGTTACCTTAGGGAAAATGATGGGATGTTCTTTAACAAAATGGAGTAATGGATGAGAAGGGTAGTGATTATCAATACCCCCTTGAAACGAGCAACACAGAATAGCCCAGTTGTCTAGAGTAGCACATAAAACATTAAGTTGAGCTTTAGTGTAGGGTATGATAAGAGAAGAAGGTGATTGGCCGAAAAATTGAATGCTTTGTTGAATCCCTTTAAGTGTCAATGCTGCAACAGCATCAGGATAATATTCTAAGGATTTTCCTGGGGATACATGTGGGTGGATCCATAGTAAAGGCCCATCTTGCCACAGTACTCCAGTAGGCTGCCGCATAGTGGCAAGCACACATAACTGGAAAGGTTTATCACTCTGGAGCCTGCATAGAGTGGCATGCTGTATAGCTTGTTCTACTTTTATAAGGGCCGCTCTAGCCTCAGTAGTGAGGCTACGAGGGGAAGCAAGATCTGGATCACCCTTAAGAGTAGCATACAAAGGCTGGAGCACAATATTAGGAATATGTAAATATCCTCTTATCCAATTAATATCTCCCAGCAATTTTTGAAAATCATTTAGAGTTTGGAGATCTTGAGTCCTGATGGTAATTTTTTGTGGTTTTAATTTGTCATACCCAATTGTCGCTCCCAAAAACCTGATAGAATCCCCCGTTTGAACCTTTTCAGGTGCGATGTGCAGTCCATGTTGAGCCAACAGCATCACGAGTTCTTTATAAGCCTCATAAACTGTCTGTTCTAATTTTGCGGCCAATAACACATCATCCATATAGTGAATGATCTTGGTGGAGGAATACTTACGTCTGAGAGGTGCGAGTGCCTTCCCCACATACATCTGGCACATCGTGGGACTGTTAGCCATCCCCTGTGGCAACACCACCCACTCAAACCTTTCATCTGGTTCTTCGTGATTACACGAGGGAAGGGTGAAAGCAAAACGTTGTGAATCTTTAGGATGCAAAGGAATGGAAAAGAAACAGTCTTTAATGTCAATAACAATTATATGCCAGCCTTGAGGAACAGAGGAGAGCAGAGGCAGCCCTCTTTGAATGGGCCCCATAAGCTGCATCTGAGCATTAACTGCTCGTAGATCATGCAGTAGGCGCCACTTCCCTGATTTTTTCTTAATGACAAATATGGGAGTATTCCATGGAGAAGTAGAAGGTTGGATGTGACCCAAATCAAGTTGTTCTTTGACTAGATCATGGGCTGCTGCCAGTTTAACCGAGGGAAGAGGCCACTGAGGCACCCAAACAGGCTCCTCGGTGAGCCATGTTATAGGTATTTGAGCCCCAGTGGCCCCTAGGAAAAACCCAGACCAAACCTGTTAAGCTTTTGATGACCTTGCACAGGATGCTTACATCCCTGTAGGTGCCTTCCTAGTCCTAGACCTGGCCTATACCCCATATTTTGCATGATATGTTGAGACACTGGGGAATAGTCATTACTAAGAGTGAACCCCATGTCTTTCATCAGATCACGGCCCCATAAAGAAATGGGTAAATCAAGTACATAAGGCTGAAAGGTACCATCATGTCCTTCCGAGTCCTTCCAAGATAGATGTCTACAGCTGATTTGAGGGGCTTGGGCATATCCAAGTCCTCTTAAGGATTGATCAGAAGCCTGCACTGGCCATCCCCTAGACCAGTCCTTAAGGGCTATGATACTACGATCTGCTCCTGTGTTCAGCAATCCCACAATAGATTTACCTTCTATGCTTAATTCCAAAGTGGGGCGATTGCTCATATCCAGTGACAAATAGGCACAATTTCCTCCGGTGGTACCAATCTGATTTCCTGTCCGTGACCTTGAGTCAGCAGGGAAGTGATTATGCAAACTAGGCAAAATTAGCAATTGAGCAATCCGATCCCCTGGGGAGATAGACACAATGCCCCTTGGAGCTTCCACCATAACTTTTACTGCCCCTACAGTATCAGGGTTTATAACTCCGGGGAAAACATGAAGACCTTGTAGGATAGAGGATGCACGTCCAATTAACAAACCTACAGTGCCAGGGGGTAAAGGCCCTTTAAACTCAGTTTCCACCAATTGGATTCCCATCTTAGGTGTTAATACGAGTCTGGAAGTGGAACAGAGGTCCAATCCCGCGGCACCTGTAGTGGCTCTCCGCATCTCGTGGGATGGCGCAGAGAAGGCCATGTCTCGGGTTCGGGTGTGACATTCTCCATTGCCCCATATATTTGTGGGCCCTGGGGTCGGGGGCCCCTTCGGCCGTTTTTTGGCCCAGCTGAAATAGGCTGTCCATGGATGTCCCTCACTGATCTACACTCTCTTGCCCAATGCTTCCCCTTTTTGCATTTTGGACACAGCCCCGGTTGACGAGGGCTATTAGAAGGGCCACCGCGAGGAGGTCCAGTGAAATTGCATTTTTTGGGACAGTCACGTTTGAAATGGCCGGATTGACCACAATGGAAGCATGTTCCGGCACCAGGACCGCCCCCTTTTGCGATCCGAAGGACAGCAGCTGCAAGACCTGCATTAGTTAAAGGTCCTCCAAGCTCTCTACACACTTTCATCCAAGCTTCTATGCCCTTGTTTTTATAAGGAGCGATTGCTGCTTTACATTCTTTGGTGCATTGCTCAAAAACAAGTTGTTTAATCAAGGGCATTGCTCTATCAGGGTCACCAAAGATTTTTCCTGCGGCATCCACCATCCTAGCAACAAAGTCCGAGAAAGGTTCTGTGGGGCCTTGCATGATTTTTGTTAAATTGCCAGACACTTCTCCTCTATTTGGGAGTGATTTCCATGCACGGATACAAATGTTATTGATCTGTTCATATACCTCAGGGGGGTATCCTGTTTGTTGATTAGCAAATCTGCCTTGTCCCAAAAGCATTTCCTTGTCCCAATGGGGGTGTCCGGCCGCATAGTTTTGGGCAGCCTGCTCTACAGCGCCCTCTAGCACAAAAGCTCTCCAGTCCAAATATTTGCCTGGAGAAACACAAGCCCGAACAAGGCTAGCCCAATCAGAGGGAGTCATACAGTATCTAGACAGACTCTCCACCTGAGTTAATGTGAAGGCGGCATCCACCCCATAAGTGCGCACAGACTCTGCCAGGGTCTTCACAATTTTGAAATCTAAAGGCTCATGGAATCTTCCCCTATTGTCATCCTGGAAAACTGGATAAGCAAGACCCATCTCAGCGTTAACAGCCCTCCATGCTTGGGCATGGAAAGCTCTCCTCGAAACACCCTCACCGTACGGCGGCGGGTCCGGAGGATCATTTTTCTTGAGCTCCTGTTTATTTTTGTTCCCTTCTCCCATAGTTAAACTCCCTAGCTGCCGAGACAGTCTCCCGAGCTCCTCCTTCTCATCCTCCTCCTCTTCTGACCCACTTTTGCATGGGAGTGTGCGCAGTGTACTGAGATATGGATACAAGCGTTTCCTCCCCCGTTTCTCGCTCTGCACATTCCCTTCCTCCTGAAATATTTCACTCCGTGCCAGAGACAATCGCCTCCTCCCCTATTTCTCGCTCTGCACATTCCCTTCCTCCTGAAATATTTCACTCCGTGCCAGAGACAATCGCCTCCTCCCCTGTTTCTTGCTCCGCACACTGCCATCCTCCTGAAATACGTCACTGCCTGCCGGAGATAATTGTTTCCTCCCCTGTTTCTCGCTTCGCACACTCCCACCCTCCTGAAATACCTCACTGCCTGCCATTTCTGATCTTTCTTCATGTAATTGCTCTAAAATTTCTTGTCCTTTAGTAAGTGCTTCCTGACATCTGCCATCTGCGAGGCAACTACGGATCATCTTCCAAAGGGCTATCACCCCACCCTCTAATATGCCCTGCTCAGAAGCAAAGTCAAGATCTGTGCCTAACTTATCCCAGCTAGGTATAGTGAGGCTGCCAGAAAATGCGAACCACGGGGCAACAATATCTGTCTTCTGTAAAAATCTCTGTAAAGTACTACGTTTCACTTTTAGGCCCTTGGAACGGAACAGGTTATCTAGGGCCAGGAGAAGCGGACTTGAAGATACGGCACCCATGACACAACAAAAGACACACAACAAACAAAAGTGAAAGTAAGAGCGAAAGTACACAGTGCAGCTGCAATAAGATTTAATGCTCTCTCTGGCTTTACAGAGGAGCTGCCGCTTTGATAGCAGGTCCTAATTACCTAGGACTAATCTCCGCTTTGACCGCGGGTCCCAATTAATCTGGGACTAATCTCCGCTTTGACCGCGGGTCCCAATTAATCTGGGACTAATCTCCACTTTGACCGCGGGTCCCACTTACCTAGGACTGATCTCCGCTTTGATAGCGGGTCCTACTTATCTAGGACTGATCTCCGCTTTGACCGTGGGTCCTACTTACCTGGGACTAATTGGTGCACCACAACTGACTGCTGAAAGTTCTGGTTCCCGGGTTTTCAGCACCACTTGTCGCGACCCCTTGCCCGCAAGGAAGACGCAACTCAGGAATCTTCTTTCAGCAGTTTATTCAGGCCCTTGATATTTCTTCTAATTCCCCGTCGGATGCCCCACCCAGCCTTAATAAAGCATCCCAAGCCCCAATGCGAAGCTGCCACGTGGAACTTTCTCACAGGGTGCTGAGAAACCATGCACCAACTCTCCCAAACAAGGAGTTGTTTATTACAGACCACAATGGAGCCAGCGCCATCTTGCAATGGCGACCATAATCTGCAGAAACGGCTCACCACAGCCTGTGTGGAGAGCAGTTCCCGGGTGCCTATTGTCGATATACAATTCTAACTTCTGAATGTGTCACAGGATGTAGGGGTAACCTCCATCTCATGGGAACCTTCGAAGCATCTGTTAGAACAAAGTGGTTACCAAGGCAGTGACCTCATTCAGTTCCTGAAGGAATTGACCTACCTCACTTCTTTGTTGATGCAATTTGCTGAACTCGGGATCCAGGAAGCCAAGCACCCAGAGCCAGTCCCAGTCCCAGTCCCATTGGGTTCACTTGTTTGGATTTACCAAAGACAGAGTCAGTCTTTCTTGGTAAATACTGATCTGTGGATGGTTAAATGCCAGGAAAGCTCTGAAGAGGGGCCTTCATGAGAAAGCAGGTAGTGACTCCCTGATGGCTCCTGACAACTTTACAGAGTTGGTAATGAAGACCAGATCTGAGACAGGACAGGCCATTTCGTGGGAACATAGTATGGCCAATCAGTCTGAGGACACTCTGGATAGTCACAGACCTACTTGGGTAAAGGAGGTGCCTTTGTGGGTGTGCATGTGAGTTTGGTTTTGTCTCATGTTATGAGAATAGGTAGAAAAGGCAGTTTGTTTGGTTTGGAGTGGACTGTTTTTAATAAGTCATTTGACATGGCGAGTGTTTCTTTGTTTGTGTATCCCACTGTATCCGTGGTTGTAGACCTTTGAAAAGCGAATGCAACAATGGTTGTGTCCTGTCTAATATAAAGTGTCCCAGCGTTCATCCTGCCCAATTTAAGAATGGAGAGTGGCTTGCCTATGGATGGGCAATACCTACTATCTTTCTAAGTTCCTGTTTCTTCGTGAATTCTGGCCACTCTCCTGAATAGGCTCATGGTTTTGTGTCCAACATATGTACCACCACAAGGCTCTGTGACATGGCCATGTACTGATAGCTGAAGGGAATGGGAGAATCTCAGAAAACTCAGATATCAGTGTGACCAGGAAAGTCTTAGTGGAGAAACCCTGCTTTGGTCCTTTTGCTTACTTATGTTTCTATTACCCTGAATGTCAAGAAGGTCTTTACCTCAGGCCACCCCTTTGTGAAGCCTTAAGAAAACTGTTTTCATATGGAAATGAATGGGCATCACCTGTGGCTCTTTGCTTAATTGCTTTGGAATGGGATGTGCTTGAATCAGCCTCTTGTCCTTGTGTGAGGTTGTGGCTTAAATTCTCAGCACCTGATAGATCTAAATAAAAATCCCCTGTGCTTCCAAACCAAAATGGCCATAAGAGCAGTCATTGTGGATAAATTTTTTTGCCTTCTTAGGTTGGGTTCCTGACCTACATCAAGTGAGAATAGGGATCCTTTGGGTCAAATGCGTTCTTCAAATCCCTGCAGAGGCTATCCCATAGGTGCTTGGGTTTTCTCATGACTCCAAATCACATAAAGAATCTATACCTGACAGCTAGTAGGCCTCAAATTGGAAAAGCGGAACACTTTACCAGCAGGAATATTTGATCATTCCTGGTTCAAAGGAAGAGTACCCAGGCCACCATGATTTTAGGCAAATGAGGGGCAAGTGAGCTTATTTTGGACACTTTCTTGGCCTTGCCTCTCATAGAAACCTCCAGCCACAGGGTATGATGAGTGTCTATATGGAAGAAGATGAGTGTCATGTGGGAGTGTTTTGGATTTAAGCGAAGAAAGAGAGAACTGAAATTACTGACATATGGGATCAAAAAGGCAATATAACAACAGATGCTACAGAAATAAAGAAGACAATTAGAAATTATTTTGAAAACCTATATTCCAATAGAATAGAAAATAGTGAAGACATTGATAAATTTCTTAAGTCATATGATTTGCACAAACTGAGTCAGGAGGATACACACAATTTAAACAGACCAATATCAATGAATAAAATAGAAGAAGCAATCAAAAGACTACCAACCAAGAAAAGTCCAGGTTCAGATGGGTATACAGCGGAGTTTTAAAAGACCTTTAAAAAAGAATTAATACCAATAATTTTCAAGATATTTCAGGAAATAGAAAAAGAGGGAGCTCTGCCAAATTCATTCTATGAGGCCAAGAACACTCTGATTCCGAAACCAGACAAAGACACCTCAAAGAAAGAAAACTACAGACCAATATCTCTGATGAACCTAGATGTAAAAAACCTCAATTAAATTCTGGCGAATTGGATACAAAGGCACATCAAAAAAATTGTGCATCATGATCAGGTAGGATTCATCCCTGAGATGCAAGGACGATTCAATATACAGAAATCAATAAATGTTATTCACAACATAAATATACTTAAAGATAAGAAGCATATGATCATCTAGATAGATGCAGAAAAATCATTCGACAAAGTAGAGCATCCCTTTATGTTCAAAACATTAGAAAAACCAGGGATAACAGGAACTTACCTCGACACTGTAAAAGCTATCTATGCTAACCCTCAGGCTAGTATCATTCTGAATGGAGAAAAATTGAAGGCATTACCTCTAAAATCTGGAACAAGACAGGGATGTCCTCTATCACCACTTCTATTCAATATAGTTTTCGAAACTGGCCAGAGTAATTAGACAGACGAAAGAAATTAAAGGCATAAAAATAGAAAAAGAAGAACTTAAAATATCACTATTTGCAGATGACATTATTCTTTATATAGAAAACCCAAAAGGGTCTACAAAAAAAAACTACTAGAACTAATAAATGAATTCAGCAATGTGGCAGCATATAAAATCAACATGCATAAATCAAAAGCATTTCTGTATGTGAGCGACAAAACTTCTGAAACAGAAATGAGGAAAAACACTCCATTCACATATCCTCAAAAAAAAAAAAAAATCTTGGTAATCAACCTAACAAAAGAGGTGAAAGATTTATACAATGCAAACTACAGAATCCTAAAAAGAGAAGTAGAATAAGATCTTAGAAGATGGAAAATATACCCTGTTTATGCATAGGCAGAACTAACATCATCAAAATGGTGATATTACCAAAAGTTCTCTATAGGTTTAACGCAATGCCAATCAAAATCCCAAGGGCATTTCTTGTAGAAATAGAGAAAGCAATCATGAAATTCATATGGAAAAATAAAAGACCCAGAATAGCAAAAGCATTTCTAAGCAGGAAGTGTGAATCAGGCGGTATAGCGATACCAGATTTCAAACTATATTACAGAGCAATAGTAAAAAAAAAAAAAAAAGCATGGTACTGGTACCAAAACAGGCAGGTGGACCAATGGTACAGAATGGAGGACACAGAGACTAATCCAAAAAGCTACAACTGTCTTATATTTGATAAAGGAGCTAAAAGCATGCAATGCAGGAAGGATAGCATCTTCAACAAATGGTGCTGGGAAAACTGGAAATCCATATGTAACAAAATGAAACTGAATCCCTTTCTCTCGCCATGGACAAAAGTTATATCAAAATGGATCAAGGAGCTTTATATCAAATCAGAGACATGGCGTCTGATAGAAGAAAAATTGGCTACGATCTACATACTGTGGTGTTGGGCTCCAAATTCCTCAAAAGGACACCCATAGCACAAGAGTTAATAACTAGAATCAACAAATGGGACTTACTCAAACTAAAAAGGTTTTTCGCAGCAAGAGAAACAATAAGAGAGGTAAATAGGGAGCCTACATCCTGGAAACAAATCTTTATTCCTCACACTTCAGATAGAGCCCTAATATCAAGAATATACAAAGAACTCAAAAAATTAGACAATAAGATAACAAATAACCCAATCAACAAATCGGCTAAGGATCTGAACAGACACTTCTCAGAGGAGGACATACAATCAATCAACAAGTACATGAAAAAATACTCACCATCTCCAGCAATCAGAGAAATGCAAATCAAAACCACCCTAAGATACCATCTCACTCCAGTAAGATTGGCAGCATTTATGAAGCCAAACAAACACAAGTGCTGGGGAGGATGTGGGGAAAGAGGTACACTTGTACATTACTGGTGGGACTGCAAATTGGTGTAGCCAATTTGGAAAGCAGTATGGAGATTTCTTGGAAAGCTGGGAATGGAACCACCATTTGACCCAGCTATTCCCTTTCTCATTCTATTCCCTAAAGACCTAAAAAGAGCATGCAACAGGGAAACTGCTACATCGATGTTCATAGCACCACAATTCACAATAGCAAGACGGTGGAACCAACCTAGATGCCCTTCAATAGATGAATGGATAAAAAAAAAAAGTGGCATTTATTCACAACGGAGTATTACTCTGCATTAAAAAATGACAAAATCATAGAATTTGCAGGGAAATGGATGGCATTAGAGGAGATTATGCTAAGTGAAGCTAGCCAAACCCTAGCAAACAAATGCCAAATGTCTTCTTTAATATAAGGAGAGTAACTAAGAACAGAGAAGGGACGAAAAGCATGAGAAGAAGATTAATATTTAACAGGGATGTGAGGTGGGAGGGAAAGTGAGAGAGAAGGGAAATTGCATGGAAATGGAAGGAGACCCTCAGGGTTATAAAAAATTACATACAAGAGGAAGTGAGGGGAAAGGGAAAAATAATACAAGGGGGAAAATTTATTAGAGTAGTGGGATTAGAGAGAGAAGAGTGGAGGAGAGGGCATGGGAGGGGGGATAGTAGAGGATAGGAAAGGCAGAAGAATACAACATACAGTAGTAAGGCAATATGTGAATCAATGGATGTGTAACTGATTTGATTCTGCAATCTGTATACAGGGTAAAAATAGGAGTTCATAACCCACTTGAATCAAAGTGTGAAATATGATACATCAAGAACTATGTAATGTTTTGAAGAATCATAAATAAAAATTAAAAAAAAAGAAAACTCACTTAGGTGAATGATGCACGCGAATCCTAATATTTCTACAGTAACTGACCCAGTTTAACATCAATGCAAGTAGATTCCTATGGGACATGACGTACATTTTGACATTCATTTTTATTCAACACTGGTACACTACTATTTCATCAGTTTATGCACATTATAGGATGTATATTTCATCCACAATTTAGCAAATTTATAGGCATTTGTTTCACTTTCAATCACTTCCTGCTTCAGAACACATGTATTCCTCCATATTTTTTGACTGGTCTTTTCATGAGACTTCTTACCAAACACAATATTTTCCATTTCCATTATCACTTTTGAAGCAAAACTCACACACACTTCATGATAAACAATAACCCTAAGATTACCATTAGATACATAACTGGTTGGAATGACTGATTTTATGTCAATTAATGATTTCTAATATACTTTCAGATATCAATTCAATCTATTATTTAAAGAGGAACCAGTTATATTATTTATTCACAGTAAGTTCTATTCATGCATTATCTCTATATTCATAGACTCAGGGTACACCACTTTGTACCCCCAATACTAATTTATATGTCTTCAAATATTGCTCCCAGTAATAGTGGAAGAAATAATCATGTCACATGATCTACATATATATTTTATCACAATAATTTTCTGGCACAAATGCAAAGGTCACACTTATGATTGTACCAAATCCTAAATGGAAAGTGAACATGGATTACTAAAAACATCCATGTCCAGGTTGCCTAATGCTTTCAAATATCATTCCTATTGGTGACTACCTATTTTTTTCTTCCTAAGATTATGTATTCAATCTCAATCCTGTTGAAAATGTCTAATCCTATCACTCACATTATAATTGCCTGATTTTGTATTGTCTCTATTGATATCTTCTTTCTTATATTTTTTCCAGTTCATCATTGTGACTGACTCTTCACATATGCTGACATTTACATTCACTCTATAACCAAAACCCTATTGCTAAAGAATATTTGGTCTAAATTTTATACTCACTCTTCTTCCTAAACCTACCGACTATCCTATTTTGAGTGGATGTTCTCTTCTACAATCAATCATCCAAGGTCCAAGGTCCTATGCCATGGATTATCGATTTATCTGAGACAATTTTGCAGAACGTAATTAAAAGCTAAATATCCCAAACAAGGGCCTAATCCCCTTGTGGACTTCAAATCTTACCTAGATTTCTGTTTTCATTCTTATATTTCAGCTGTATATTCTTGTAAATATGGCAGTTTTCCAATACCATTATTCATCCAGCAGAATGATTACTAACCCAAATCGAACATGTTATTAACCCTAACCATACACTGTTCCCTCAATTTAACTTTACAGAAGAGCAGGTACAGAGTTCATCTTACAATACAGGAATTTAGGGTATCTTCCACCTGCTGAGAAACTTTTAGGTTCCATGTAGATTTGATCCCTGAAGAAGATGTAGGCAGCAATGAAGGACCTGAGAGAGCAAAAGTCATCTTCCATGGGAAACAACCTTTTAAGGATGAAGGGTTGTGTCTGAATAAGCCTTTCTCTTCTTAATGTAGAGAAGAAGGACCAAACCAGGCCTGTGTGGAGAGATGTTCCCGCAAACTGATGCGGCCAATTTGGAAAGCAGTATGGAGATTCTGGGGAAGGCTGGGAATGGAACAACAATTTGACCCAGCTATTGCCCTTTTTGGACTATTCCCTTAAGACCTTAAAATAGTGTACTACAGGGATACTGCCACATCGATGTTCATAGCAGCACAATTCACAATTGCTACACTGTGGAACCAACACAGTTGTCCTTCAGTAGATGAATGGATAAAAAAAAAAATGTGGCTTCTATACACCCTGGAGTATTACGCAGCACTAAAAAATGACAAAATCATGGAATTTGCAGGAAAATGGATGGTACTAGAGCAGATTATGCTTAGTGACGCTAGTCAATCCTAAAAAACAAATACCAAATGTCTTCTTTGATATAAGGATTGCAACTAAGAACAGAGCAGGGAGGAAGAGCAGGAAGAAAAGATTAACATTAAACAAAGATATGAGGTGGGAGGGAAAGGGAGAGAAAAGGGAAATTGCATGGTAATGGAAGGAGACCCTCATTGTTACACAAAATTACATGTAAGAGGTTGTGAGGGGAATGGGAAAATAAACAAGGAGAGAAATGAATTAGAGTAGATGGGGTAGTGAGAGAAGATGGGAGGGGAGAGGAGGGGGGATAGTAGAGTATTGGAAAGGTAGCAGGATACAAAAGTAACTAATAGGGCATTATGTAAAAATGTGGATGTGTAACCGATGTGATTCTGCAACCTGTATTTGGGGTAAAAATGGGAGTTCATAACCCACTTGAATCTAATGTATGAAATATGATATGTGAAGAGATTTGTAATGTTTTGAACAACCAATAAAAGAAAAAAAGTAGCAATATATATGCCAATCGAAATTCATCATGAAATATATATAATCCACAGATGCAAAAATATTCATTTACTGAACATGGATTTATGTATAATGTTATTCAACTTGGAAGCTCACCCATAGGTTGAATTTTCAGTTCCAACAGCGTTTAGGAGGAGTGATCTCTTCTCACAATTTGTATCTGCCAATTCAGCCACCTCACAAGTATATACGTGTGATACCAGATAGGATTTTCTATGTGCATATAAAAATACATGCACCGTATAGACTACAGAGAAAGGGAGACAGGAATTCACATATTTGTTAACTTTAAAAACACATGTAGAGTTATTTCAACAAAAAATTGACTAGATTTATAACTCCTACACTATATAATGCAAAAGGCAATTCCAACTACACAACATGCCTCCTCTGAACTGCTTGTATTTCTATTCTTTTTGGGTTATTTCTCACCATCATATTAAGATTATTAGTCAGAGTCCAGTAGGGTAGGGGTTAATGTCAGGGATTCAGTATTTCAAATGGAAAATTGGAAAATGACTCCAATGTGTATGTAAACTTGTGCTACACAAAAATCTTCCCACTCACATCCAGAGAAGTGCCATGATATTACCTTCGCCCCAAGTAAGACACAATAAGAGGAGAAAAGTGTGAAAATCTGTGATTATGTATCTGAATGGAATATGCTCGGGAGTTCACAACCTTGGAGGTGGTAGAGGAGCTTCCAAAAGTAAGGGACAGTGTAAACACTCCACCAACATGGAGCTCTGCTGGCCTATGACTTCTTGGGAAACTGCCTCTGAGGTTGGGCACTTGAAATATATGTTTTTGTCATGAGCTTTAGCTTCCTTTGTAGTGAGACCATCAAATCTGGGTCTGCATCTATGTGACCTGGAAGACATGGTTTCTTATATTCTAATGAACCTGAGGCAGCAGTGCTGAATTCTCTCTTTGTAGGTAAACTGTGGCCACAGGAAGCCAAGTGTCTCCTGGTGGGGACTGTGAAGACATTTGGTCATCCTTCACATTTTGTGGTGCTTCTTGCTGCTGCACTGGGAATATGGTTTTTGCTTCACAAAATACAAGGAGTTCAACTGGGACAGAGTGCTGGAGAGAGTTCTGTAACGTGTGTTGTGACTCATTTATTTGTTGGTTTTTCCTTTTTTTTTTTTTTTTTTGAGGAATGACCACCAGGCGATGAATTTCCCTCTTAAAACTGCTTTCATTGTGTCCCGTAGATTCCGATATGTTGTGTCTGTGTTTTCGTTTATCTCTAAGAATTTTTTGATTTCCACCTTTATGTCTTCTGTAACCCATTGATCATTCCATAACATATCGTTCATTTTCCATGTGATGTAGGACTTTTTCTTCCTTCTTTTATCATTGATTTACAGTTTCATTCCATTATAGTCAGAAAAAATGCATGGTATTATCTCCACCCCTTTATATTTACTGAGGGTTGCCCTATGGCATAATATATGGTCTATTTTTGAGAAGGATCCATGTGCTGCTGAAAAAAAGTATATCCATTTGATGATGGTTGGTATATTCTATATATTTCAGTTAAGTCTAGGTTATTGATTGTGATATTGAATTCTATATTTTTTTAATTCAACTTTTGTTTGAAATATCTGTCCAATGGTGAGAGAGCTGTGTTGAAGTCACCGATAATTATTGTGTTGTTGTCTATTTGATTCCAGAACTTGAGGAGAATTTGTTTTATGAAGGTCGCAGCACCATTATTTGGTTCATAAATATTGATAATTTTTATGTCTTGTTGGTGAATGATTCCTTTTAAAGTTATATAATATCCATACTTATCCCTTTTGAATAACTTAGTCTTGAAGTCGATTTTATTCTATGTGAGAATGGCCACCCCTGGTTGCTTACGAGAACCGTGTGCATGGTATATTTTTTCCCAACCTTTCACCTTCAGCCTGTGTATGCCTTTTCCATTCAGATGTGTCTCCTGGAGGCAACATATTGTTGGATTTGTTTTTATAATCCAAGTTACCAGCCTATGTCGCTTTATTGGAGAGTTCAACCATTAAGGTTTAGAGTTACTATTTATATATGGTTTGTACTGCCAGCCATTTTGATTATTTATTTTTTTTTAATTTAGTTTGTTTCTCCATGATTAGCTTTTCCCCCGCCCTCTGTTATTACTGAGGCACTTCCCAGTGATAGGTTTGGTTGTTGTTTTTTATTTCTTCCTCATGTAGTGTTTTGCTCAAGACACTTTGCAATGCTGGTTTTCTGGCTGCAAATTCTTTTAGCTTTTGTTAATTATGAAATATTTTTATTTTGTTGTTGTACCTGAAGCTTAATTTTGCTGGATACAGAATTATTGGTTGGCATCCATTGTCTTTCAGTATTTGAAATACATTGTTCCAGGATCTTCTCGCTTTCAGCGTCTGTGATGAAAAATCTGTTGTTAACCTTATTGGTTTACCCCTGAATGTCATCTGCCTCCTTTCTCATGTACCTTTTAATAATTTCTCTTTGGTCTGTTTATTGGATATTTTCGTAAAAATGTGTCTTGGCATTGGTCTACTGTGATTTTGTGTGCTCGGTGTCCTGTATGCATCTACAATTTGTATATCCGTTTCCTTTTTTATTTCTGGAAAGTTTTCTAAAATTATTTCATTCAGCAGGTTACTCATTCCCTTGGTTTGAATCTCTGTACCTTCCTCTATCCAGATGACTCATAAGTTTGTTTTTTTATGTTATCCCATATCTCTTGGATGTTTTTCTCATGATTTTTACCAGTTTTTCGGAGTTGGCTAGACTCCTTTCAAGATGATATATTTTTTCTTCATTATTTGACGTTCTGGCTTCTACTTGCTCCACTCTGTTAGTGATACTCTCAATTGAGTTTTTAATTTGGTTTATCGTTTCCTTCATTTCTAGAATTATTGTTTGATTTCTTTTATAATCTCTATCTCCTGATAAAGACGCTTGACTTCTTCTTTTATCTGTTTATGTAATTCATTTTCAATGTGTTCTTTCACTGTTTGGAATTGCTGTCTCGTATCCTCTTTAAGGTTCTATTCCATCTGTCTAAGGTATTCCTTGAGTTCTTTATATGACCATTTTCCTGATGATTCTAGGTCCTCCTGATTATTTATGTTGTCCTTCATTGTTTGTACACATTTTCATCCTTGCTTTTTTATGCTGCTAATGTTACTTCTTGTTCTGTTTGACTGCTGAGTTACTGCTTACTCTTATAAATTTATTTGAAGCTTGGGAGGAAAGATAGTAGTAGGGATGGGAAGAAGTCACTAAAGAGAATGAGAGTAGGCAGGTAGAATTCAAGGAAGGGAGAATAAGAAAATTGAAAAGAAATGAAAAGACAAAAGAAAAAAAATAGAAAATAAAGAAAGAAATAAAATTTTTTAGAAATAATAATGATAATTATAAAAATTAAAATTAAAATTTAAAAGAATCATAAAATAATAAATTTTAAAAATTTTAAAAAATAAAAACATTAAAAAAAGTTAAAGAACAACAACAAAAAAATGAAAATGAAAGAAAAAGAAGAAAATAAAAAGAAAAAAATAATAATAATACATGCAGTAATAGAGTTCAATTAACTTCTCTTCCAGTAGGTGGAGCTGTGTGCATTGGGCCAAGCTTCTCCTCTCAATAGGTGGGAAGCAATCACTGTGCAGCAACTCTTTATCCCAGAATGGGCGGATCTCCAATCCTGAGTGTCTAGGGCCTTCTCTTTTGTTTCCTCAAGCCAGGCCCCCCAACCTGTGACGCTCACCACAATACTATGTAATGTTTTGAACAACCATTAATAAAAAGTTTTAAAAAAAGAAAACTAAATTCAGTGAATGATGCACACGAATCCTAATATTTCTACAGTAACTGACTCAGTTTAACATCAATGCAAGTCGATTCCTATGGGACATGATATGTATTTTGCTGTTCATTTGTATTCAACACTGGTACACTACTATTTCATCAGTTTATGCACATCATTGGATATATATTTCATCCACAATTTAGCAAATTTATAGGCATTTGTTTCACTTTCAATCACTTCCTGCTTCACAACTCATGTATTCCTCCATATTTCTTGACTGGTCTTTTCATGAGACTTCTTTCCAAACACATTATTTTCGATTTCCATAATCACTTTTGAAGCAAAACTCACACACACTTCATGATAAACAATAACCCTAAGATTACCATTAGATATATAACTGGTTGGAATGAATGATTGTATGTCAATATATGATATCTTATATATTTTCAGATATCAATTCAATCCATTATTTAAAGTGGAACCAGTTAGATTATTTATTCACTGTATATTCTATTCATCCATTATCTCTACATTCATTGACACAGGGTACACCACTTTGTACCCCCAATACTAATTTATATGTCTTCAAATATTGCTCCCAGAAATGGTGAAAGAAATACTCATATCACATGATCCACAGATACATTTTATCACAATAATTTTCTGGGCAGAAAATGCAAAGGTCACACTTATGATTGTACCAAAGCCTAAATGGAAAGTGAACATGGATTACTAAAAACATCCATGTCCAGGTTGCCTAATGCTTTCAAATGTTATTCCTATTGGTTACTACATATTTTTTTTCTTCCTAAGATTATGCATTCAATCTTAACCATGTTGAAAATGTCTAATCCTATCACTCACATTATAATTGCCTGATTTTGTAATGTCTCTATTGATATCTTTTTTCCTATATTTTCTCCAGTTCATCATTGTGACTGAGTCTTCACATGTGCTGACATTTACATTCACTCTATAACCGAAACCCTATTGCTAAAGAACATTTGTTCCAAATTTTATACTCACTCTTCTTCCTAAACCTACAGACTATCTTCCTAATCCTACTGACTCTCCCAATTTGAGTAAATGTTCTCTTCTATAATCAATCATCCAAAGTACAAGGTCCTTTGCAATTGTATATCGCATTATCTGAGACATCTCTGCAGAATGTAATTCAAAGCTAAGTATCCAAATCAAGGGCCTAATGCCCTTCTGTGCTACAAATCTTACATAGATTTCTGTTTTTGTACTTATATTTCACCTCTATAATCTTATAAATATTGCAGGTTACCAATAGCAGTAATCATCCTGCAGAATGATTTATAACCCAAATCGAACAAGGTATTAACCCTAACCATACACTGATCCGTCAATCTAACTTTACAAAAGGGCAGGGTCAGAGTTCATCTTAAAATACAGGAATGTAGGGGATCTTCCACCTGCTGAGAACCTCAAAGGTCCATGCAGATTTGATCCCAGGGAAAGATGCAGGCAGCTATGAAGTACCTGAGAGAGCAAAAGTCACCTTCCATGGGAAACAACCTGGTAAGGATGAAGGGTAGCTTCTGAATAAGCCTCTCTCTTCTTAATGTAGAGAAGATGGACCAAACCAGTCCTGTGTGGTAAGCTGTTCCCGGATGCCTATGGTTGATATACCATTCTAACTTGTGAAAGTATCACAGGAAGTAGGGGCAACCTCCATCATAGGACCATTGGAAGGAACTGTTAGGACAAAGTGGTTGCCAAAGCAGTGACCTCATTAAGATATTGAAGGAAGTAACCTCACCTTACTTCTTTGGTGATGGAAGTCTCAGATCCGGGAAGCCAGGCACCAAGAGCCAGTCCCAGTCCCAGTCTCAGTGTTCTCACTTGTTTGGATTTACCAAGGACAGAGTCAGTCTTTCTTGGTACCTACTGATGTGAGGATGGCCAAATGTCAGGAAAGCTCTGAAGATGGGCCTTTCCTGAGAAACCAGGTAGTGGATCACCGCTGGCTCATGAAAACTTCACAGAGTTGGCCAAGGAGACCAGATCTGACACAGGACAGGCCATTTCAGCGGAACATAGTATGGCCCACCATTCAGAGGACACTCCCGATAGTTACAGACCTACTTGGGGGAAGGAGGTGCCTTTGTGGGTTTGTGTGTGGGTTTGAGGTTTTGTCTCATGTTCTAAGAATAGTTAGGAAAGGTGGTTTGTTTGGTTTGGAGTGAACTGTTTCTGGTAAGACGTTTCGCAAGGCGAGTGTTTCTTTTTCTGTGCATCCACTGTGTCCGTGGTTGTAGACATTAGAAAAGAGAATGCATCAATGGATGTGTCCTGTCTAGTAGAAAGCATTCCAGGATTTATCTTGTCCAGTGTATGAATGGACTGCGGCTTGACTTATGGATGGGCAACATCTACTATCTTCCTAAGTTCCTGTTTTCTTCCTGAAAACTGATCACTCTCAGAATAGGCTCACGATTTTGTTTCCATAATTTGTACCACCTCCAAGCTCTGTGCTTACCAATTGTTCTGTTGCCCTGAATGTGAGGAAGGTCTTTTCTTCAGGCCAAACCTTTGTGAAGCATGAAGAAAACAGTTTTCAAATGGAAATGAAAGGGCATCACCTGTGGCTCTTTACTTAATTTCTTTGGAAAGGGATGTGTCTGAATCAGATTTTTGGCCCTGTGTGAGGTTATGTCTTAGATTCTCAGCACCTGAAGGATCTAAAAAAAAGATCCAATGTGTGCATTTAAAACAAAAATTGCCAAAAGAGCAGTCATTGTGAATGAAGTCTCTTGCCTACCTCTGTAAGGTTCCTGACTTTCATCAAGTGAGACTAGTGATTATTTGGGTCAAATGAGTTCCTCAAAACCCTGAAGAGGCTAGCCCATAGGTGCTTGGTTTTTCTCATGACTCCAATTCACATAAAGAATCTAAACCCCACAGTCAATAGGCCTCAAATTGGAGAAGCAGTGCCGTATTAACGAGTATTAGGGATTAACGTATTAGGGATTCTTTGGGTCAAATAAGTTCTTCAAAGTCCCGCAGAGGTTCTTGTGTTTTCTCATGACTCCAAATCACATAAATAATCTATACCTAAAAGTCAGTAGGCCTCAAATTGGAGAAATAGAGAAGTATTAACGGCAGGCTTATTTGATCACTCGTGGTTCACAGGAAGGGTGTCCAGGCCACCTTGAATATTGGCAAATGAGGGGCAAGGGAGTTTATTTTGGACACTGTCTTTGGCTGTGCCCCTCATTGAAAACTTCTGGCAAAGGTTACGATGAGTGACTATATGGAAGAAGATGAGGGCCATGTGGGAGAGTTTTGGTTTTAATTTTGGTCATTTGTGAGGCGGTTGGAAGAAATGACTTGGTCCACCAGGGCTTGAACTCTGGTGTGATTCCCCTTAGAGACTGGGTTTTGGAACTGACCTCAGAGAAGTATTGCCATGAATTTTGTTGGGATTTTAGGAGGCCACGCATGAGAGTCGCCCTTGGAAACTGGGATTTAGGCCCAGGGTGGCTTTCCTCAGATCACTGGGAATCTCAGCCAAGATATCATATGATTTTATTCTGAAAGACTTCGGTACCATAGTTGAGAGTCAAAACACACACGTACCTCACATTGTAGACCTCAATGGGCCTGGCTTCATGTGTCCATTTGGCCACTCTTTGGGAAGACTTGCCTGTGAGAGTTCTCCAGAGCATTCACTGAAATGAGCTTCCTCAACATTTAATGTTTTCTGAATGAATTGAAACCAACAGTGCCTCCAACTTCATCCTTGAAAAATGGCTAGAAAAATACCATAAAATTTTGGAAATTCATTGGAGAAGCTTTGTATGTCCTGTTGCTGATCATGAGGGTACCAGACAGTGCCTTGAATTACTGGGTTTCATGAAAATGGTGTAGAACAGAGATTTCAGTATGTTGGAGCCTGCTGAGTAGTGGGCCTAGAGGAGTGGTGGGCAGGTGTGTGAAAGAACATCAGTGGTAGGGCCATGAGGATCTACCATTGGATTCCAAATGGCTTTTGACTGACATGGTGCAGCCAGCAGACCCTTATATGTAAAGGCATCTTGTTATATGGAGACGTTTCACGGCAATGTTCAGAATGAGGTTGATATGGACAAGGCGGCAATGGGACAAGATATGAGGGATAGAGCCTGGTTGGTGCATTCTCTCGCAGACTCTGACCCACCACTCGTGACAGAACTCCCTCCAGCACTGTGTCCCAGTTGAGCTCCTTGTATTTTGTGACGTAAATACCAAACTGCCAGTGCTGCAGCAAAAATACCACAAAACGTTGAGGAGGAACAAATGGCTTCACAGTCCACACGGGGAGACACTTAGTCTCCAGTGGTCACAGTTGACCTACAAAGAGAGGATTCTGCACTGCTTCCTCATGTTTATTGGAAAATAAGAAACCCTATTGCTAAAGAACTTTTGGTCCAAATCGTATACTCACTCTTCTTCCTAAACGTACCGACTATCTTTCAAATACTAATGACTATCCTTTTTTGAGTGGATGTTCTCTTCTACATTCAATCTTCCAAGGTACAGGTCCTATGCCATTGTATATCAAATTTTCTGAGACATCTGTGCAGAACATAATTCAAAGCTAAGTATCCCAATCAAGGGCCCAATGCCCTTCTGGCCTTCAAATCATACCTAGATTTCTGTTTTCATTCTTATATTTCACCTCTATATTTTTGTAAATATCACAGGTTCCCAATAACATAATTCATCACAGAGAATATTTCCTAACCCAAATTGAACCTGTTATTAACCCTAAATATACACTCTTCCCTCAATCTCATTTTACTGAAAAGCAGGGACAGAGTTGTTCTTAGAATACAGGAAATTACGGGACCTTCCACCTGCTGAGAACCTCAAAGGTCCATACAGAAATGATACCCAGAGAAGTTGTAGGCAGGTATGAAGGACCTGAGAGAGCAACAGTCATATTCCATGGCAAGCAACCTGGTCAGGATGAAGCAATGTGTCTGAATCAGCTTTTCTCTTCTTATTGTAGAGAAGATGGATCAAACCAGCCTGTGTGGAGAGCTGTTCCTGGGTGCCTATGGATGATATATCATTCTAACTTGTGATAGTGTCACAGAAAGTAGGGGAAGCCTCCATCTCATGGGACCCTTGGAAGCAACTCTTAGGACAATGTGGTTTCCAAGGCAGTGGCCTCATTCAGTTCCAAAGAAAGTGACATGCCTCATTTCCTTGGTGATTGAACTCTCTGAACTTGGTATCCAAGAAGCCAGGCACGAAGAGGCAGTCCAAATCCCAGTCCCAGTGGGCTCACTTGTTTGGATTTTCCAAGGACAGAGTCAGTCTTTCTCGGTAACTACTGCTGTGAGGATAGCCAAATGCCAGGAGAGTTCTGAAGAGGGACATTTCCTGAGAAAGCAGGTAGTGGCTCAACACTTTGTTCCTGACAACTTCACAGAGTTAGCCAAAGAAACCAGATCAGAGAGGTGGTTTGTTTGGTTTGGAGTGAACTGTTTCTAGTAGATTCTTTTACAAGGTGAGTGTTTCTATGTCTGTGTATCCCACTGTGTCCCTGGTTGTAGACATTAGAAAAGAGAATGCAACAATGGATGTGTCCTGTCTAGTAGAAAGCTTCCCAGCATTCATCCTGCCCAATTTATGAATGGAGTGTGCCTTGCCTTATGGATGGGCAACACCTACTACCTTCATAAGTCCCTGTTTTCTTCCTGAATTCTGGCCACTCTCCAGAATACACTCATGGTTTTCTGTCCAAGGTATGTACCAACTCCAAGGTCTGTTACATGACCATGTACTGGATAGCTGAAGGAAATGGCCAGCATATCAAAAACTCAGATATCCGTGTGACCAGGAAAATCTCAGTGTATAAACCTGCTTTGGGCCTTTTGCTTACCTATTGTTCTTTTGCCCTGAATGTCAGGAAAGTCTTTGCCTCAGGCCACCCCTTTGTGAAGCCTGAAGAAAACAGTTTTGAAATGGAAATGAATGGGCATCACCTGTGGCTCTTTGCTTAATTGCTTTGGAAAGGGATGTGTCTGGATCAGGCTCTTGGCCCTGTGTGAGGCTGTGGCTTAGATTTTCAGCACCTGATGTATCTAAAGAAAGATCCCATGTGAGCATCCAAAACCAAAATGGCAAAAAGTTTAGTCATTGTTAATGAATTCTATTGCCTACCCCTTTTAGGTTCCTAAAATCCATCAATTGAGAATAGGGATCCTTTGGGTCAAGTGAGTTCTTCAAATCTCTGCAGAGGACCTTGGTTTTCTCATGACTCCAATTCACATAAAGAATCTAAACCCCACAGTCAGAAGGCCTCAAATTGGAGAAATGGAACAGTATTAAGGGCAGGCCTATTTGATCACTTCTGGTTCACAGGAAGGGTGTCCAGGCCACCCTGAATTTAGGCAAATGAGGTGCAAGGGAGATTATTTTGGACATTGTCTTGGCCTGCGACCCTCATGGAAAACTCCAGCCAGAGGTTATGATGAGTGTCTATATGGGAGAAGATGAGGGCCATGTGGGAGTGTTTTGGTTTTAATTGTTTTTATTTAAGTCATGGTTGGAAGAGTTGACTGGATCCACCTGGGCTTGAACACTGGTGTGATTCCCCTAGAGACTGAGTTCTGGAACTGACCTCCAAGAAGTATTGCTGTGTATTGTGTTGGGATTTTAGGAGGCCATGCATGTGATTCGCCCTTGGAAACTGAGATCTAGGCCCAGGGTGGCTTTCCACAGAGCACTGGGAATCTCAGGAATGATATTACATGATTTTATTCTTAAAGACGTGGCAGCCATTGTTGCAAGTCAAAACACACATGGACCTCACATTGTAGACCTCAATGGACCTGGCTTCATGTGACCTTTTGGCCTGTCTTTGGGAAGCCTTGCCTGTTAACGTTTTCTAGAGCTTTCATTGAAATGAGCTTTTTCTCCATTTAATGGTTCCTGAGTGAATTGAATCCCACAGTGCCTCCAATGTCATCGTTGAAAAATGGCTAGATAAATACCATTAAATTTTTGAATTCCCATGACCAGGTCGCACTGGAGAAACTTTGTATGTCCTATTGATGATCATGAGTGTATCAGACAGTGCCTTGATTGACTGGTGTTCATGAAAATGGTGTAGAAGAGAGATGCCAGTAATTTGGAACCTGATGAGTAGTCGGCCTAGAGCAGTGGAGTGCAGGTGTGTGTTAAAACATCTGTGGTGGGGTCATTTGGATTTGCATTGGCTTCCAAATGGTTTGTTACTGACATAGTGTAGCCTCTAGATCCTTGTATGTAAAGGCATCTTGTTATATGGAGAGGTTTCAGTGCAATGTTTAGAATCAGATTGCTATGGTCAAGGGGGCAAGCTATGTGGGATAGAAGCCTGGTTGGTGCATTCTCTTGCAGACCCTTACCCACCACACATGACAGAACTCCCTCGAGCACTGTGTCCCAGTTGAACTCCTTGCATATCGAGAAGCAAATACCAAACTCCCAGTGCAGCTACAAGAAACACCACAAAAGTGGAGGATGATTAAATGTCTTCACAGTCCACACTGGGAGACACTTAGCCCCCATTGGCAACAGTTTACCTACAAAGAGAGAATTCAGCACTGCTGCCTCATATCCATTGGAAAATATGAAACCATGTCCTCCAGGTCACATAGATGCAGACCCAGATTTGATGGTCTCAATAGAAAGGAAGCTAAAGCTCCTGAAAACAACATGTATTTCAAGTGCCCAACCTCAGAAGCAGTTTCTCAAGAAATCTTTATGCCGGCAGAGCTCCATGTTTGTGGAGTTATTACCCTGTTCTTTGCTTTTGGAAACTCCTCTACCACCTTCAAGTTTGTGAACTCCTGAGCATTTTCCATTCCAGATGTGTATTCACAGATTTTCAAATCTTCTCTAATTGTGTCTTACTTGGGGTGAAGGTAATGTCAAGGCATTGTTCTGAATGAAAGTGGGAAGATTTGGGGGTAGCACATATTTGCATACACATTGCATTCTTTTTTCAGTTTTCCATTGGAAATACTGAATCCCTGACTGTCAGGGGTAGAAGGAATTCTCCTTCAAAGAATAGCCTGACACTTACAAGAAACAACACCCAGGGAGACATCATCTCTTGGAGACATCATTTAGCCATCTGTGTCCCTGAGACATCCTGTGGCCATCTGTCTTCCTGAAATATCCTGAGGTTATCTCACCTTGTGTAGACATCCAGGAACTGCCGATAAGAGAGCTTTCCCATCTCCAGCATATAAAATCCCCTGTGTGAACAATGTATTTTGAAGGTTGATCAGAACTCCTGTCTTGCTGTCATCTCTCGTGTCTCTTGTCCCTTCATTCCTCCCTATCTTGGTTCGCTGCCCACGTTGATGTGTCCTGCCAGCCGGGACATCTGGCGCCCACTGACTGGGGCTCGAGCCTTTGAGTCATAGGGAACCCCGTCCTCCTGGAAAACTTGGTCAAGCGGAGCTCACAATTGCCTCAGCAGACACCACCGAGAGACAGATCCAGGAGGAGAGTGGGGATGACGCACGGGGAGTGACCCACCATGGGTCAAGCAGTTTTGTCACATGATTTGTATTTGTCGGGCCTCAAGGATTCCTTCAAGACATGGGGGGCACGTGTTAAGAAAAAGGACTTAAAATTTTTCTTTTCATACATAGGGGAATTGTGTCTATGATTTCACCTTGAAGGGACCATTAATGGTAAAAGATGGCTTAGAGTAGGAGACTGTTTAAAAGATTATTATGAATCCTTTGGACAGAAAAATTGCCTGTTCCCACCTTTTCTTACTGGAAATTAATTAATGAATTTCTTAAAAGTTCACCCTTTGACAATGGTACCTTAAAACTTTTCAGGATTAGGAAAGAGACTATGCAAAAGACCTCTCGTCCCCCCTCGCATGCCCATCAGTTAGTATAGACATAGACCATTCTCAGTCTCCCCAGGACACTGGAAACCTTCCTGGTCCCCCTCAAAATACCACCCTAATGAATAGGGCTCCAATGGTTACCAACCGCCTTTATCCAGTTTGAAATCCTGGAGACACATTGACCCCTGGGGAGAAGGCTAACTTGGAGAAGGAAGCAACTCCCTATGATACAGAAGACCTGCCACTGCTTAGGACCCAGCCACAGCCTATAGGACTTACACATCCACCTCCCTCCTATATCTCTCCTGCTTTTTGTGCTCTGGCCCTTCAGGGGCCAAATCCCCCCACCAGATATTTTTTCTCCAATTCCCTTGCCTAACCTGGCTCCCTTGGGAGAGTCTCTCCAACATAGACTGGAAGAGATCCAAGTTTAAAAAGAATTAAGATCCCTTGACTCTGAGCTTTATTCATTAGCCTTATTGCTGGAGTCAACACAAGCTGGCCCAAAGTGGTCTAATACAAAGGCTAAGCCGCTCCATTGGACTGTTCTCACTTTTCAGTCACCCTCAGTTAGATAGTTAATCCTGCCCAGGTTGATGTCAAAGACTTAGACGAGGATCAAGAGGAGGAAGCGGGGGAAATGGATCAAGGAGATCAGGACTCAGAGGATGAGGACTTCATCCCTAGGCACGAAGGAACCCAGAGTGTCTACAAAACATTAAGCCTGCGTTTTCTTGAAAAAACTTAAAAAGTCTTGTGCTCACTATGGACCCATTGCACCCTACACGTAGGCTTTATTAGAAAGCTACATGACACAATGTCTTACTCCCAATGATTGGAAATTTTTAGACCAAGCTACCCTCAATGCCGCAGACTTCCTGTTATGGAATGCAGATTTCAAAGAGCACTGTCAGGAAACTGCTCAGAAAAATTTAACTAAGCCCTCCTCTAATTCCTGGACTTATGTTAAGCTAGTGGGCAATGCGCCTTTTGACACTAAAACTTAACTGGCACGTTTCCCTGCTGGACTTTTGACACAGATTCAGATGGCTGGCTTACATGCTTGGAGACGCCTCCCTCCAAAGGCCTCTGCTACGACTTCCCTGGCAAAAATTCGACAAGGGCCCGACAAGCCTTATAGCGACTTTGTTCCCCGGCTTAACCTAGCTGCGGGATTCTTGCTTGGACCAAGTGAAAGTGAAAGCACCTTTGTAAAACATCTTGCCTTTGAAAATGCCAACCTGGCATGTCAGGATGTTCTTCGACCACATAAGAAAAAAGTGAAACTTTCTGACTTTATTGGACTCTGTGCAGGGTTGGGTGTAGCCCTTGCCATGGGTCTCACCCTCGGTGCCGCCTTTACCAAGGCCTTTCACAATCCTGGCTCACGTAGTTGCTTTACTTGTAAACAACCTGGCCATTTTGCACGTGAGTGTCCGACAGGCAAACAAAGCCTAAGAATAGTGTCTTTTCAAACTGAGGCTAAACTGCCCCCAGCTACCCTTTGCCCTAGATGAGGTAAAGGTCATCACTGGGCCAGTGAGTGTAGATCTAAGACAAATGCCCTCAGCAGCCTATCTCAAAATCCTTCTCCACAATTGCCTCATTCCAATTAGCCACCCCAGGCAGCGCAGGATTGGACCTTTTTGCCGCCACCGATACAATATTAGACTCAATGCAAGGGCCCCAGATAATACCCACTGGAATTATGGGTCCCACTCCATCTCATATGTGTGCCCTTATTCTTGAAAGAGCCTCTACTACCTTACAAGGTGTTCAGGTCTTCCCTGGCATTAAAGATAATGATTTCACTGGAGAAATAAAAATACTGGCCACAGCTATTAATGGAGTTGCGGCCATCCCAGCAGGAACAAGACTTGCACAATTAATACTCCTTCCCTTGGATTCAGGAGGCACTTCCACCACTCAAACCTACCGAGGGGGACTACCTCCTTGGGCTCCTCTGATGTATATTGGGTTCAGCCCATTTCTCACAATAGACCCACCCTTATCTTACTCATTGAAGGAAAGGAATTCCAAGGAATTCTTGATACTGGAGCTGATGTCACAATTATTTCTCAAAAATACTGGCCAACAGGTTGGCCCCTCACCCCATCCTTGACAGACCTTAAAGGGATAGGACAGTCAAAAAATCCTCTGGTCAGCTCTAGGGCTCTTAGCTGGACTGATAAAGAGGGTAATATGGGAACTGTCACTCCTTTCTTTGTTCCTGACCTTCGTCTTAACCTATACGTCCGAGATATTTTGAGTCAAATGTAAGTTATTCTTTCCAGTCCCAATTCCATGGTGACTCATCAAATGCTTCATATGAATTTTGTCCCTGGTACAGGCATGGGGAGACTGAGACAAGGACTGGTTGAGCCTATACAACCCTTACAAAAAACAAATACATATAGACTTGGGTATTTGGATTTTTAGTGTTGGTCCCTGACCCTCCTGTACCCCATGCAGATAAAATTATTTGGGAGACTCAGACTCCTGTGTCGGTGGATCAGTGGCCCCTTACCCAAAAAAAATTGGAGGCTGCCTCCATGTTAGTGCAGGAACAGCTGGCAGCTGGCTATGTAGAGCCATCAAGCTCACCATAGAATAATTCTATTTTTGTTATCAAGAAAAAATCAGGCAAGTGGCGCCTTTTACAAGATTTGTGTGTCATTAATAAAGTTATATGCCTGATGGGAGCATTACAGCCAGGCATTCCCACACCAGTGGCTATTCCCAAAAACTATTGTAAAATGGTTGTTGACTTAAAAGATTGCTTTTTTACCATTGCTTTACATCCTGAGGATAGACCCTATTTTGCCTTTAGTCTCCCTCACATTAATTTTCAGGGCCTTATGCACAGATTTCAATGGAAGGTTCTTCCCCAAGGTATGGCCAACAGCCCTAGTCTTAGCCCAAAATACGTTGCTCAAGCAGTAGACCCTGTGAGAGAGCAATGTTCACAAATTCATATTTTACATTAATTGGATGATTTGTCAATTGCTGCACCTAATATCCATGACGTTAATAATTGTTACCTGGACCTTTACAAAACCCTCACTACCTTGGGACTGCAGATAGCTTCTGATAAGGTTCAAACACAGGACTGTTATACCTATTTGGGCCTTAAACTTCAAGATAATCAGATTCAAATTCCTAAAATACAACTACGTGTGGACCATCTTCACACTCTTAATGATTTTCAAAAATTACTGGGGGATATTAAATGGCTAAGAACATATTTAAAATTACCCACTTGTGTACTTTTGTCCCTTAATTATATTTTGAGAGGTGATTCCCACCCCTCCTCCTCTCAAAAGCTTACACACGAGACATTACAGGCATTAAACCAAGTCACAGAAGCCATTGCCCAACAGTTTGTTACACAAATTTCTTATAACCTTCCTCTGGTTCTGGTTATTTAACAAACTCCTCATACACCCACAGGAATAATTTGGCAGCGAGATCCACATTTTAAAAATAAAGGCTGCCCCTTGCTTTGGGTCCATTTACCCACCACATCCTCCAAGGTTATTACTGTTAATCTTGCTCAGGTAGCTTCTATTATTATTAAAGGTCATTTGATTCTCGACAACATTTTGGCAAAGAACCTCATAATAATTTAATTCCATATATGAAGGACCAAACCAAATTTTTAATACAGACACGGGATGAATGGGGTATTGCCCTATCAGGCTTTTGGGGAACAATTGATAACCACCTCCCCAATGACCCCCTTTTACATTTTGTCCAGTTACATCCATTTATTTTTCCCAAAATTACTCAAAAGGCTCCCATTCCTCAAGCCCTTAATGTCTTTACAGACGGTTCCAGTAATGGCTGAGCGCTCTTTGTTGTCAATACCCAGCCTACCATCTTTGATACTATCTATCAGTCAGCACAGGTTGTGGAATTGTTTGCCATAACACAAGTTTTTATAATATTTTTTGATAATCCTGTTAATATTTATACAGACAGTGCCTACATTGCTCATTCTGTGCCCCTGCTGGACATTTCCCCCACCATTAAGGCTTCTTCCAATGTGGCCTTTCTTTTTCATCAGCTTCAGCAGCTAATTCAGGCCAGACAACACCCATTTTTCTTAGAACACATCAGGGCACACTCTGATCATCCCAGGCCTCTAACACAAGGTAATGCCCAAGCTGATGCAGCAACTCGTTCCATCTTTCCAATTTTTGTGGGCTCCATTCAAAAGGCCACAGAGTTACACAATCTTCACCATCTAAATTCCAAGAGCCTTCAATTACTTTGTAAAATTACCATGCAACAGGCACGAGAAATAGTAAAAGCATGCCCAGGTTGCACTGTCTCCCTCCCCATTCAACACATGAGAGTTAACCCCCGAGAATTACTGCCCAATCAGTTTTGGAAAATGGATGTTACTCATTTTCCTGAATTTGAAATTACCAAATATATACACGTTTCTATATATACCTTCAGCGACTTTATTTTTGCATCACCACATTCAGGAGAGGCTACCAAATATGTTCTTTCTCCTCTTATTTCAGCCTTTTCCATAATGGGTAAACCAATACATATTAAAACAGATAATTATCCTGCATATACCTGTGCCAAGTTTAAATAGTTTTGTGCTACCTTGCAAATTCGTCATACTACTGGAATTTCATACAACCCTCAGGGCCAAGGCGTTGTGGAACTTGCCCACCTTACCTTATAGACTTGGATAACCCTCCATAAGGCTTCCGCCCTTGTATTTACCACTCCCAGGCATCGCCTTAACCATGCCTTACTTCCCCTTATTTTTCTTACCCTAGACAGTGAAGGCCATTCGGCCGCAGACAGAAACTGGCATCCCTTGTCCAATTCTGTTCGCCCAACTCTTATGTGGTGTAATTCCCTTACAAATAAATGGAAAGGTCCTGTTCTCATCTGGGGACGAGGCTCAGCTTGTCTTTTGGACCAAGAGCAATCAGCCCCAAGATGGTTACCAGAATGCCTGGTTAAACAGGTTAATGACTTACCTCAACACAGGGATGGAGGGCCTCCCCCTGAGGACAAATTTTGTTCTTTTTCAGATGCAGCCAACAATCTGTGTGAGGATCCTGATTTAGGCACTTCTGCTTAACAGGTTTGTACATGGAGGCCTTGGCCCTCCACGTTCCAACATCATGGTGTAAGTTTTTGGGCCCCCATGTGAATGCAAGTGATGATCTTGGACTCAGGCTCCCACTAGTTGGACCGAGACTGCTGACTGCGTGACTAAGGTGGCTTACCTCCATGCCGAGGTTGACCATAAACTTGGAGGAGTTCATCACCCTAAATGGGTATGTGTTAACAAGCCAAAGTTTATTCCCCCTAGTACAAGTAAAGCTCTCCAAAATTCTTCTGCAACCTGTTCGCATACCCAGGCGAGGCATGACTCTTGTTATGTGTCGCCCTCAATTTGTGTTAACAAGCAGGGAGAACAATTTTTTGAAGCCTCCCAAACTAAAACTCATGCAGCAGGGGGGACCACTATTCATTATACCTCCGTTCTATTTGACCAGGGAGTAGAAGGCAAATACACCAAGCTACAGTCAGCTGGTTGCCAAGGCCCTGTCGGTAAACCCTCCTGCTGGCCCATTAAGGCCCCTACAGGGGTCACTGATGGTGGAAGAACCACTGATGCTGTCAAACATCCTCACATAATCAAACTTTTGAAACCCCAAATCCCTGAGCTCACATATCATCCCTTAATGTTGCCTAAATCTCAGCTCCCAGGTTTAGATACCAATACATTAGATATTTTGGAAACTACCTTCTACTTGCTTAATAATTCCAACCACACCCTTGCTGGTGATTGCTGGCTCTGCATGACAACAGGGGCAATTATGACTATGGCAGTTCCTATTAATTCTATCATAGACAATGATAATACATGCCAACCCGGATTTCCTTTTTAAGTACAACTTATAGGCACTATTACATTATGTCTTTTAGGCGCGATGCAGAATAACACCTATGATATTGATGTTGGAGTTACTTTCTTTGAAAATTGCTCAACATACAAAATTATTCCTCACCCACCCCAACTCTTTGTCCTCCCAATGGCAGAGTTTTAATGGGTGGAGGAAACTTGGCCTTCCCCAGGCTTCCAGCGAATTGGACCGGTGGCTCTGTTCTTGCCTTATTACTCCCTGATATAACTATAGTCCCAGGAGATGAACCTCTACCCATTCCTAGCCTAGACACCTTAGTCAAAAGACACAGGCGGGCAATACAGGCCTTACCACTCATTGCCAGCTTTGGAATAACAGCTGCTGTGGGCACAGGTACACTGGCTTAGGCACAGCTATACACTCTTACCATCGCCTGTCTCAACAACTTATAAATGATGTACAAACTCTATCAGGAACCATTAAAGATCTGCAGGACCAAATAGACTCCCAGGCAGAAGTGTTCCTTCAAAAAGACGAGGCTTAGATTTGCTGACAGATAACCAGGGAGGTATTTGCTTGGGCTTAGGGGAACGATGCTGCTTTTATGCCAATAAATCAGGCATAGTATGCACTAAAATTAAGCACCTTCAATAAGATCTAGAAAGAGATGACGTGAACTATTTGAAAATCCCCTCTGGACTGGGCTTTATGGATTTCTACCCTACCTTCTTCCCCTATTAGGCCCTTTGTTGGGTTTACTTATAATTGGGTCCATAGGACCCTGCATTATAAACAGGCTGGTACAATTTATTAAAGAACAGATTAATATTTTGGCCTCTAAACCCATACAGGTCCATCATTGTCTGGAGATGGAAGACAGTGCTGCCAACTTTTAAAAGGATGTTCTACCCTTCTCACAGGCTTATTTCTTAAGTTTACATCCCCACAGATCTCTCTTTCTTATATAAAAGTATGAGTAACAGCTCTGACCAACTATCTTCTGCCCTTGCCATAACGGTTCGTCCCCCATGGGCCCCTCCACTTGGCGGAGGATGCACCCATGGAGTGAGGATGTTATCCCAGTTCATTATTGTGATTGACTCTTCACATGTGCTGACATTTATATTCAATCTCTACGCAAAAGCCTATTGCTAAAGAAATTTTGGTCCCACTCCTATACTCACTCTTGTTTCTAAACCTACCAACTATCATCCTAATCCTACTTACTATCCCTTTTTGACTGGATGTTCTCTTCAACATTCAATCATCGAAGATACAAGGTCCTATGCCATTGTATATCGATTCATCTGAGACGTCTGTGCAGAATATAATTCAAAACTAAGTATCCCACTCAAGCGCCTAATGCCTTACTGGGCTTCAAATCTTACCTAGATTTCTGTTGGTTCCAATACCATTATTCATCTCGCAGAAGGATTCCTAACCCAAATCGAACCTGTTATTAACCCTAACCATACACTGTTCGCTCAATCTCACTTTACAGAAGAGCAGGTAAAGAGTTGGTCTTACAATACAAGAATGTAGGGGATCTTCCACCTCCTGAGAACCTCAAAGGTCCACGCAGAAATGATCCCTGGATAAGATGTAGGCAGCTATGGAGGACCTAAGAGAGCAAAAATCATCTTCCATGGCAAAAACCCTGGTCAGGACGAAGGGATGTGTCTGAAACAGCCACTTTCTTCTTAATATAGAGAAGATGGACCAAACCAGGCCTCTGTGGAGAGCTGTTCCCAGGTGCCTATGGTTGAAATACCATTCTTACTTTTGAAAGTGTCACAGGAAGTAGGGGCAGCCTCCATTTCATGGGACCCTATGAAACAACTGTTAGCACAAAGTGGTTGTCAAGGCAGTGACCTCTTTCAGTTTCTGAAGGAATTGACCTACCTAACTTCCTTGGTGTTTGAAATCTCTGAACTTGGGATCCAGGAAGCAAGGCATCCAGAGCCAGTCCCAGTCTCAGTCACATTGGGCTCACTTGTTTGGATTTACCAAAGATAGGGTCAGTCTTTCTTGGTACCTACTGATGTGAGGATGGCCAAATGCCAGGAGAGCTCTGAAGAGGGGCCTTTCCAGGGAAAGCAGATAGTTGCTCACCAATGGCTCCTGGCAACTTCACAGAGTTGGAAAAGGAGACAAGATCTGAGACCCCACAGGGCATTTCGGTGGAACAGAGTATGGCCCACCAGTCAGAGGACACTCCATGTATTCACACACCTACTTGGGAGAAGGAGGTGCCGTTTGAGTATGGGTGTGAGTATGCGGTTTTGTCTCATGTTCTGAGAATAGATAGGAAAGTCGGTTTGTTTGGTTTGGAGTGGACTGTTTCTTGTATGTCATTTGACAAGGCAAGTGTTTCTATATCTGTGTATCCTACTGTGTCCGTGGTTGTAGACATTAGAAAAGACAATGCATCAATGGATGTGTCCTGTCTAATAGAAAGCTCCCATCATTCATCCGGCCCAATTTATGAATGGACTGCAGCTTGCCTTATAGATGGGCAAAACCTATTATCTTCCCAAGTTCCAGTTGTCTTCCTGAATTCTGGAAACTCTCCAGAATAGGCTCATGGTTTTGTGTCCAAGATATAAACCACTTCCACACTCTGTGAAATGGCCATGTACTGAATAGCTGAAGGGAATGGGGGCATCTCAGAAAACTCAGATATCAGTGTGACCAGGAAAGTCTCAGAGGAGAAACCCTGCTTTGGGCCTTTTGCTTGCCTATTGTACTGTTGCCCTTAATGTCAGGATGGTTTTTGCCTCATGCCACACTTTGTGAAGTGTGAAGAAATTAATTTTCATATGGAAAAGAATGGGCATCACCTGTGGCTCTTTGCTTAATTGCTTTGGAAAGGGATGCATCTGAATCAGCATCTTGGCCCTGTATGAGGCTGTGGCTTAAATTCTCAGCACCAGATGGATCTAAAGAAAGATCCCATGTGTGCATCCAAAAAAAATGGCAAAAAGTTCAGTTTTTGTGGATGAAGTTTCTTGCCTTTCTCTCTTAGTTTCATGACCTTTATCAAGTGAGAATAGGGATCCTTTGGGTCAAATGAGTTCTTGAAAGCCATGCAGAGGTGCTTGGGTTTCCTCATGACTCCAAATCAGATGAAGAGTCTATACCTGACAGGCAGTAGGCCTCAAATTGGAGAAGCAGAGCAGTATTAAGAGCTGGCCTACTTGATCACTCCTGGTTCACAGGAAGGGTGTCCAGGCCACAATGACTTTAGGCAAATGAGGGGCAAGGGAGCTTTTTTTGAACACTGTCTTTGGATGTGCCCCTCATGGAAATATCCAGCCACAGTTTATGATGAGTGTATATATGGAAGAATATGAGGGCTATGTGGGAGTGTTTTGGTTTTAATTCTGGTCATTTGTGTGGTGGTTGGGAGATGACTGGGTCCACCGGGGTTTAAACTCTGGTGTGATTCCCCTTAGAGACTGTGTTGTGGAACTGACCTCAGAGAATTATTGCCATGAAATGTGTTGAGATTTTTGGAGGCCACACATGGGAGTCACCCTTGGAAACTGAGATCTAGACCAAGGGTGGCATTCCACACAGCACAGGGAATCTCAGCAATGATATCATGTGATTTTATTCTGAAAGACTTGGCAGCCATAGTTGAGAGTCAAAACAAACATGGACCTCACATTGTAGACTTCTATGGGCCTGGCTTCATGTAACATTTGGCCACTCTTTGGGAAACCTTGCCTGTGAGAGTTTTCTAGAGCATTCATTGAAATGAGCTTCCTCACCATTTAACGGTACCTGAATGAATTGAAACCCAGAGTGCCTCCAAATTCATCCTTGAAAAATGGCTACATAAATACCATGACATTTTTGAAATTCCCATGACCAGGTGGCACTGGACAACCATGAATGTCCTGTTGCTGATTTGAGTTTACCAGACACTGCCTTGATTGACAGGGTTTCATGATAATGATGTAGAACAGAGATGTCAGTAAGTTGGAGCCTGCTGATTAGTGGTCGTAGAGAAGTGTTGTGCACGTGTGTGTTAAAAAATCTGTGGTGTGGTCATGTGGATCTGCCATTGGCTTTCAAATGGGTTGTGACTGACATGGAGCAGCCAGCAGAACCTTGTATGTAGAGGCATCTTGTTATATGGAGAAGTTTCAGGGCAATGTTCAGAATCAGGTTGCTATGGTCAAGGGGGCAAGCTATGTGGGATAGAAGCCAGATTGGTGTATTCTCCTGTAGACCCTGACCCACGACACGTGACAGAACTCCCTCCAGCAGTTTGTCCTAGTTGAACTTTTTGAATTTCGTGAAGCAAATACCAAACTCCCAGTGCAGCGGCAAGAAACACCACAAAAAGTGGAAGGTGACCAAATAGCTTCACACTCCACATGGGGAGACACTTAGCCCCCAGTGGCCACAATTATCTACAAAGAGAGAATTCAGCACTGCTGCCTAATGTTCATTGGAATATAAGAGACCATGTCCTCCAGGTCACATAGATGCAGACCCAGCTTTGATGGTCTCACTACAAAGGAAGCTAAAGCTCCTGACAACAACATATATTTCAAGTGCCCAACCTCAGAGGCAGTTTCTGAAGAAGTATTTAGGCCAGCAGAGCTCCATGATTGTGGAGTTTACACTGTCCCTTACTTTTGGAAACTGATCTACCACCTTCAAAGTTCTAAACTCCTGAGCAATTTTCATTCCAGATATATATTCACAGATTTTATAACTCTTCTCCTCAAATTGTGTCTTACTTGGAGCGAAGGAAATGTCAAGGAATTGTTCTGGATGAGAGTGGAAGGATTTTTGTGTAGCACATGTTTGCATACACATTGGATTCATTTTCCAATTTTCCAATTGAAATACTGAATCCCTGACACTACCCCATACCCTACTAGACTCTGTGTACTAATCCTAATATGATGGAGAAAAATAATCCCCAAAAAATTGAAATACAAGCATTTACAAAAGAGGCCTGGTGTATATTTGGACTTGCCTTATGCACTGTATAGGGTAGGAGTTATAAATCTAGTCAATTTTTTGTTGAAATAGTTCTCCAGTTGTTTTTAAAGTTAACCAATATGTGAATTCCTGTCTCCCTTTCACTGTAGCCTATTCAGCATATGTATTTTTATAAGCACATATACAATCCTACCTGGTACCACACGTACACTATTTTGTGGTTGCTGACTTGGCAGATACAAATTGTGAGAAGAGATCACTCCTCCTAAATGCTGATGGAACTGAAAATTCAACCTATGGGTGAGTTTCCTAGCTGAACAACATTATATATAAATCCATGTTCAGTAAAATGAATATTTTTGATCTGTGAATGATATATATTTCATGGTGAATTTCAATTGGCATATAGTGCTAATTTTTAATATCTGTATATATATATATATATATATATATATATATATATATATATATATATATATATATACTATCCAGATTTTTCAAAATATGAAATATATCTGTCTTATTATACATTTCCTAAATTCATTCATATTCATGTATGTGGATTTATAATTATCTTTTCACAAGATCATTCTCAGAAATATTCATCCACCTGAAATACATATTTGTTTCCTACTACTGAAAACTAACTTCAGTGAATGGTGTATACAAATCCTAATATTTCTTCAGTAACTGACCAAGTTTAACATCAATGCAAGTAGACCCCTATGGAACATGATGTGTATTTTGATGTTAATTTTTTTTCAACACTGGTGCATTACAATTTCTTTAGTTTATGCACATCATTGGATATAGATTTCATCCACAAGTTTGCAAATTTATAGGCATTTGTTTCACTTTCAATCACTTTCTACTTCAGAACACATATATTTCTTCATGTTTCTTGACTGGTCTTTTCATGAGACTTCTTTCCAAACACATTATTTTTGATATCCATAAGTACTTTTGAAGCAAATCTCACACACCCTACATGATGAACCATAACCCTAATATTACGATTAGATGTATAACAGGTTAGAATGAATGATTGTATATCAATATATGATTTCTTATATATTTTCAGATATCAATTCAATCCATTATTTAATGTGGAACCAGTTATATTATTTATACACAATATTGTCTATTCATGCATTATCTCTATATTCATAGACACAGGGTACACCTCTTTATACCCCCAATACTAATTTACATGTCTTCAAAATATTCCTCCTTGAAATGGTGGAAGAAATACTCATGTCACCTGACCTATGTATACATTTTATCACAGTAATATTCTGGACACAAAAAGCAAAGGTCACACTTATGATTGTACCAATGTAAAGGTTGGTCGAGCGTTGGAGTAAGAGACCACCAAGAGACTGTCACATGCAACAGCAAAGTGTTTATTGGGGGTCCAGCATGCTGTGGCTCAGAGCTCACTTGAATTTAGCAGAGAGCCCTGAGAATAGCTTAAGCAGAGCTTATATACTTTCCTTAGAGAGGGCAGGGAGTGAAATTTATTGATGGGTCATGGCAAGTGGGCGGTTTGTTTGCAAATGTGTGAGGGAGTACATTCTGCAGTTTGGCAATTGGGGACAGTACATTTGGGGAACAAGATAAGCAAACAGTTCTCAAGATTTCAACAGTGTTTTGTTAAGCATACAGAAAAACAGAAATTGACAAGTACCTATTTTATTATCCTTTCATTCCCCACTTCTTGTTCTGGTTACTTTTAATCATAAAAGTGATCATTGGGGGGTGTCACAATTCATGTCTGCTAGTCGGAAACATTGTTGTCTGATTACCATAAGTTTAACTTGTCCAATTTGAGCTTGGAGAAAATAAACTACACGGTTGAGCATACAGGGCCCTACAGTTAGCAATAATATGAAGATTATTAAAGGACCGGCCAAGGCTGATAAAAGTGTAGTTACCCACGGGGACTGTGTGTACCAAGACTCAAACCACCCTTTTTGGGCCTCTGTCTCTCGTTGAAACTCTTCAAGGCGTTTTTTTTTAATTTACTCATAGATTCTTTTACAACTCCAGTATCGTCAGCATAAAAACAATATTCTTCCCTCAATGCAGCCCAAAGGCCCCTTCTCTCATGAAGAGAAGGTCCAAATGTCGCCTGTTCTGTAAAACTACTTCAGAGAGCGAGGTTAAAAATTCCTGTAAAGCTGTGATGGAGGTTTTTAATATCTTTAAGTTTTGGTCTATTGGTACTTGTCATTGGGTTATTTGTTGTGTCCCATGGACTAGGGCAGTGGTTCCTGTGCCCACCCCTGCAGCAACTCCTATTCCGAATAGGATGGCTAAAGTGAGGAATACAGCTTCCCAGCGGAACCGAGATTTTTGCCCCCCTATTTGATTTTTAAATGAACCTGTTTAATGATAGAGCACTCTGGGAATCATCTGCACCATTACATAATTAATCACATCTGTTGACCATTTTATTAACCCATTAACAATGTTTAAGTATATAGAATTACACTTTTGTAGGGACAGACAAGGCAAGGCACCTAAGATAGCACCGAAGCTAGGGAAACAATCCTATTTGGTTGCAAACGGATTTAGAGGGCATTGCTTCTGTTGTAATCAATTAATCCGCTGAACCCCAAGTTTAGGTAGTTTCAGAATTTTGTACCCAACATGTAGGTAAAGTGGCTCAGAAGTTCACAGTCTGCAGAAGTTCACAAAAAGCTGTTTTTGTTTCTGTTTTATTTCCTCTGTTCTATGCAAGTTTAGTTTTTAAGGACACTTGGGAGGGGGAGAGATTTTGTCTTCTCTTTTTTTTTCTCCCTGCCAGCTATTACCATGGAGCCCAGTTGGTAACTTCTTTATCTTAGAAATGTAGCCATCTCTCTGAAGCCCCAGCTCAAGGCCAGAGGCCTTGTTCACATATTTTGTGAAAAACTAGTAAAGGGGTGTCTAGCATAGCAGAGCTGATTTTTCCAGCCCATGGTACGTAGAACAGGGCAACAAGAAAAGAGGAAGTTTATCTACATTGAACTCCTTCATTGGGACTCTTTTGCTAAAAGTCCTAAATTCAGCCATGGTGAAGACTTCTGGAGAAGGTCAGTTAAGAATTTTCTGTGGTCCTGGTACAGAGGGGGAAGACGTGAAAGGCGGGTGGTGAGAGCAGCTCCGTGGATCTGAGAATGAGGAAGAAGAGATGTAAAAGAATAATGGGAAAGGGCTTTGGGATTTTCCTAGGATCAAAAAGTTGAGCAGTAGAACAGATAGACCAGAGGGGAAGATGGGAGTGAGTATCTCAAAAAGCCTGTGAGGGACTTCAAATTCTTAGTAACCTGTTTTCAGTGTTGACAAAGCAACTTTAAAGGCCATTTTCATTACATCTTGGATAGGGGTCTGAAGGCTCTCCTCTGCCTGTTTGAGCTTTGGGTTAGCTGGTAAAAGGACCTGTTGGGACCCGGTGCGGACACTGACAGGAGAAGAGAGGAGTGAATGGGAAGAGGGGTATCTCAGTACCTGCTACCTCAGCAAGGGGGCAATTGTCTGAGAACCAGCGGTGGTTTGGGTATTTGATCTAGTAATTGGAGAGGAGAAATCAGGTTGCTGAGGTGGGATTGACAGCAGAGCATCTGGAGTAGATGGCAGAGGGTGAGGATCTATTGGAGATGTATAGTTCAGGATTTGAGTGAAGGAGGAAAAAGGCCTCCACATAGGGGAATTTCCTTCCACGCTATTGAGCACTTGCCGCAGTTAAAAAGGTCACACAGAATTTGAGGTTATAGAGACCCCCCTGGGGGCCATCGGTTTTGGTTGTTAATTGGTAATATGGCCAATGCTGTGTACTGAATTTGATGAAAAGTTTGGGTTCCTCTAGGCAGCCCCTATATGCTCACATCCCTATGACTCACAGAAGAAGTTGGCTTTTTCCTCACACAGCCTTGGCTTTTGTGGCTTTGATAACTGCCGGGTAAACATAGTAATCTAGGCTAGCCAACCTGCATCTGGCTCACGTTTTCCTTCACCCACAATAGCAAAACTCACACACTCTTCCTGATAAACCATAACCCTAATATTACCATTAGATGTTTAACTCGTTGGAATGAATGTATGTATATCAATATAAGATTTCCTGTATATTTTCAGATATCAATTAAATCCATTATTTAAAATTGGAACTAGTTATATTATTTATTCACATTATGATTTATTAATGCATTATCTCTGTATTCATAGATACAGGGTAAACTTATTTGTATCCCGAATACTAATTTATAAGTCTTCAAAATATTGCTCTGAGAACTGGTGGAAGAAATACTCATGTCACCTTATCTACAAATATATTTTATCACAGTAATATTCTGGACACAAAAACCAAAGGTCACACTTATGCTTCTACCAAAATCTAAATGGAAAGTGAGCAGGGATTACTAAAAACATCCACGTTCAGTTTGCCTAATGCTCTCTAATGTCAATCCTATTGGTAATTACATATTTGTTTCTTCCTAAGATTATATATTCTCTCAAGCATGTTGAAATTGTCTAATCCAATCACTCACTTTATACTTTGCCTGATTTCCTAATGTCTCTATTGATATCTGCTTTCCTACATATTTTCACCAGTTCATCATTGTGACTGACTCTTCACATGTGCTCACATTTACAGTCATTCTCTACAAGAAACCCTATTTCTAAAGAACTTTTGGTCCAAATCCTATACTCACTCTTCTTTCAAAATATACCGATTACCTTCCTAATCCTGCCGACTCTTCCTCTTTCACTACATTCAATCATCCAAGGTAAATGGTCCTATACCATTGTATGTCGATTTATCTGAGACAACTGTGCAGAAAGTAATTCAAAGCTAAGTATCCCCATCAAGGGCCCAATGCCCTTCTGGGCTTCAAATCGTACCTAGATTTCTGTTTTCATACGTATATTTCTCCTCTATATTCTTATAAATATCGCAGGTTCCCTATACCATTATTAATCCAGCAGAATGATTCCTAATCCAAATTGAACATGTTATTAATACTAACCATACACTGTTTCCTCAATCTAACTTTACAAAAGAGCAGGGACAGAGTTGGTCTTAAAATACAGGAATGTAGGGGATCTTCCACCTGCTGAGAACCTCATAGGTCCATGCAGAAATGATCCCTGGAGAAGATGTATTCAGCTATGAAGGACCTGAGAGGGCAAAAGTCATCATCCATGGCAAACAACTTGATGTGGATTGTCTGAATGAGGCACTCTCTTCTCAATGTAGAGAAGGTGGACCAATCCAGGCCTGTGTTGAGAGCTCTTACAGGGTGCCTATGGTTGATATACCATTCTAACTTGTAAAAGTGTCACAGGAAATAGGGGCAGCCTCCATCGCATGGGACTCTTGGAAGCAACTGTTAGGACATATGGTTACCAAAGCAGTGATCTCATTCAGTTCCTGAAAGAAGTGACCTCACCTCATTTTCTTGTTGATTTAACTCTCTGAACATGGGATCCAGGAAGCCAGGCATCCAGAGCCAGTCCCAGTCCCAGTTTCAGTGTGCTCACTTGATTGGAATTAACAAGGATAGGGTCAGTCATTCTTGGTACCTTCTAATGTGAGGATCGGCAAATGCCATGAAAGCTCTGAAGAGGGGCCTGTCCTGAAAAAGATGGTAGTGGCTCAGCACTGGCTACTGACAACTTCGGAGACTTGCCCAAAAAACCAGATCTGAGACAGGACAGGACATTTCAGGGAAAGTCTGTCAGTCAGAGGACACTCCAGTTAGTCACAGACCTACTTGCTGGAAGGAGGTGCCTTTGTGGGTGTGGGTGTGTGTTTGTGGTTATGTCTCATGGTCTGAGAATAGGTAGGAAAGGCGGTTTGTTTGGTTTGGACTAGACTGCTTCTAGAATGTCATTTGACAAGGGGAGTGTTTCTATATCTGTGTATCACACTGTGTCTGTGGATGCAGACATTAAAAAAGAGAATGCATCAATGATTGTTTCCTGTCTAGTAGACAGCTTTCCAGCGTTCATCCTGCCCAATTTATGAATAGAGTGTGGCTAGCCTTATTGATGTGCATCACCTGCTACCTTCCTAAGTTCCTGTTTTCTTCCTGAATTCTGGCCACTCTGCTTTAGGCCTTTTGCTTACCTAATGTTCTGTTGCCCTGAATTTCAGGAAGGTCTTTGCCTCAGGCCACCCTTTTTTGAATCCTGAAGAAAACAGTTTTCAAATGGAAATGAATAGGCATCACCTGTGTTTCTTTGATTAAATGCTTTGGAAAAGGATGTGTCTCAATCAGCCTCTTCACCCTGTGTGAGGCTGTGGCTTAGATTCTCAGCACCTAATTTATCTAAAGAAAGATCCCATATGTGCATCCAAAACCACAATGGCAAAAAGATCAGTCATTGTGGATGAAGTCTCTTGCCTTCCTCTGTTAGGTTCCTGACCTCTATCAAGTGAGAATAGGGATCCTTTGGGTCAAATGAGTTCTTCAAAGCCATGCAGAAGTTCTTGGGTTTTCTCATTACTCCAAATCGCATAAAGAATTTTTACCTGACAGTCAGTAGGCCTCAAATTGGACAAGCAGAGCAGTATTAATGGCAGGCCTATTTGATCACTCCTGGTTCACCGGAAGTGTGTCCAGGCCACTCTGACTTTAGGCAAATGAGTGGCAAGGGAGCATATTTTTGACACTGTCTTGAGCTGTGTCCCTCATGGAAACCACCAACCGGAGTTTATGATGAGTGCCTATATGGAAGAAGATGAGGGCCATGTGGGAGTGTTTTGGTTTTAATTTTGGTTATTTGTGTGACAGTTGGAAGAGATGACTGGGTCCACCTTGGCTTGAACTCTGGTGTGATTCCCCTTAGATACTGAGTTCAGGAAATGACATCAGAGAAATATTGCCATGAACTGTTTTGGGATTTTAGGAGACCACGGATAAGAGTTGCCCTTGGAAACTGATCTAGGGCAAGGTTTGCTTTCCACAGAGCACTAGGAATTTCAGCTAGGATATCACATGATTTTATTCTGAAAAACTTGACAGCCAGTGTTGAGAGGCAAAACACACATGGACCTCACATTGTAAACCTCAATGGGCATGGCTTCATGTGACATTTTGGCCACTCTTTGGGAAGTCTTGCCTGTGATAATTCTCCACAGCTTTCTATGAAATGAGCTTCCTCACCATTTAATGTTTCCTGATAAATACCATGAAATTTTTGAAATTCCCATGAACAGGTGGCACTGGAGAATCTTTGGATGTCCTGTTTCTGATCATGAGTGTACCACACAGTGCCTTGATTGACTGGGTTCCATGAAAATGGTGTAGAACAGAGATGCCAGTAACTTGGTGCCTTCTGAGTAGTGGGCCTAGAGGAGTGGTGGGCAGGAGTGTGATAAAACATCTGCGGTGGGGCCATGTGGATCTGCCATTGTCTTCAAAATGGCTTGTGACTGACATGGTGCAGCCAACAGACCCTTATAAGTAAAGGCATTTTGTTATATGGAGAGGTTTCAGGGCAATGTTCAGAATCAGGTTGCTATAGTCAAGGGGGCAAGCTATATAGGATAGAAGCCTAGTTGGTGCATTCTCTTGCTGACCCTGTTTCACCACACGTGACAGAACTCCCTCCAGCCCTGTGTCCCAGTTGAATTCCTTGTATTTCGTGAAGCAAATACCAAACTCCCAGTGCAGCTGCAAGAAACACCAGGAAAAATGGAGGATGACCAAATGACTTCACGGTCCACAGGGGGGGAGACACTTAGTCCCCAATGGCCACAGTTGACCTAAAAAGATAGAATTCAGCACTGCTGCCTCATGGTCATTGGAAAATAAGAAACCACTTCCTCCAGGTCACATAGATGCAGACCCAGCTTTGATGGTCTCACTACAAAGGAAGCTAAAGCTCCTGACAACAACATATATTTCATGTGTCCAAACTCAGAGGCTGTTTCTCAATAAGTCTTTATTCCACCAGAGCTCCATGTTTGTGGCGTGTTTACCCTGTCCCTTACTTTTGGAATCTCCTCTACCACCTCCAAGTTTGTAAACTCCTGAGCATGTTCCATTCCAGATATATAATCACGGATTTTCAAACTCTTCTCTTCTAATTGTGTCATACTTGGGGTAATGGTTATGTCAAGGCTTTGTTCTGGATGAGTGTGGGAGGATTTTTTGTAGCACATATTTGCCTACTCATTGAATTCTTTTTCTAATTTTCCTTTGGAAGTACTTTATCCCTGACACTACCCCAAACCCTACTAGACTCTGACTACTAATCCTAATATGATGGAGAAAAATAACCCAAACAAATTGGAAATGCAAGCAGTTCAGAAGTACAGTTGGAATTACCTTTTGCATGATAAAGTGTAGCTGTTGTAAAACTTGTCAATTTTTTGTTGAAATAGTTCTCCATGTGTTTTTAATTAAACAAATAAAAAAAATCCTGTCTCCCTTTCTCTGTAGCCTATTCAGCACATGTAATTTCATATGCACATATAGATTCCTACCTGGTATCACATGTACATTCTTTTGAGATGGCTGATTTGGCAGATACAAATTGTTAGCAGAGATCACTCCTACTAAACGCTGTTGGAACTGAAAATTCAAACTATTCGTGAATTTCCTAGTTGAACAACATTATACATAAATCATGTTGAGTAAAATAAATATATTTGGACCTGTGGATGATATATATTTCACAACAAATTTCGATTGTCATATATATTGCTACTTTTTAATGTCTGTGTGTTATATGTATATCCAAATATATGTGGATGATATATATTTCACAACAAATTTTGATTGTCATATGTATTGCTACTTTTTAATGTCTCTGTGTTATATGTATATATATATATATATATATATATATATATATATATATATATATATATATAATATATACATATATACATATATATATACATATATACACACACACACACACTCCAGATATTTCAAAATATGAAATATATGTGTCTTACTGTACACTCTATCAATTCATTGATGCTCATGTATGTGGATTTATAATCAATATTTCACAAGATTATTCTCAAAAATATTCATCAACCCGAAATACATATTGTTTCCTAGTACTGACAACTAACTTCAGTGAATGGTGCATACAAATCCTAATATTTCTACAGTAACTCATCCTGTTTAACATCAATGCAAGTAGATTCCTATGGGATATGATGTAACTTTTGACATTCATTTTTATTTAACACTGGTACTTTACAATTTCTTCAGTTTATGGACATCATAGGATATATATTTCATCCACAAGTTCGCAAATTATAGGCATTTGTTTCACTTTCAATCACTTCCTGTTTTAGAACACATGTATTCCTCCAGGTTTCTTGACGGGTCTTTCAGTGAGACTTCTTTCCAAACACTTTAGTTTGATTTCCATAATCACTTTTGAAGCAAAACTCACACACCCTTCATGATAATCCATAACCCTAATGTTAACATTAGATGTACAACTGGTTGAAATGAATGAATGTATATCAATATAAGATTTCGTATATATTTTCAGATATTAATTCAATCCATTATTTAAAGTGGAATCAGTTATATTATTTATTCACAGTATCGTCTATTCATGCATTATCTCTATATTCATAGACACAGGATACACCTCATTGAACTCCAGTACTAATTAATACATCTTCAACATATTGCTCCCAGAAATGGTGGAAGAAATACCCATGTCACCTGATCTACATATACATTTTATCACAGTAATATTCAGGACACAAAAAACACAAACGTCACACTTATGATTGTACCAAACCTAAACGGAAATTGAACATGGATTACTAAAAACATCCATGTCCAGGTTGCCTAATGTGCTCAAATGAAAATCCTATTGGTGACTACATATTTGTTTCTTCCAAAGATTATATAATCAAACTCAACCCTTTTGAAAAAGTCTAATCCTGTCACTCACTTTATACTTTGCCTGATTTTGTAATGTCTCAATTGATATCTTCTTTCCTAGATATTTTCCCCAGTTCATCATTGTGACTGAATCTTCACATGTGGTGACACTTACATTCACCCTCTAACCGAAACCCTATTGCTAAAGAACATTTGTTCCAAATCTATTATTCCCTCCTTCCTAAACCTACCGAATATCTTCCTAATCCTAACTTCTATCACTTTTTGACTGGATGTTCTCTTCTACATTCCAGCATCCCAGGTACAAGATACTATGCCATTGTATATCGATTTATCTGAGACATCTGTGCAGAAAGTAATTCAAAGCTAAGTATACCAATCAAGGGCCCAATGACCTTCTGGGCTTCAAATCTTACTTAGATTTCTGTTTTCATAATTATATTTCACCTATATATTGTTGTAAATATTGCAGGATCCCAATACCTTTATTCATCCTGTAGAATGATTCCTAACTGAAATTGAATCTGTTATTAACCCTAAGCATACACTGTTCCCTCAATCTTACATTACAGAAGAGCAGGGACAGAGTTGGTCTTAAAATACAGGAATGTAGGGGATCTTTAACCTGCTAATAACCACAAAGGTCCTTGCAGAAATGATCCCTGGAGAAGATATAGGCAGCTATGAAGGACCTGAGAGAGCAAAAGTCATCTACCATGGAAAGCAACCTGGTCAGGATGAAGGGTTGTGTCTGAATCATCCTCTCTGATCTTAATGTAGAGAAGATGGACCAAAGCAGGCAATTATGGAGAGCTGTTCCTGGGTGCCTATGTTTGATTTATCATTCTAACTTGTGAAAGTGTCACAGAGAGTAGGGGAAGCCTCCATCTCATGGGACCCTTGGAAGCAACTGTTAGGACAAACTGGTTGCCAAGGCAGTGACCTCATTCAGTTCAGGAAGGAAGTGACCTCACCTCACTTCCTTGGTGATGGAATTCTCTGAACTTGGGATTCGGGAAGCCAGGCACCCAAAAGCAGTCCCAATCCAAGTCCCATTGGTCTCACTTGTTTGGATTTACCGAGGACAGGGTCAGTCTTTTTTGGTACCTACTGATGTGAGGAAGGCCAAATGCGAGGAAAGCTCTGAAGAGGGTCCTTTTCTGAGAAAGCAGGTAGTGGCTCAGCGCTCGCTTCTGACAATTTCAGAGAGGTGGCCAAAGAGACCAGATCTGAGATAGGACAGGCCATTTCTGGTGAACATAGCATGGTCCACCACTCAGAGTAAACTCCGGATAGTCACAGACCTACTTGGGGGAAGGAGGTGTCTTTGTGGGTGTGGGTGTGGGTTTGTGGTTTTGTCTCATATTCTGAGAATAGGTAGGAAAGGCGGTTTACTTGGTTTGGAGTGAACAGCTTTTACTAAGTCATTTGACAAGGCGAGTGTTTCTATGTCTGTGTAACCCACTGTGTCCGTGGTTGTAGATATTAGAAAAGAGGATGCATCATTGGATGTGTCCTGTCTAGTAGAAAGCTTCCCAGCATTCATCCTGCCCAATTTATGAATGTACTGCAGCTTGCCTTATCGATGGGCAACACCTGCTATCTTCCTAAGTTCCTGTTTTCTTTCTGAATTCTGGCCACTCTGTAGAATAGGCTCATGGTTTTGTGTCCAAGGTATGTACCACCTCCAATCTCTGTGACATGGCCATGTACTGAATAGCTGAAAGGAATGGCGACCATGTCAGAAAACTCAGATATCAGTGTGACCATGAAAGTCTCAGTGGAGAAACCCTGCTTTGGGCCTTTAGATTACCTATTGTTCAGCTGCCCTGAAAGTTGAGAGAAACAAAAACCATGAGTACTGAATAAATGTTGCAGCAGTTGGAACATGTCGCTGTATTGAGGTTCCCTCACCAGACTTTAGTTTCCCCAGTTATCTGGACTGTCAACGTAACCTTTTAATTTTAGTGTTACAGTTGTCCTTCCCCATTAGATACAGTGTAATAATTTCATGTCATCTGATCTTGCAAAATCATTTTACTAGTATGACCTTTGTGTCTAATAGAGAAATCTTCACTTCTGTTGCTCAGGGCTGGATAATCGTACTAGCAGACACGAAGACTACCTGTTTAGGTTAGGAATATAAGTAGGTCTTAACCTAAAAAATCTGCCTCTGGCAGCTCCTCTTGATAGTCTCTTTTTATAGTTATCAGGCATTCCTGTCTGAGAATCCTTCTTTTAGTTTCCAGTCTTACTTATTTTGGGAGGCTAACATAAATTGTATACCTTAAAATTTTATTATTATTATTATTATGATGATGATGATGATTATTATTATTATTAATTAAAATGCCCAGGAATGGCTGTATTTTCGTTTTAACTGTCTTTGCTAACTGTTTAAGATGAAACAGTCAAACTGACTTCTGTTTCTATCTATTTTTCACAGTCAGCTGAGCTTTTATGGGAGTCAATTCTGGGGAAACTTGAGAGCAGCTTCTCAGTTCTGATAGTGCCATTTTCGCTAGGTGGGTCCAGGTCTTGCTTGACCATGTGGTTTCCCTCAGAAGCATAAGAATGTCTCCCTTCTCTGATAACTCTCCTCTTCATGGCAAATGCACTCACTGGCTTTATGTTCACCAGTGGTCTCATTATTTTTCCTGATCTGGAGGTTATTTGGCCCAGAGTTGCAAAGCTCTTTAGAGAAGTCCCCTGTTCCCTGGATTCAGACTGACTCAGAGGGCAAGAGCCAAATATTGGTTTTCTTGGCCCTTTTCATTTAACTTTAATTAAATCCTAATCTGAAACATCCAGCAAATAAATTTTAACAGCCTTATATTACAAGTACTGGGATTTAATGTCTATAACTTTATAATTATTGATCTTTTAATTAATTGGGATCTGTATTATTCTGTCTTATAGGTGATGACTTATTATCTTAAATTAACCCATGTTGTGTTCTTAAAGCAACACTTCTGTAAAACACTAACAGGGAATCTTTAGATCACTTATAAGGAAATTACAAAATAAAAATTTTTAACAAGAGTAAAAATACTTAGTTCGTGTAACAGCTACCCTAAATTTTTTGGCTGAGTTATACACTATATCCCCTGTTTAAATCCTAGTAATCTTGACACAAATCAAAAACCAAAGAAACTTTTGAACATAACTTTAAAAGAAATAAAATCTGACCTACTGCTTTCGTAGTCATTCTCACATGTTGTAAGATGGGACACACAGCCTTATTTCAGTTAAGGCAGGGCTCTATATGAATCTTTAGTGTTTTAGATCTAAAGGTGATCTTTGTTTTTTAAATATCATTTTACAAAGTTTACATAAATTGTGTCAGGTCACATGAACATTTGCTAACACCGTATGATATCAGATTTAAAACATGAATTAAAGAAAGGCTGAAAGTTTTTAACCTTTACATAGATTAGGCTCTCAATAACTTAAAAATACATTTAAATGGTTCCCCAATGTAAAAAGTAACATAAAACTTTACATATCTTATTGATAACAGGTAAATACATCCCCAATATATTTTTTTACCATATAAATTTAGAACAACAGATTGATATAATGCTCTTTTCAAGTTTCTACCTTACAGACTTGTATACCTGGAAGATATGAGCACATTGACAGCAACACAATTACATTGATGTTTCTACATTAACCAAGTTTAGCTTTTAAAGAAATGGCAGTACAGTTCTCTAAAATAACAGTTCTTATTTATTCAGTTGTTTAATTTTTATGGTTGTTTGCTCTAGAAAAAATAAAACTTAATAACACAGTTTTATGGGTAAACTTATGTTTTCAGAAATTTTTGTCTCTTTAACACATGACTGAATTTTACAATCTTATACACACTTTAGTACAAACTTATACAGACCTTAGTAAATCAATCAGATATCAAACAAAACTACTCATGAATGAGTAATCCCATATGAAATTTACTTTACTTATTTATTAAAATATTAGACAATTGAATTGAAAATTGTAAACCATTTTTTTGTTGTTGAAGGAAAAGTCCTTGAACAAAGGCATATTAGACCTTTTGTAGACATTAATATTTTATTAGATTTTTGAACACCTAGAAAACCTTGTGAGCTTAAATTTAAAGAGCAATTCCCTACAGAACAGAACAGAGGACAGAACCATTCTCATTACTGTCCCGGAGAGGGGTATATGTTAGCCTACCCAGGCCACCTCCCTGTCATCAGAAGTACTCTCCCTTAACTGGATAGCAGATGTTATAAAGGCGTCACTTACCTATGGAGGCCTCCTCTACCAGGAGCTTGCTAATAGTTTTAGTGCTTTGGTTCTCTGCAGTGCTCCACGGACTGAAGGCTCAATCCAAGGCCTTGGAACGTCTTAAGTTGCACACCCCCTAGAGTGGCTCTCCAGTGTGGAGCCCTAGAGGGCAGGCCAGCTTCAGAATTTCCACAGTCTGGTCTTGTGATCTGGTCGGGCAGGGTTATCTCGCTTTGGAACTCCAAAATGTAAGACCAGAATGCAAGAAAAGACCACTGACTCCAATTAAAATCAAATTAAGGCAAGCTTATTATTTCAACCGGCCAGGCTGCCTCTCCCTCCCAAAATGGCGGGAACAAGACAGCAACCCAACTTTCCTACAGCCCAGATATGTAGCCCAGAAAGATACACAAAAGGGGGGTTACAGATAAGAGAACTTTGACAAGCATCACACTAATGGTATATTACATTTTTTTTTTTTTGCTGGTCCTAACATCAGAATTTATGAGGACCATTAGAGCCTCAGAGACACGTTGTCTGGCCAGGGAAAGAAAAATATTTATGAGGTATCATTAAAGTTTTAGAGAGCGCTGCTATCTGGTCAGAGATCCAGACATGGGTGAGTTCAAGGCACTGGTAGGCATTCCAAGCAGGTTCAGAATTTGCGCTAATTTATTGTAAAGCCAAAATTATCTTTTCATGGCTTTGTGGCAAGATGGCCCCCAATTTTAATGAAAGATCAGGTTGGATCTATCAACCCTGTCCCTTACTTTTGGAAACTCCCCTACCACCTCCAAGGTTGTGAACTCCTGAGGATTTTGCATTCCTGATAGGTATTCACAGATTTTCTAACTGTTCTCCTCTAATTGTGTCTTACTTGGGGCCGAAGTAATATGAAGGCATTATTCTGGATGAGAGTGGAAAAATTTTGTGTAGCACATATTTGCATACACATTGGATTCATTATCTAATTTTCCATTCGAAATACTGAATCCCTGACACTAACCAATAGCTGACTAGACTCTGACTACTAAACCATTATGATGGAGAAAAATTACCCAAACAGAATAGAAATACAAGCAGTTCAGAGGAGGAATGGTGTACAGTTGGACTGGTCTTTTGGATGATAAAGGGTTGGTGTTATAAATCCAGTAAATTTTTTGTTTAAATAGTTCTCAATGTGTTTTAAAGTAAACAAATATGTGAATTCCTGTTTCCCTTTCTCTGTAGCCTATTCAGCACATGTAATTTTATATGCACATATAGAATCCTACCTGGTATCACACATACATACTTTTGAGGTTACAGTTACTAGGAAGATACAAATTTTGAGAAGAGATCACTCCTCCAAAACGATTTTGGAACTGAAAATTCAAACTATGGGTGAGCTTCCTAGTTTAAAAACATTATACATAAATCCATGTTTACTAAAATAAATACTTTTGCATCTGTTGATGATATGTATTTAATGATGAATTTCGATAGGCATAAATATTGCTACATTTTAATGTCTGTGTATATATATATACACACTCTCCAGATTTTTCAAAATATGAAATATATGTGTCTTACATTAACTCCCTGAATTCATTCATGTTCATGTATGTGGATTTATAATCAACTTTTTACAAGATTATTCTCAGAAATATTCATCCACCTGAAATACATATTTGTTTTCTAGTACTGAAAACTAACTTCAGTTAATGTTGCATACAAATCCTAATATTTCTACAGTAACTGACCCACTTAAACATCATTGCCTGTAGATTTGTATGGGACATAATGTGTATTTTGACGTTCATTTTTTTACAACACTGGTACATTATTATTTCTTCAGTTTATGCACATCATAGGATATATATTTCATCCACAAGTTCACAAATTTATAGGCATTTGTTTCACTTTCAATCACTTACTGCTTCAAAACACATGTATTCCTCCAGGTTTCTTAACTGGTCTCTTCATGAGACTTCTTTCCAAACACATTATATTTGATTTCCATAATCAATTTTGAAACAAAGCCCACACACTCTTCATGATAAACCATAAACCTAATATTAAAATTAGATGTATAACCGGTTGCAATGAATGATTGTTTATCAATATAAGATTTCCTATATATTTTCAGATATTAATTCAATCTATTATTTAAAGTGGAATCAGTTATATTATTTATTCACAATATCCTCTATTCATGCATTATCTCTATATTCATAGACACAGGATACACCTCATTGAACTCCAGTACTAATTAATACATCTTCAACATATTGCTCCCAGAAATGGTGGAAGAAATACCCATGTCACCTGATCAACATATACATTTTATCACAGTAATATTCAGGACACAAAAAACACAAACGTCACACTTATGATTGTACCAAACCTAAACGGAAATTGAACATGGATTACTAAAAACATCCATGTCCAGGTTGCCTAATGTGCTCAAATGAAAATCCTATTGGTGATTACATATTTGTTTTTTCCTAAGATTATATATTCAAACTCAAGCCTGTTGAAAATGTCTAATCCTATTACTCACTTTATACTTTGTCTCATTTCGTAATGTCTCTATTGATATCTGTTTTCCTACATATTTTCCCAAGCTCATTATTGTAACTCATTCTTTACATGTGCTTACATTGACATTCACTTTCTAACCAAAACCCTATTGCTAAAAATATTTTGGTCCGAATCCTATACTCACGCTTTTTTCTAAACCTACTGACTATCTTCTTAATCCTACCTACTGTCCCTTTTTGACTTGATGTTCTCTTCGACATTCAATCATCCAAGAAAAAAGGTCCTATGCCATTTTATATCGATTCAGCTGAGGCATGTGTGCAGAACATAATGCAAAACTAAGTCTCCCAATCAAGGGCCCAATGCCCTTCTGAGCTTCAAATCTTACCAGGATTCCTGTTTTCATACTTATATTTCACCTATATATTCTTGTAAATATCGCAGGTTTCCAATACCATTAATCATCCCGCAGAATTATTCCTAACACAAATCGAACATGTTTTTAACCCTAACCATACACTGTTCCCTCAATCTAACATTGCAGAAGAGCAGGGAAAGTGTTGGTCTTACAATACAGGAATGTAGGGGATCTTCCACCTGCTGAGAACCTCAAAGATACATGCAGAAATATTCCCTGGAGAAGATGTATGCAGCTATGAAGGACTTTTGAAAGTGAAAGTCATCTTCCATAGCAAACAACCTGGTCAGGATACAGGTTTGTGTCTGAATCAGCCTCTCTCTTTTTAATGTAGAGAAGATGGACCAAACCAGGCCTTTGTGGAGAGCTCTTCCCAGGTGCCTATGGTTTATATACCATTCTAACTTGTGAAAGTGTCACATGAAGTAGGGGCAGCCTCCATCTCAAGGGACCATAAGAAGAAACTGTTAGCACAAAGTGGTTGCCAAGTCAGTGACCTCATTTATTTCAGGAGGAAGTGACCTCACCTCACTTCCTTGTTTTTGGAAGTCTCTGAACTTGGAATCCAGGAAGACAGGCATCCAGATCCAGTCCCAGTCCCACTCCCAGTGGTCTCACTTCTTTGGACTTACCAAGGTGAGAATCGGTCTTTCTTGGTGCCTACTAATGTGAAGATGACCAAATGCCAGAAGAGCTCAGAAGAGGGGCCTTTCCTGAGAAAGCCGGTAATGGCTCACTGCTGGCTCCTGTCAGCTTCACACAGTTGGCCAAGGATACTAAATCTGAGACAAGATAGTCCAATTCCGTGAAACATAGAATGGCCCACCAGTCAGAGAACACTCTGTATAGTCACAGACCTCCTTGGGGGAAGGAGGTGCCTTTCTGGGTGTGGGTGTGTGTTTGTGGTTTTGTCTCATGTTCTGAGAATAGGTAGGAAAGGCAGTTTGTTTGGTTTGGTGTGAACTGTTTCTGGTAAGTCATTTGACAAGGCGATTGTTTCTATTTCTGTGTATCCCACTGTGTCTGTGGTTGTATAAATTAGAAAAGAGAATGCATCAATGGATGTTTCCTGTCTAGGAGAAAGCTTCCCAGGGTTCATATTGCCCCAGATATGTACAACCTCCAAGATCTTTGACAAGGCCATGTACTGGACAGCTGAATGGAATGGGAGCATCTCAGAAAACTCAGATATCAGTGTTACCAGGAAAGTCTCAGTGGAGAAACCCTGCAATGGGCCTTTTGCTTGCCTATTGTTATGTTGGCCTGAATGTCAGGAAGGTCTTTGCCTCAGGCCACCCCTTTGTGAAGCCTGAAGAAAACAGTTTTCAAATGGAAATGAGTGGACATCACCTGTGATTCTTTCCTTAATTGCTTTGGAAAGGGATGTGTCTGAATCAGCATTTTGGCCCTGTGTAAGGCTGTGGCTTAGATTCTCAGCACGTGATGGATCTAAAGAAAGATCCCTTGTGTGCATCCAAAACCAACATCTCCAAAAGAGCACTCATTGTGGATGAAGTCTAACCAACTCCACTAACCAACTCACAGTTATAGTAAATAACTTTTGAAGTTGAAGGGACCCCAGTAAACTTTGAAGTAGATACAGGGGCATTATACTCAGCCTTTAAGGCCCCATTGGGCCCTCTATCAAATAAAAGGTCTCTAGTTCAAGGGGCTAATGGCAGTAAATATCGGGCTTGGACAACTAAGAGGTACATGGACCTGTGGAAAGGAAAAATCCATCACTCCTTCCTAGTAATCCCAGAGTTCCCGGCCCCATTGATGGGTGGAGATCTGCTCACCAAACTCTGGGCCATAATGACTTTTAACCCTGAAGGCCCCCAAGTGGAATTTCTAAATCCTTCAGTAAAAACTCCTATAGTCATGGCTTTAACAATGTCAGTAGAAAATGTACATCAACTCACTCACCTTGGTTCAAAGAAATTGCAGGCATTCCTGAAAGATCAAGAACAGAGTTTTCTACTAACCGACTCACAGCGAAAGGAAATAACTGAATGGGTATCAAAAGCGTCTCAGGTCCATCAATTGGTTAATGCTTACCCTTTTAAGCTTCCTGCAGGAAAACACCTTCGAAGAACCAGACCAGAAAAAATTTCAGAAGTGAACTTTACTGAAATTAAGCCAGAAAGGTATGGACTTAAATATCTCCTAGTCTTTGTAGATACATTTTCAGGATGGATTGAAACCTTCCCCCCCCCCAAAAAAAAAAAAAAAAAAAAAACAATGGCTCAAATCGTGGTCAAGATGATACTGAAGGATATTTTTCCAAGATACGGCCTGCCTAAGGTAATAGGGTCTGACAATGCACTGGTGTTCATGGCCCAGGTAAGTCATGGGTTAACCTGTACCCTGGTGATTAATTGGTAGTTACATTATGCTTATAGATCCCAGAGCTCAGGACAGGTAGAAAAAATAAATAGAACCATTAAAGAGACCTTAATGAAATTAAGCTTAGAAACCAGCTAAAAGATTGGACTATACTCCTGCCTTATGCACTGTATCATCTAAAAAATACTCCCTCTGTTTCTTTGTGTAACCTCTCCCCCTGTGAAATTCTCTATGTTGCCCCTCCTCCAGTAAGGGACCTAACCCCAACTCTAAGACCTAAGGATCCCTTCCACACCCCCTTGCTTGACACACTTAAAGCTCTTGAAAGAACTCAGCGATACCTGTTAAAACAGCTGGCCACGGCCTACCAACCTGGGGACAAGGAGACTCCACATCGATATCAAGTAAGAGACTTCATCTACATAAGATGACATCAGGTGTCATCCCTGGAACCCCGCTGGAAAGGAAATACCACGTGCTACTTATAACACCTACAGCAGTAAATGTAGACGGAATCCTTTCCTGTATCCATGTCTTCCATCTCAAGCCTGCGCCCTGTCCAGACTCTGGCTGGAAACTGGAAATGACTGGTAACCCTTTCAAATTGTGTATTTGGCATGTGTATAAGGCTATAGACTCTCCCCTTGGCCACCACTAGTCCTAACCCTCATCAGCGAATTCAGCAGCAATGGCTGATCACAAATCCTCATAGACCAGAAGAATGGTCTATCTCGCTTACAGCCCACATAGGGACCTGTTGGTCATCTCAACATTTGTCAGCTGCCTATAGGTTTTTCCTATTGGGATATCCCTGATAAAGCAGATCCCACTAAAATTTCATTAAATCCCTTTCGTATCATACATAATGAAAACAAATATTATGGATGTAGGGACACGTGAGCCAGATGCAGGTTGGCTAGCCTAGATTACTATGTTTGCCTGGAAGACTATCAAAGCCACAAACAGCCACGGCTGTGTGGGGGGAAAGCCGACTTCTTCTGTAAGTCATGGGGATGTTAGCATACAGGGACTGCCTGGTGGAACCCAAACTGCTCATCAAATTCAATACACAGAATTGGCCATATTACCAATTAGACAACCAAAACCTGTGACCCCCAGAGGGGTCTCCAGATCCTCACATTCTGCATGACCTTTTTAACTTCTGCAAGTGCTCAAAAGGGTTAAAGGAGATTCCCCTATGTGGAGGTTTTTTCCCTCCTTTGCTCACATCCTGAACTATACTTCTCCAATAGTTCCTCAAACTCAGCCTTCTGCTCCAGACTCTCTGTTGGCACTCCCACCTCAGCAACCTGATTTCTTCTCTCCAATTACTAGATCAAAAATCAAAACCTCTGCCGGTTCTCAGACAATTGCCCCCTTGCTGAGGTATCCGGTACTGAGGTACCCCTCCACACACTCACTCCTCTCTTCTCCTGTCAGTGCCCGCACTGCGTCCCATAAGGTCCTCTTACCAGCTAACCCAAAGCTCAAACCAGCTGAGGAGATCCCTCAGACCCCTATCCAGGATGTAATTAAAATGGCCTTTAAAGTTGCTTTGTCATCACTGTAAACAGGTGACTAAGAATTTAAAATACCTCACATGCTTTTTGGGATACTCACTCCCGTCGTCCCCTCTGCTCTACCTGTTCTACTGCTCAAGTTTTTGTTGCTAGGAAAATCCCAAACCCCTTTTCCAATATTCTTTTACATTTCTACTTCCTCATTCTCAGATCCATGAAACTGCTCTCAGCCTTGCCTTCCACGTCTTCCCCCTCTCTACCAGGCCCACAGAAAAGTCTTAAATGACCTTCTCCAGAAGTCTTCACCATGGCTGACTTTAGGACTTTCAGCAAAAGAGTTCCTTTAAAAGAGTTCACTGTAGATAAACTTCTTCTTTTCGTGTTGCCCTGGTCTACTTGGCAACTGGCGAAAAAAAATCAGCACTCCTGAGCTAGACACACCCATACTAGTTTTTCACAAAATATGTCAACAAGGCCTCTGGCCTTGAGTGGGGGCTTCACAGAGATGGCTACATTTCTAAGATAAAGAAGTTACCAACTAGGCTCCATGGTAACAGCTGGCAGGGCGAAAAAAAAAGAGAAAAAAATCTCTCCCCCTTTCAGGTGTCCTTGAAAAGTTAACTTGCCCAGAACAGAGGATAAAATAAAAGATAGAAAAACAGCTTTTTGTGAACTTCTGCCGACTTTGAACTTCTGAGCCCCTTCCCTTACATGTTGGGTACAAATTATGAAACTACCTAAACTTGGGGTTCAGGGGATTAATTGATTACAACAGAAGCAATGCCCTCTAAATCCGTTTGCAACCAAATAGGACTTTTTCCCTGTCTTCAGTGCTATCTTAGGTGCTTTGCCTCGTCCGTCCCTATAACAGAAAGATTCTATATACTTAAACATTGTTTATGTTTTCATGAAATAGTCAACAGATGTGATTAATTATGTAATGGTGCAGATGTTTCCCAGAGTGCTCTATGATGACGCAGGTCCATTTAAAGATCAAATAGGAGGGCATGCAACTCAGTTCCGCTGGGAACCTGTATCTCTCACTTTAGCCATCCTATTAGGAATAGGAGTTGCTGCATGAGTGGGCACAGGAATCAATGCCCTAGTCCAAAGGACACAACCAATGCCCTAATTAGAAGCAGCAATAGACCAAAACTTAAAGATAATAAAACCTCCATCACAGCTTTACAGGAATGTTTAACCTCTGTCTATGAATCTGTTTTACAGAACAGGCGAGCGATAAAACCTCCTCTTCATGAGAGAAGGGGGAATTTGTAGTGCATTGAGGGAAGAATGTTGTTTTTGTGCCGGCCACACTGGAGTTGAAAAGAATCTATGAGTAAATAAAGAAAACGCATTGAAGAGCGTCAACGAGAAAGAGAGGCCCAAAAAGGGTGGTTTGAGTCTTGGTTCACACAGTCCGTCTGGTTAACTATGCTTTCATCAGCCCTGGCTGGTCCATTAATAATACTCATATTATTGCGAACTGTAGGACCCTGTTGGCTAAACCATGGAGTTTCCTTTCTCCAAACTCAAATTGGACAAGTTAAACTTATGGTAATCAGACAACAATATACCACACTAGAAGACATAAAATGTAACACCCATCAGTGATGACTTTTATGATTAAAAGTAACCAGAAGAAGAAGTGGGGAATGAAAGGTTAATGAAATAGGTACTTGTCACTTCCTGTTTTTCTGTACACTTAACAAAACACTGTTGAAATCTTGAGAACTGTTTGCTAATCTTGTTCCCAGAATGTGCTGTCCCCAACTGCCAAACTGCAGAATGTGCTCAGTCACGCAGTTGAAAGCAAACGGCCTACTCGCCCTGACCCATCAATAAACTTCCATCCCTGCCTTCTCCAAGAAAAGTACATAAGCTCTGCTTAAGCTGTTCTCAGGGCTCTCTGCTCTATTCAACTGAGCTCTGAGCCCCAGCATGCTGGACCCACAATGAACCCTTTGTAGTTGCATGAGACAGTCTCTTGGTCATCTCTTCCTCCTATACTCGCCTGACCATTACAATATTTCACCTCTATATTCTTAAAAATATCTCAGGTTCCCAACACCATTATTCATCCAGCAGAATGATTCCTAACACAAATCAAACATGTTATTAATCCTAACCATACCATCTACCCTCAATCTAACTTTACAGAAGAGCAGGCACAGAGTTGGTCTTATAATACAGGAATATAGGGGATCTTTCACCTCCTGAGAAATTCAAAGGTCTATGCAGAAATGATCCCTGGAGAAGATGTAGGCACCTATGAAGGACCTGAGAGAGCAGAAGTCATCTTCCATGGCAAACAACCTGGTCAGGATGAAGGGTTGTGTCTGAATCAGCCTCTCTCTTCTTAATGTAGAGAAGATGGACCAAACCAGGCCTGTGTGGAGAGTTGTTTCCTGGTGCCTATGGTTGATATACTATTCTAACTTGTGAAACTGTCACAGGTAGTAGGAGCAGCCTGCATCTGAAGGGACCCTTGGAAGCAACTTTGAGGACAAAGTGGTTGCCAAGGCAGTGACCTCATTCAGTTCCTGAAGGAAGTGACCTCACCTCACTTCCTTGTTGATGGAACTCTCTGAACTTGGGATCCAGGAAGCCAGGCACACAGAGCCAGTCCCAGTCCCAGTCCCAGTGTTCTCACTTGTTTGGATGTACCAAGGAAAGAATCAGTCTTTCTTGGTACCTACTGATGTGAGGAAGGCCAAATGCCAAGAGAGTTCTGAAGACGGGCCTTTCCTGGGAAAAAAGGTAGTTGCTCACAGCTTGCTCTTGACAACTTCACAGAGTTGGATAAGAAGAGGAGATCTGAGACAGGACATGCCATTTTGAGGGAACATAATATGGCCCACCAGTCAGAGGACACTCCAGATAGTCTCAGAATTACTTGGGGTAAGGAGGTGCCTCTGTGGGTGTGGTTGTAGGTTTGTGATTTTCCCTTGTTCTGAAAATACGTAGGAAAAGTGGTTTGTTTGGATTTAGTGAACATTTTCTAGAAAGTCCCTTGACAAGGCGAGTGTTTCTGTGTCTGTGTATCCCACTGTGTCCATAGTTGTAGACATTAGAAAAGAGAATGCATAAATGGATGTGTCCTGTCTAGTAGAAAGCTTCACAGCATTCATTTTGCCCAATTTATGAATGGACTGCGGCTTGCCTGATCGATGGGCTACACCTGATATCTTCCTAATTTCCTGTTTTCTTCCTGAATTCTGGAGACTCTCCAGAATAGGCTCATGGTTTTTTGTCCAAGTTATGTACCACCTCCAAGTTCTTTGACATGGCCATGTACTGGATAGCTGAAGGCAATGGCGAGCATCTCAGAAAACTCAGAAATCACTGGGACCAGGAAAGTCTCAGTGGAGAAACCCTGCTTTGGGCCTTATGCTTACCTATTGTTCTGTTGCCCTGAATTTCAGGAAGGCCTTTGCCTCAGGCCACACCTTTTTGAAGCCTGAAAAGAAGAGTTTTGCAATGGAAATAAATGGGCATTACCTGTGGCTCTTTGCTTAATTTCTTTGAAAAGAATGTGTCTTATTCAGACTCTTGAGCCTGTGTGAGGTGGTGGCTTAGAGTCTCAGCACCTGATGGATCTAAAGAAAGATTCCATGTGTACATCCAAAACCAAAATGGCCAAAGAGCAGTCCTTGTGGATGAAGTCTCTCACCTTGCTCTGTAACTTTCTTGACCTCCATAAAGTGAGAATAGGGATTCTTTCTGTCAAATAAGTTCCTCAAACCCTGCAGAGGCTAGCCCATAGGTGCTTAGATTTTCTCATGACTCCAATTCACATAAAGAATCTAAAACCCACAGTCAGTAGGCCTCAAATTTGAGAAGCAGAGCAGTATTAATGGCAGGCCTTTTTGATCATTCCTGGTTCACAGGAAGGGTGTACAGGCCACCCTGACTTTAGGCAAATGAGATGCAAGGGAGATTTTTTGGACACTGTCTTGGGGTGAACACCTCATGGAAACCTCCAGCCAGAAGTTATGATAAGTGTCTAAATGGAAGAAGATGAGGTCATGTGGGATTGTTTTGGTTTGAATCGTGGTCATTTGTGTGGCGGTTGGAAGAGACGACTGGGTCCACCTTGGCTTGAACTCTGGTGTGATTACCCTAAGAGACTGCATTCTGGAACTGACGTCATCGAAGTATTTCCATGAATTGTGTTGGAATTTTAGGAGGCCACGCATGAGATTTGCCCTTGGAAACTGAGATCTAGGCCCAGGGTTGCTTTCCGCAGAGCACTGGGAATCTCAGCCAAGATATCACATGATTTTATTCTGAACGACTTGGCAGCCATAGTTGAGAGTCAAAACACACATGGACCTCACGTTGTAGACCTCAATGCACCTTGCTTCATGTGACCTTTTGGCTACTCTTTGGGAAGACTTGGCTCTGAGACTTCTCCAAAGCTTTAATGGAAATGAGCATCCTCAACATTTAATTGTTCCTGAATGAATTGAAACCCACATTGCCTCCAACTTCATGCTTGAAAAATGGCTCGATAAATACCATGAAATTTTTTTTTAAATTTTCATGAACAGGTGGCACTGGAGGACCTTTGGATATCCTGTTGATGATTATGAGTATACCAGACAGTGCCTTGATTGACTGGGTTTCAAGAAAATGGTGTAGAACAGAGATGCCAGTAAGTTGGAGTCTGCTGACTAGTGGGCTTATAGCCGTGGTGGGCCGGTGTGTGATGGAATATCTGTGGTGGGGCCATGTGGATCTGCCATTGGCTTCCAAATGGCTTGTGGCTGACATGGTGCAGCCAACAGACGCTTACAAGTAAAGGGACCTTGTTATATGGAGAGGTTTCAGGGGAATGTTCAGAATCAGGTTGCTATGGTCAAGGGGCAAGCTATGAGGGATAGAATCTTGGTTGGTGCATTCTCCTACAGACCCTGACCCACCACATATGACAGAACTCCCTTCAGCACTGTTTTTCAGTTGAACTCCTTGTATTTCGTGAAGCAAATACTAAACACCCAGTGCAGCAGCAATAAACACCACAAAATGTGGAGGATGACCCAATGACTTCACAGTCCACAAGGGGAGACACTTAGCCCCCAGTGGCCCCAGTTTACCGACTAGGATTGAATTCAGCACTGCTACAGCATGTTCATTGGAAAATATTAAACCATGTCCTCCAGGTAACATAGATGCAGACCCAGCTGTAATGGTCTCACTACAAAGAAGGTAAAGCTCCTGACAACAACATATATTTCAAGTGCTCAAACTCAGAGGCAGTTTCTCAAGAAGTCTTTATGCCAGCACAGCTCCATGTTTGTGGAGTGTTTACCCAGTCCCTTACTTTTGGAAACTACTCTACCACCTCCCAGGTTGTAAACTTTTGAGCATATTCCATTCCAGATATTTATTCCCAGATTTTCTAACTCTTGACTTTTAATGATGTATTACTTGGGACGAGGGTAATGTCAAGGCATTGTTCTGGATAAGAGTGGGAAAATTTTTGTGTAGCATATATTTGCATACACATTTGGTCCATTTTCCAATTTTCCATTCGAAATACTGAATACCGTACACTGACACCTAATCTACTAGACTCTGACTACTAATCCTAATAAGATGGAGAAAAACAACCCAAACAGAATAGAATTACAAGCATTTCAGAGGAGGCATGGTGTATAGTTGGACTTGCATTTTGCATTATATAAGGTAGGAGTTATACATCTAGTCAATTTTGTGTTGAAATAGTTCCCCATGTGTTTTTCTTTCGATTATTTTATTTTATTTTATTTTATTTTATTAGTTGGTTGTTCAAAACATAACAAAGCTCTTGACATATCGTATTTTATACATTAGATTCAAGTGGGTTATGAACTCCCATTTTTATCCCAAATATGGATTGCAGAATCACATCGGTTACACATCCACATTTTACATAATGCCCTATTAGTAACTTGTATTCTTGTACCTTTCCTATCCTCTACTATCCCTGCTCCCCTCCACTCCCATCTTCTCTCTCTACCGAATCTACTGTAATTCATTTCTCTCTTTGTTTATTTTCCAATTCCCCTCACAACCTCTTATATGTAATTTTGTGTAACAATGAGGGTCTCCCTCCATTACCATGAAATTTACCTTTTCTCTACCTCCCCCCCCAACTCACGTCTCTGTTTAATGTTAATCTTTTCTTCCTGCTTTTCCTCCCTGGTCTGTTCTTAGTTGCTCTCATTATATCAAATAAGACATTTGGTATTTGTTTTCTACGATTGGCTAGCTTCACTAAGCATTATCTGCTCTAGTGCCATCCATTTCCCTGCAAATTCCATTTTTTTGTCATTTTTTAGTGCTGCATATTACTCCATGGTGTATAAATGCCACATTTTTTTAATCCATTCATCTATTGTAGGGCATCTGGGTTGGTTCCACAGTCTAGCAATTGTGAATTGTGCTGCTATGAACATCGATGTGGCAGTATCACTGTAATACGCTCTTTTAAGATTCAGGGAATAGTCCGAGAAGGGCAATAGCTTGGTCAAATGGTGGTTCCATTCCCAGCTTTCCCAGGATTCTCCATACTGCTTTCCAAATTGGCCGCACCAGTTTGCAGTCCCACCAGCAATGTACAAGAGTACCCTTTTCCCCACATCCTCAGCAGCACTTGTTGTTGTTTGACTTCCTAAAGGCTGTCAATCTTACTGGAGTGAGATGGTATCTTAGGGTGGTTTTGATTTGCATTTCTCTGACTGCTAGAGATGGTGAGCATTTTTTCATGTACTTATTGATTGATTGTATGTCCTCCTTTGAGAAGTGTCTTTTCAGGTCCTTGGCCCATTTGTTGATTGGGTTATTTGTTATCTTATTGTCTAATTGTTTGTGTTTTTTGTATACTCTGGATATTAGGGCTCTATCTGAAGTGTGATGAGTAAAAATTTGTTCCCATTATGTAGGCTTCCTATTTACCTCTCTTATTGTTTCTTTTGCTGAGAAAAAACTTTTTAATTTAAGTAAGTCCCATTTGTTGATTCTTGTTATTAACTCTTGTGCTATGGGTGTCCTATTAAGGAATTTGGAGCCCGACCCCACAATATGTAGACCAGAGCCAACTTTTTCTTCTAACACATGCAGAGTCTCTGATTTGATATCTAGCTCCATGATCCACTTTGAGTTAACTCTCTTGTGCATGGCGAGAGGAGGGGATTAAGTTCCATTTTGTTGCATATGGATTTTCAGTTTACCCAACACCATTTGTTGAAGATGCTATCCTTCCTCCATTGCATGCTTTTAGCTCCTTTATCAAATATAACATAGTTGTAGCTTTGTGGATTAGTCTCTTGTGTCCTGTATACCGTACCACTGGTCTACCCACCTGTTTTGGTACCAGTACCATGCTGTTTTTGTTACTATTGCTCTGTAATATAGTTTGAAATCTGGTATCACTATACCACCTGATTCACACTTCCTGCTTAGAATTGCTTTTGTATTTCTGGGTCTTATATTTTTCCATATGAATTTCATGATTGCTTTCTCTATTTCTACAAGAAATGCCATTGGGATTTTGATTGGCATTGCATTAAACCTATAGATAACTTTTGGTAATATCGCCATTTTGATGATGTTAGTTCTGCCTATCCATGAACAGGGTATATTTTTCCATCTTCTAATATCTTCTTCTACTTCTTTTTTTAGGGTTATATTGATTTATTGTATAAATCTTTCACCTCTTTTTTTAGGTTGATTCCCATGTATTTAATTTTTTTGAGGATGTTTTGAATGAACTGCTTTTCCTCATTTCCGTTTCAGAAGATTTGTTGCTGATATACAGAAAGGCCTTCGATTTATGCGTGTTGATTTTAGATCCTGCTACTTTGCTGAATTCATTTATTAGTTCTAGTAGTTTTTTTTGTAGACCCTTTTGGGTCTTCTATGATTCTATAGAATCATGTCACCAGCACATAGTGATAATTTACGTTCTTCTTTTTCTATTTTTATGGCTTTGATTTCTTTCGTCTAATTTCTCTGGCCAGTGTTTTGAGAACTATATTGAATTGAAGTGTGGATAGAGGGCATCCTTGTCTTGTTCCAGATTTTAGAGTGAATGCCTTCAATTTTTCTCCATTCAGAATGATCCTAGCCTGAGGCTTAGCATAGATAGCTTTTACAATGTCGAGGTAAGTTCCTGTTATCCCTAGTTTTTCTAATGTTTTGAACATAAAGGGATGCTGTACTTTGTCAACTGCTCTTTCTGCATCTATCAAGATGATCATATGGTTCTTATCTTTAAATCAATTGATGTGGTGAATAATATTTATTGATTTCCATATATTAAAACATCCTTGCATCCCAGGGATGAATCCTACTTGATCGTGGTGCACAATTATTTTTTATGTGCCTTTCAATACGATTCTCCAGAATTTAACTGAGGATTCTTGCATCTAGCTTCATCAGAGATATTGGTCTGTACTTTTCTTTCTTTGAGGTGTCTTTGTCTTGTTTCAGAATAAGGGTGATGTTGGCCTCATAGAATGAATTTGGCAGAGCTCCCTCTTTATCTGTTTCTCGAAATAACTTGAAAAGTATTGGTATTAATTCTTCTTTAAAGGTTTTGTAAATTTCTGCTGTATACCCATCTGGTCCTGGGCTTTTCTTGGTTGGTAGTCTTTTGATTGCTTCCTCTAAATCATCCATTGATATTGGTATGTTTAAATTGTGTGTATCCTCCTGACTCAGTCTGGGCAAATCATGTAACTTAAGAAATTTACCGATGTCTTCATATTTTCTATTTTATTGGAATATAGGTTTTCAAAATAATTTCTAATTGTCTTCTGTATTTCTGTAGCATCTGTTGTGATATTGCCTTTTTCATCCTGTATATTTGTAATTTGAGTTCTCTCTCTTCTTCTCTTCATTAGCATGGCTAAGAGTCTGTTGATCTTATTTATTTTTTCGAAGAACCAACTTTTATTTTTGTTAGTTTTTTCAAAAGTTTCTTTTGTTTCAATTTCATTGGTTTCCACTCTGATTTTAATTATTTCTTGCCTTCTGCTACATTTGCTGTTGTTTTGCTCTTCCTTTTCTAGGGCTTTTAGATGAAGTGTGAGCTCATTTATTTGTTGGTTTTTGCTTTTTTTGATGAATGACCTCTAGGTGATGAATTTCCCTCTTAAAATTGCTTTCATTGTGTCCCATAGATTCCGATATGTTGTGTCTGTATTTTCATTTATCTCTAAGAATTTTTTGATTCCCTCCTTTATGTCTTCTGTAACCCATGGATTATTCAGTAACATATTGTTTATTTTCCTAGTGATGTAGGATTTTTTCTTCCTTCTTTTATCATTGATTTACAGTTTCATTCCATTATGATCAGATAAAATGCATGGTATTATCTCCACCTCTTTATATTTACTGAGTGTTGCCCTATTGCATAATATATGCTCTATTTTTGAGAGGGATCCATGTGCTGCTGAAAAAAAAGTATATCCACTTGATGATGGTTGATATATTCTATATATGTCAGTTAAGTCTAGGATATTGATTGTGATATTAAGTTCTATATTTTCTTTATTCAACTTTTGTTTGGAGGATCTGTCTAATGGTGAGAGAGGTGTGTTGAAGTCTCCCATAATTATTAGGTTGTGGTCTATTTGATTCTTGAACTTGAGAAGAATTTGTTTTATGAACATTGCAACACCATTATTTGGTGCATAAATATTGAAAATTGTTATGTCTTGTTGGTGAATGGTTTCTTTTAACAGTATATAATGTCCTTCTTATCCCTTTTGATTAACTTAGTCTTGACTTCGATTTTATTCTATATGAGGATGGCCACCCCTGCTTGCTTACGAGGACCGTGTGCATGGTATAAATTTTCCCAACTTTTCACCTTCAGCCTGTGTATGTCTTTTCCATTCAGATGTGTCTCCTGGAGGCAACATATTGTTGGATTTGTTTTATTAATCCAAGTTACCAGCCTATGTTGCTTTATTGGAGATTTTAAGCCATAAACGTTTAGAGCTACTATTGATGTATGGTTTGTACTTCCAGCCATGTTTAATAATTTATCTTTGTTTTTAATTTACTTTGTTTCTCCATGATTAGCTTTCCCCCTGCACTCTGTCATTACCCAGTCACTTCCCACTGATGGTTTTGGTTGTTGTTTTTCATTTCTTCCTCATGTAGTGTTTTTCTCAAGATGCTTTGCAATGCTGGTTTTCTGGCTGCAAATTCTTTTAGCTTTTGTTAATCATGAAAGATTTTTATTTCATTTTCGTACCTGAAGGTTAATTTTGCTGGATCCAGAATTCTTGGTTGGCATCCATTGTCTTTCAGTGTTTAAAATACGTTGTTCCAAGATCTTCTCGCATTCATCAACTGTGATGAAACATCCTTTGTTAACCTTATTGATTTACCCCTGAATGTAGTCTGCCTCCTTTTTCTTGTAGCTTTTAATATTTTCTCTTTGTTCTGTATATTAGATATGTTTATAACAAATGTCTTGGTGTTGGTCTACTGTGATTTTTTGTGCTCAGTGTCCTCTATGAATCTACAATTTGTATATCCGTTTCTTTTTTTATTTCTGGAAAGTTTTCTGTAATTATTTCATTCAGTAGGTTACTCATTCCCGTGGTTTGAATCTCTGGACCTTCCTCTATCCAGATGACTCATAAATTTGGTTTTTATATGTTATCCCATATCTCTTGGATGATTTTCTCGTGATTTTTTACCAGCCTTTCTGAGTTGGCTAGACTCTTTTCAAGATGATATATTTTGTCTTCATTATGTGACATTCTGTCTTCTACTTGCTCCACTCTTTTAGTAATTCTCTCAATTGAGTTTTTAATTTGGTTTTTCGTTTCCTTCATTTCTAGAATTATTGTATGATTTTTTTTATTATCTCTATCTCCGTATAAAGATGCTTAACTTCTTTTTTTAATCTGTTCATGTAATTCATTTTCAATGTGTTCTTTCACTGTTTGGATTTGCTGTCTCATATCTTCTTTAAGGTTCCATTCCATCTGTCTAAGGTATTCCTTGAGTTCTTTATATGATCATTTTTCTGATGACTCTAGGTCCTCCTGAGTATTTAGGCTGTCCTTCATTGTTTGTACTCTTTTTCTTTCTTGCTTTCTTATGCTGCTCATGTTACTTCTTGTTCTGTTTGAGTGCTGAGTTACTGATTAGTCTTATAAATTTATTTCATGCTTGGGAGGAAAGATATTAGAAGGGAAGGGAAGAAGTCAATAAGAGAATGAGAGTAGGCAGGTAGAATTCAAGGAAGGGGGAAAAAGAAAATTGAAAAGAAATGAAAAGACAAAAGAAAAAAAACAGAAAATAAAGAATGAAAGAAAAATTAAAAAAATAATAATGATAATAAAAAAATGAAAATTACAATTTAATAATAATAATAATAATTAATAATAAAATAAAGAAATTTAAAAACTTAAAAACATTATAAAAGTTAAAGAAAAACAACAACAACAAGAATGAAAATGAAAGAAAAAGAAAAAAAACAAAAAAACCCCAAATTTAAAAAATAAATAAATAATGATAATAATAAATGCAGTCATAGAGTTTGATTAACTTCTCTTCCAATAGGTGGTGCTGTGCCCACTGGGCCGAGGTTCTCCTCTCAGTAGGTGGGAACCAATCACTATGCAGCTGCTCTTCCTTCCAGACTGGGCGGGTGTTCAATCCTGACACCCTAGGGCCTTCTCTTGTGTTTCCTCAAGCCATGCCCTGCTCACCTGCGACGCTCACCACAATACTGGCAACACGCCAGGTCTGCTGCTCCTGGGAGACCTGTTTTTATGAATACCTGGGCACACTCTCCCGGTTTGCTTCCCTCAGACCCTAAGTTTGTAGAGCTTGGGGCTGAGATCCCCAAGCGAATTTGTTTGCCCTCCGGGAGCCACGCCCCAGTAGCTGGTGCAAGAGACCTCAGTTGTCACCACTGGTGGGAGCGGTAGCCTGGAGTTCTGTGCCACAAGTCCCGCGCCACTCCTGATTTTCTCGGTCTGGCTATCGCGCTCATGGTAGAGCTGAGAGGGACCCTTACGGGAGAGCTGGGAGGGGCCCTTAAGGATTCCCTGCTGTGTGGAGAGAGATGGCTAGGGAATTACAAACCTGTCGCGCTGGTTTCAATGAAGTTATCTCCTCCATCCTTGACGTCAGTTCTATGCCATGGTGGTATCCCATGCAAATGGTGATCATTCGTTCCCTTTGCCGGGTGACCGATGCAACTGGTGGGTCCTGACTGTCTCTCCCATGCCCCGTTTCAATCCTTTGGCCACTGCCTATGAAGGCTAGGTTGGCTTCTACCTCTGTAAGTTCAGAAGGGCAGACCAGTTATTTCAGCTGGATCGTTAGTGTTGAGTCACGAAACGCAGGCAAACCAGAGGTTGAATGCAACCGATCCGGGCTCGGTGTGTGTTGTGCGTGGCCCAGACTGTTCACCCCAGATTCATGTCAGTGCATCATTGCCTGGTGATCCTGAGCAAACTGTATTTAGACAGTTTATGACTCCCTATTCCAGCGCAGCTGAAGAGGTCAGAGACTTGATCTCTCCATACCTGCCGCCATTTTGGATATCTCTCCATGTGTTTTAAAGTTAACAAATATGTGAATTCCTATCTCCCTTTCTCTGTAGCCTATTCAGCAGATGTGTTTTGATATGCACATATAGAATCCTAACTTGTATCACATGTACATTCTTGTGAGGTGGCTGACTTGGCAGACACAAATTGTGAGAAGAGATCACTATCATAAACACTGCTGGAACTAAAAATTCAACCAATGGGTGAGCTTCCTAGTTGAACAACATTATACATAAATCCATGTTCAGTAAATTGAATATTTTTGGATCTGTGGATGATATATATATCTAGATCAATTACGATTGGCATATCTATTGCTACTTTTGAATGTCTGTGTGTGTGTTTTGTTATATATATATATATATATATATATATATATATATATATATACAATCTCGAGATTTTTAAAATATGAAATATATGTGTCTTATATACACTCCCTAAATTCATTCATGTTCACGTATGTGGATTTATAATCAACTTTTCACAATATTATTCTCAGAAATATTCATCCACCTGAAATACATATTTGTTTTCTAGTACTGAAAACTAACTTCAGTGAATGGTACATACATATCCTAATATTTCTAGAGTTACTGTCCCAGTTTAACATGAAGGCAAGTAGATTCCTATGGTACATGATTTGTATTTTTACGTTCATTTTTATTCAAAACTGGTACATTACTATTTCTTAAGTTTATGCACATCATAGGATATATATTTTATCCACAAGTTCGCAAATTTATACGAATTTGTTTCACTTTCAATCACTTCCTTCGTCAGGACACATGTATTCTTCCATCTTTCTTGACTGGTCTCTTCCTGAGACCTCTTTCAAAACACATTATTTTCGATTTCCATAATCACTTTTGAAGCAAAACTCACATCCCCTTCATGATAAATTATAACTCTGATATTTCCAATGGATGTATAACTGGTTGGAATGAATGATTGTATACCAATATCAGATTTCTTATATATTTTCAGATATCAATTCAATCCATTATTTAGAGTAAAACCAGTTATATTATTTATTCACAGTATGGTCTATGCATGCTTTTTCTTTATATTCATAGACACAGTGTACACCTCTTTGTACCCCCAATACTAATTTATATGTCTTCAAAATATTGCTCCCAGAAATGGTGGAAGAAATACGCATGTCACCTGATCTACATATACATTTTATCACAGAAATATTCTGGACACAAAATGCAAAGATCACACTTATGATTGTACCAAAGCCTAAATGGAAAGTAAATATGGATTACTAAAATCATCCATGTCCAAGTTGCCTAATGCTCTCAAATGTCAATCCTATTGGTGACTACATATTTGTTTCCTCTTAAGATTATATATTCAAACTCAACCCAATTGAAAATGTTTAATCCTATCCCTCACTTTATACATTGCCTGATTTCATAATGTCTCTATTGCCATCTGCTTTCTTACATATTTTCCACAGTTCACCACTGTGACTGAACCTTCACATGTGCTGACATTTGCTTTCACACTCTAATTGATAACTTATTGCTGAAGAACTTTTTTTCCAAATCCTATACTCACTCTTCTTCCTAAACCTACTGACTATCTTCCTAATCCTACTGACTATCCCTTTTTGACTGGATATTCTCTTCTACATTCAATCATCCAACGTACAAGGTCTTATGCCATTGTATATCGATTTATCTGAGACATCTGTGAGAACGTAATTCAATGGTAAGTATCCCAATCAAGGGCCCAATGATTTTCTGAGCTTCAAATCTTACTTAGATTTATTTTTTCATACATGTATTACACCTCTATATTCTTATAAATATCGCATGTTCCCAATACCATTAATCATCCAGCAGAATGATTCCTAAGCCAAATGGAAAATGTTATTCACCCTAACCATACACTGTTCCCTCAATCTCATTTTACAGAAGAGCAGGGACAGTGTTGGTCTTACAATACAGAAATGTAGTGGATCTTCCATCTGCTGAGAACCTCAAAGCTCCATGCAGAAATGATCCCTGGAGAAGATGTAGGCAGCTATGAAAGACCTGAGAGAGAAAAAATCATCTTCCATGGCAAACAACCTGGTGAGGATGAAGGGTTGCATCAGAATCAGCCAATCTCTCCTTAATGTAGAGAAGATGGACAAAACCATGCCTGTGTGGAGAGCTGTTACCATTTGCCTACAGGTGATATACCATTCTACCATGTGAAAGTGTGACAGGAAGTAGGGGCAGCCTCCATCTCATGGTACCGTTGGAAGCAATTGTTATGATAAAGTGGTTGCTAAGGCAGTGATCTCATTCAGTTCCTGAAGAAAGTGATCTCATCTCACTTCCTTGGTGATGGAACTCTCTGAACTTGGGATACAGAAAGCCAGGCACCAAGAGCCAGTCCCAGTCCTAGTCCCAGTGGTCTCACTTTTTTGGATTAACCAAGGACAGAGTCAGTCTTCCTTGGTACCTACTGATGTGAGGATGGCCAAATGCCAGGAAAGCTCGGAAGAAGGGCTCTTCCTGAGAAAGCAGGTAGTGGCTCAATCCTGGCTCCTGACAACTTCACAGAGTTGGCCAAGAAGACCAGATCTGAGACAGGACAGGCCATTTTGGGGGATCATAGTATGACCCATCAGTCAGAGCACACACCGGACAGTCACAGACCTATTTGAGGGAAGGAGGTGCCATTGTGGGTGTGGGTGTGGGTTTGTGGTTTTGTCTCATGTTCTGAGAATAGGTAGGAAAGGCGGTTTGTTTGATTTGGAGTGAACAGTTTCTAGTAAGTCGTTTGACAGCGCAAGTGTTTCTATGTCTGTGTATCCCACTGTGTTTGTACTTGTACACATTAGAAAAGAGAATGCATTAATTGATGTGTCCTGTCTCGTAGAAAGCTTCCCAGCATTCATCCAGCCCAATTTATGAATTGACTATGGCTTGCCTTATTGATGGGCAATACCTGCTACCTTCCTAAGTTGCTGTTTTCTTCCTGAATTATGGCCACTTTCCAGAATAGGCTCATGGTTTTGTGTCCAAGATATGTACTACCTCCAAGCTCGGTGACATGGCCATGTACTGGATAGCTGAAGTGAATGGCGAGCATCTCAGAAAACTCAGATATCAGTGTGACCAGTAAAGTCTCAGTGGAGAATCCCTGCTTTGGGCCATTTGCTTACCTATTGTTCTGTTGCCCTGAGAGTCAGGAAGGTTTTTGTCTCAGGCCACAGCTTTTTGAATCCTGAAGAAAAGATTTTTCAAATGGAAATTAATAGGATTCACCTTTGGCTCTTTTCTTAATTGATTTGGAAAGAGGTGTGTCTGAATCAGCCTCTTGGCCCAGTGTGATTCTTTGACTTAGATACTCAGCACCTGATGGATCTAAAGAAAGATCCCATGTGTGCATCCAAATCCAAAATGGCAAAAAAGAGCAGTCATTGTGGATGAAGTCTTTTGCCTTCCTCTGTAAGGTTTCTGAATTCCATCAAGTGAGAATAGGGATCATTTGGGTCAAATGATTTCTTCAAATTAATTCAGAAGCTTTCCAATAGGTGCTTGGGTTTTCTCATCTCTCCAATTTACATAAAGAATGTGTACCCGACACTCGGTAGGCCTCAAATTGGTGAAGCAAAGCAATATTAAGGTCAGGCCTATTTGATCACTCCTGGTACACAGGAAGGATGTACAGGCCACCGGGAATTTAGGCAAATGAGGGCAACGGAGCTTATTTTGGACACTGTCTTGGGCTATGCTAATGCTCTCAAATGTCAATCCTATTGTTGACTTCATCTTTGTTTCTTCCTAAGCTCATACATTCAACCTCAACCCTGTAGAAAATATCTAATCCCATAACTCACTTTATTCTTTTCCTGATTTCCTAATGTCTCTATTGATATCTGCTTTTCTACATATTTTCCCCTGTTCATCATTGTGACTGACTCTTCACTTATGTTGATATTTACATTGACTCTCTAACCAAAACCCTATTGGCAAAGAACTTTTGTTCCAAATCCTATACTCACTTTTCTTCCTAAACCTACCAACTATCTTCCTAATCCTACTGACTATAACTTTTTGAATAGATGTTCTCTTCTACATTCAATCATCCAAGTAAAGTTTGGGCGAGTGCCGGAGAAAGAGACCACCAAGAGACTATCTCATGCAACAGCAAAGGTTTTATTGGGGGTCCAGCATGCTGGGGCTAAGAGCTCACTTGAATAGAGCAGAGAGACCTGACAACAGCTTAAGCAGAGCTTATATACTTTCCTTGCAGAGGGCAGGGATGGAAGTTCATTGATGGGTCAGGGAGAGTGGATGGTTTGTATTCAACTGGGTGAGGGAGTACATTCTGCAGTTTGGTAATTGGGGACAGCATATTCTGGGAACAAGATTAGCAAACAGTTCTCAAGATTTCAACAGTGTTTTGTTACGCATACAGAAAAACAGGAAGTGACAAGTACATATTTTATTAACCTTTCATTCCCCACTTCTTCTTCTGGCTACTTTTAATCATAAAAGTGATCATTGTGGGGTGTCACATTCTATGTCTGCTAGTGGGGTATTACCATAAGTTTAATTTGTCCAATTTGAGCTTGGAGAAAAGAAATTACACGGTTGAGAAAACAGGGTTTTATAGTTAGCAATAATATGAGGATTATTATTGGACTGGCTAGGGTTGATAAAAACGTAGTTAACCAGGGGGACTGTGTAAAAAAAGACTCAAACTACCATTCTTGGGCCTCTCTCTCTCTCGTTGTCGCTCTTCAAGGCATCTTTTTAATTTACTCATAGATTTTTTTTACAACTCCAGTATTGTAGACATAAAAACAACATTCTTCCCTCAATGAAGCACAAAGGCCCCCTTCTCTCATGAAAAGGAGGTCCAACCCTCGACTGTTCTGTAAAACAACTTCAGAGAGAGAGGTTAAAGATTCGTTCAAAGCTGTGATGGAGGTTTCTAATATCTTTAATTTTTGATCTATTGCTGCTTTGGGTCATTTGTTGTGTCCCATGGGCCAGAGCAATGGTTCCCGTGCCCTACCCTGCAGTAACTACTATTCGTAATAGAATGGCTAAGGTGAGGGACATATGTTTTCAGCGGAACCGTGTTCTATGCCCCCCTCTTTGATCTTCAAATGAACCTGCATCATGATAGAGCACTCTGGGAAACATCTGCACCATTACACAATTAATCACATCTGTTGACCATTTCATGAAAACATAAACAGTGTTTAAGTATATAGAATTATACTGTTGTAGGGACGGACAAGGCAAGGCACCTAAGATAGCACCAAAGACAGGAAAACAGTCTTTTTTGGTTGCAACCAGATTCAGGGGGCATTGCTTCTGTTGTAATCAATTAATCCCCTGAAACCCAAGTTTAGGTAGTTTCAGAATTTTGTACACAACACGTAAGGAAAGGGGCTCAGAAGTTCACAGTCTGCAGAAGTTCACAAAAAGCAGTTTTCGTTTCTGTTTTTTCCTCAGTTTGGGGCAAGTTAACTTTTCAAGGACACCTATGTGGGGGAGAGCTTTTTCTTCCCTTTCTTTTTTTTCAACCTGCCAGCTGTTTCCATGCAGCCCAGTTTGTAACTTCTTTATCTTAGAAATGTAGCCATCTCTGTGAAGCCCCAGCTCAAGGCCAGAGGCCTTTTTTTCACATATTTTGTGAAAAACTATTAAGGGTGTGTCTAGATTAGGAGTGCTGGTTTTTTTTAGCCAGTTTTCTAGGAGACCAGGGCAACACGAAAATAGGAAGTTTATCTACAGTGATCTCTTTTATAGGGACTCTTTTGCTGAAAGTCGTAAATCAGCCATGGTGAAGACTTCTGGAGAAGATTAATTAAGACTTTTCTGTGGACCTGGTACAGAGGGGGACGACTTGGAAGGCAGGGATGAGAGCAACTTCCGTGGATCTGAGAATGAGGAAGGAGAGATGTAAAAGAATATTGGGAGAGGGCTTTGGGATCTTAATAGCAAGAAAAATTTGAGCAGTAGAACAGATAGAACAGAGGGGGAAACGGGAGTGAGTATCCCAAAAAGCCTGTGAGGGACTTTAAATTTTTAGTAACCTGTTTTCAGTGATGACAAAGCAACATTAAAGGCCATTTTCATTACATTTTGGATAAGGGTCTGAGGGTTCTCCTCAGTGGGTTTGAGCTTTGCATTAGGTGGTAAGAGGACCTGGAGGGACCCAGTGCGGGCACTGACAGGAGAAAAGAGTAGTGAGTGAGTGGAGTGGTACCTCAGTACCTGCTACCTCAGCAAGGGGGCAATGGTCTGAGAACTGGCGGAGATTTGGGTTTTTGATCTAGATATTGGAGGGCAGAAATCAAGTTGCTGAGGTGGGAGTGACAGCAGAGAGTCTGGAGCAGAAGGCTGAGGGTAAGCATCTATTGGAGAAGCATAGTTCAGGATGTGAGCAAAGGAGGGAGAAGGCCTCCACATAGGGGAATCTCCTTTTACCCTTTTGAGCACTTTCAGAAGTTTAAAAGGTCACGCAGAATTTGAGGATATAGAGACCCCTCTTGGGGCCATCGGTTTTGGTTATCTAATTGGTAATATGGCCAATGCTGTTTACAGAATTTGATGAGGAGTTTGGGTTCCATCTGGCAGTCCCTGTATGCTCACAGCCCCATGACTTACAGAAGAAGTCTGCTCTCCCCCCCGCACAGCCGTGACTGTTTGTGGCTTTGATACTCTGCCGGGCAAACATAGTAATCTAGGCTAGCCAACCTGCATCTGGCTCATGTGTCCCTACATCCATAATGTTTGTTTCCATTTTCTATGGTACCGAAGGGATTTAATGGAATTTTAGTGGGATCCTCTTCATCAGGGATATCTCAATAGGAAAGACCTATAGCCAGCTGACAAATGTCTGGGTGGAGAGATGGCCACCAGGTCCATAAGTGGGCTGTATGTGAGATAGACCATACTTCTTTTCCAGTAGGATTTGTGATCAGCCATCGCTGCTTAAGGGGCTGATGAGGGTTAAGACTACTGGTCGTCAAGGGGAGAATAAATGTCTTCCAGGATCTTCTTGACAACCATTTGCTCTGTTTCTTTTTTTTTTCTTTTTTCTTTCTTTTTTTTGTGGGGAAGGCTTCAATCCGTCCTGAAAATGTATCTTCAAAGACTAGAAGATATTTAAGTCCATACCTTGCTGGCTTAATTTCAGTAAAGTCCACTTCCCAGAATTTTCCTGGTATGGTTCCTCGTAGGTGCTTTCCTGCAGGAAGCTTGGAAGGGTAAGTATTAACCAATTGATGGACCTGACAGGCTTTTGTTACCCATTCAGTTATTTTCTTTCATTGTGAGTCGGTTAGTGGAAAACTCTGTTCTTGATCTTTCAGGAATGAATGCAGTTTCTTTGAACAAAGATGAGTGAGTTGATGAACATTTGCTACTGACATAGTTAGAGCCATGATTATAGGAGTATTTACTGAAGGATTTAGAAATTCCACTTGGGGGCCTTCAGGGTTAAAAGTTATTTTGGCCCAGAGCTTGGTGAGCAGATCTCTGCCCATCAATGGGGCCGGGCATTCTGGGATTACTAGGAAGGAGTGATGGATTTATCCTTTCCCCTGGTCCATGGTCCCCTTAGTTGTCAAAGTCTGATATTTACTGCATTTAGACCCTGGAATTAGAGACCTTTTATTTGATAGAGGGCCCAATGGGGCCTTAAGGGCTGAGTATATTGCCCCTGTATCTACTTCAATGTTTACTGGGGTCCCCTCTACTTCAAAAGTTACCCTGAGGTCGGGGAGAGGATCTGAGCCCCGACTTTCTTAGTCATCCTCCAGAGTCAGAATGTCTGGCTGGCTTGGCTGTCTCTTTCTAGGGCACTCTTTGGCCCAGTGTTCTTTTTCTTTAGAGTAGGCACATTGATCTGAGGCCAGGGGTGGCCTCTAGTGTGGGCCCAGGTATCCCTTTCTGTCTCTCTGTTTCTTAATTTCTGGCCTGTTTGTTGTTGTGACCAGGACCTTAGTCAATGCCTCAGTCTATCTTTTGCTTCTCTCATCCTCCCTTTGCTCCCTTCTCTTCCTCAGTTTCACTCTTATAGTATACCTTGTTGGCTTCTCTAACTAAATCTCTCAAAATCATATCTTGTAATCCATCTAAGCATTGTAACTTTCTTTTAATATCTAGGGCAGCTTGCCCAATAAAGGCCATTGTGACAGATGCCTTTTGATCCTCTGCCTGAGGATCGAAAGTAGTATATCTCCTATATACCTCCATAGTTCTCTCTAGGAACATAGAGGTAGATTCACCAGGCCCTTGAATAATCTCTCTTACCTTGGCCAAATTAGTTGGTCGCCTAGCGGCCACTAAGATACCCACTATTAGAGCCCGGTGATAAGTGGACAGATGCTCCCTACCTTCAAATGTGTTGGGGTCCCACTTGGGTCGTTTCAAGAGAAAGCCGGCTTTGATTATGTTGGGAAGTTGTGTTGGTCACCCATCTAGTCCGAGGATATTGTTTTCTAGCATCCAGGAGGATTCTCTTTTGTTCCTCTGTCATGAAGAGAGTCCCTATGAGTTGTTGGCAGTCATCCCAAGTAGGCTGGTGTGAAAACATCAATGACTCAACCAGACCTGAGAGCCAGGTTGGGTCCTCGGTAAAAGGAGGATTGTTATTTTTCCATTTATATAGGTCTGAAGAGGAGAAGGCCAATACTGGTAGGCTTGCATTTTTCCTCCATGGCCGTTGTCAATCATTGGCCCATAGGAATGTAGGGGGAGCAACATGGGAGTTTCAGGGTTTTAAATCATTTGACGCTGTCGAGTTCCTTTAGCCAGGCCAGCTTCCTCCAGGGGAGGAGGGGCTGTGTGTGCTGCAGGGGAGTTATCTGGAGTGCGCTGGGCTGGCTTATCTTTCTCCAATGGCGGAGAGGCTGAGTCAGCAGCAGGGGAATCACTTAGAGGGTGTTGGGGGTTGTGGGATGAGGGTAGAAGATAAGGAGGGGGATGAGAGTCCAGTAGAGTCAAATCTTGTGACTCAGGGAGAACAGAGGGTGGAGGCGGAGGATGAGCAGAGGGTTTGAGAGATCGTGGGGAAAAGAGTAGGAGCGGGGACATGGCAAGGAAAGGCTTCACCCATGGAGGAGGAGATTTGCAGAGGTCCTGCCAAGTTAAGATATATGGCTGTTGATCGGGATGGCTATGTGGCCCTGGCTGTAAGACAATATCTCTGACTTATTAAATTAGTGCGAAGTAGAAAGATCCTTCTAGGGGCCATCCGAATGCAAAGGTGGGCCATTCTGAGGCACAGAGAGTCTGCCAGGTCCAGCGTTTTACTGAAAAAGAAAGATTCTGAGCCCTTAAGCGGACTTTGGTCCAGTGATCAAGGTCAGAGACAGAGGCATTGAAGTGACCTGTCCCATAATGAAAGATACACAAACAGTAAAATCAACTCTCACGACACAGACAAGACAAGATAATAAAGACAGGCAATGAACGTCCAACACTGAGACTAAGACTGAGCAGCCGGCAAAACCCGATGGGCTGGCAATACCGAATCTGAAACAAAACATCACTGAGTCGAGGAGACTATTGTTCCTTGATTCCCGAGTCCTCTGTGGCGTCCCCCAGAGCCTGTGGCTCTGTGACACATCTGCCAGCCACCGTCAAAGAGAGCTCATGCAACTTCATCAACAGCCATTTTGCCAAGCCCTAACCTGAAACCTGAAACCAGAAAGAGGCGCCTTACTTTCCCTGAGAGTAGCCCATTGAGGTCTCTCTTCCGCCCCTGCCGGATCTCGAAGGAACCTCCATATATAAAGGTCGGGAGAGCGTTGGGGGAAGAGACCACCAAGAGACTCTCTCATGCAAAAGCAAAGGGTTTATTGGGGGTCCAGCATGCTGGGGCTCAGAGCTAATTTGAATAGAGCAGAGCTCATATACTTTCCTTGAAGTGGGCAGGGAGGGAAGTTTATTGATGAGTCTGGGCGAGTGAGCAGTTTGCGTGCAACTGGGTGAGGGAGTACATTCTGCAGTTTGGCAGTTGGGGACAGCACATTCTGGGAAAAAGATTAGAAAACAGTTCTCAAGATTTCAACAGTGTTTTATTAAGCATACAGAAAAACAGGAAGTGACAAGTACCTATTTTATTAACATTTCACAACCAACTATACTTTGCCAGATTTCCTAAAGTCTCTATTGATATCTGCATTCCTACATATTTTCCCCAGTTCTGCATTGTGACTGATTCTTCACATGTTCTGACATTTACATTCACTGTATACCCGAAACCCTATAGCTAAAGAACTTTTGGTCCAAATCCTATACTCACTCTCCTATATAAACCTACCGACTATCTTCCTAATACTACCGATTACTCCTTTTTGACTGGAAGTTCTCTTTTACAATCAATCATCCAAGTTACAAGGTCCTATGCAATTATATATCAATTTATCTGAGACATCTTTGCAGAACATAATTCAAAGCAAAGTATCCCATCTGTGCAGAAAATAAATCAAAGCTTAATACCGAAATCAAGGGCTCAATGCTTTTCTGGACTTCAAATCTTACCTAGATTTCTGTTTTCATACTCATATATTTCACCTATATATTCTTGTAAATATTGCAGGTTTCCAATACCATTATTCATCCAGCAGAATGATTTCTAATCAAAATCGAACCTGTTATTAACCCTAACCATACACTGTTCCCTCAATCTAACATAAGAGAAGAGCAAGGACAGAGTTGGTCTTAAAATACAGGAATGAAGGAAATCTTCCAACTGCTGAGAAACTAAAAGGTCCATGCACAAATGATCTCTAGAGAAGATGTAGGTAGCTATGAAGGAACTGAGAGAGCAAAAGTCATCTTCCTTTGCAAACAACATGGTCAGCATGAAGTGATGTGTCTGAATCAGCCTCTCTCTTCTTTATGTAGAGAAGAAGGACCAAACCAGGCCTGTGTGGAGAGCTGTTCCCAGTTACCAATGGTTGATATACCATCCTAACTTGTGAAAGTGTCACATAAAGTAGGGGAAGCCTCCATTTCATGGGACCTTTGGAAGTAAATGTTAAGACAATGTGTTTGCCAAGGCAGTGACCTCATTCAGTTCCTGAAGGAAGTGACCTCACCTCACATCCTTGGTGATGGAACTCTCTGAACTTGGGATCTAGGAAGCCAGGCACACAAATCTAGTCCCAGTCCCAGTCCCAGTGGTCTCACTTCTTTTGATTTACCAAGGACAGAGTCAGTCTTTCTTGCTACCTACTGATGTGAGGATAGCCAAATGACAGGAAAGATCTTAAGAGTGGCCTTTCCTGAGAAAGCAGTAAGTGGCTCACCGCTGTCTCCTGACAACTTCACAGAGTTGGCCAAGGAAACCAGATCTGAGACAAGACAGGCCATTTGATGGGAACATAGTATGGCCCAGCAGTCAGAGGACACACACGATAGTCAGAGACCTACTTTGAGGAAAGAGGTGCCTTTGTGGGTGTGGGTGTGTGTTTGTGATTTTGTCTAATGTTCTGAGAATAGGTAGGAAAGGCGGTTTGTTTGGTTTGGAGTGGACGGTTTCTAATAAGGGTTTTGACAAGGCGAAGGTTTCTATGTCTGTGTATCCCACTGTGTCCATGGTTGTAGACATTAGAAAAAAAGAATGCAGCAATTGATGTGTCCAGTCTAGTAGAAAGCTTACCAGCATTCTTCCTGCCCAATTTATGAATGGAATGCGGCTTGCCGTATGGATGGGTAACACCTGCTATCTTCCTAAGTTCCTGATTTCATCCTGAATTCAGGCCACTCTCCAGAATTGGCTCATGGTTTTGTGTCCAAGATATGTACCACCTCCAAGCTCTGTGACATGGCCATGTACAGGATAGCTGAAGGGAATGGCGAGCATCTCAGAAAACTCAGATATCAGTGTGACCAGGAAACTCTCAGTGGAGAAACCCTGCTTTTGGCCTATTGCTAACCTATTGTTCTGTTGCCCTGAATGTCAGGAAGGTCTTTGCCTCATGCCACCCCTTTGTGAAGACTGAAGAAAAAGTTTTCAAATGGAAATGAATGGGCATCTCCTGTGGCTCTTTGCTTAATTGCTTTGGAAAGGGATGTGTCTGAATCAGCCTCTTGGCCCTATGTGAGGTTGTGGCTCAGATTCTCAGCACCTGATGGATGTAAAGAGAGATCCCATGTGTGCATCCAAAACCAAATTGGTCAAAAGAGCAGTCATTGTGGATGAAGTCTCTCGCCTTTATCTTTAAAGTTCTTGAACTCGATCAAGTGAGAATAGGGATCCTTTGGGTCAAATGAGTTCTTCAAAGACCTGCAGAGGTGCTTGTGTTTTCTCATGACGGCAAATCACATAAAACTATATACCTGATACTCAGTTTTCCACAAATTGGAGAAGCATAGAAGTATTAACGTCTAGCATATTTGATCAATCCTGGTTCACATGAAGGGTGTCCAGACCACCCTGATGTTACACCAATGAGGGCAAGGGAGTTATTTTGGCCACTCTCCTGGACTCCGTCACTCATGGAAACCTACAGCCAGAGGTTATGATTAGTGTCTATATGGAAGAAGATGAGGGCCATATGGGAGTGTTTTGGTTTTAATTTTGGTCATTTGTGTCCGGTTGGAAGACATGACTGAGAAAACCTGGGCTTGAACTCTGGTGTGATTCCCCTTATAGACTGAGTTCTGGAACTGACTTCAGAGAAGTATTGCCATGAATTTTGTTGGGATTTTAGGAGGCCACCTATGAGAATCACCCTTGGAAACAGAGATCTAGGCCCAGGGTGGCTTTCCAAAGAGCCCGGGATATCTCAGCCAGGATATCACATGATTTTATTCTGAAAGACTTGGCATCCATAGTTGAGAGTCACAACACCCATGGACGTCACATTGTAGACCTCAATGGGCCTGGCTTCATGTGACCTTTTGGCCACTCTTTGGGAAGCCTTGCCTGTGAGAGTTCTGCAGAGCATTCATTGAAATGAGCTTCCTCACCATTTAATGGTTCCTGAATGAATTGAAACCCACAGTGCCTCCAACGTCATCTTTGAAAAATGCCTTGATAAATACCATGAAATTTTTGAAATTTCCATGACCAGGTGGCACTGGAGAACCTTTGGATGTTGCTGATCATGAGTGTACCAGACAGTGCCTTGATTGACTCGGCTTCATGAAAATGGTGTAGAACAGAGATGCCAGTAAGTTGGAACCTGCTGAGTAATGTGCCTAGAGCAGTGGTGGGAAGGTGTGTGATAAAAAATTTGTTTTGGGGCCATGTGGATCTGTCATTGGCTTCCAAATGGCTTGTGACTGACATGGTGCAGCCAGCAGACCCTTACATGAAAAGGCATCTTGTTATATGGAGATGTTTCCGGGCAATGTTCAGAATCAGGTTGCTATGGACATGGGGCCAAGCTATGTGCGTTAGAAGCCTGGTTGGTGCATTCTCCTGCAGACGCTGACTCACCACACATGACAGATTTGCCTCCAGAACTGTGTCCCAGTTGAACTCCTTTAATTTCATGAAGCAATTGCCAAAGTCCCAGTGCAGCAGCAAGAAACACCACGAAAATACAAGATGACCAAATGGCTTCACAGTCCACATGAAAAGACACTTATCCCCCAATGGTCACCGTTTACTTACAAAGAGAGAATTCAGCACTGCTGCCTCATGTTTCTTTGGAAAATAAGAAACCATTTCCTCCAGGTCACATAGATGCAGACACAGATTTGATGGTCTCACTAGAAAGCAGCTAAAGCTCCTGACAACAACATATATTTCAAGTGCCCAACCTCAGAGGCAGTTTCTCAAGAAGTATTTAGGCCAGCAGAGCTCCATGTTTATGGAGTTTTTACCCTGTCCCATACTTTTGGAAACTCCTCTACCACTGCCAAGGTTGTAAACCCCTGAGCATATTCCATTCCATATATATATTCACAGATTTTCTAACTCTTCTCCTCTAATTGTGTCTTACTTTGGGCGAAGGTAATGTCAAGGAATTGTTCTGGATGAGAGTGGGAAGATTTTGTTTAGCACATATTTGTATACACATTGGATTCCTTTTTCTATTTTACATTTGAAATACTGAATCCCTGACACTAACACATACCCTAATAGATTCTGGGTAGTAATCATAATATGATGGAGAAAAATAACCGAAACAGAATAGAAATACAAGCAGTTCAGAGGAGGCATGTTGTATTTTTGGACTTGCGTTTTGCATTATATAGGGTAGGAGTTATAAATCTAGTCGATTTTTAATTGAAATAGTTCTCCATGTTCTTTTAATGTTAACAAATATGTGAATTCCTGTCTCCCTTTCTCTGTATTCTATTCAGCACATGTATTTTTATATGCACATATAGAATCCTACCTGGTATCACACGCAAATTTTCATGAGTTACATGACTTGGCAGATACAAACTGTGAGAAGAGATCACTCCTCCTAAACGATGTAGGAACTGAAAATTCAACCTATGGGGGAGCTTCCTAGTTAAAAAAAGTTATACATAAATCCATATCGACTAAAATGAATATTTTTGGATCTGTGGATGATATATATTTCACTGTGTAATTAGATTGGCATATATATATATATATATATATATATATATATATATATATATATATATATATATATATATATATATACTCTCCAGATATTTCATAATATTTAACATATGTGTCTTATTATACACTCCCTGAATTTATTCTTGTTCATATATGTGGATTTATAATCAAATTTTCACAAGATTATTCTCAGAAATATTCATTCACCTGAAATACATATTTGTTTCCTAGTATTGAAAACTAACTTCAGTGAATAGTGCATATAAATGCTAATATTTCTACAGTAACTAACCCAGTTTTATATCAATGCAAGTAGATTCCTATGGGACATGACATTTATTTTGAAGTTCATTTTTATTCAACACTTGTACATTTCTATTTCTTGAGTTTATGCACATTATAGCATATATATTTCATCCACACGTTCACAAATTTATAGGCATTTATTTCACTTTCAATCACTTTCTGCTTCAGAAACATGTATTCCTCCATGTGTCTGACTAGTCTTTTCATGAGACTTCTTTCCAAACACATTATTTTCGATTTCCATAATCACTTTTGAAGCAAAACTCACACACTCTTCATGATAAACCATAACACTAAGATTACAATTAGACGTATAACTAGTTGTTATGAATGATTCTATATCAATATATGATTTCTTATATATTTTCAGATATCAATTCAATCCATTATTTAAAGTGGAACCAGTTATATTATTTATTAACTATATGATCTATTCATGCATTATCTTTATATTTATAGACACAGGGTACACCTCGTTGTACCCCCAATACTAATTTATACATATTTTAAATATTGCTGCCAGAAATGGTCGAAGAAATACTCATGTCATCTGATCTACATATACATTTTATCACAGTAATATTCTGGACCAAAAAAGCAAAGGTCACTCTTAAGATTGTACCAAAGCCTAAATTAAAAGTGAGCATGGATTACTAAAACCTTCCATGTCCAGGTTTCCTAATACTCTGAAATGTCAATCGTATTGGTGACTACATATTTGTTTCTTCCTAAGATTATATATTCAACCTCAAGCCTGTTGAAAATGTCTAATCCTATCACTCACTTTATACTTTGCCTGATTTAGTAATGTCTCTATTTATGTCTGTATTCCTACATATTTTCCCCTGTTCATCATTGTGACTGACTCTTCACATATGCTGACTTTTACATTCACTGTCTACCCGAAACCCTATTGCTTAAGATCTTTTGCTCTAAATCCTATACTCACTCTTCTTTCTAAACCTACCGACTATCTTCCTAATCCTACCGACTATCTCTTTTTGAGTGGATGTTCTCTTCGACATTCAATCATCCAAGGTACAAGCTCCTATGCCATTGTATATAGATTTATCTGAGACATTTTTGCAGAACATCATTCAAAGCTATGTGTACCAATTAAGGGCCCAATGCCCTTCTGGGCTACATATCTTCCCTAGATTTCTATTTTTATACTTATATTTCACCTATATATTCTTGTAAATATCATAGTTTCCCAATACCATTATTTGTCATGCAGAAATATTCCTAACCCAAATTGAACATGTTATTAACCCAAACCATACACTGTTCTCTCAATCAAACTTTACAGAAGAGCAGGGACAGGCTTAGTTTTACAATACAGAAATGTAGGGCATCTTCCACCTGTTGAGAACATCAAAGGTCCATGCAGAAATAATCTTTTGAGAAGATGTAGGCAGCTATGAAAGACTGAGAGAGAAAAGTCATCTTCTATGGCAAACAACCTCGTCAGCATGAAGGGATGTGTATGAATCAGCCTCTCTCTTCTTAATGTAGAGAAGATGGACCAAACCAGTCCTAGGTGGAGAGCGGTTCCCGAGTGCCCATGGTTTATATACCATTCTAACTTATGAAAATGTCACATGAAGTAGGGGCAGCCTCCATCTCATGGGACCCTTGAAAGCAACTGTTCGTACAAAGTGGTTGTCAAGGCAGTGACATCATTCAGTTCCTGAAGAAGTGATCTACCTCACTTTCTTGGTGATGGAACTCTCTGAACTTCGGATCCAGGAAGCCAGGCACCTGGAGCCAGTCCAGTCGAATACCCATTGGCTCATTTTTTTGGATTTACCAAGGAGAGTGTCAGTCTTTCTTGGTACCTACAGATGTGAGGATGGCCAAATACCAGGAGAGCTCTGAATAGGGTCCTTTCCTGAGAAAGCAGGTGGTGGTTCACTGCTGGCTCCTGACAACTTCACAGAGTTGGCCAAGGAGACCAGATCTGAGATAGGACAGGCCATTTTGGGGGAACATAGTTTGGCCCACCACTCAAAGGACACTCCGGATAGTCACAGAGTTACATGGGGGAAGGATGTGCCTTTGTGGGTGTGATTCAGGTTTTGTCTCATGATCTGAGAATAGGTAGGAAAGGTGGTTTGTTTGATTTGGAGTGGACTTCTTCTAGTAAGTAGTTTGACAAGGCGAGTGTTTCTATGTCTGTGTATCCACTGTGTCCGTGGTTGTAGATATTAGAAAAGAGATGTGTCCTGTATAGTAGAAAGATTCCCAGCATTCATCTTGCCCAACTTATGAATGAACTGAGGCTTGCCTTATCCATGGGCAACACCTGCTATCTTCCTAAGTTTCTGTTTCCTTCCGGAATTCTAGCCACTCTCCAGAATAGGCTCATGGTTTTGTGTCCAAGATATGTACCACCACCAAGATCTGTGACATGGCCATGTACTGGATAGCTGAAGTGAATGGCGAGCATCTCAGACAACTCAGATATCAGTGTGACCAAGAAAGTCTCAGTGGAGAAACCCTGCTTTGGGCCTTTTGCTTATCAATTGTTCTGTTGCCCTGAATGTCAGGAAGGTCTTTGCCTAAGGCCACCCCATTGTGAAGCCTGAAGAAAACAGTTTTCAAATGCAAATGAATGGGCATCACCTGTTGCTCTTTGCTTAATTGCTTTGGAAAGGAATGTGTCTGAATAAACCTCGTGGCCCTGTGTGAGGTTGTGGCTTAGATTCTCAGCACCTGATTTATGTAAAGAGATATGCCATGAGTGCACCCAAAACCACAATGGCCAAAAGAGCAGTTATTGTGAATGAAGTTTCTCACATTCATTTGTAAGTTTCCTGACCCCCATCAAGTGTTAATAGGGATCCTTTGGGTCAAATTATTTATTCAAACCCTGCAGAGGCTAGCCCATAGGTTTTTGGGTTTTCTCATGACTCCAAATCATATAAAGAATCTATACCTGACAGTCAGTAGGCCTCAAATTGGAGATGCAGAGCAGTATTAACACCTGGCCTATTTGATAACTCCTGGTTCACAGGATGGGTGTCCAGGCCACCGTGAATTTAGGCAAATGAGGGGCAAGAGAGCTTATTTTTGAGACTGTCTTGGGCTGCACCCCTCATGGAAAACTCCAGCCAGAGTTTATGATTAGTGTCTATATGGAAGAAGATGATGGCCATGTGGGAGTGTTTTGGTTTTAATTGTGGTCATTTGTGTAGCGGTTGAAAGAGATGACTGGATCCACCTGGGCTTGAACTCTGGTGTGATTCCTCTTAGAGACTGAGTTCTGAAACTGACCTCAGAGAAGTATTGCCATGAAATGTGTTGGGATTTTAGGAGGCCACGCATGAGAATCGCCTTTGGAAACTGAGATCGAGGGCCAGGGTGGCTTTCCAGATTGCACTGGGAATCTCAGCCAGGATATCACATGATTTTATTCTAAAAGACTTGGCAGCCATAGTTCAGAGTCTAAACACACATGGAACTCACATTGTAGACCTCAATGATCCTGGCTTCATGTGACCTTTTCGCCACTCTTTGGGAAGGCTTGCCTGTGAGTGTTCTCCAGAGATTTCATTGAAATGAGCTTCCTTACCATATAATGGTTCCTGCATGAATTGAAACCCACAGTGCCTCCAACATCATCCTTCAAAAATGGCTAAATAAATACCAAAAAAATTTCTGAAATTTCCATGACCAGGTGGCACTGGAGAACCTTTGGATGTCATGTTGCTGATCATGAGTGAAATAATTCCCCACGCAAAGACACTTCAAAGGGAGAATTCCAATTTTATTGCAAAAAAGCTGTGTGATTATATAGAACTAAGGGGGAGATGGTAGGGCTTAGATAAATGGCAGCAACCCCTTTATTGAAAGCAAGTTCTTTTAGATATCATCTCCAGAACCCAGGAATTTGTTCTCATTGGGGCTAAGGTTCTCCACCAGTGAGATTTGAAATTGGCGCTGGTGGGAGAGTTCACAAGGGCAGGAACTTTTCGCACCACTGCAGAAATGAAGAAGGTAGGAAGAAGAAGTCCTTAGGCACCATGTTGGGGTTTTTCTCTGGGGTATGGCTGCCATTTATACTTTTCCCAACATTCCTCCCTTTTTGTTTTCTTAGGAAGTGGGGCGTCGTTTTTAGATCCGGCTGCTTCCTGCTGTATGGGGGTGCTGTGAGGCCTAGAAAGGGAAGGGGAGGAATGCTCGGGGGGCAGGTCTGGGAATATCATGGCAGCAAGAAATAAAACCCAGTGGCTATAGACAGCTACTTCCGTAGGGGTGAAGTCAATGAAAGTTCCCTGAAGCCACAAGTTGTCGATGGCATGGAACCAGTCCTGGATGGAGGAGATTGTTGGTATCAGCCACTGGTCCTGTAACAGAGACTCTAGAAAATACTGGAAGCGTTGCCTGGACAAGGTGCCACAGGACCTGAAGAAGATCAGAGTGAATAAAAACAGAATGAAGATAAAAATTAAAGCAAAGGTCAATTTTTGGCAGAAGTTCCATGTTGGGGGAGTGACATAGAAGAGGCCAAGGGCCATGAGGAAGCTTAGAAGGTCATAAAGATTCAAGAATCCAGGATGGCAGATTAAGAGGTTTTCCGAGCTTGTTGTCTCCCACTGTCTGATGTCCATTGCATTCCATCGTGCCTGGTAGTGAGCTTCATCACGGAGTGAACTGTTCTCTTGGAGATGTTGGGAGTTCGTCTGTCATCAGAGGCTGGTAGTGCCTAAGCAAAAGCTGGTTGAAAGTTTGATTACGAATTTTTTGCAGTTGGGTTTGAAGGAACTTCATTATGCAGGGCAAGAGAGCACAAAAAAGGAGCATCCCAATAAGGGGCCCAGAGAGAGGTAGTAAGTACATGGCAAGATAGGATTGGAAGAACCTCGTTATGGGATTGGAGGAGGTAGGTTTGAGCAATTGGGTCGATAATTCCTGCAATTTAACAACTTTTTTTTATTAGCCCAGATTCATTAACATAATAGCAACATTCTTCTGAGGAATAGGCATGTACCCCCTTTTTCTGCAGTGAGAAGATCAATTGCCCTTCGGTTCTGTAAAGCCACTTGTGCCAATGAAGTAACCTGCCACTGCAAGGAGCCAAGTGACTCAGCAGTGGTATCGAGTGCTTCCTGCAGTTTTTGTTGCACGTCATTGGATGCCCATAGAGCATGACCTATAGCTCCACCAGAGAGACCGAGACTCGCCACTGAGGTTGTTAAAGTGAGGCCTACCAGAACCGGCAGAAAGACTGCCCTACGGGTGCGGGAAGGTAGGGCCAACTGTCGGAATTCAGTGGGAGTATACAAAGAAAGCAGAGGAACTACAGTAACCAAGATACAGGTGCCAGAGACATTGATCGTTGAGGTACTTAAAGACCAATAACACCAGATGAAATGTCCAGGTTGCATAAACGCAGGGCTCTATGGGGTGCTATAGCTCAAGGAACAAATGGGTAAAGGATTCATTATTGGCAGGTGGATACAGATGAAAGGAAATAAAGTATTGTTGGAATAACTTTCCCACAGTGGGATATGTGTCACATGTAGGGGTTGTCCTTACTTAGAGAAATTGTAGGTTTTTGCTGAAATATTTCCTGCCGCTAATGGGACCGCTGCTAGAAGTGGACGACTAAGTGAAGCACAGAGAAAGCACTGAGAAGTAGGCACCAAAAGAATGGAGGAGTTTAATAATCGAAGAGTTTGGTGTAGCAAATTGAGCCATGTGGAAGGGGGACCTTAGGGGGTTGAAGGCTCTGAATCCTCTTTGGATGAGCTATGGATAAGATCTCGAAGTTTTGATTCTGACTCCTTAATGTGTTCGACTACCTGGATGGTTGCCTTAGGTGGCGTAATCAGGGTGCGGCCAACAGTCATCCACCCTGTGGGTCTGGCTGAGGTTGTCCGAGCATAGACAGCAAACTCAACATAGCCCCAACGTTTGGCCTTGGGGTCAGGTGTATCTGAAGTATATGATCCATTGTTATCGGATGAAGAGCCTTTATGCCACTTTAGGTAACTAGAAGTCCACCCTTCAGGGTAGCCAAGTGAGTGGTAAGAACAGCTACCACGTTCATCATGGAACCTGCATGACCAATAGGGACACCCATTATATATCTCAGGCCACCAATGACAATAGTCTTTGGTTTGATTAAAAAGGAAGCAAATGAAAGGCCAGTTCCAGCTACCAGGGACGAAGGTCCTTGAAGGTGACAATTTTAGGGGAATAGAGGTGCAGTTGTGGATGAAGCAAGTAGTTGCATCCACTGCGCGGACCTTCTGCATGCCATGTTCTGAGTATCGTTCCCGAAGAGTGAATAAATACATGGTAGGTTAGGAGGGTAAAGACAAGTCCCAACAGAGCACAGAAAAGAAGCAGAGCACAAAAAAACAAGCAGTTAGAGAAGACTAGGGTGTTGGGAGAGCTCATTGTGCCTTCTTTAAGAGGAATTGGGCTGTAGGGAACACCGTGTGAGCCGCAACTTAAATGGGTGAGATGGGTGTGGAAAGCAGGAGTAAAGGGGAGGTTCAGGAGGTGATTCTTGGAGTTCCTTTGGGGTGGTCCTGTCGTCAGCAGGTGGGGCCTCCTGGTGATATGGCTTCAACCTAGAAATGGGAATCCAGGGAGTGAGATGGTTGTCTGATAAGGAGAGTTTGGCGGCGGTGGGGTTACAGAGAATGACAGGATAGGGGCCTTCCCATTTTGGTGCAAGAGTCCCTTTCTCCTCTGGGGTATTATAATAGACTAGACTCCCAGATGTTAAGGGAGGAGTGTTTGGAGAGGAGACTGGGTCTTGAAGAAGCCAGTTCTGATATTTCCAGTGTTACGAGCAGAGATGAAACAAGAGAGGCAAAGACAAATCTCGGGTGAGATGTCCTTGTGAAATGACCAACCCAGGGGGTATAAGAGGTCTTCCATACATTATCTCAAAGGGAGACAGTAAAGATGGTTTCTTAGGGAGAGCTCTGATTCGAAGCAAAGCCAAGGGAAGGATTTTGACCCAGTCTAAGTTTAATTCCATTGTCAATTTGGTAAGGACTTCCTTCAGAGTACGATTTACCCTTTCCACTTTCCCTGAAGCCTGGGGGTAATATGGACAGTGGAAATGCCACTTGAAAGAGAGGGCTTGAGAGACCTTTTTTGTGATCCTAGAAATAATCTCAGGGCCATTGTCATATTGTAGGGAAGTCGGCATACAAAACCTGGGGATGATGTCTGTCAGTTAGATTGAAGCTACAGTGGAAGCCTTTTTATTGGAAGTGGGAAATGCCTCAACCCAAACAGAGAAAGTGTCCACAAAGACAAGGAGGTATTTAGTGTGCCATACTGTGGGCATGTTGGTGAAGTCTACTTGCCAGTCAGCAGCGGGAATGTGTCTCCGGGCTTGGTGGAAAGGGAAAGGTTTGGGCCTTAAAGGAGTATAAGGGTTGGTCCGCTGACAGATCTGACAATTAGAGGCTATATTCTCTAGCATGGCTATGTCAGAAGGGTTGAGGGAGAAGAAGCTCTGTAAAAAAAGGGTCAAAGACTGAGAATTGGAATGGTGTAGAGTATGAAGGAACTTGAAAAGCTTTTTGTTCTTACTGGAAGAAGTAGGGGCTTCAGATGAGCTGTCTAAAGTGGCCATAATATGTCCCCCATGGGGGCCATAATTGGAAGTGGTAGCAGCCATTCGTGCCGCCTGGTCAGCTTTGGCATTGCCCTCAGTGATAAGAGAGCCGTCCTTCTGATGTGACCTACAATGGACAACTCCCAACTGGGTGGGTAAGTGGGAGGCCTCTATCAGATTGGTTAAAAGAGCCGAATTAGTGATCGCATTACCTTTGGTGGTAAGTAGGCCTCGCTCCTTTCATATTGAAGCATGGGATAATAAGATCTGGAAGACATATTTTGAATCAGTATAGAGGGTGAGGGATTTGCCTTGTGCTAGTAGGCAGGCACGAGTGGCTGCTATAAGTTCAATCTGCTGGTTGGTAGTTCCTGAAGGCATAGCTTTGGCCTCTATAATCTCAGTGGCTGAAACTACAGCGTATCCAGAGTAATGAGTGCCGTTCTGCCTAAAGGAACTGCTGTCAGTAAACCAGATAAGGTCAGGCTTGGTGAGTGGTTCCTCAGAAATGGAACAATGACAGCGGAGGAAATCATCTAAGGTTTCCAAGCAATTATGAGTTGGTGTGTTAGACGTGGGAGTCATTGGGAGCCGTGAGGCAGGGTTCAGTGCAGAGCATGGGAGGAAAGTAATATTAGGGTTTTCCTGAAAGAATGTGAGGAGCGACAGAACTCTGGATGGAGGAAGGGTTTGAAGGCCCTTATAAGCTGAAAGATCTTTCAAGTGATGTGGGGAGTGGATAGTTCAAGGTGCCCCAAAAGTCAGCTTAGAGGCTTCTTTGTGTAAAATTTGTCCAGCAACCAGAGCTCTTAAGCAAGGGGCCCACCCACGAATGGTAGAGTCTAGTTTCTTGGAAAATATGCCACAGGTGCAAATGTAGGCCCATAGTTTTGACCTAAGACCCTAAGTGCTTGCCCCCCTTTTTCATGGACATATAGATGAAATGGTCTTGAAAGATCAGGAAGGTGAAGGGCAGGTGCCTTTAAGAGGAGTTGCTGAAGCCTGCGGAAGTGGTAGATGGGGGAGAAGACAAGAGATTCACTAGGGGGTCCATTTGCTAGGTCATACAGAGGTTTGGATAGAAGAGAATAATTTGGGATCCAGGCCCTAAAATAACCTGCTACTTCTAGGAATGATAGTATTTTGGCTTTCATATGGGGCACTGGAAGATCAGAGAGGAGTTGCCTCCTATCCAGTGTTATTTCCTTTTTCCCGGGTGTAAGGCAAAAACCAAGAGAGGTGACAGAAGACTGGGAAACCTGTGCCTTGTGGGGAGACTCCCTATATCCCTTGTCTGCTAGGAAATTAAGAAGCTGAGCGGTGTGGGATTGAGAGTGTTCCCAGAGGGACTACATAGAAGAAGGTCATTGACATATTGAAGGAGAATAGAGTCAGGACAGGTCGGGTGAAAGGATGTGAGGTCCTGGGCAAGAACTTGGCAAAAGAGATGGGGGCTGAATCCCCGTGGGAGGACAGTCCAGGAAAGCTGATGAGAATGGTGGATGTGAGAGTCAGTCCACGTAAAAGCAAAGATATTCTGAGATTCTGAGAACAAGGGAATAGAAAAGAATGCATCTTTTAAATCTAGGACCAAGAAGTGGGTAGTAGTGGCAGGAATCTGAGAGAGGAGGGTGTAAGGGTTGGGCACTAGCGGGTGGATGGGGACCACAGAGGAGTTGACAAGGAGAAGGTCTTGAACCAGCCCGTAGGACACGTTAGGTTTCTTAAGTGCCAGAATGGGGGTGTTGAAAGGAGAGTGTGTAGGCCTAAGATACCCCTTTCGTAATAAATCCTGGATGATGGGTTCTAATTCGAGGAGGGCTGTGGTTGTGAGTGGATATTGTGGTTGACTAATATATCTTGAAGGGTCCTGTAAGACAATATGAATAGGACTGCATTTAGCCATAAAGGGTGTAGTTGTGTCCCAAACCTCAGGCTTAACTAGTTTAGAGAGTCATGGAGGAGTGCATGAAGGAGGTGTATCTGCCCCTAGGAACATCATGAGGAAATGAGAGATAGGAGAGGTGGGGGGGGATATGTGAATGGTGACTTTTCATAGTGAGAGTATGTCCCTTCCCAGAAGGGGAATGGGGCAATGGCTCATAACGAAAAAGAAGTGAGTGAAGGACAAAAGGGATCCCTGCATATAACATGATGGGGGGGTTTGAGGTAAAATCTGTTTAACTCCTACCCTGACAATAGGAGTTTTTGAGGGTGTGGTAGAACCCCAATACTCCCTTAAGACTGATAAAGTGGCACCAGTATCCAAGAGGAAGGTAATGAAGCATCCATCCACCAGGAAGGTAACCCTAGGCTCTTGATTCTTGATGGTAATAGTCTGGAGGGAAAGCCCAGGACTCAGTCAATCCTCCTCTGCCAATCCCAAGAGAGGCTGTGGTTGCCGGGCGGCTGACCAATCTCCCTTATGGGTTGTTGGGCAGTCTGCCCCCCAGTGTCCCCTTTGATGGCATTTTGGGCAGGGGTTGTACGGTGTCCTCTGTGAAGGACAATCCCTGGCCCAATGTCTCTCCTTACCACATTTGAAGCAAGCTCCCGGGGGTGTCATATTGGGATGGCGTGGTGATGGCCTTCTCTGAATGACCTGGGCCAACATTTGGAATTTGGCATTTTCAGCCCTCTGCCTACGGCATTCACTTTCATCCTCTCTATCATAAAAAAACTTGAAAATGAAGATTTTGGTCTAAGGAGTAGCAGGGCCCTGTTCAAGCTTTTTAAGCTTGGCTTTAATGTCAGGGTAGCTTTGGGCCAGAACATATGTCATTAAGACATGACGGCCATCAGGGGTTTCTGGGTTGAGGTTTGTGTACTGTTGAAGGGCCTTGGTTAGTCTATCCAGGAATTCTGAAGGTGTTTCCTCCTTCCTTTGAATGACCTCCTGCACCTTTTTAAAGTTAACAGCCTTACGGATGGCCTTTTTCAGGCCCGCCAAGAGGCAGGATGTAAAAAGGTCACGAGACTGTAAGCCTTCAGGGGTGTTGTAATCCCATAGAGAATCCTGCTCTGGGACAGCATGAGGGCCTGTGGGGTGGTTAGGATTGGTCCTATGATTTTCATCAGCATGGGCTTGGGCTAGCTCCCAGACCCATTGCCTTTCCTCAGGGAGAAGTGTATTGGCCAAGAGCATGTAGATGTCATGTTGAGTGAGGCTATATGCTTGCAGGACCCATTGAAACTCCCGAATGTAAGTGGTGGGGTCAGTGGTGAATGAGCCTAACTTCCTCTCTAGCTGAGTGATGTCCGACATGGAGAAGGGCACGTGGACTCTGATGACACCCTCGGACCAGCTACCTCACGAAGGGGTGCGATGGTCTTGGGGGTGGGAAGGAGTCCCTTAGACCTGGTAACAGGAGGACTGAAAGAGGCAGGAGGCGGACAGGAAGGAGAGGGAGGGGAAGGGAGTGTCTCTTTGGAAGAGGAGGAGGTGGAGAAGGCAGAAGAGGGCGGAGGGGAGGAGGATGAAATGGAAGGCTGAGGATCCTTGGAATCAGGCAGAGGAAGAGGAGGGTATAGCGGGAGAGAAGGGGCAGATAGGACTGGGGGATAAGGTGGGGGTTAATCTGCTGGGCTGAATGAGGAAGAATCTGTGAAGTCAGGAGTAGAAGTAGGGGAAGAGAAGGGTTTGCAAACAAGGAGGACCTGAGAGGGAGGGCAGGAGGAGCAGCGACAGGGTGCTGTGTGAGAAGGCTAAAACCTTAAATGCAGGGAATCTCACTCCACTTTTTCAGATGCTGGCAGTAGTTAAAAAGATCCCAGAGAAGGTTTGGATGTAAGGAGCCTTCTGGAGGCCAATGATTTCCATTATCCAGTGGATATGTAGGCCAATCTTGGGTACAGAATTTGATTAGAAGTTTAGGCTTGATGTCTGGTGTGAGGGAGAGTGTGGCCAGATTTTTTATTAAACATTTGAGAGGTGAGAGAGAGAGAGAGAGAGAGAGAGAGAGAGAGAGAGAGAGAGAGAGAAAGAGTAAGCGAGAGAGACAAAGAGAAAACCCGGGCTGGAACGGCTTCCAGGAAGCTCAGGGTGAACGGTGGTCAGGTGGGCGTCCCCAAAATGACCAGCCGTCATGAGGAAATACAGAGGGCACTACCTGGTCGTCACCAGTGAAGTGCGATCTGTGAGACCCAATGGGTTCGGAGTCACGGGCAACCTGACGTCAGGAAAGTTTTCGAACGCAGCAGAAAAAGTCAGTAATGAAAACAGAACTCTGGTTCCGGCAGAATGCAGTTCCAGGACGGGAGTTCAGTTTTCCCTGAGCAGAGAGGCAGCTTCAGCCAGACACAGCAGCCCTGCAGCAAACAGCAACTCTAGCCAGCAGCGGCAGCGGCAGCAGAGGAGAAAAACCAAAGAGCCTCTCATGTAAACTCAGAAGCCTCACACCCCAAAGGAAAACGGATCACCAGAGGGTCCACTGCGACCAGTAAAGGTCTTAGTGGCAGGAATTTCCTGCCCCCTACAGGGCGTCTAGAGTGTGCCAGATGATCACGGTCACAAAACCAGCTGTAGCCTGAAGGGAGTTGGAGAGCCAGGGTCAGGGGAGGCTTACATATATCAGATCTGTTGTGAGTGCAGGAAGCCGGCATCTGAAAAGAGTGGACCAGGGCGGAGTGTCTTGGCGGGGCAGGGGACGGGGCTCTTGTTAGAAAAAGCTCACCCATATTCTCACACGGGGCAACAGAATGAAAGAACTTCCCACGCAAAGGCACTTTGCTGGGAGAATTCCAATTTTATTGCAAAAAGCTGTGTGCTTATATAGAACTAAGGGGAAGATGGAAGGGCTTAGATAAATGGCAGGCAAAACGTTTATTCGTAAGTTCCTTCAGATATCAGCTCTGGAGCCCAGGAATTAGTTCTTATTGGGGCTAAGGTTTCCCACCAGCGAGATTTCAAATTGGCGCCAGCAAGAGAGTTCACACGGGTGGAAACATTTCGCACCACTGCAGAAAAAAGAAGGTAGGAAGAAGAAGTCCTTAGGCACCATGTTGGGGTTTTTTTCTGGGGTATGGCTGCCGTTTATACTTTTCCCAACAATGAGTATACCAGACAGTGCCTTGATTGACTGGTTTTCATGAAAATGGTGTTTAACAGAGATGCCAGAAAGTTGGGTCCTGCTGAGTAGTGGGCCTAGAGCAATGGTGGGCAGGTGTGTGATAAAACATCTGTGGTGGGGCCATGTAGATCTGTCATTGGATTCCAAATGGCTTGTGACTGACATGGTGAAGCCAGCAGACCCTTATATGTAAAGGCACCTTGTTACATAGAAAGGTTTCAGGACATTGTTCAGAATCAGGTTGCTATGGTGAAGGGGGCAAGCTATGTGGGATAGAAGCCTGGTTCTTGTATTCTTCTGCAGACCCTGACCCACCACACGTGACAGAAATCCCTCCCGCACTGTGTCCCCGTTGAACTCCTTGTATTTCGTGAAGCAAATACCCAACTCCCAGTACAGCAGCAAGAAACACCACGAAAATAGAGGATGACCATATGGATTCAATGTCCACACAGGGAGACATTTAGCCCCCAGGGGCCACAGTTTACCTACAATGGAAAATTCAGCACTGCTGTCTCATGTTCATTGGAAAATAAGAAACCATGTCCTCCAGGTCACATTGATGCAGACCCAGCTTTTATGGTCTCACTATAAAGGAAGCTAAAGCTCCTGACAACAACATATATTTCAAGTGCCCAACCTCACAGGCAGTTTCTCAAGAAGTCTCTATTCCAGCAGACCTTCATGTTTGTGGAGGGTTTACCCTGTCCCTTACTTTTGGAAACTCCTCTACCACTTCCAAGGTTGTGAACTCCTGATCATATTCCATTCTATATATGTATTCATGGATTTTCTAACTCTTCTCCTCTGATTGTGTCATACTTGGGCCGTAGGTGTTGTCAAGGCATTGTTCTGAATGAGAGTGGGAAGATTTTTGTGTAGCACATATTTACATACACATTGGATTCATTTTTCAATTTTCCATTCAAAATACTGAATCCCTGACACTAACACATACTCTACTAGACTCTGACTACTAATCCTAATATGATGGAGAAATATAACCCAAACAGAATAGAAATAAAAGCAGTTGAGAGGAGGCATGGCGTATAGTTGGTCTTGCCTTTTGCATGATATAGGGTAGGAGTTATAAATCTTGTTAATTTTTTGTTGAAATAGTCCTCCATGTGTTTTTAAAGTTAACACATATGTGAATTTCTGTCTCCCTTTTTCTGTAGCCAATTTAGCACATGTATTTTTATATGCACATATAAAATCCTACCTGGTATCACACGTACATTTTTGTGAGGTGGCTAACTTGGGAGATACAAAGTATGAGAAGAGATCACTCCTCCTAAATATTTTTGGAACTGAAAATTCAAAGTATGAGTGAGCTTCTTAGTTGAAAAACATTATACATAAATCCATGTTTAGTAAAATTAATATTTTTGGATCTGTGAATGATATATATTTCATGATGAATTTTGATTGGCATATATATTGCTAATTTCTAATGTATCTGTGATATATATATATATATATATATATATATATATATATATATATATATATAATTTTCAAAATATGAAATATATGTGTCTTACTATACACTCCCTAAATAATTCACTCATGTTCATGTATGTGGTTTTATAATCAACTTTTCATAAGATTGTTTTTAGAAATATTCATCCACCTGAAATACATATTTGTTTCCTAGAACTGAAAACTCACTTCAGTGAATGGTGCAAACAAAGCCTTATATTTCTACAGTAACTGACCCAATTTAACATCAATGAAAGTAGATTTCTATGGGACATGATGTGTATTTTGATGTTCATTTTAATTCAACACTGGTACATTACTATTTCTTCAGTTTTTATACATCGTAGAATATACATTTCATCCACAAGTTCACAAATTTAAAGACATTTGTAACACATTCAATCACTTCCTGCTTCAGAACACATGTATTCCTCCTTGTTTTTGACTGGTTATTTCATGAGACTTCTTTCCAAACACATTATTTTCGATTTCCATAATCAATTTGGAAGCAAAACTCACACACATTTTATGATAAACTACAACCCTAATATTACCATTAGATGTATAACTGGTTGGAATGAATGTATGTATATCAATGTAAGATTTCCTGTGTATTTTGGGATATCAATTTATTCCAATTTCTAAATTTGGAAACAATTATATTATTTATTCACAGTATGGTCTATTCATGCATTCTCTCTATATTCATACACACATGGTACACCTATTTGTGCCCCCAATACTAATTTATATCTCTTCAAAATATTGCTCTCAGAAATGGTGCAACAAATACTCATGTCACCTGATCTACATATACATTTTATCACAGTAATATTCTGGCCACAAAATGCAAAGTCACACTTACGACTGTACCAAAGCCTAAATGGAATGTGAGTATTGATTATGAACATCACCCATGTCCAGGTTGCCTAATGCTCTCAAATGTCAATCCTATTGGTGACTACATATTTGTTTCTTCCTAATATTATTTATTCAAACTCAAGCCTGTTGAAAATGTCTAATCCTATCGATCACTTTATCATTTGCCTGATTTTCTAATGTCTCTATTGATATCTGCTTTCCTACATATTTTCCCCAGTTCATCATTGTGACTGAGTCTTCACATCTGCTGACATTTACATTTTCTCTCTACCCGAAACCCTATTGCTAAAGAACTTTTTGTCCAAATCCTATACTCACTCTTTTTCCTAATCCTACCAACTATCTTCCTAATCCTACCAACTATCCTTTTTTGACTGGATGTTTTCTTTGACATTCAATCATCCAAGGTACAAGGTCCTATGCCATTGTGTATAGATTTATCTGAGACACATGTGCAGAACATAATTCAAACCTAAGTATCCCAATCAAGGATCCAATTCCCTTCTGGGCTTCAAATCTTACCTAGATTTCTGTTTTCATACATATATTTTCCCTCTATATATTCTTATAAATATTGCAGGTTCCCAATAACATTATTCATCCAGCAGAATGATTCCTAAGCCAAATCAAACATGTTATTAACCCTAACCATACTCTGTTCCCTCAATCTAACTTTACAGAAAAGCAGGGACAGAGTTGGTCTTACAATACAGGAATGTAAGAAATCTTCCACCTGCTGAGAAACAAAAAGGTCCATGCAGAAATGAACCCTGGGGAAGATATAGGAAGCTATGATGGACCTGAGAGAGCAAAAGTCATCTTCCACGACAAACAACCTGGTCAGGATGAAGGGGTGTGTCTGAAGCAGTCTCTCTTTTCTTAATGTAGAGAAGATGGACAATTCCAGGCCTGTGTGGAGAGCTGTTCCCGGGTGCCTATGTTTTATATACCATTCAAACTTGTGAAAGTGTCACAGGAAGTAGGGGCAGACTCCATCAATTGGGACACTTGGAAGCAATTGTTAGGACAAAGTGGTTGCCAAGGCAGTGACCTCATTCAGTTCCTGAAGGAAGTGACCTACATCACTTTCTTGGTGATGGAACTCTCTGAACTAGGGATCCAGGAAGCCAGGCACCCAGAGGCAGTCCCAGTCCCAGTCCCAGTGGCCTCACATGTTTGGATTTACCAAGGACAGCATCAGTCTTTCTTGGTAACTACTGATGTGAGGATGGCCAAATGCCAGGAAGGTCTGAAGAGGGGCCTTTCCTGAGTAAGCAGGTAGTGTCTCACCACTGGCACCTGACAACATCACAGTGTTGGCCAAGGAGTCCAGATCTGACATAGGACAGTCCATTTTGGAGTAACATACTATGTCCCATCAGTCAGAGGACACTCCGGATAGTCATAGACCTACTTGGGGGAAGGAGGTGACTTTGTGGGTGTGTGTGTGAGTTTGTGGTTTTGTCTAATGATCTGAGAATAGGTAGGAAAGTCGGTTTGTTAGGATTGGAGTGGACTGTTTCTAGTAAGTCTTTTGACAATGTGAGTGTTTCTATGTCTGTTTATCCCACTGTGTCCGTGGTTGTAGACATTAGAAAAGAGAATGCATCAATGGATGTGTCCTGAATAGTAGAAAGCTTCACAACATTCATCCTGCCCAATTTATGAATGGATTTTGGCTTGCCTAATGGATGGGCAAAAACCACTGTCTTCCTAAATTCCTGTTTTCTTCTTGAATTCTGGCCACTCTCCAGAATAGGCTCATGGTTTTGTTTCCAAGACATGTACCACCTCCAAGCTCTGTGACATGGCTATGTACTGGATAGCTGAAGGGAATGGGATCATCTCGGAAAACTCAGATATCATTCCAGAAACCCTGCCTTGGGCCATTTGCTTACCTATTGTTCTGTTGCCCTGAATGTCAGAAAGGTCTTTGCCTCAGGCCACCCCTTTGTGAAGCCTGAAGAAAACGGTTTTCAATGGAAATTAATGGGCATCAGCTGTAGATCTTTGCTTAATTGCTTTGGAAAGGGATGTGTCTGCATCAGACTCTTGGCCATGTGTGAGGTTGTTGAATAGATTCTCAGCACCTGATGGATCTAACGAACAATTACATGTGTGCTTCCAAAACCAAAATGGCCAAAAAAGCAGTCATTGTGGACGAAGTCTCTCGCTTTCCTCTGTAAGATTCCTGATCTCCATCAAGTGAAAATAGGGATCCTTTTTGTCAAATGAGTTCTTCAACCCCTGCAGAGGATAGCCCATAGGTGCTTGGGTTTTCTCATGATTCCAATTCACATAAAGAATCTATACCTGAGAGTCAGGAGGCCTCAAATTGGAAAATCAGAGCAGTATTTACGGCAGGCTTATTTGATCACTCCTGGTTCTCAGGAAGGGTGTCCAGGCAACCCTGACTTTAGGCAAATGACGGGCAAGGGAGGTTATTTTGTACACTGTCTTGGGCTGAGTCCCTCATGGAAACCTCCAGCCACAGGTTATGATGAGTGTCTATATGGAAGAAGATGAGGGCCTTGTGGGTGTGTTTTGGTTTTAATTGTGGTCATTTGTTTGGCGGTTGGAAGTGATGACTGGGTCTATCTGGGCTTGAACTCTGGTGTGATTCCCCTTAGAGTCTGAGTTCTGGAACTGATCTCAGAGAAATATTGCCATAAACTGCATTCAGATTTTAGGAGGCCACGCATGGGATTCACCCTTGGAAACTGAGATCAAATACCAGGGTGGCTTTACACAGAGCCTTGGAATATCAGCTAGGATATCACATGATTTTATTCTGAAAGATTTGGCAGCCATAGTTGACAGTCAGAACACCCATGGACGTCACATTAAAGACCTCAATGGGCCTGGCTTCATGTGACCTTTTGACCACTCTATGGGAAGACTTGCCTGTGAGATTTCTCCAGAGAATTTAATGAAAATAGCTTCCTCACATTTAATAGTTCCTGAATAAACTGAAACCCACAGTGCCTCCAACTTCATCCAAGAAAAATGGCTAGATAAATACAATGAAATCTTTGAAATTCCCTTAACCAGGTGGCACTGGAGAACCTTTAGATGTCTTGTTGCTGATCATGAGTGTACCAGAGAATGCCATGATTGACCGGGTTTCATGAAAATGGTGTAGAACAAAGATGCCAGTAAGTTGGAGCCTGCTGAGTAGTGGGCCTATTGCAGTGGTGGGTAGGTGTGTGATAATACATATGTGGTGTGGCCATGAGGATTTGCCATTGCTTTCCAAATGGTTTGTGACTGACATGGTGCAGCCAGCAGACCCTTCTATGTAAAGGCATCATGTTATATGGAGAGGTTTCTGGGCTAAGTTCAGAGTCAGATTTCTAAGGACAAGGGGGCAAGCTCTGTGAGATAAAAGCCTGGTTGGTGCATTCTCCTTCAGACCCTGACCCACCACAAGTGACAGAACTCCCTCCAACACTGGGTTCCAGTTGAACTCGTTGTATTTCATAAAGCATATACCAAACTCCCAGTACAGCAGCAAAAAACACCACAAAAAGTGGAGGATGACCAAATGGCTTCACAGTCCACACGGGGAGACACTTAGCATCCAGTGGCCACAGTTTACCTACAAACAGAAAATTCAGCACTGCTGCCTCATGTTCATTAGAATACAAGAAACCATGTCCTCCAGGTCACATAGATGCAGACTCAGCTTTGATGGTATCACTAGAAAGGAAGCTAAAGCTCCTTACAACAACATATATTTCAAGTGCCCAAACTCAGAGGAAGTTTCTCAAGAAGTGTTTAGGCCAGCAGAGCTCCATGTTTTTGGAGTGATTACCTGTTAGACCAGGACACAAGAAAAGACCACTGACTCTAATTAAAATCAAATTAAATTAAGCTTATTATTTCCACCGGCTGTGCTGCCTCTCCCTCACAAAATGGTGGGAATAAGACAGCAACCCCAGCTTTCCTACAGGCAGCTTAATAGCCCAGAAAATTACACAAAAGGGGGTTTACAGATAACAGAACTCTGACAAACATCACACTAATGGCAGTCTACATTTTTTTTGCTGTCCCTACATCAGAGTTCATGAAGACCATTAGAGCCTCAGAGAGGGTTGTTGTCTCGCCAGAGAAGGCAAATATTTATGATGTGTCACTAAAGTTTCAGAGAGGACTGCTATCTGGTCAGAGAGCCGGGCATGGGTGAGTTCCAGGCGTGGGCAGGCATTCCAAGCAGGTTTAGAATTTGAAGTGATTTATGCTAAAGCCAAAAATATCTTTTCATGGCTTTTTGACAAGATGGCTCCCAATTTTAATTAAAGATCAGGTTGGGTCTATCATTCCCCCCTTTTATTTGTGTCCCTTTCAAATCTTTAATAGATTACGGGAAGAGCACTGAGGAAATTTTAATCCCTCAGGTAAGAGTCTCCAAATTTTTAGAACTCACCCAAAACCGATCTCCCTGATTTTACCTGACTTAATTAATTACTTATATTGATAGTCTATTTATCTTTCTCTCCATTGTTTTAAGAAGAGTGGTGTCACTCATTTTTTCTTCTTCTGACCTGAGACAGGGTGACATGAGTGGGCATGGCATGAGGGACATGAGTTGCCTTTTAGAAGTCAGTTGAGGGACATGAGTTGCCTTTTAGAAGTCAGTTCGGTTTGAAGTCTGATTGGGAAAGAACAGGTTGTAAAGTCATCTGGGGATGGGTTCTTCTATGAGAGAAACAAAAACCATGAGTACTGAAAAAATGTTGCAGCAGCTGGAACATGTCACTGTATAGAAGTTCCATCACCAGTCTTTAATATCTCCAGTTATCCGGACTGTCAACTTAACTTGTACTGTTACACTTGTCCCTCCCCATAAGATACAGTTTAATAATTTAATGTCATCTGATCTTGTAAAATCTTTTTACTAGTATGACCTCTGTGTCTCTTACAGAAACCTTTAATTCTGTTACTCAGGGATGGATAATTGTACTAGCAAACACCAAGCCTACCTGTGTAGGTTAGGAATATCTGTAGGCCTTAAACTGAAAACTTATCCCTGTGGCAGGTCTTCTTGATAGTCTCTTTTTATAAGTATCAGGCATTCCTTTCTGAGAATTCTTCTTTGTAGCCACCAGTCTTACTTATTTTGGGAGGCAAACATAAAGTGCATACCTTAAAATTATATTATTATTATTATAATTTAAAATGCCCAGGAATGGATGTATTTTGTTCTTAACTGTCTTTGCTAAGTGTTTAAGATGAAGCAGTCAGGATGTATTTTGTTCTTAACTGTCTTTGCTAAGTGTTTAAGATGAAGCAGTCAAACTGACTTTTGTTTCCATCTATTGTTAACAGTCAGCTGAGCTTTTATGGGAGTCAATTCTGGGGAAACTTGAGAGCAGATTCTCAGTTCTGCTAGTGCCATTTGCGCTAGGTGGGTCCAGATCTTGCTTGACCATTTGGCTTCCCTCGGAAGCATCAGGGATGTCTCCTTTCTTTGATGACTCTCCTCTTCGTAACAAATACCCTGATTGGCTTTCTGTTCTCCAGTGGTCTCATTAATCTCCCTGATCAGGAGGAGGTTATGTGGCTCAGAGTTTCAAAGCTCTTTAGAGAAGTTCCCTGTTCCCTGGATTCAGACTGACTCAGAGGGCAAAAGCCAAATATTGGTTTTCTTGGCGCTTTTCATTTAACTTTAATTTTAAATCCTAATCTTAAACATCCAGCAAATAAATTTTAACAGCCTTATATTAAGAGTACTGGGCTTTAATGTCTATAACTATATCATTATCTTTTTATTAATTGGGATCTGTATTTTTCTGTCTGCATTGTAAGTAATGACTTATTATCTTGAATAAACCCATGTTGTGTTCTTAAAGCAACACGTTTGTAAAACAGTAACAGAGAATCTTTAGATCACTTATAAAATAATTTCAAAATAAAATTAACAAAAGTAAAAATACTTAGCTTGTGTAATAGCTACCCTGAATTTTTTGGCTGAGTTATACATTATATCCCCTGTTTGAGATCCTAGGAATATTGACCTTAAAAAAACCAACTTTTTAACCTAACTTTAAAGAAATATTATCTGACCTACTGGTTTTGTAGTCATTCTCACATGTAGTAAGATGGGACACAGAGCCTTATCTCAGGTAAGGCAGGGCTCTTTATAAATCTTAAGTATTTTAGTTCTAAATATAATCTTTATTTATAAATATCATTTGACAAAGTTTACATAAATTGTTTGAGGTCACATGAACATTAGCTAACACCATATGATATCACATTTAAAACATGAATTAAAGAAAGGCTGAAAGTTTTTAACCTTTACATCGATTAGGCTCTCATTAACTAAAAAATACATTTAAATTTTTCCCCAATGTAAAAAGTAACATAAAAGTTTACATATCTTATTGATAACAGGTAAATAAATCCCCAATATATTTTTTTACCATAAAACTTCAGAGCACCAGCTTGATATAATGCTCTTTTAAAGTTTCTACCTTACAGACTTGAATACATATAAGATATGAAAACATTGATAGCATCACAATTACATTGATGTTTCTACATTAACCAAGTTTAGCTTTTAAAGCAATGGCAGTACAGTGCTCTAAAATAACAGTTCTTATTTAATCAGTTGTTTAATTTTTATGGTTGCTTGCTCTAGAGAAAATAAAACTTAATAAACACAACATTATGGGTAAACTTATGTTTTAAGAAATTTCTGTCTCATTAACACATGACTGATTTTTATATTCTTATACAGACTTTAATAAAAACTTATTCAGACCTTAGTAAATCAATCAGATATCTAACAAAAGTACTCATGAATGAGTAATCCCAATCAAATTTACTTTATTTATTTATCAAAATATTAGAGAAATGTATTGACAGTGTAAACCATTTTTATGTTGAAGGAAAGGTCCTAGTACCAAGGCATATTAGACATTTTGTAGATATTAATATTTTATTAGATTTTTGAACACCTAGAAAAATTTGTAAGCTTAAATTTAAAGACATTGATTTTTATCTGTTTATCCAATTTAAATTGAAACATTTAAATCACGTGAATTAAAGATCTTTGGATCTCCTATTTAAATTTGTTTTAATGAGCGCTTTTTTATGAGCACTCCTTGTATATGTTAGTTTGTGTATCATATATATGATATACGGACATATGTATATATAGACATACAACACATAACAAAAGTGTGCACACATAATAATAGTAAAGGCCTTGTAGCTTTTCTCAGGTGAAATCTCCATTGCAATGTTTCAAAATATCTACAGTTGGTCAAAGATAGAACTGATCTGAAAAACATTAACCTAGGTCTGTATGCTCAAAATCATGAGCTCAAAAAAAAAGTATCTACGGAAAAAAAAAGAGTCCTAGAAAAAGTGACTGGCTAGTAATTAGTAAATAAAATACAATTTACCTTTTTTTTCCCACCTTAGGCCTCAAATCAGTCTCCTACTAAGATTGCAGGCTTCTTTCATTTACATTTCAACATAAGTCATGGCTGAGGTCTGGAAGGAGCAGGAAAAACTGCTATTCTGAGCAGACACCTCAGGCCTAAGGCATTTTAACCATAATTTTGAGGTTCGGATGTTGAAAATTATGATATAAATTTAAGATACAATTCACAAAATTTTATATCTTTACATCTTGTTTTGTCAACAGATACCATTCTATGATTTACTATCCTTGTCCAAATTAATGCACTGGTACACACAGTGATATTTTCCCAGGCTATCCAATTGAAAATTGGTGAAAAAAAGACTGTATGATTGGGAAGTTACTTGCCAACTTGGAAGTAGAGTTCTTCAGTTTTCCATCCTAAGTATTTAAGTTCTCTGGCATGAATTATCTGAAATCATAAACTAAACAATTACCTAAACCCGACTTTTAACTGCAAGATTGTGCAATGCTTCAAAAACCCATTCAGATACCAGATTGTTAAAATAAAACATCATCATTTAGACACACATTCAGCTAAGATCATTCCCAAGAAACAATTTATAATATCAACACATTATTGCACATGTTATAAAGGGCCAGATACAAAGACACAAGACAGACAGAAAGGAGGTCCAGACTATGGCTGTCAGAGAGAACCCATTAAACCAGAGCAGATAAGAGAAAAATCTCCTACACCAGTGTGCACCATAGATATCCACAGTGGGGCGGACCACATGTTTTAACAGAGGGGCAACCTGAAATGTAAAATAAAGTGTCTCCATGGTGACTTCACTGCATTTAGTGTCCCCTTTTTCTTTTTCTCTTTTTTAACAAGACAGAGGTGGCATAATTCTTACAGTGCGGAAAGGAAGGAGGTAATTCCCTGAATCAACAGGGCTTTGGCAGCTGCTGGGAGTCCCTCAGTCCTTCCTTTTACTTACAGGATTAGCTCCTCTTGTTCAGTTTCACACCAAGCATGCTTCATCTCCTAATATTCCAGTAGACAGCTCTCACAAAGTTCCGGGGAGGAGGGGGGGTACCAAATTTGCAAATTAAAGTTCGATTCCTGAACTTGAAGCCAATTAATACCAATTTAATAATGAGGAGTGAGTTTTGAGAAAAAGAAAAAGGGAGGTTTATTGCTTTGCGAACAAAGGAGAAACACAGGGGACTCTGCCAAATGTTGTGACTCTCTTGATCTGGAGCGACAAGGGGTTTTAAAGGAGTTTCACTTGTTAACCTGGGAGATGCTCAGTTCTTAGGTCCCCAGCAAGCATTGCCCTCTGCAATGGGTGTGCTCCAGGCAGCCAGCTAGGAGCTTCTGTCATCCTGCTTAACAAAGGGGGGTAAAGTTCATCGCAGTTCCCTAAAACACAGTCCAAAGGGGTGTCAGGCTTACTCTCTTTATTACCCATTTTTACGTCCAAAATACTTAAGTTTTTACCACTGAAATCACACAACAAAACAAACAAAAACAAACAAACAATCAAAAAAATAGAAGACAAAACAAAACCCAAAAAACAGAAAACCAGCGCCTAAACAGAAAAACAGTTGAACAGTGCAACATCTTGCTATAGCTCCAGGGTAGGAGCGCGTGCGTGCCTGTCGGCCCCTCTCTACAGTTCCAGAGGAATTCCCTACAGAACAGAACAGAGGACAGAAAGATTCTCGTTACTCTCCTGGAAAGGAGTATATGTGAGCCTCCCCAGGCCACATCTCTGTCATCAGAAAAGATCTCCCTTAACAGGATATCAGATGTTATAAAGGCGCCACTTACCTATGGAGGACTCCTCCACCAGGTGCTTGCTAATAGTTTTAGTGCAGAGGTTCACTGCAGTGCTCCGCGGACTAAAGGCTCTCTTCCTAATATAGAGAAGATGGACCAAATCAGGCCTGTGTGGAGAGCTGTTTCTTGGTGCCTATGGTTGATATACCATTCTAATTTGTGAAAGTGCCACAGAAAGTAGGGTAAGCCTCCTTCTCATGGTACGCTTGAAAGCAACTGTTTGGACAAAGTGGTTGCCAAGGCAGTGACCTCATTCAGTTCCTGAAGGATGCAACCTCACCTCACTTCCTTGGTAATGGAACTCTCTGAACTTGGGATGCAGGAAGCCAGGCACACAGAGTCAGTCCCAGTCCCAGTCCTAGTGGTCTCACTTGATTCAATTTAGCAAGGACAGAGTCATTCTTTCTTGGTACCTACTGATGTGAGGATGGCCAAATGCCAGGAGTACTCTGAAGAGGGGCCTTTCCTAAAAAAGCAGGTACTGGCTCACAGCTGGCTCCTGACCACTTCACAGAGTTGGACATGGAGTCCAGATCTGAGACAGGATAGGCCATATCGGGGGAACATAGTATGGCCCAGCAGTCAGAGGACACTCCGGATAGTGAGAGACCTATTTGGGGGAAGGAGGTGCCTTTGTGGGTGTGGATATGTGTTTGTGGTTTTGTCCCATGTTCTGAGAATAGGTAGGAAAGTCGGTTTGTTTGGTTTGGAGTGAACTGTTTCTAGTAAGTTGTTTAACAAGGCGAGTGTTTCTATGTCTGTGTATCTCACTGTGTCCATGGTTGTAGACATTAGAAAAAGAGAATGCATCAATGGATGTTTCCTGTCTAGTAGAAAGTTTCCCAGCATTCATCCTGCCCAATTTATGAATGCACTAGGGCTTGCCATATCGATGGGCAACACCTGCTATCTTCCTAAGTTCCTGTTTTCTTCCTGAAATCTAGCCACTCTCCAAAATAGGCTCATGTTTTTGAGTCCACGATATGTACCACCTCCAAGCACTGTGACATGGACATGTACTGGATAGCTGAAGGGAATGACAAGCATCTCAGAAAACTCAGATATCAATGTGACCAGGAAAGTCTCAGTGGAGAACCCCTGCAATGGGCCTTTTGATTGCCTATTTTTCTGTTGCCCTGAATGTCAGTAAGTTCTTTGCCTGAGGCCACGCCTTTGTGAATCCTGAAGAAAACAGTTTTCAAACGGAAATGAATGGGCATCACCTGTGGCTGTTTGCTTAATTGCTTTGTAAAGGGATGTGTCTGATTCAGCCTCTTGGTCCTGTGTGAGCCTGTGGCTTAGATTCTCAGCACCTGATGGATCTAAAGAATGATCCCATGTGTGGATCCAAAATCAAAATGGCCAAAAATCAGTCACTGTGGATGAAGTCCCTCACATTCCTCTGTAAGGTTCCTTACCTACATCAAGTGAGAATAGGGATCCTTTGGGTCAAATGAGTTCTTCAAAGCCCTTCAGATGCTAGCCCATAGGTTCTTGGGTTTTCTTATGAATCCAATTCAAATAAAGAATCTAAACCCCACAGTCAGTAGGCCTCAAAGTGGAGAACAGAGCTGTATTAATGGCAGACCTGTTTGATAACTCCTGGTTCACAGGGAGGGTGTCCAGGCCACCCTGACTATTGGCAAATGAGGGGAAAGGGAGCTTATTTGGAACACTGTCTTGTGCTGCACCTCTCATGGAATCCTCTTGCCAGAAGTTATGGTGAGTGTCTATATGGAAGAAGATGAGTGGCATGTGGGAGTGTCTTGGTTTTAATTGTGGTCATTTGTGTGGCGGTTGGAAGAGATAATTGGGTCCACCTTGGCTTGAACTTTGGTGTGATTCCCCTTAGAGTCTGTGTTTTGGAATTGACCTCCGAGAATGTATAAGGTCCTATGCCATTGTATATCCATATTTCTGGGACATCACTACAGAATGTAATTCAATGCTAAGTATACCAATCAAGAGCCCAATGAACTTCTGGGCTTCAAATCTTACCTATATTTCTGTTTTCATACTTATATTGAAAGGTTAATAAAATAGGTACTTGTCACTTCTTGATTTTCTGTATGCTTAACAAAACACTGTTGAAATCTTGAGAACTGTTTGCTATTCTTTTTCCCAGAATGTGCTGTCCCCAACTGCCAAACTGCAGAATGTACTCGGTCAACCAGTTGCACGCAAACCGCCCACTGGCCCTTACCCATCAATAAACTTCCCTCCCTGCCCTCTCTAAGGAAAATATATAAGCACTTCTTAAGCTGTTCTCAGGGCTCTCTGCTCTATTCAAGAGAGCTCTGAGCCCTTGCATGCCGGACTCCCAATAAAGCCTTTGCTGTTGCATGAGACAGTCTCTTGGTGGTCTCTTCAACCGACCCTCGCCCGATCTTTACATCTCGTGGCCCCAGTGAGATCCGGCAGCCGCAGATGAAAGACCCCCAAAGGGCTCCTCTGGGGGTAAATAAGGCCCCTCTTTCTGGTTTCAGGATTCAGGTTAGGGTTTCACAAAATGGCTATTGGTAAAGAGCGTGAGCTCTCTCCCACGGTGACTGACACACATGTCACAGAGCCACAGGCCATGTCCCTGGGGGATGAACTCATGAAATCGAGGAACAATAGTCTCCTTGATTCAGTGATATTTTGTTTCGGATTCGGTATTGCCAGCCCATCATGTTTTGCCGGCTACTCAGTCCTGGTCTCAGTATTGGACGTCCATTGCCTGTCTTTATTGTCTTGTCTTGTCTGTGTCATGTGTCATTGCTTTTATTGTCTGTGTATATTTCATTATGGGACAGAGCACTTCAATGCCTCTGTTCCTGACCCTTGATCACTAGACAAAAGTCTGCTTAAGGGCTCAGAATCTTTCTTTTTCAGTAAAATGCCGGATCTGGCAGATTCTGTGTCTCAGAATGACCCACCTTTGTAGTCGGATGGCCCCTAGAAGGATCTTTCTACTTCGCACTAATTTGAAAAGTTCGAGATATTGTCTTTTAGCAGGGGCCACGTAGACATCCAGATCAACAACCATATATCTTAACTTGTCAGGACCTCTACAAATCTCCTCCTCCAAGGATGAAGCCTTTCCTTGTCCCTGCACCTGCTCCTACTCCTTCCCCCACGATTCTATCTCTTTAACTCTCTGCTCCTCCTCTTGCACCCTCTGTTCTCCATGAGTCTCAAGACTCTACTGGACTCTCCTTCCCCTCCTTATCCTCTGCCTTCATCCCCCAACTCCCAACACCCTCTAAGTGATTCCCCTGCTGCTGACTCAGCCTCTCCACCATTCAAAGAAGCTAGGATGGCCCAGCACCATCCAGATGACTTTCCCGTGGCACACAGAGCCCCTCCTTCCCTGGAGGAAGCTGGTCCGGCTAAAAGAACTCAGAGAACTCGCCAACGTTTTTACACCTGCCTACTTGGGATAACTGCCAACAACTCCTAGGGACTTTCTTTATGACAGAGGAATAAGAGAAAAACCTCCAAGAAACTAAAAAAAAAAATCCTCGGACCTGATGGGCGACCAACACAACTTCCCAACATAATCAAAGCCAGCTTACCCTTAATCCAAACCAACTGGAACCCCAACACCTTTGAAGATAAAGAGCATCTGTCCAATTATTGCCTGGCTCTAATAGCGGGTCTCCAAGGGGCTACTAGGTGACCAACTAATTTGGCCATGGTAAGAGAAATTATTCAAAGGCCTGATGAATCTCCCTCTTTGTTTCTAGAAAGAATTATGGAGGCATATAAGAGATATACTCCTTTCGATCCTCAGGCAGCGGATCAAAATTCATCTGTAACGATGGCCTTAATTGGGCAAGCTGCCATGGATATTAAAAAAAATTTAAAAGAGAGATTTAGTCAGAGAAGCCGAGAAAATATACTATAAGAGAGAAACAGGGAGAAAGAAAGGGAGCAAAGGAAGGATGAGAGAAGCAAAAGACAGACTAAGGGATTGACCAAGATCCTGGTCACAACAAGAAAGAGGCCAGAAATTAAGACGTAAGGTGACAGGAAGGGATACCTGGGGCCATGCCAGAGGCCACCCCTGGCCTCAGATCAATGTGCCTACTGTAAAAAAAAGGATACTGGGCCAAAGAGTGCCCTATAAAGAGACAGCCACGCCAGCCAGCCATTCTGACTCTGGAGCATGACTAAAAAAGTTGGGGCTCAGATCACTTCCCCTAGCTCAGGGTAACTTTTGAAGTGTAGTGGACCCCAGTAAACTTTGAAATGAAAACAGGTGCAGTATACTCAGCCCTTAAGGCCCCATTGGGCCCTCTATCAAATAAAAGGTCTGTAGTTCAAAGAACTAATGGCAGTAAATATCGGGCTTAGACTACTAAGAGGACCATGGACCTTGGGAAAGAAAAAATCTATCACTCCTTCCTAGTAATCCAGGAATGCCTGGACCCATTGATGGGCAGAGATCTGCTCACCAAGCTCTAGGCCTAAATAACTTTTAACCCTGAAGGCCCCCAAATGAAATTTCTAAATTCTTCAGTAAAAACTCCTATAGTCATGGCTTTAACTATATTAGTAGAAGATGAACATCCACTCTTCACACCCCCCAAGACTGATCAAACAGGCAAGCTACACCAGAAATGGATAACAGATTATGCAGATGCCTGGGCAAAAACTGCTGGGTTAGGCCTGGCCGTGAAACAACCTCCAATAACAGTGGAGTTAAAAACCTCAGCCTCCCCAATCAATGTCAAATAATATCCTCTAAGCAAAAAAAGCTAAAGATGAGATAAGGCCCCATATTCAGAAATATCTGGACTTAGGGCTCCTAAGGCCCTGTCAATTGGCCTGGAACACTCCCCTGCTACTAGAAAAAAAAAAGCCAGGAACCGGGGACTATTGTCCTGTTAAAGACCTAAGAGAGATCAACAACAGAGTGCAGGACATTCACCACACGGTACCTAATCCGTACAATCTGCTTAGCACTCTGAACCCTGAGCGGAAATGGTATACTGTTCTGGACTTAAAAGATGCTTTCTATTGCTTGCCTCTGCATAAAGATAGTCAGTTGCTGTTTGCTTTTGGGTGGGTAGACCCAGAAACCTGAACGTCTGGTCAACTAACTTTGACTAGACTCCCACTGGGGTTCAAAAACTCCCCCACTCTCTTTGATGAAGCCCTCCACAGAGATCTCAGCAATTTCAGAACTATGCACCCCAAATCACCCAGCTTCAATACGTGAATGACCTGCTACTGGCAACCAACACCAAGGAAAACTGTGAGTCTGGGACCCAAGCACTATTATATGAGCTTGCTCAACTTGGGTATAGAGTTTCGGCCAAAAAAGCCCAAATTTGCTAGCATGAAGTAATCTTCCTGGGCTGTTACCTTAGGGGCAGTAAACGATGGCTCACTGAGCCCAGAAAACAAACCATTGTGTAGATACCACCCCCATCTAACAGGAGAAAACTCAGAGAGTTTCTTGGGACTGCTGGCTTTTGCAGGTTATGGATACCTGGGTTTGCGTCTTTAGCTGCTCCTTTATACCCGGTGTTAATGGGAGATGCCCAATTCCAATGGACCCCTGATCACCAGGAAGTTTTTGATAACATCTATGGACACTGACACTGAACGCCTCAACTTCATAGAGCTCAGGCTGCAATTACAGAAAGCCCTACACTACGTTAAAAATGTACACCAACTCACTCACCTTGGTTCAATGAAACTGCAGGCATTCCTGTAGGATTAAGAACAGAGTTTTCCACTAACCGACTCACAGCGAAAGGAAATAACTGAACGGGTAACAAAAGCCTGTCGAGTCCGTCAATTGGTTAATGCTTACCCTTCCAGTTTCCTAGAGGAAAGCACCTACGAGGAACCAGAAAATGACAATTTTGGGAAGTGGACAATAGTGAAATTAAGCCAGCAACGAATGGACTTAAATATCTCCTAGTCTTTGTAGATACATTTTCAGGATGGACTGAAGCCTTACACACAAACACACACACACACACACACACACACAAAAACAACCAAACTGCACAAATGGTTTTCAAGAAGATCCCGAAAGATATTTCTCCAAGATACGGTCTGCCTAAGGCAATAGGGTCTGATAATGGACTGGTGTTCATGGCTCAGGTAAGTCAGGTGTTCACTGGGACCCTGTGGATTAATTTGAAGTTACATTATGCTTATATACCCCAGAGCTCAGGACAGGTAGAAAAAATAAATAGAACCATTAAAGAGACCTTAACGAAATTAAGCTTAGAGCCCGGCATAAAAGATTGGATTATGCTCCTGCCTTATGCACTGTTTCATGCGAGAAATACTCCCTCTCTTTCTTTGTGTAACCTCACCCCCTATGAAATTCTCTATGATGCCCATCATCCAGTAAGGAACCTAACCCCAACTCTAAGGCCTAACGATCACTTCCACACCCCCTTGCTTGACAGACTTAAAGTCATTGAAAGAACTCAGCCATACCTGTGGAAACAGCTGGCCACTGCCTACCAACCTTGGGAGGAGGGGACTCTAAGTCAATATCAAGTAAGAGACTTCGTCTACATAAGACAACATCAGGTGTCATCCCTGGAACCCCACTGGAAAGGAACATACCAGGTGCTACTTATAAAACCTAAAGCGGTAAAAGTAGACGGAATCACTTTTTGGATCCATGCCTCTCATCTCAAGCCTTCGCTGTGTCCAGACTCTTGTTGGAAACTGGAAAAGCCTGCTAACCATTTCAAATTGCGTATTCGCTATGTGGATAAGACTATAGACTCTCCCCTTGGCCACCAGTAGTTCTAACCCTCATCATTCCGTTCAGCAGCAATGGCTGATCACAAATCCTACTAGACAAGAAGTATGGTCTATCTCGCATACAGCCCCCTTAGAGACCTGGTGGCCATCTATCCACCCAGACATTTGTCAGCTCGGTATAGGTCTTTCCTATTGAGATATCCCTGATGAAGAGGATCCCACTAAAATTCCATTAAATCTCTTCTGTACCATAGATAATGGAAACAAACTTTATGGATGCAGGGACACGCGAGACAGATTCAGGTTGGCTAGCCTAGATTACTATGTTTGCCTAGAGGACTATCAAAGGCACAAACAGCCACGGCTGTGTCGGGGAGAAGCCGACTTCTTGTGTAAGTCAAGTGAATGTGAGCATACAGGGGCTGCCTGGTGGAACCCAAACTCCTCATCAAATTCAGTACACAGCATTGGCCATATTACCAATTAGACAACCAAATACTATGGCCCCCAGAGGGTTCTCTAGATCCTCAAATTCTGCGTGACATTTTTAACTTTGGCAAGTTCTCAAAAGGGGGAAATTTCCCTATGTGGAATCCTTTTCCCTCCTTTGCTCACATCCTGTACTATGCTTCTCCAATAGTTCCTCACCCTCAGCCTTCTGCTCTAGACTCTCTGCTATCACTCCCATCTTAGCAACCTGATTTCTCCTCTCCAATTACTAAATCAAAAACCCAAACCTCCGCTGGTTCTCAGAACATTGCCCCCTTGCTGAGGTAGCAGGTACCAAGGTACCCCTTCACCCACTCACTCCTCTCTTTTCCTGTCAGTGCCTGCACTAGGTCCCAGCAAGTCCTCTAGCAAGCTAACCCAAAGCTCAAACCAGCTGATAAGAGGCCTCAGACCCCTATACAAGATGTAATTAAAATGGCCTTTAAAGTTGCTTTGTCATCACTGAAAACAGGTTTCTAAGAATTTAAAGTCCCTCAAAGGCTTTTTGGAATATTTACTCCCATCTTCCCCTCTGCTCTACCTGTTCTACTGCTCAAGTTTTGTTTTAGGAAAATCCCAAACCCCTTTCCCATTTTTCTTTTACATCTCTCTTTCCTCATTCTTAGATCCACGGAGCTGCTCTCAGCCTCGACTACCCCGTCTTCCCCCTCTGTACTAGGTCCATAGAAATGTCTTAAATGACCTTCTCCAGAAGTCTTCACCAAGGCTTACTTTAGGTCTTTCAGCAAAAGAGTCCCTCTGAAAGAGTTCAATGTACATAAACTTGCACTTTTCGTGTTGCCCTGTTCTACTTGACCACTGGCTGGAAAAATCACCACCCCTAAGCTAGACACCTCCTTACCAGTTTTTCACAAAATATGTGAACAAGGCCTCTGGCCTTGAGCTGGGGCTTCACCGAGATGGCTACATTTCTAAGATAAAAATGTTAGCAACTGGGCTCCATGGTGACAGCTGGCAGGGAGAAAAAAAAAGAGACAAAAAAGCTCTCCCCTTCCAAGGTGTCCTTGAAAAGTTAACTTGCCCAGAACAGAGGAAAAAAAAACAGAAACAAAAACTAATTTTTGTGAATTTCTGCAGACTGTGAACTTCTGAGCCCCTTCCCTTACATGTTGGGTACAAACTCTAAAACTACCAAAACTTGGGTTTCAGGGGATTAATTGATTACAAAAGAAGCAATGCCCTCTAAATCCGGATGCAACCAAATAAGAATGTTTTTCTCACTTTGGTGCTATCTTAGGTGCATTTTCTTGTCCATCCATAAAACAGTATAATTCTATACACTTTAACATTATTTATGTTTTCATAAAATGGTCAATAGATGTGATTAATTATGTAATGATGTAGATGTTTTTCAGAGTGCTCTATCATGACGCAGGTTCATTTAAAGTTCAAATAGGGGGGCATACAACCCGGTTCCACCGGGAACCTGTATCCCTCACTTTAGCCATCCTATTAGGAATAATAATTGCTGAAGGCTTGGGCACAGGAAGAACTGCCCTAGTCCATGAGACACAACAAAGACACAATTAGAAGCAGAAATAGACCAAAGCTTAAAGACATTAAAAACCGACATCACAGCTTTACAGGAATTTTAACCTCTCTCTCTCTGAAGTTGTTTTATAGAGCAGGCGAGTGTTGGACCTCCTCTTCATGAGAGAAAGGTGCCTTTTTGCTTGCATTGAGGGAAGAATGTTGTTTTTATGCCGACAATACTGGAGTTGTAAAAGAATCAATGAGTAAATTAAGAAAACGACTTGAAGAGCGTCAAAGAGAGACAGAGGCCCCAGAAGGAAGGTTTGAGTCTTTGTTCACATAGTCAACCTGGTTAACTACGCTTTTATCTGCCAGGGCCGTTCCATTAATAATCCTCATATTATTGCTAACGGTAGGACCCTGTTTGCTCAACCGTGTAGTTTCCTTTCTAAACCAAATCGAACATGTTATTAAACCTAACCATACACTGTTCTCTCAATCTAATTTTACAGAAAAGTGGGGACAGAGTTGGTCTTAAAATACAGGAATATAGAGGATCTTCCACCTGCTGAGAAACTCAAGGGTCCATGCAGAAATGATCCCTGTAGAAGATGTAGGCCACTATGAAGGACCTGAGAGAGCAGAAGTCTTCCATGGCAAACAACCTGCTCAGGATGAAGGGATGTGTCTGAATCAGCCACTCTCTTCTTAATGTATAGAAGATGGACCAAAGCAGGCATGTGTTGAGCTGCTCCTGCATGCCTATGGTTGACATACCACTCTAACTGGTGAAAGTGTCACAGGAAGTAGGGGCAGCCTCCTTCTCATGGGAACCTTGGAAGCAACTGTTAGGACAAAGTTGTTGCCAAGGCAGTGACCTCATTCAGTTGCTAAAGGAAGTGACCTCACCTAACTTCCTTGGTGATGGAACTCTCTGAACTTGGAATCCAGGAATCCAGGCACCAAGAGCCAGTCCCAGTCCCAGTCCCAGTGGTCAAACTTATTTTGATTTACCAAGGACAGACTCAGTCTTTCTTGGAACCTACTGATGTGAGGATGGCCAAATGCAAGTAAAGCTATGAATAGGGGCCTTTCCTGAGAAAGCAGGCAGTGGCTCACCGCTGGCTCCTGACAACTTCACAGAGTTGGCCAAGGAGACCAGATTTGAGACAGAACAGGCCATTTCCAGAGAACATAGTATGGCCAACCAGTCAGAGGACACTCCGGATAGTCACAGACCTACATGGGGGAAGGAGGTGCCTTTGTGGTGTGGGTGTGGGTTTGTGGTTTTGTCTCATGTTCTGAGAATAGGTATGAAAGGCGGTTTGTTTTGTTTGGAGTGAACTGTTTCTAGTAAGTCGTTTGACAAGGTGAGTGTTTCTATGTCTATGTATCCCACTATGTCCGTGGTTGTAGACATTAGAAAAGAGAATGCATCAATGAATATGTCCTATCTAGTAGAAAGCTTCCCAGCATTCATCCTGCCCTATTTATGAATGGACTGCAGCTTGCCTTATTGATGTGAAACACCTGCTATCTACCTTAGTTCCTGTTTTCTTCCTGAATTCTCGCCACTCTCCAGAATAGGCTCATGGTTTTGGTTTTAAGATATGTACAACCTTGAAGCTCTGTGACATGACCATGTACTGAATAGCTGAAGGGAATGGCAAGCATCTAAGAAAACTCAGATATCAGTTTGACCAAGAAAGTCTCAGTGAAGAAACCCTGCTTGGGGCCTTTTGTTTACCAATTCTTCTGTTGCCCTGAATGTCAGGAAGGTCTTTTCCTCAGTCCACCACTTTGTGAAGCCTGAAGAAAACAGTTTTCAAATGGAAATGAATGGGCATTACCTGTGGCTCTTTGCTTAATTGCTTTGGAAAGGATGTGTCTGAATCAGCCTATTTGCCTTGTGTGAGGGTGTGGCTTAGATTCTCAGCTCCTGAGGGATCTAAAGAAAGATCCCATGTGTACATCCAAAACCAAAAGGGCCAAAAGAGCAGTCCTTGTGGATGAAGTCTCTCGCCTCTTCTGTAAGTTTCCTGACCTCCATCAAGCCAGAATAGGGATCCTTTGGGTCAAATGAGTTCTTCAAAGCCCTGCAGAGGCTAGCCCATAGTTTCTTGGGTTTTCTCAAGACTCCAATTCACATAAGGAATCCAAACTCCACAGTCAGTTGGCCTCAAATTGAAAAAGCAAAGCAGTATTAATGGGAGGCCTATTTGATCTCTCCTGGTTCACAAGAAGGGTGTCCAGGCCACCCTGACTTTAGGCAAATTAGGTGCAAGAGAGCTTATTTTGGACACGATCTTGGGCTGTGCCCCTCATGGAAAACTTTTGCCAGAGGTCATTATGAGTGTCTATATGGAAAAAGATGAGCGCCACATTGGAGTGTTTTGTTTTAAATTGTGGTCATTTGGGTGGCGGTTGGAAGAGATGACTTGGTCCACATGTTCTTGAACTCTGGTGTGATTCCCTTAGAAACTGAGTTCTCAAACTGACCTCAGAGAAGTATTGCCATGAATAGTGATGAGATTTTATGAAGCCAGGCATTAGTGTCGCCCTTTTAAACTAAGTTCTAGGCCCAGGATGGCTTTCCACAGAGCACTAGGCCTCTCAGCCAGGATACCACATGATTTTATTCTGAAAGATTTGGCACTCATAGTTGAGAGTCAAAACTCATATGGACCTCACATTGTAGACCTCAATGGGCATAATATCATGTGATCTTTTGGCCACTCTTTGGGAAGCCTTACCTGTGAGTGTTCTCCAGAACTTTCATTGAAATGAGCTTCCTAACCATTTAATGGTTCCTCAAAGAATTGAAACTCACAGTGCCTCCAACTTCATCCTTGAAAAATGGCTAGAAAAATACCATAAAATTTTTGAAATTCCCATCACCAGGTGGCACTGGAGAACCTTTGGATGTCCTGTTACTGATCATGAATATACCAGAGAGTGCCTTGATTGACTGGGTTTCATGTAAATGGTGTAGAACAGAGATGCCAGTAAGTTGGACTCTGTTGAGTAGTTGTACTAGAGCAGTGGTGGGCAGGTATGTGATAAAACATCTGTGGTGGGGCCATGTGGATCTTCCATTGGCTTCAAAATGGCTTGTGACTGACATGGTGCAGCCAACAGAACCTTCCATGTAAAGGCAACTTGTTATATGGAGAGTTTTCAGGACATTGTTCAGAATCAGGTTGCTATGGTCAAGGGGGCAAGCTATGTGGGATAGAATCCTGGTTCTTGTATCTTCCTGCAGAACCTGACCCACCACACATGACAGAACTCCCTCTTGCACTGAGACCCAATTGAACTCCTTGTTTTTCGTGAAGCAAATACCAAACTCCCAGTGCAGCAGAAAGAAACAAAACGAAAATGGAGGATGACCATATGGCTTCAAATTGCACATGGAAAGACATTTAGCCCCCAGTGGCCACAGTTTACCTAAAAAGAGAATTTAGCACTGCTGCCTCATGTTCATTGGGAAATAAGAAAGCATGTCCTCCAGGTCTCATAGATGCAGACCAAGCTTTTATGGTCTCACTGGAAAGGAAGCCAAAGCTCCTGACAACAACATATTTTTCAAGTGCCTAACCTCACAGGCAGTTTCTCAAGAAGTGTCTATGCCAGCAGACCTCCATGTTTGTGGAGGGTTTACCCTGTCCCTTACCTTTGGAAACTCCTCTGCCACTTCCAAGGTGTGGGCTCCTGAGCATATTCCATTCCAGATATTTGTTCACAGATTTTCTAAATCTTCTCCTCTAATTGTGTCTTACTTGGGGCGAAGGTATTGTCAAGGCATTGTTCTGGATTAGAGTGGGAAGATTTTTGTGTAGCACATATTTACATACACATTGGATTCATTTTTCAATTTTCCATTTGAAATACTGAATCCTTGACACTAACCTATACCCTACTAGATTCTGACAACTAATTCTAATATAATGGAGAAAAATAACCCAAACAGAATAGAAATACTAGCACTTCAGAGGAGCCATGGTGTATAGTTGGTCTTCCCTTTTGCATGATATAGGGTAGGAGTTATAAATCTTGTCAATTTTTTGTTGAAAGAGTTCTGCATGTGTTTTTAAAGTTAACACATATGTGAATTCCTGTCTCCCTTTTTCTGTAGCCAATTCAGCACATGTATTTTTATATGAACATATAGAATCCTACCTGGTATCACACCTATATTCTTGAGAGGTGGCTAACTTGGCAGAGACAAAGTGTGAGAAGAAATCACTCCTCCTAAATGCTTTTGGAACTGATAATTCAAATTATGAGTGAGCTTCTTAGTTGAAAAACATTATACATAAATCCATGTTCAGTAAAATTAATATTTTTGGATCTGTGGATGATATATATTTCACGATGAATTTTAATTGGCATATATATTGCTACTTTTTAATGTCTCTGTGTGTGTTTTGTATATATATATATATATATATATATATATATATATATATATATATACTCTCTAGATTTTTCAAAATATGAAATATATGTGTCTTATTATACACTCCCTAAATTCATTCTTGTTCATGTATGTGGTTTTATATTCAAATTTTCATAAGATTTTTTTCAGAAATATTCATCCACCTGAAATACATATTTGTTTTATAGTATTGAAAACTCACTTCAGTAAATGGTGCAAACAAATCCTTATATTTTTACAGTAACTGACCCACTTTAACATCAATGCAAGTAGATTCCTATGGGACATGATGTGTATTTTGACGTTCATTTTTATACAACACTGGTACATTACTATTTCTTCAGTTTTTGTACATCATAGAATATACATTTCATCCACAACTTCATAAATTTAAAGAAATTTGTAACACATTCTATCACTTCCTGCTTCAGAACATATGTATTCCTCTTTGTTTTTGACTGGTCATTTCATGAGACTTCTTTCCAAACACATTATTTTCAATTTCCATAATGAATTTTGAAGCAAAATTCACACATTCTTTATGATGAACCACACCCGTAATATTCCCATTGGATGTATAAATGGTTGGAATGAATGTATGTATATCAACATATGATTCCCTGTGTATATTCAGATATCAATTTATTCCAATTTCTAAAGTTCGAACCAGTTATATTATTTATTCGCACTATGGTCTATTCATGCATTATCTCTATATTCATACACACATGGTACACCTATATGTACCCCCAATACTAATTTATACCTCTTCAAAATATTGCTCCAAGAAATGGTGGTAGAAATACTCATGTCACCTGATCTACATATACATTTTATCACAGTAATATTCTGGCCACAAAATGCAAAGTCACACTTACGATTGTACAAAAGCCTAAATGGAATGTGACTATGGATTATGAAAATCACCCATGTCCAGGTTGCCTAATGCTCTCAAATGTCAATCCTATTAGTTACTACATATTTGTTTCTTCCTAAGATTATATATTCAATCTCAAGCCTGTTGAAAATATCTATTGCTATCACTCATTTTATACTTTGCCTGATTTCCTTATGTCTCTATTGATATCTGCTTTCCTACATATTTTCCCCAGTTCATCATTGTGACTGACTCTTCACATGTGCTGACATTTACATTTTTTTGTGTACCTGAAACCCTATTGCTAAAGAACTTTTTGTCCAAATCCTATACTCACACGTTTTTCTAATCTTACCAACTATCTTCGTAATCTTACCAACTCTCCCTTTTTGAATGGATGTTCTCCTCAACATTCAATCATCTAAGGTACAAGATCCTATGCCATTGTGTATAGATTTATCTGAGACATCTGGGCAGAACATAATTCAAAGCTAACTATTCCAATCAAGGACCCAATGACCTTCTGGGCTTTAAATCTTACTGAGATTTCTGTTTTCATACATATATTTCACCTTTATAATCTTATAAATATTGCAGGTTCCCAATACCATTATTCATCCAGCAGAATGATCCTAACCCAAATCAAAAATGTTATTAACCCTAACCATACACGATTCCCTCAATCTACCTTTTTAGAAGAGCAGGGACAGAGTTGGTCTTACAATACAGGAATGTAGGAGATCTTCAACCTGCAGAGAACCTCAAAGGTCCATGCAGAAATGATCCCTGGAGAAGATATAGGCAGCTATGAAGGACCTGAGAGAGCAAAAGTCATCTTCCATGACAAACAACCAGGTAAGGATGAAGGGATGTGTCTGAAGCAGTCTCTTTCTTCTTAATCTAGAGAAGATGGACCAAACCAGGCCTGTGTGGAGAGCTGTTCCCGGGTGCCTATGGTTGATATTCCATTTTAACTTGTAAAAGTGTCATAGGAAGCAGGGGCACGCTCCATTTCATGGACCCTTGGATGCAACTGTTAGGACAAAGTGGTTGCCAAGGCAGTGACCTCATTCAGTTCTAGAGGAAGTGACCTACGTCACTTTCTTGTTGATGTACCACTCTGAACTTTGGATCCAGGGAGACAGGCACCCTGAGGCAGGCCCAGTCCCAGTCCCAGTGGTCTCACATGTTTGGATTAACCAAGGACAGGGTCAGTCTTTCTTGGCAAATACTGAATTGAAGAGGGACAAATGCCAGGAAAGCTCTGAAGAGGGGCTTTTTTTTTTTTTGATAAAGCAGGCAGTGGCTCACCGCTGGCTCCTGACAACATCACAGTGTTGGCCAAGGAGACCAGATCTGACATACAACAGCCCATTTCAGGGGAACATAGTATGGCCCACCAGTCAGAGGACACTCCAGATAGTCACAGACCTACTTGGGGAAATAAGGTGCCTTTGTGGGTGTGTTTGTGTGTTAGTGATTTTGTCTCATGTTTTAAGAATATGTAGGAAAGTCGGTTTGTTTAATTTGGAGTGGCCTGTTTCTAGTAAGTCCTTTGAGAAGGTGAGTGTTTCTGTGTATCCCACTGTGTCCGTGGTTGTAGACAATAGAAAAGAGAATGCATCAAAGGATGTGTCCTGTCTAGTAGAAATCTTTGCAGCATTCATCTTGTCCAATTTATGAATGGACTGCAGCTTACCTTATAGATGGACAACACCTACTACCTTTCTACATTCCTGATTTCTTCCTGAATTCTGGCCACTCTCCCATAGGCTCATGGTTTTGTGTTCAAGATATGTATCTCCTCCACAATCTGGGACATGGCCATGTACTGGATAGCTGAAGGGAATGGTGAGTATCTCAGAAAACTCAGATATCAGTGTGACCAGGAAAGTCTCAGTGGAGAAACTCTGCTTTGGGAATTTGCTTTCCTATTGTTCTGTTGCCCTGAATGTAAGGAAGGTCTTTGCCTAAGGCCACACCTTTTGAAAGCCTGAAAAAATCAGTTTTCAAATGGAAATAAATGGGCATCACCTGAGGATCTTTGCTTAATTGCTTTGCAAAGGGATATGTCTGAATCCGCCTCTTAGTGCAGTGTGAGTCCATGGCTCAGATTCTCAGCACCTGATGGATCTAAAGAAAGATCCCATGAGTGCATCCAATTCCAAAATGGCCAAAAGAGCAATCATTGTTGATGAAGTCTCTTGCTTTCCTCTGTAAGGTTCCTGATCTCCATCAAGTCAGAAGAGGGATCCTTTGGGTCAACTGAGTTCTTCAAGCCTTGCAGAGGCTAGCCCATAGGTGCTTGGGTTTTCTCATGACTCCAAATCACATAAAGAAACTATACCTGACAGTCAGTATGCCTCAAATTGGAGAAGCGGAACAGTATTAATGGCAGGCATCTTTGATCAGCCCTGGTTCACAGGAACGGTGTCCAGAAACACTGACTTTAGACAAATGAAGGGCAAGGGAGCTTATTTTGACATTGTCTTGTGCTGTGTGCCTCATGGAAACTTCCAGCCAAGGTTATGATTAGTGTCCATATGGAAGAAGATGAGGGGCATGTGTGAGTGTTTTGGTTTTAATTCTGGTCATTTGTGTGGCGGTTGGAAGAGATGACTGGGTCACCAGGGATTGAACTCTGGTGTGTTTCCCCTTAGAGACTGAGTTCTGAAACTGACCTAAGAGAAGTATTGCCATGAATTGTGTTGGGATTTTAGGAGGCCACGCATGAGAGTCGCCCTTGGAACCTGAGATCTAGGACCAGGGTGGCTTTCCACAAAGAACTGGGAATCTCAGCCTGGATATCACATGATTTTATTCTGAAAGACTTTGCAGCCATAGTAGAGAGTCAAAACACATAGGACCTCACATTGTAGACCTCAATGGTCCTGGCTTCAAGTGACCTTTTGTCCACTTTTTGGAAAGCCTTGCCTGTGAGAGTTCTCTAGAATTTTCTTTGAATTGAGCTTTCTCAACATTTAATGGTTTCTGAATAACTGAAATTCACAGTGCATCCAATGTCATCCTTGAAAAATGGCTAGATAAATACAATGAAATTTTTGAAATTCCCATGACCCGGTGGCACTCAAGAAACATTGGATCTCCTATTGCTTATCATGAGTGTACCAGAGAGTGCCTTGATTGACAGGGTTTTCTGAAAATTGTTTAGAACAGACATGCCAGTAATTTGTAGCCTGCTGAGTAATGGGCGTAGAGCAGTGGTGGGCAGGTGTGTGATAAAGTATCATGGTGGGTCCATGTGGATCTGCCATTTACTTCCAAATGGCTTGTGACTGACATAGTGCAGACTTCAGAACCTTATATGTAATGGCATCTTGTTATATGGCGAGGTTTCAGGGCAATGTTCAGAATCAGGTTGCTATGAACAAGGGGGCAATCTTTGAGAGATAGAAACCTGGTTTGTGCATTTTCTTGCAGACCATAACCCACCACACGTGACAGAACTCTCTCCAGGACTGTTTCCCAGTTGAACTCCTTGTATTTCGTGAAGCATGTACCAAACTCCAAGTGCAGCAGCAAGAAACACCACGAAAATTGGAGGATGACCAAATGGTTTCACAGTCCACACGGGGAGAAAATAAACCCCCAGGGGCCACAGTTTATCTACAAAGAGAGAATTCAGCACTGCTGCCTCGTGTTCATTGGAAAATAAGAAACTTTGTCCTCCAGGTCACATAGATGCAGACCCAGCTTTGAGGGTATCACTACAAAGGAAGCTTAAATCCTGACAAAAACCTATATATCAGTGCCCAACCTCTGTGGCAGTTTCTCAAAAAGATTTAGGCATGCAGAGCTCCATGCTTGTGGAGTGTGTACTCTGTCCTTACTTTTGAAAACTCCTATACCACCTCCAAGTTTGTGCACTCCTGAGCATTTTCCATTACAGAAATGTAATCACAGATTTTGCAACTTTTCTTCTCTAATTGTGTCTTACTTGGGGCGAAGATAATTTCAAGTCATTGTTCTGGATGAGAGTCGGAAGATTTGTTTTAGCACATATTTGCATACACATTGAATTAATTTTCCTATTTTTCCATTCGCAATTCTGAATCCCTGACACTAACCCATATTCTAATAGACTCCGACTACTAATCCTAATATGATGGAGAAAAATAACCCAAACAGTACGTAAATACATGCAGTTCAGGGTTGGACTTGCCTTTTGCATGATAAAGGGTAGGTATTATGAATCTAGTCAATTTTTAATTGAAATAGTTCTCCATGTGTTTTTAAAGTTAACAAATATGTGAATTACTGTCTCTCATTTTCTGGAGCCTATTCAGCACATGTATTTTTATATGCACAAATAGAATCCTACATGGTATCAAACGTACATTCTTTTGAGTTACATGACTTGGCAGATACAAATTGTGAGAAGTGATCACTCGTCCTAAACGCTGTTAGAACTGAAAATTCAACCTATGGGTGAGCTTCCCAGTGGAACAACATTATACATAAACCCATGTTCAGTAAAATGAATGTTTTTGCATCTTTATAATATATATTTCATGATGAATTTCGATTGGCATATATATTGCTACTTTTTAATTTCTGTGTTTGTGTGTGTGTGTGTGTCCATATATGTGTATATATCTATATCTATATCTATATCTATATCTATCTATATATATATATATATATATATATATATATATATATATATATATATATATACTGTCCAGATTTGTAAAAATATGAAAAATATGTGTCTTATATACACTCCCTAAATTCATTCATGTTCATGGATGTGGATTAATAATCAACTTTTCACAAGATTATTCTTAGAAATACTCATACACATGAAATACATAGTTGTTTCCTAGTACTGAGAACTAACTTCAGTGAAAGGTGCATACAAATTCTAATATGTCTGCATTAACTGACCCAGTTTAACATCAATGCATGTTGGTTCCTATGGGACATGATGTGTATTTTGACGTTAATTTTTATTCCACACTGGTACATTACTATTTCTTCAGTTTATGCACATCATAGGATATATATTTCATTCACTAGTTAGCAAATTTATAGGCATTTGTTTCACTTTTAGTCACTTCCTGCTCCAGAACACATGTATTTTTCTACGTTTCTTGACTGGTCTATTCATGAGACTTTTTTTTCCAAATATATTGTTTTCGATTTCCATATCAATTTTGAAGGAAAACTCACACACCCTTCATGATTAACCATAACCATAAGATAATCATTAGATATATAACTGGTTGGAATTAATGATTGTATATCAATATAACATTTCTTATATATTTTCAGATATCCATTCAATCCATTATTTAAAGTGGATCCAGTTATATTATTTATTCACAGTATGGTCGATTCATGCATTATGTCTATATTAATAGAAGCAGGGTACACCTATTTCTACCCCCATACTAATTTATAAATCTTCAAAATATTGCTCTCAGAAATATTGGAAGAAATACTCATGTCACCTGATCTACATACACATTTTATCACAGAAATATTCCGGACACAAAAAGCAAAGATCACACTTACAATTGTACCAAAGCCTAAATGGAAAGATAGCATGCATTACTAAAAAATCCATGTGCAGGTTGCCTAATGCTCTCAAATATCAATCCTATTGGTGACTACATATTTGTTTCTTCCTAAGATTATATATTCAACTTCAAACCTGTTGAAAATGTCTAACCCTATCACACACTTTATACTTTGCTTGATTTCCTAATATCTCTATTGATATCTGCTTTCCTACATGTTTTCCACAGTTCATCATTATGACTGACTCTTCACATGTGCTGACATTTACATACACTCTCTACCCGAAACCCTATTGCTGAAGAACTTTTGGTCCAAATCCTATACTCACTCTTCTTTCTAAACCTACCAACTTCCTTCCTAATCCTACCGAATATCGGTTTTTGACTGGATGTTCTCTTCAGCATTCAATCATCCAAGGTACAAGGTCCGATGTATATTGATTTATCTGAGACATCTGTGCAGCACATTACTCAAAGTTAGGTATCCCACTCAAGTCCCCAATGCCCTTCTGGGCTTCAAATCTTACCTAGATTTCTGCTTTCATACTTATATTTCACATGTATACTCTTGTAAATATCACAGGTTGCCAATACCATTATTCATCCTGCAGAATGATTCGTAACCCAAATCGAACATGTTATTAACCCTAACCATACACTGTTCCCTCAATATAACTAACTTAAGAGCAGCGACAGAGTGGGTCTTACAATATAGGAATGTAGAAGATCTTCCACCTGCTGAGAACCTCAAAGATCCATGAAGAAAGGATCCTTGGAGAATATGTAGGCAGCTATGTAGGACCTGAGAGAGCAATAGTCATCTTACATGGCAAACAACCTGGTCAGGATGAATTGATGTGTCTGAGTCAGCCTCTCTCTTCTTAATGAAGAGAAGATGGACCAAACCAGGCCTCTGTGGAGAGCTGTTCCAGGGTGCCTATGGTTGATATATCATTCTAACTTCTGAATGTGTCACAGGATGTTGGGGCAGCCTCTATCTCATGGGAACCTTGGAAGCAACTGTTAGGACAAAGTGGTTACCAAGGCAGTGACCATATTCAGTTCCTGAAAGAAGTGACCTCACTTCACTTCCTTGGTGATGGAATTCTCTGAACTTGGGATCCAGGAAGCCAGGCACCAAGAGCCAGTCCCACTCCAGACCCAGTGGGCTAACTTGTTTGCTTTTCCCAAAGACATAGTCAGTCTTTCTTGGTACCTGCTGATATGAGGATGGCCAAATGCTAGCAGAGCTCTGAAGAGGGGCCTTTCCTGAGAAAGCAGGTAGTGGCTCACCGCTGGCTCCTTACAACTTCACAGAGTTGGACAAGGAGACCAGATGTGAAACAGGACAGGCCATTTTGGGGGAACATAATATGGCCCACCAGTCAGAAGACACTTCGGATAGTCACAGACCTATTTAGGGGAAGAAAGTGCCTTTGCCGTTGTAGGTGTGAGTTTGTGGTTTTTTCTCATGTTCTGAGAATAGGTAGGAAAGGTGGTTTGTTTGGTTTGGAGTGGACTGTTTCTAGTAAGTCGTTTGACATTGTGAGTGTTTCTATGTCTGTGTATCCCACTGTATCCATGGTTGTAGACGTTAGAAAACAGAATGCATCAATGGATGTGTTGTCTCTAGTTGAAAGCTTCCGCGATTCATACTGCGCAATTGATGAATGGACTGCAGCTTGCCTTATGGATGGGCAACATCTATTATCTTCTAAAGTTCCACTTTTCTTCGTGAATTCTGGCCACTCTCCAGAATAGACTCATGGTTTTGTTTCCCAGATATGTAACACCACAAGGATCTGTGACATGGCCATGTTCTGGATAGCTGAAGGGAATGAGAGCATCTCAGAAAACTCAGATATCAGTGTGACCAGTAAAGTCTCAGTGGAGAAACCCTTCTTTGGGCCATTTGCTTAATTCTATTTCTATTACCCTGAATGTCAGAAAGGTCTTTGCCTCAGGCCACCCCTTTGTGTAGCCTGAAGAACACTGTTTTCATATGGAAATGAATGGACACCACCTGTGGCTCTTTGCTTAATTGCTTTGGAATGGGATGTGTCTGAATCAGCCTCTTGTCCTTGTATGAGGTTGTGGCTTAGATTCTCAGCACCTGATGGATTTAAAGAAAGATCCCATGTGCTTTCAAAACTAAAATGTCCAAAAGAGCAGTCATTGTGGATGAATATTTTTGCCTTCTTGTTTTAGGTTCCTGAACTCCATCAAGTGAGAATAGGGATCATTTGGGTCAAATGAGTTCTTGAAATCCGTGCAGAGGCTACCCCATATGTGCTTGGGTTTTCTCATGACTCCAAATCACATAAAGAATTATACCCTACAGCCAGTAGGCTGAAATTGGAGAAGTGGAACACTTTAACAGCAGGAATATTTGATCACTCCTGGTTCACAGGAAGAGTGTCCAGGCCACCATGATTTTAGGCAAATAAGGGGCAAGTGAGCTTATTTTGGACACTACCTTGGGCTCATAGAAACCTCCAGCTAGAGGTTATGAGGAGTGTCTACATGGAAGAAGATGATGGGCCTGTGGGAGTGTTTTGATTTTAATTGTGGTAATTTTTGTGGCGGTTGGAAGGGATGACTGGATCCACCTGGGCTTGAACTCTGGTGTGATTCCCCTTAGAGACTGCATTCTGGAATTGACCTCAGAGAAGTATTGCCATGAATTGTGTTGGGATTTTAGGAGGACACACATAAGACTCACTCTTGGAAACTGAGATCTATGCCCAGGGTGGCTTTCCACAGAGGCTTTGGAATCTCAGCCAGGATATCACATGATTTTATTATGAAAGACATGGCAGCCATAGATGAGAGTCAAAACACACATGGACCTTACATTGTAGACGTCAATTGGCCTGGCTTTATGTAACCATTTGGTAATTCTTTGAGAAGCCTTGACTGTGAGAGTTCTCTAGAGCTTTCATTGAAATGAACTTTCTCAACACTTAATGGTTAATGAATGAATTGAGACGCACAGTGCCTCTAACTTCATTTTTGAAAAATTGCTAAATAAATACCATGAAATTTTTGAAATTCCCATGACCAGGTGGAACTGCAGAAAATTTGATGTCCTGTTGCTTATCATGTGTATACCAGACAGTGCCTTGTTTGACTGGGTTTCATGAAAATGATGTAGAACACGAGATGCCAGTAATTTGGAGCCTTCTGAGTAGTGCGCCTAGAACAGTGGTGGGAAGGAGTGTGATAAAACATCATGGAGGGGCTATGTGGATCTGCCATTGGCTTCCAAATGGCTTGTGACTGATATAGTGCAGACATGAGACCCTTATATGTAAAGGCATCCTGTTATATCGAGAGTTTTAAGGGCAATGTTCAGAATAAGGTTGCTATGGTTATTGGGGCAAGCTCTGTGCGATAGAAGCCTGGTTGGTGCATTCTCCTGCAGACCCTGACCCACCACAAGTGACAGAACTCCCTCCAGCACTGTATCCCAGATGAACTTCTTATATTTTGTGAAGCAAATACCAAATTCCCAGTGCAGCAGCAAAAAACACCATGAAAAGTGGAGGATGACCAAATGTCTTCACAGTCCCCACTGGGAGACACTTAGCCTCCAGTGGCCACAGTTTACCTACAAAGAGAGAATTGAGCACTGCTGCCTCATGTTCATTGGAATATAAGAAACCATCTCTTCCCGGTAACATAGATGCAGACCCAGCTTTGATGGTCTCACTACAAAGGAAGCTAAAGCTCATGACAGCAACATATATTTCAGGATCCCAACCTCAGAGGCCATTTCCCAAGAATTCTTAGGCCAGCAGAGCTCCTTGTTTGTGGAGTGTTTACCCTTTCCTTTACTTTTGGAAACTCCTCTACCACCTCCAAGGTTGTGAACTCCCGAGCATATTCCATTCCATATATGTATTCCTAGATTTTTACACTTTTCTACTCTAATTGTGTCTTACTTGGGGCAAAGGTATTGTCAAGGCATTGCTCTGGATGTGAGTGGGAAGATTTTTGTGTAGCACATATTTACATACACATTGGATTCATTTTCCAATTTTCCATTTGAAATACTTAACCCCTGACACTAACCCGTACCCTACTAGTCTCTGACTAATAATCCTAAAATGATGGTGAAAAATAACCCAAAAAGAATAGAAATACAAGCAGTTCAGAGGAGGCATGGTGTATAGTTGGAATTGCCTTTTGCATTATATAATGTAGGAGTTTTAAATCTAGTCAATTTTTTTGTTGAAATAGTTCTACATGTGTTTTTAAAATTAACAAATATGTGAATCCCTGTCTTCCTTTCTCTGTAGCCTATTCAGCACATGTATTTTTATATGCACATATAGAATCCTACCTGATATCACTTGTACACACATGTGAGGTGGCTGAATTGGCAGATGCAAATTGTGAGAAGAGATCACTCCTCCTAAACGCTGTTGGAACTGAAAATTCAACCTACGGGTGAGCTTCCTAGTTGAATAACATTATACATAAATCCATGTTCAGTAAAATGAATATTTTTCGATCTTTGGATTATATATATTTCATGATGAATTTCGATTGGCATATATATTGCTACTTTTTTTTCTTTTATTGGTTGCTCAAAACATTACAAAGCTCTTGACATATCATATTTCATACATTAAATTCAAGTGGGTTTTGAACTCCAATTTTTACTCCAAATACAGAATGCAGAATCACATCAGTTACACATCCATATTTTTACATAATGTCTTATTAGTTACTGTTGTATTCTGCTACCTTTCCTATGCTCTACTATCCCCCCTCCCCTCTCTTCCCATCTTCTCTCTCTACCCTACCTACTGTCATTCATTTCTCTTATTGTTTATTTTCCCATTACACTCACAACCTCTTATATGTAATTTTTTTGTAACAATAAGGGTCTCCCTCCATTACCATGCAATTTCTCTTTTCTCTCCCTTTCCCTGCCACCTCATGTCTCTGCTTAATGTTAATCTTTTCTTCATGCTCTTCCTCTCTGCTCTGTTCTTAGTTGCTCTCATTATATCAAATAAGTCATTTGGTATTTGTTTTTTTGGGATTGGCTAGCTTCACTAAGCATTATCTGCTCTAGTGCCATGCATTTCCCTGCAAATTCAATGATTTTGTCATTTTTTAGTGCTGCGTAATCCTCCATAGTATATAAAAAAAAAAAACATTTTTTTTTTTTTATCCATTCATCTATTGAAGGGCATCTGGGTTGGTTCCACAGTGTAGCAATTGTGAATTGTGCTGCTATGAACATCGATGTGGCAGTATCCCTGTAGTACGCTCTTTTAAGGTCTTCAGGGAATAGTCCGAGAAGGGCAATAGCTGGTTCAAATGGTGCTTCCATTCCTGGCTTTCCCAGGAATCTCCATACTGCTTTCCAAATTGGCTGCACCAGTTTCAGTCCCATCAGCAATGTACAAGAGTACCCTTTTCCCCACATCGTTGCCAGCACTTGTTGTTGTTTGACTTCATAATGGCTACCAATCTCACTGGATTGAGATGGTATTTTAGGGTGGTTTTGATTTGCATTTCTCTGACTGCAAGAAATGGAGAGCATTTTTTCATGTACTTATTGATTGATTCTATGTCCTCCTCTGAGAAGTGTCTGTTCAGGTCCTTGGCCCATTGGGTTATTTGTTATCTTATTGTCTAATTATTTGAGTTCTTTGTATACTTTGCATACTCTGGATATTAGGGCTCCATCTGAAGGGTGAGGAGTAAAAATTTGTTCCCATGATCTAGGCTCCATATTTACCTCTCTTATTGTTTCTCTTTCTGAGAAAAAAAAATTTCAGTTTAAGTAACTCCCATTTGTTGATTCTTGTTATTAACTCTTGTGCTATGGGTGTCCTATTAAGGAATTTGGAGCCTGACCATACAATATGTAGATCGGAACCAACTTTTTCTTCTATCAAATGCAGAGTCTCTGATTTGAATCTAGCTCCTTGAGGACATTCCTGTCTTGTTCCAGATTTTAGAGGGAATGCCTTCATTTTTTCTCCATTCAGAATGATGCTAGCCTGAGGCTTAACATAGATAGCTTTTACAATGTCGAGGTATGTTCCTGTTATCCCTAGTTTTTCTAATGTTTTGAACATAAAGGAATGCTCTACTTTGTCTAATGGTTTTTCTGCATCTATCAAGATGATCTTATGGTTCTTATTTTTAAGTCTAGTGATGTTGTGAATAACATTTATTGATTTCCATATATTGAACCCTCCTTGCATCCCAGGGATGAATCCTAGTTGATCATGGTGCACAATTTTTTTGATGTGCCTTTGTATCCAAACCACCAGAATTTTAATGAAAATTTTTGCATCTAGGTTCATCAGAGATATTGGTCTGTAGTTTTCTTTCATTGAGGTGTCTTTGTCTGGTTTCAGAATCAGGGTGATGTTGGCCTCATAGAATGAACTTGGCAGAGCTCCCTGTTTTTCTATTTCCTGAATAACTTGAAAAGTATTGGTATTAAATCTTCTTTAAAGGTTTTGTAAAACTCCGCTGTATACCCATCCGGTCCTGGGCTTTTCTTGGTTGGTAGTCGTTTGATTGCTTTTTCTATTTCATCGATTGATATTGGTCTGTTTAAATTGTGTGTATCCTCCTGACTCCGTCTAGGCAAATCATATGACTTAACAAATGTATCGATGTCTTCACTATTTTCTATTTTATTGGAATATAGGTTTTCAAAATAATTTCTAATTGTCTTTCGTATTTATGTAGCTTCTGTTGTGATATTACCTTTTTCATCCCGTATGTTAGTAATTTGAGTTCTCTCTCTTCTTCTCCTCGTTAGCATGGCTAAGGGTCTGTCCATCTTATTTATTTTTTCGAAGAACCAACTTTTAGTTTTGTTAATTTTTTAATAGTTTCTTTTGTTTCAATTTCGTGATTTACGCTCTGATTTTAATTATTTCTTGCCTTCTGCTACATTTGCTGTTGTTTTGCTCTTCCTTTTCTAGGGCTTTGAGATGAAGTGAGAGCTCATTTATTTGTTGTTTTTGTTTTTTTTTTCTTTTTTTGAGGAATGACCTCCAGGCGATGAATTTGCCTCTTGAATCTTGTTTCATTGTGTCCCATTGAATCTGATATGTTGTGTCTGTATTTTCATTTATCTCTAAGAATTTTTTGATTTCCTCTTTTATGTCTTCTGTAACCCATTGATCATTCAGTAATATATTGTTCATTTTCCATGTGATGTAGGATTTTTCCTTCCTTCTTTTACCATTGGTTTCCAGTTTCATTCCATTGTGATCAGAAAAAAATTCATGGTATTATCTCCACCCCTTTATATTTACTGAGTGTTGCCCTATGGCATAATATATGGTCTATTTTTGAGAAGGATCCATGTGCTGGTGAGAAAAAAGTATATCCACTTGATGATGGTTGATATATTCTATATATGTCAGTTAAGTCTAGGGTATTGATTGTGATATTGAATTCTATATTTTTTTTATTCAACTTTTGTTTGGAGGATCTGTCCAATGGTGAGAGAGGTGAGTTGAAGTCTCCCATAATTATTGTGTTGTGGTCTATTTGATTCTTGAAATTGAGGAGAATTTGTTTTATAAATGTCGCAGCACCATTATTTTCTGCGTAAATATTGATAATTGTTATGTCTTGTTGGTGAATGGTTTCTTTTAACAGTATATAATGTCCTTCCTTATCCCTTTTGATTAAATTAGTCTGGAAGTCGATTTTATTTTGTATGAGGATGGCCACCCCTGCTTGCTTACAAGGACCGTGTGCATGGTATAAATTTTCCCAACCTTTCACCTTCAGCCTGTGTATGTCTTTTCCATTCAGATGTGTCTCCTGGAAGCAACATATTGTTGGATTTGTTTTTTTTAATCCACGTTACAAGCCTATGTCACTTTATTGGAGAGTTTAAGCCATTAACGATTAGAGTTACTATTGATATATGGTTTGTATTGCCACCCGTCTTTGATTATTTATCTTTTTTTTTAAATTTAGTTTGTTTATCCATGATTAGCTTTTCCCCCTCCCTCTGTCATTACTGAGGAAATTCCCACTGATGGTTTTCGTTGTTGATATTCATTTTTTCCTCGTGTAGTGTTTTCCTTAAGATGCTTTGCAATGCTGGTTTTCTGGCTGCAAATTCTTTTAGCTTTTGTTTATCACAAAATATTTTTATTTAGTTGTCTTACCTGAAACTTAATTTTTCTGAATACAGATTTCTTGGTTGTCATCCATTGTTTTTAAGTGTTTGAAATACGTTGTTCCAGGATCTTCTCACTTTCAGCGTCTGTGATGAAAAATCTGTTGTTAACATTTTTGGTTAACCCCTGATTGTAATCTGCCTCCTTTCTCTTGTAGCTTTAAATATTTTCTCTTTGTTTTGTATATTGGATATCTTCATAACAATGTTTCTTGGCATTGGTCTACTGTGATTTTTTTGTGCTCGGTGTCTTGTAAGCATCTACAATTTTTTTTATCCGTTTCCATTTTTATTTCTGGAAAGTTTTCTGTAATTATTTCATTCAGCAGGTTACTCATTCCCTTGGTTTGAATCTGTGTACCTTACTCTATCCAGATGACTCATAAGTTTTTTTTTTATGATATCCCATATCTCTTGGATGTTTTTCTCATGACTTTTTACCAACATTTCTTTGTTGGCTAGACTTTTTTCAAGATGATATATTTTGTCTTCATTATCTGACATTCTGTCTTCTACTCGCTCCACTCTGTTAGTGATACTCTCAATTGAGTTTTTAATTTGGTTTATCATTTCCTTCATTTCTAGAATTATTGTTTGATTTTTTCATAATCTCTATCTCCTAATAAAGATGCTTAATTTCCTTTTATATCTGTTTATGTAATTCATTTTCAATGTGTTCTTTCACTGTTTGGTTTTGATGTCTCGTATCCTCTTTAAGGTTCCATTCCATCTGTCTAAGGTATTCCTTGAGTTCTTTATATGACCATTTTTCTGATGATTCCTTCTGAATATTTAGGCTGTCCATTGTTGTTTGTACTCCTTTTCTTCCTTGTTTTTTTATGCTGCTCATGTTACTTCTTGTTTTGTTTGACTGCTGAGTTACTGCTTACTCTTATAAATTTATTTGATGCTTCGGAGGAAAGATATTAGAAGGGAAGGGAAGAAGTCACTAAAGAGAATGAGAGTAGGCAGGTAGAATTCAAGGAAGAGGGAATAAGAAAATTGAAAAGAAATGAAAAGACAAAAGAAAAATAGAAAATAAATAAAGAAAAAAAATTTAAATAATAATTATAATTAAAAGATGAAAATTAAAATTTAAAATAATATTAATAATAATAATGATAAAATAAAAAAAATAAAAACATTAAAAAAAGTTAAAGAACAACAACAACAAAAATGAAAATGAAAGAAATAGAAAAAATATAAATTAAAAAAAAATAATAATAAATGCAGTCATAGAGTTCAATTAACTTCTCTTTTAGTAGGTGGAGCTGTGTGCACTGGGCCAAGCTTCTCCTCTGAATAAGTGGGAACCAATCACTGTGCAGCAGCTCTTCCTCCCAGACTTGGCGGATCTCCAATCCTGAGTGCCTAGGGCCTTCTCTTGTGCTTCCTCAAGCCATGCCTTGCTCACCTGTGACGCTCACCACAATAGTGGTTACAAGCCAGAACTCTACTCCTGGCAGCCCTGTTTTCATGAATGCCTGGGCACACTCTCCCTGATTGCCTCCCTCAGACCCTAGTTTTGTAGAGCTTGGGGCTGAGGACCCCCAGCGAATTTTCTTGCCCTCTGGGAGCCATGCCCCCGGTACGTGGTGTAAGAGACCTCAATTGTCAGCACTTGTGGGATCAGGAGCCGGGAATTCCACGCGCTAGTCCCGAGCCAATCCTGATTCCCTAGGTCTGGCTATCGTGCTCACGGGAGAGCTGGGAGAGGCCCTTAAGGTTTCCCCGCTGTGTTGAGAGAGATGGCTAGGGGATTACACACCTGTCACGCTGGTTTTAATGAAGTTATCTCCTCTGCCCGTGAAGTCATTTCTATGCTATGGTGGTATCCCATGCAAATGGTGACCGTTTGTTCCCTTTGCAAGGTAACCAACGCAACGGGTGGGTCCTGACTGTCTCTCCCAAGCGCCGTTTCAATCCTGTGGCCACTGCTTTTGAAGGCTTGGTTGGCTTTTACCTCTGAAAGTTCAGAAGGGCCGAACAGTTATTTCAGTGGGATCTTAGTGCTGAGTCATGAGAACCAGGCAAACCGGAGGTTGAATGCAGCCCATCCAGGCTCGGTGTGTGTTCTGAGGGGCCCAGAATGTTCGCCCCAGATCCACATCAGGTCAACATTGCCTACTGATTCTGAGCAAACAGCATTTAGACAGTTTACGACTCCCTATGCCCGCTCAGCTGAAGAGGTCAGAGACTTGATTTTTCCATGCCTGCCTTCATGATGGATCTCCTGTATTGCTAATTTTTATATCTGTGCATGGGAGTGTGTATGTATGAGAGTGTATATATATATATATATATATATATATATATATATATATATATATACACTCTCCAGATTTTTTAAAATATGAAATATATGTGTCTTATTATACACTCCCTAAATTCATTCATATTCATATATGTGTATTTATAATCAACTTTCCACAAGATTATTCTCAGAAATAATCATCCACCTGAAATACATATTTGTTTTCTAGTACTGAAAACTAAATTCAGTGAAAGGTGCAAACAAAACCTAATATTTCTACAGTTACTGAGCTAGTTTAACATCAATGCAAGTATATTCTTAGGGGACATGATGTGTATTTTGACTTTCATTTTTATTCAACACTGGTACATTACTACTCCTTCAGTTAATGCACATCATAGGATATATATTTCGTTCACAAGTTAGAAACTTTATAGGCATTTGTTTCACGATCAATCACTTCCTGATTCAGAACACATGATTCTTCTATGTTTCTTGACTGGTCTTTTCATGAGACTTCTTTCCAAACACATTATTTTCGTTTAACATCATCACTTATAAAGCAAAACTCAAACACCCTTCATGATAAACCATAATCCTAATATTACCATTAGATATATAACTGGTTGGAATGAATGATTATATATCAATATAAGATTTCTTATATATTTTCAGATTTCAATTCAATCCATTATTTAAAGTGGAACCAGTTACATTATTTATTCATATTATCGTCTATTCATGCATTATCTCTATATTCATAGACACAGGGTACACCTCTTTGTACCCCTAATACTAATGTATATGTCTTCAAAATATTGCTCCCAGACATAGTGAAAGAAATACTCATGTTACCTGATCTACATATACATTTTACCACAGTAATATTCTGAACAAAAAAAATGTAAAGGTCACACTTATGATTGTACCAAAGCCTAAAAGGAAAGTGAACATGGATAACTAATAACATCCGTGTCCAGGTTGCCTAATGCTCTCAAATGTAAATCCCATTGGTGACAACATATTTGTTTTTACCTATGATTATATATTCAAACTCAACCCTGTTGAAAATGTCTAATCCTATCACTCATTTATACTTTGCCTGATTTCGTTATGTCGCTATTGATACTTGCTTTTCTACATAATTTCCCCAGTTCATTATTGTGAATGACTCTTCACATGTACTGACATTTACATTCACTCTCTAAACGAAACCCTATTGCTAAATAAGCTTTTTATTCCAAATCATATTCTCACTCTTCTTCCTAAACCTACCGACTATCTTTCTAATCCTACCGACTATCACTTTTTGACTGGATGTTCTCTTCTACATTCAATCATCCAAGGTACACGGTCCTATGCCATTGTATATTGATTTAACTGAGACAATTGTACAGAACGTAATTCAACACTATGTATCCCAATCAAGGGCCCAATGCCCTTCTGGGCTTCAAATCTTTCTTAGATTTCCGTTTTCATACATATATTTCACTTATATATTCTTATAAATATCACAGGTACCCAATCCCTTTATTCATCCTGCAGAATGATTCCTAACCCAAATCGAACATATAATTAACCCTAACCATACACTAACTTTACCGAAGAGCAGGGACAGAGTTGGTATTAAAATACAGGAATGTAGGGTATCTTCACCTGCTGAGAACCTCAAATGTTCATTTAGAAATGATCCCTGGTGAAGATGAAGACAGCTATGAAAGACCTCAGAAAGCAAAAGTCATCTTCCATGGCAATCATCCTGGTCGGGTTGAAGGGTTGTGTCTGAATCATTCTCTCTCTTCTTAATGTATACAAGATGGACCAAACCAGTTCTGTGTGGAGAGCTGTTCCGGGGTGCTTATGATTGATATGACATTCTAACTTGTGAAAGTGTTACAGGAAAACTGGGGCAGCCTCCACCTCATGGGACTTTTGGAAGCAACTGTTAGGGCAAAGTGGTTGTCAAGGCAGTGACATAATTCAGATCCTGAAGAAAGTGACCTCACCTCACTTCCTTGGTGATAAAACTCTCTGAACTTGGGATCCAGGAAGCCAGGCACTCAGAGACAGTTCCTGTCCCAGTCCCAGTGGTCTCACATGTTTGGATTTACCAAGGACATAGTCAGTCTTTCTTGGAACCTACAGATGTGAGGATGACGAAATGCCAGGAAACCTTTGAAGAGGGGCTTTTCCTGAGAAAGCAGATAGTGTCTCACCACTGGCTCTTGACAACTTCACAGAGTTGGCCATGCAGACCAGAACTGAGACAGGAGAGGTCATTTTGGGGAAACATAGTATGGCCCACCAGTCAGAGGACACTCCGGAGAGTCACAGACCTACTTGGGGGAAGGAGGTGCCTTTTTGGGTGTGGGTGTGATTTTGTGGTTTTGGCTCATGTTCTCAGAATAGGTAGGAAAGGCGGTTTGTTTGGTTTAGAGTGGACTATTTTTAGTAAGTCCTTTGACAATGCGAGTGTCTGTGTATCCCACTGTGTTCATGATTGTAGACATTAGAAGAGAGAATGGATCAATGGATGTTTCCTGTCTACTAGAAAGCTTGCCAGCATTCATTGTGCCCAATATATGAGTGGACTCAGGCTTGCCTTATAGATGGGCAACACCTACTAGCTTCATAATTTCCTGTTTTCTCTTTCAATTCTGGCAACACTCCAGAATAGTATCATGGTTTTGTGTCCAAGATATGTACCACCTCCAATATCTGTGACATGGCCATGTACTAGATAGTTGAAGGGAATGGCTAGCATCTCAGAAATCTCAGATATCAGTTGACCAGGAAAGTCTCAGTGGAGAAACCCTGCTTTGGTCCTTTTGCTTACCTATTGTTCTGTTGCCCTGAATGTCAGGAAGATCTTTGCCTCAAGCCACCACTTTGTGAAGCCTGAAGAAAACAGTTTTCAAATGCAAATAAATGGGCATCACCTGTGGATCCATGCTTAATTGCTTTGAAAAGGGATATGTCTGAATCAGTCTCTTGGCCCTGTGTGAGGCTGTGGCTTAGATTCTCAGCACCTGATGGATCTAAAGATAGATCCCATGCATGCATCCAAAACCAAAATGGCAAAAAGATCAGATATTGTTGATTAACTCTCTTGCCTTCCTCTGGTAGGTTCCTGAAATCCATCAAGTGAGAACAGGGATCCTTTGGGTCAAATAAGTTCTTCAAAACCCAGCAGAGGCTAGCCCATAGATGCTTGTTTTTTCTCATGACTCCAATTCACTTAAAGAATCTAAACCTCAAAGTCAGTAGTCCTCAAGTTGGAGAAGCCAAACAGTATTAAAGGAAGGCCTATTTGATCACTCCTGGTTTACAGGAAGGGTGTCCACGCCACCCTGACTTTAGGCAAATGAGGGGCAGGAAGCTTATTTTGGACACTGACGTGGGCTGCTCCCCTCATGGAAACCTCCAGCCACAGGTTATGATGAGTGTCTATATGGAAGAAGATTTGGGCCATGTGGGAGTGTTTTGGTTTTAATTGTGGACATTTGAATGGTGGTTGGAACAGATGACTGGGTCCACCTGGGCTTGCACTCTGGTGTGATTCCCCTTAGAGACTGAGTTCTGGTACTGATCTCAGAGATGTATTGCCATGAATTGTGTTGGGATTTTAGATGGCCATGCATGAGAGTTGCCCTTGGAAAGTGACATCTAAGCCCAAGTTGACTTTCCAAAGATCACAGGAAATCTCATCCAGGATATCACATGATTTTATTCTTAAAGACTTGGCAGCCATTTTTGAGAGTCAAAACACACATGGACCTCACATTGTAGACCTAAATGGGCCTGGCTTAATCTGACATTTTGGCCACTCTTTGGGAAGCATTGCCTGTGAGAATTCTCCAGAGTTTTCATTGAAATGAGCTTAGTCACCATTTAATGGTTCCTGAATAAATTGAAACCCACAGTGCCTCCAACTTCTTTCTTGAAAATTGGCTAGATAAATACCATAAAAATTTTTGAAATTCCCATGACCGGGTGGCAGGAGAACATTTGGATGTCCTGTTGCTGATCATGAGTATGTAAGACAGTGCCCTGATTGACTTGGTTTTATGAAAATGGTGTAGAACAGAGATGCCAGTAAGTTGGATCCTGCTGAGTAGTTGTCCTAGAGCACTGGTTGGCAGGTGGGTGATAAAACATCTGTGGTGGGCCATGTGGATCTGCCATTGGCTTGCAAATTGATTGTGACTGACATTTTGCAGCCAGTAGACTCTTATATGTAAAAGCATATTGTTATATGGAGAGGTTTCAGGGCAATGTTCAAAATCAGGTTGCTATGGTCAATGGGGCAAGCAATGTGGGATAGAAGCCTGGTTGGTGCATTCTCCTGTAGAACCCGACCCACCACAATTGACAGAACTCACTTCAGCACTGTGTCCCTGTTGAACTCTTTGTAATTCATGAAGCAAATTTCAAACTCCCAGTGCAGCAGCTAGAAACACCATGAATAGTGGAGGATGACCAAATGGATTTACAGTGCACACGGGGAGACACTTAGACCCCAGTGGCCACAACTTACATACAAATAGAAAATTCAGCACTGCTGCCTCATGTTCATTGGAAAATAAGAAACAATGTCATCCATGTCACATAGATGAAGACCCAGCTTTGATGGTGTCACTCCAAATGAAGCTAATGCTCCTGACAACAGCATATATTTCATTGCCAAACCTTAGAGGCAGTTTCTCCAGATGTCAGGCTGGCAGAACTTCATGTTTGTGGAGTGTTTACCCTGTCCCTTACTTTTGGAACCTCTTCTACCACCTCCAAATTTGTGAACTCCTGAGCATTTTCCATTCCACATATGTATTCACAGATTTTTCTAACTCCTCTCCTCTAATTGTGTCTTATGTGGTGCGAAGGTAATGTCAAGGCATTGTTCTGAATGAGAGTGGGAAGTTTTTTGTGTAGCACATATTTGCATACACATTGGATACATTTTCAAATTTTCCATTCGAAATACTGAATCCCTGACACTAACACATACCCTAATAGACTTTGACTTTTAATGCTAATATTATGGAGAAAAATAACCCAAACAGAATAGAAATACAAGAGGTTCACAGGAGGCATGGTGTATAGTTGGACTTGCCTTTCGTATGATAAATGGTAGGTGTTATAAATCTAGCAAATTTTAATTGAAATAGTTCTCCATGTGTTTTAAAAGTTAACAAATATGTGAATAACTGTCTCCCTTTCTCTGTAGCCTATTCATCACATGTATTTTTATATGCACATATCGAATTCTACCTGGTATCACTCGTACATTTTGTGAGGTTGCCTGGCTTGGCAGATACAAATTGTGAGAAGAGATCACTCCTACTTAATGCTGTTGGAACTGAAAATTCAACATACGGTGAGCTTCTTAGTTGAATGACATAAATCCATGTTCATTAAAATGAATATTTTTGGATCTGTGGATGATATATATTTCATCGTGAATTTCGATTGGCATACATAATGTTACTTTTTAATGTCTCTGTGTGTATGTATATATATATATATATATATTTTTTTTTTTCACTCTGCAGATTTTTCAAAATATGAAGTATACTTTTCTTATTATCACTCCCTAAATTCATTCATATTCATGTATGTGGATTTATAATCAACTTTTCAAAAGATTATTCTCAGAAATATTCATCCACTTGAAATACTTATTTGTTTCCTAGTACTGAAAACTAACTTCAGGGGATCATATGATGGCTGCGAAGGGAGTGCATCACCCCCATGTACTGCGTTACTGTGAGGGAGAATGACGAGTTAGAATGGCTAAAACCTATCTTGTTAGGAATTTCCAGCAAAATTGTGGTTCTCCAAAACCAAGTGTACATATTTCCATCTCAGGAGGATCAGCTACGGGGGCTCCAACGCGAGTGATTTGTCCTCACAGAAGGTCATGCGACTTATTCAGGAAATCGCTCCGTGGCTAGAGTCTGTGGCGCGTGCTGGGAAACAACGAGATAGCAAGGCAAATATACAGCGGTGCAGGTACTGTGGGCTCCTGCCAGGTATGCAATCACTGTGCTCAGTGCTGAATTCTGGGTTTGAGACGGGAAAGCATGCAGTCCAACTCGTTTCTCCACACCCGTCAGACAACAGAGGAACCCAGTGGCCACCATCATGGAGAGGTGACTTCATCATCCCTGTTTTCGACTGATCGCAGCTTATTCAGCTATAGAACAGGTAATTTCAGGATGCCATTCACCTTTGTGTTGCAGACAAATTACTCAGGCTCAGTGCTAAAGAACCCGCAGAAACTGCGTCTTGGAGCCTGCTTCTATTAGAACATACAGCGAGCCCAGAGCGGCCGAATTCCGCCTCCAGGAACTGATCTGGCCCAGGGCTAAAGAACCGGCAGAAACTGCTTCTCGGTCCGGGTCTTGCTGAATATCAGTAAATATCAACCGAGCCTTCATAGGCAGTGGCAACAGGATTGAGACGGGGCTTGTGAATGCCAGTCAGGACTCACCGATTGCTTTAGTCACCCAGCAAAGGGAACGAAATGCTGCCTTTTGCATGGGATACCAACATGGCAGAGATCTGATGTCATCAGAAAGCAGCAGAGGAGATAACCTCATTGATACCAGCGGTGACAGAAACAGTTGGTCTCCTGGTAAAGAAAGTGAGTCACAAACACCCGGGTCTCTCTCACTTTGTCATCAAGCCAGAGGGGCAGAGCAGAGCCGCCGCCCACGCCCGGAACAGGCCCAGCGACACACCTGCATGGTAGTCACGTCACCCCAATTGGAATAGAGGCAGAGCAGAGCCGCCGCCCTTGCCCAGAACAGGCCCAGCGACCCGCAGGCGTGGTAGTCACATCAACCGAATTGGAGTAGTTGCAGAGCAGAGCCTTCTCCCGCACCTAGTACAATCCCAGTGGCCCACCGGCATGGTAGTCAGGTCACCCCAATATTAGTAGGGGAAGAGCAGAGCCTTCGCCCGCACCCAGAACAGGCCCAGCAACCTGCCGGCATGGTAGTCACGACCCCCCAATTGGAGTAGGGGCAGAGCAGAGCCATCACCCGCGCCCGCAAGGTAGGCACACCTGCACCTGACTGGCAGAAGAGGCCCATCGCCCTGCCAGCACGGCAGACACTTCACCCCATTTGGAATAGGAGCAGAGCAGATCCATTGCCCGTGCCCGCAAGGCAGGCAGACCTGCGACAAACTGGCGGAACAGGCCCAGCAACACACCTGCATGGTAGTCACGTCACCCCAATTGGAATAGGGGCAGAGCAGAGCCGCCGCCAGCACCTACAAGGTAGGCAGACCTGCGACCGATCGGCAGAACACCCCAGGGGTCCACGGGTAATAGCTGCAGCAGATGGAATGTCAGATAAAGAACTCAGGATATACATGCTTCAGATGATCTGGAGTCTCAAGGAAGACATTAGACAGCAAAATCAGACAATGAAAGATCACTTCGACAATGAATTACATAAACAAATCCAAGAAGCAAAAGATCAGCTATACAGAGAGATAGAGGTTGTAAAAAATAACAAACAGAAATCCTAGAAATGCAGAAAGCAATAAACCAACTAAAAAACTCAATTGAGAAGACTACCAGCAGAGTACAACACTTAGAAGATAGAACATCAGACAATGAAGACAAAGTATTCCAACTTGAAAAGAACATAGACAGCTCAGCAAGACTGTTAAGAAACCATGAACAGAATATCCAAGAAATACGGGATAACATAAAGAGACCAAACATAAGAGTCATTGGAATACAGGAAGGTATAGAGGTTAAAACCAAAGCAATGAGGAATGTATTCAATGAAATAATACGAGAAAACTTCCCAGACTTGAAGAATCAGACTGACTCCCAAGTCCTAGAAGCCTACAGGACGCCAAATGTGCAAAATCATAAGAGATCCCCACCTAGACACATTATAATGAAGATGCCCAATGTACACAATAAGGAGAGAATTTTAAATGCTACAAGAGAAAAAAAGCAGATTACATTTAGGGGTAAAACAATCAGGATAACAGCTGATCTTTCAACACAGACTCTGAAAGCTAGAAAATCCTTGAATAACGTTTTTCAAACACTGAAAGAAAATGGATTCCAACCAAGAATTGTGTATCCAGTGAAATTAAGCTTCAGGATGGAAGATAAAATTATAACCTTCCATGATAAAAAAAAGTTAAAATAATTTGTAGCTAGAAAACCATCTCTTCAAAACATCCTTGGAAAATATTACAGGAAGAAGAAAGGGAAATAACAATAAAAACCAACAGTGGGATGTAGTACAGTAAAAGTGGGAAATAATCAAAGAAGAAAACAATCCATGTTTAATAACATAAATAAACAAATAGGGCTAGAAGAACAACCATTATCTCAATAATAACTGTAAATGTTAATGCCTTAAACTCACCAATTAAGAGACAGAGGCTAGTAGAATGGATCACAAAACAAGACCCAATAATATGCTGCCCACAGGAGACGCATTTGATAGGAAAAGACATACATAGACTGAAGGGGAAAGGTTGGGAAAAATCATATCACTTATATGGATTTCGGAAACAAGTAGGAGTGTCCATACTCATATCAAATAAAATAGATTTCAAGCCAAAGTTAATCAAAAGGGATAAAGAGGGACACTATATACTGCTCAAGAGAACCATACAGCAACAAGACATAACCATTATAAATATATATATGCCCCAAAACAATGGTGCAGCTATGTCCATCAAACAAACTTTTCTCAAGATCAAGAGTCTAATAGACCACCATACAATAATCATGGGAGACTTCAACACACCTCTCTCACCACTGGACAGGTCTTCCAAACAAAAGTTGAAATAGAAAACTATAGAACTCAATAACACAATTAATAACCTAGACTTACTTGACATATATAGAATATACTCCACAACATCAAGCAGTTACATTTTTCCTCAGCAGCACATGGATCCTTCTCAAAAATAGATCATATATTATGTCACAGGGCAATTCTTAGACAATATAAAGCAGTAGAGATAATACCATGCATCTTATCTGATCATAATGGAATATAAACTAAAAATCAATGATAAAAGAAGGAAGGAAAAATCATGCATCACTTGTAGAATGAACAACAGGTTACTGAATAAACAATGGGTTATAGAAGACATAAAGGAGGAAATTAAAAAATTCTTAGAGATAAATGAAAACACAGGCACAACATATCAGAATCTATGGGACACATTGAAATCCGTTCTAAGAGGAAAATTCATTGCTTGGATTTCATTCCTTAAAAAAAGAAAAAAACAACAGCAAATAAATGATCTCATACTTCATCTCAGAATCCTAGAAAAAGAAGAGGAAAACAACAGCAAAATAAGTAGAAGGTAAGATTTAATTACAATCAAAGCTGAAATTAATGAAATCGAAACAAAAGAAACAATTGAAAAAATTGAGGAAACTAAAAGTTGGTTCTTTGAAAAAATAAATAAAATCGACAGACCCTTAGCCATGCTAATGAAAGAAGAAGAGAGAAAACTCAAATTACTAGCATACGGGATGAAAAAGTCAATATCACATGTTAAGGTCTATAAACAAGTCAGCATGGCACCTGGTATTTTGCCAGAGAAATGTTAGGGTCTGTAAACAAGTCTGGATGGCGCCTGGCCAAATGCCATAGGGAGTGGTTTTTGAAGTAACAAAAGCAAGCCATTAAGTGTGGAGATTCCTTATTGGTTGACTGCTGTATCTATTTTATGCTAATTAGATAAGCTTTATAAAATGTATAAATATCGCTCGGATTCTACAATAAACAGCTTCCACTCCTGCTGTATCAATCTACACAAGTTATTTGTCACCCCCTGGCAATCACAGCAGATATTTCTGAAATACAGAAGATAATAAGAAATTAATTTGATTCGTTATACTCCAATATAATAGAAGATAGTGAAGGCATCGAAAAATTTCTTAAGTCATATGATCTGTCCAGATTGAGTCAGGAGGATATAGACAACCTAAACAGACCAATATCAATTGAGGAAATAGAAGAAACCATCCAAAGATTACCAACTAAGAAAAGACCAGGACAGTATGGGTATACAGCAGAGTTTTACAAACCCTTAAATATGAACTAATACCAATACTTATCAAGCTATTTCAGGAAATTGAAAAAGAGGGAGATCTTCCAAATTCATTCTACCAGGCCAATATCACCCTAATTTCTACACCAGACATAAACACTTCAAACAAAGAAAACTACAGACCAATATCCCTAAAGAACCTAAATGCAAAAATCCCTAATTAAATTCTGGTGAATCAGATACAAAAACATATTAAAAAAATTGTGCACCATCATCAAGTAGGATTCATCCGTGGAATGCAAGGCTTGTTCAATATACGAAAATCAATAAATGTTATTCACCACATCAATAGACTTAAAAATAAGAACCATATGATCATCTCGATAGATGCACAAAAAGCATTCGACAAAGTACAGCATCCCTTTATCTTCAAAACTCTAGAAAAACTAGGAATAACAGGAACATACCTCAATATTGTAAAAGCAATCTATGCTAAGCCTCAAGCTAGCATCATTCTGAATCTAGAAAAATTGAAGGCATTCCCTCTAAAATCTGGAACAAGAATGGGATGCCCTCTCTCACCACTTCTGTTCAATACGGTTCTCGAAACACTGGCCAGAGCAATTAGACAGACGGAAGAAATTAAAGGCATAAAAATAGGAAAAGAAGAACTTAAATTATTACTATTGCAGAAGACATGATTCTATACCTAGCAGACCCAAAAGGGTCTACAAAGAAACTAATAGAGCTAATAAATGAATTCAGCAAAGTGGCAGGATATAAAATCAACACACATAAATCAAAGGCATTCCTCTATATCAGCGACAAATCCTCTGAAATGGAAATGAGAACAACCACTCCATTCACAATATCCTAAAAAAAAAAAAAAAGATGGGAATCAACCTAACAAAAGAGGTGAAAGTCTTATACAAAGAAAACTACAGAACCCTAAAGAGAGAAATATAAGAAAATCTTAGAAGATGTAAAAATATATCCTGTTCATGGATAGGCAGAACTAACATCATCAAAATGACGATATTACCAAAATTTCTCTATAGGTTTAATGCAATGCCAATCAAAATCCCAAAGGCATTTCTTGTAGAAATAAAGAAAGCAATCATGAAATACATATGGAAAAATAAAAGTCCCAGAATAGCAAAAACAATGCTAGGCAGGAAGTGTGAATCAGGCGGTAGAGCGATACCAGACTTCAAACTATACTACAGAGCAATAGTAACAACAATAGCATGGTACTGGTACCAATATAGGCCGGTGGACCAATGGTACAGAATAGAGGACACAGAAACCAATCCACAAAACTACAACTATCTTATATTTGATAAAGGGGCTAAAAGCATGGAATGGAGGAAGGATAGCATCTTCAACAAATGGTGTATGGAAAACTGGAAATCCATATGTAACAAATTGAAACTGAATCCCTTTCTCTTGCCATGCACAAAAGTTAACTCAAAATGGATCAATGAGCTTGATATCAAATCAGAGACACAGTGTCTGATAGAAGAAAAATTTGCTTACGATGTGCATACTGTGGGGTCGGGCTCCAAATTCCTCAATAGGACACCCATAGCACAAGAGTTAATAACTAGAATCAACAAATGGGACATAAACTAAAAAGTTTTTTCGCAGCAAAAGAAGCAATAAGAGAGGTAAATAGGGAGCCTACATCCTGGGAAGAAATCTTTACTCCTCACACTTCAGATAGAGCCCTAATATCCAGAGTATACAAAAAACTCAAAAAATTAGACAATAAGATAACAAATAACCCAATCAACAAATGGGCTGAGGACCTCAACAGACACTTATCAGATGAGGACTTACAATCAATCAACAAGTACATGAAAAAATGCTCACCATCTCCAGCAGTCAGAGAAATGCAAATCAAAACCACCCTAAGATACCATCTCACTCCAGTAAGATTGGCAGACATTATGAAGTCAAACTACAACAAGTTCTGGCAAGGATGTGGGGAAAGAGGTACACTTGTACATTGCTGGTGGGACTGCAAATTGGTGCAGCCAATTTGGAAAGCAGTATGGAGATTTCTTGGAAAGCTGGGAATGGAACCACCATTTGACCCAGCTATTCCCCTACTCAGTCTATTCACTAAAGACCTAAAAAGAGCATGCTACAGGGACACTGCTACATCGATGTTCATAGCAGAACAATTCACAACAGGAAGACTGTGAAACCAACTTAGATGCCCTTCAATGAAAGAATGGAGAAAATACTGTGGCATTTATACACAATGGAGTATTACTCTGCATTGAAAAATGAAAAAAATCATAGAATTTGGAGGGAAATGGATGGCATTAGAGCAGATTATGCTAAGTGAAGCTACCCAATCCTTAAAAAACAAATGCCAAATGTCATCTTTGATATACGGAGAGTAACTAAGAACAGAGGAGAGACAAAGAGCATGACAAGATGATTAACATTAAACCGGGATGAGAGGTGGAAAGGAAAGGGAGAGAGAAGGAAAATTGCATGGAATTGGAAGGAGACCCTCAGGGTTATATAAAATTACATACAAGAGAAAGTGAGGGGAAAGGGAAAAATAATACAAGGGGGACAAATTTATTACAGTAGAGGGGGTAGAGAGAGAAGAGGGGAGGGGCGGGGAGGGGAGGGGGGATAGTAGAGGATAGGAAAGGCAGCAGAATTCAATAGACACTAGTATGGCAATATGTGAATCAATAGATGTGTAAATGATGTGATTCTGTAATCTGTACATGGGGTAAAAATGGGAGTTCATAATGCACTTGAATCAAAGTGTGAAATATGATATAACAACTATGTAATGTTTTGAACAATTATAAATAAAAATGAAAAAAAATAAAACTAACTATGGTGAATAATGCATGAAATCCTAATATTTCTACAGTAACTGAACCAGTTTAACATCAATGCAAGTAGATTCCTATGGGACATGATGTGTACTTTGACCTTCATTTTTATTCAACACTGGTACATTACTATTTCATCAATTTATGCACATCACAGGATATATATTTCGTCCACAATTTAGCAAAGTTATAGGCATTTGTTTCAATTTCAATCAATTCCTGCTTTGAACACATGGATTCCTCCATATTTCTTGACTGGTCTTTTCATGAGACTTCCTTCCAAACACATTATTTTCGATTTCCATAAACACTTTTGAAACAAAACTCACACACACTTCATGATAAACAATAACCCTAAGATTACCATTATATGTGTAACTGGTTGGAGTGAATGATTGTATGTCAATATATGATTTCCTATATATTTTAAGATATCAATTCTATCCATTATTTAAAGTGAAAAAAGTTATATTATTTATTCACACTAAGGTCTATTCATGCATTATCTCTATATTCGTAGAAACAAGGTACACCACTTTGTACCCACAATACTAATTTATGTGTCCTCAAATATTGCTCCCAGAAATGGTGGAAGAAATACACATATCATATGATCTACATATATATTTGATCACAATAATTTTCTGGGCACAAAATGCAAAGGTCACACTTATGATTGTACCAAATCCTAAATGGAAAGTGAACATGGCTTACTAAAAACATCCATATCCAGGTTGCCTAATGCTTTCAAATGTCATTCCTATTGGTGACTACATATTTGTTTCTTCCTAAGATTATGTACTCAATCTCAACCCTGTTGAAAATGTCTAATCCTATCACTCACTATATAATTGCCTCATTTCATAATGTCTCTATTGATATTTTCCTTCCTACATATTTTCCCCAGTTAATCATTGTGACTGACTCTTCACATGTGCTGACATTTACATTCACTCTATAACCGAAACCCTATTGCTACAGAAATTTTTGTCCAAATTTTATACTCACTCTTTTTTATAAACCTACCGACTATCTTCCTAATCCCACCGACTATCTCAATTTGAGTGGATGTTCTCTTCTAAAATCAAACATCCAAGGTATAAGGTCCTATGCCATTGATTATCAATTTATCTGAGACATCTGTGTAGAACGTAATTAAAAGCTAAGTATCCCAATCAAGGGCCTAATGCCCTTCTGGGCTTCAAATCTTACCAACATTTCTGTTTTCATACTTATATTTCACCTCTATAATCTTATAAATATCACAGGTTCCCAATACTATTAATCATCCTGCAGGATGATTCGTAATCCAAATCGAACATGTTAATAACCCTAACCATACACTCTTCCCTCAATCTAACTTTACAGAAGAGCAGCGAGAGAGTTCATCTTACAATACAGGAATGTAGGGGATCTGCCTCCTGCTGAGAACCTCAAAGTTTCATGCAGATTTGATCCCTGGAGAAGATTAGGCAGCTATGAAGGACCTGAGAGAGCAAAAGTCATCTTCCATCGCAAACAACCTTTCCAGAATGAAGGGTTTTGTCTGAATAAGCCTCTCTTCTTAATGTAGAGAAGATGGACCATACCAGGCATGTGTGGAGAGCTGTTCCTGGGTGCCTATGGTTGATATACCATTCTAACATATGAAAGTGTCACAGGAAGTAAGGGCTGCCTCCATTTCATAGGACTATTGGAAGCTACTGTTAGCACAAAGTGGTTGCCAAGGCAGTGACCTCATTAAATTCCTGAAGGAAGTAATCTCACCTCACTTCCTTGGTGATGAAACTCATTGAACTTGGGATCCGGGAAGCCAGGCACGCAGAGCCAGTCCCATTCCCAGTCCCAGTGGTCTCACTTGTTTGGATTTAACAAGGACAGAGTCAGTCTTTCTTGGTACCTACTGATGTGAGGATGGACAAATGTCAGGAAAGCTCTGAAGAGAGGCCTTTCCTGAGAAAGCAGGTAGTTGCTCACAGCTGGCTAGTGACAACTTCACAGATTGGGCCAATGAGACCATATCTGACACAGGACAGGCGATTTCATCGGAACATAGTATGGCCCACCTGTCAGAGGACACTCCTGATAGTCACAGACCTACTTGGGGGAAGGAGCTGCCTTTGTGTGTGTGGGTGTGGGTTTGAGGTTTTGTCTCATGTTCTGAGAATAGGTAGGAAAGGCGGTTTGTTTGTTTTGGAGTGAACTGTTTCTGGTAAGTCGTTTGACAAGGCCAGTGTCTCTTTGTCTGTGTATCCCACTGTGTCCGTGGTTTTAGACATTAGAAAAGAGAATGAATCATTGTATGTGTCCTGACTAGTAGAAAGCTTCCCAAGATTCATCTTGCCCAATTTATGAATGGACTGTGGCTTGACTTATGGGTGGGCAACTCCTACAATCTTGCTAAGGTCCTGTTTTCTTCCTGAATTCTGCCCAATTTCCAGAATAGTCTCATTGTTTTGTGTCCAAAATATGTACCACCTCCAAGCTCTGAGACTTGGCCATGTACTGGATTGCTGAAAGGAATGGGAGCATCTAAGAAAACTCAGATATGAGTGTGACCAGAAAATTCTAATGGAGAAACCCTGCTTTGGGCCTTTTGCTTACCAATTGTTCTGTTGCCCTGAATGTCAGAACGTCTTTGCCTCAGGCCACACCTTTGTAGAGTCAAAAGAAATAGTTTTCAAATAGAAATGAATGGGCATCACCTGTGGCTCTTTGCTTAATTGCTTTGGAAAGGGATGTGTCTGAATCAGCTTTTTGGCCCTGTGTGAGGCTGTGGCTTAGATTCTTAGCACCTGATGGATCTAAAGAAAGATCCCATGTGTGCATCCAAAACCAAAATGGACAAAAGAGCATTCATTTTGGATGAAGTCTCTCGCATTCCTCTGTAAGGTTCCTAACCTTCATCAAGTGAGAATAGTGATCATTTGGTTTAAATGTGTTCCTCAAAACCCTGCAGAGGATATCCCATAAGTGCTTGATTTTTCTCATGACTCCAAATCACATAAAGACTCTAAACCCCACAGTCAGTAGGCCTCAAATTGGAGAAGCAGTGCCATCTTAATGGCCGGCCAATTTGATCACTCCTGGTTCACTGGAAGGATGTCCAGGCCACCCTGATTTTAGGCAAATTAGGGGCAAGGGTGGTTATTTTGGACACTGTCTTGGGCAGCACCACTCATGGAAACCTCCAGCCAGAGGTTATGATGAGTGGGTATATAGAAAAGATGAGTGACATGTGGGAGTGTTTTGGATTTAATTGTGGATATTTGTGTGGCAGTTGGAAGACATAACTGGGTCTACCTGGGCTTGAACTTTGGTGTGATTCCCCTTAGAGACTGAGTTCAGAAACTGACCTCAGAAAAGTATTGCCATGTATTGTGTTGGGATTAAAGAGGCCATGTATGAAAGTCACCCTGGGAAACTGAGATCTAGCCCCAGAGTGGCTTTGCACAGAGCACTGGGAATCTCAGCCAAGGTATCACATGATTTCATTCGAAAGACTTGGCAGCCATATTTGAGAGTCAAAACACACATGGAACTCACATTGTAGACCTCAATGGGCCTGGCTTAATGTGACCTTTTGTTCACTCTTTGAGAAGCCTTGCCTGTGAGGGTTCTTCAGAGCTTTCATTGAAATAATCTTCCTCACCATTTAATGGTTCCTGAAAAAACTGAAACCCACAGTGCTTCCAACTTCATCCTTGTAAAATGTCTAGATAAATACCATGAAATTTTTGAAATTCCCATGACTAGGTTGCACTAGAGAACCTTTGGATGTCCTGCTGCTGATCATGGATGTACCTGACAGTGCCTTGCTTGACTGGGTTTTATGAAAATGGTGTACAACAGAGGTCCCAGTAAGTTTCAGGCTCCTAAGAAGTGGGCCTAGAGTTGTGGTGGGCAGGAGTGTGATAAAACTTCTGTGTTGGAGCAATTTGGATCTTCCATTGGCTTTAAAATGGCTTGTGGCTTACATGGTGCAGCCAGCAGACCCTTATAAGTAAAGGCATCTTGTTATATGGAGAGGATTCAGGGCAATGTTCAGAATCAGGTTGCTATGGACAAGGATGCAATGGGGCAAGCTTTGAGGGATAGAAGATTGGTTGGTGCATTTTCCTGCAGACCCTGACCCACCACACGTGACAGAACTCCCTCCAGCACTGTGTCCCAGTTGAACTCCTTCTATTTTATGAAGCAAATACCAAACTACCAGTGCAGCAACAAAAACCCCACAAAAAGTGTAGGAGGGCCAAATGGCTTCACAGTTCAACGGGGAGACACTTAGACCCCAGAGGCCACAGTTTACCTAAAAAGAAAAATATCAGCACTGCTGCCTCATGTTCATTGAAACATCAGAAACAATGTCCTCCAGGTCTCATAGATGCAGACCCAGCTTTGATGGTCTCACTATAAAGGAAGCCAAATCTCCTGACAACAACATATATTTAAGTGCCCTATCTCAAGGCAGTTTCTCAAAAAGTTTTTAGGCCAGCAGAGCTCCATGTTTGTGGAGTGTTTACCCTGTCCCTTGCTTTTGAAAACTCCTCTAACACCTCCAAGGTTGTGAACTCCTGAGCATTTTCCATTCCAGATATGTGTTCACTGATTTTCTAACTCTTCTCCTCTAATTGTGTCTTACTTGGGGTGAAGGTAATGTCAAGGCATTGTTCTGGATGAGAGTGGGAGGATATTTGTGCAGCATATATATGCATACAAATTGGATTCATTTTCCAATTTTCATTTTGAAATATTGAATCCCTGACACTAACCCATACCTACTAGACTCAAACAACTCATCCTAATATGATAGAGAAAAATAACCCAAACCTATAGAAATACAAGCAGTTCATTGGAGGCATGTTGTATAGTTGGACCAGCCTTTTGCATTATATAAGGTAAAAGTTATAAATTTAGTCAATTTTTAATCGAAGAAGTTCTCCATAAGTTTTTAAACTTAAAAAATACGAGAATTCTTGTTTCCCTTTCTCTTTAGCCTATTCACACTTGTATATTTATATGCATAAATAGAATCCTACCAGGTATCACACGTACATTTTGAGGTGGCTGACTTGGCATATACAAACTGTGAGAAGAGTTCACACCTCCTAAACGCTGTTGGAACTGAAAATTCAACCTATAGGGGAGCTTCCTAGTAGAAGAACATTATACATAAATTCATGTTCAGTAAAATAAATATTTTTGCATCTGTGGGTGATATATATTTACTGATGAATTTCTATTGCCATTTATATTGCTTCTTTTAAATGTCTGTCAGTGTTTTGTGTGTTTGTGTGTGTGTGTGTGTGTGTGTAATATATCTGTACACTCTGCAGATTTTTCAAAATATGAAATATATGTGTCTAATGTAAACTCTCTAAATTCATTCATGTTCATGTATGTGGATTTATAATCAACTTTTCACAAGATTTTAATAAGAAATATTCATCCACCTGAAATACATATTTATTTCCTAGTACTGAAAACTAACTTCAGTGAATGGTGGATACAAATCCTAATTATTCTACAGTAACTGACCCAGTCTAACATCAATGCAAGTAGATTCCTATGGGACATGATATGTAATTTGACGTTCATATGTACTCAACACTGGTACATTATTATTTCTTCAGTTTTTGCACATTTTAAGTTATACACTTCATCCACAAGTTCACAAATTTATAGGCATTTGTTTCAACTTTAATCACTTCTTGCTTCAGAACACATGTATTGGCAGGGTTTCTTAACTGGTCTTTTCATGAGACTTCTTTCCAAACACATTTTTTTTGATTTCCATAATCACTTTTGAAGCAAAACTCACACACTCTTCATGATAAACCAAACAATAATATTTCCATTAGATATATAACTGGTTGGAATGAATGATTGTATATCAATATACGATTTCCTGTAACTTTTCAGATATCAATTGAATTCATTATATAAAGTTCAAAAAAGTTATATTATTTATTCACAGTATGCTCTATTCATGCTTTATCTCTATCTTAATAGACACAGGGTACACCTCTTTTTACCCCCAATTCTAATTTTAAATCTTCAATATATTGCTCCCAGAAATGGTGAAGGAAATACTCATGTCACCTCATTATCACAGTAATATTCTGGACAAAAAATAGAAAGGTCACACTTATGATTGTACCAAAGCCTAAATGGAAAGTGAACATGGATTACTAAAAACATCCATGTCCAGGTTGTCTAATGCTGTCAATTGTCAATCCTATTGGTGACTACATATTTGTTTTTTCCTAATTTATATATTCAAACTCAACCCTGTTGAAAATGTCTAATTCTATCCCTCACTTTATACTTTGCCTGATTTCGTAATGTTTCCATTGATATCTGCTTTTCTACACATTTTCCCCAGTTCATCATAGTGACTGACTCTTCATATGTGCTGATATTTACATTCACTCTATAACCGAAAGTCTATTGCTAAAGAACTTTTGGTCCAAATCCTATACTCACCCTTCTTCCTAAACCTACTGACTATCTTCCTAATCCTACTGAATATCCCTTTTTGACTGGATGTTCTCTTCTAAATTCAATCATCCAATGTACAAGGTCCTATGCCATTGTATATCGAATTATCTGAGACATCTTTGCAGAACATAATTCAAAGCTAAGTATCCCAATCAAGGGCAAAACCCTTCTGGGCTTCAAATCATAACTAGGTTTCTCTTTTCATAATTATATTTCACCTCTATATTCTTGTAAATATTGCAGGTTCCCAATACCATTATTAATCGCACAGAATCATTCCTAACCCAAATCAAACCTGTTTTTAACCCCAAGTATACACTGTTCCCTCAATCATTTTACAGAAGAGCAGGGACAGAGTGGTTCTTACAATACAGGAAAGTTGGAGACCTTCCTCCTGATGAGAACCTCAAATATCCATGCACAAATGATACCTGGAGAAGTTGTAGGCAGGTATGAAGCACCTAAGAGAGAAAAAGTCATCTTCCATGGCAAACAACCTCGTAAGGATGAAGGCATGTGTCTGAATCTGCCTCTCTATTCTTATTGTAGAGAAGGTGGAACAAACCAGGCCTGAGTGGAGAGCTGTTCCCAGGTGCCAATGGTTGATATTCATTCTACCTAATAAAAGTGTCAAAGGAAGTAGGGGCAACCTCCATCTTATGTTACCCTTGGAAGCAACTGTTAGGACAAAGTGGTTGCCAAGGCAGTGACCTCATTCAGTTTCAAAGAATGTGACATCCCTCATTTCCTTGGTGATGGAAATCTCTGAACTTGGTATCCAAGAAGGCAGGCACCCAGAGGCAGTCCCTATCCCAGTCCCAGTGGGCTCACTTGTTTGGATTTACCAAGGACAGAGTCAGTTTTCTTGGTACCTAATGATGTGAGGATGGCCAAATGCCAGGAGAGCTCTGAAGATGGACCTTTCCTGAGAAAACAGGTAGTGGCTAACCACTTTTTCCTGACATCTTCACAGAGTTGGTCAAGGAAACAAGATCTGAGAGAAGACAGGCCATTTCGGGGGAACATAGTATGGCCCACCAGTCAGAGGACACTCCGGATAGTCACAGACCTACTTGGGGGAAGGAGGTGCCTTTGTGGGAGTGGGTGTGGGTTTGTTGATTTGTCTCATGTTCTGAGAATAGATAGGAAAGGCGGTTTGTTTGGTTTGAAGTGGACAGTTTCTAGTAAGTCATTTGACACGGCGAGTGTTTCTATTTCTGTGTATCCCACTGTGTCCGTTGTTGTAGACATTAGAAAAGAGAATGCATTAATGGATGTGTCCTGTCTAGTATAAAACTTCCCATAATTCATCCTGCCCAATATATGAATGGACTGCAGCTTGTCTTATGGATGTGCAACACCTGCTATCTTTCTAAGTTGTTGTTTTCTTCCTGAATTCTGGCCACTCTCCAGAATAGGCTCATGGATTTGTGTCCAAAATATGTACCACCTCCAAGCTCTGTGACATGGCCATGTACAGGATAGCTGAAGAGAATGGCGAGCATCTCAGAAAACTCAGATATCAGTGTGACCAGGAAAGTCTCAGTGCAGAAACCCCGCTTTGGGCCTTTTGCTTACTTATTGTTGTGTTGCACTGAATGTCAGGAAGGTCTTTGCCTCAGGCCACCCCTTTGTGAAGCCTGAAGAAAACAGTTTTCAAATGGAAATGAATGGGCCTCACCTGTGGCTCTTTGCTTAATTGCTTTGGAAAGGGATGTGTCTTTATCAGCCTCTTGGACCTGTGTGTGGCTGTGACTTAGGTTCTCAGCACCTGATGGATCTTAAGAATGATCCCATGTGAGCTTCCAAAACCAAAATAGCATAAAATATCATTCTTTGTGGATGAAGTCTCTTGCCTTCCTCTGTTAGGTTCCTGCACTCCATCAAATGAGAATAGGAATTCTTTGGGTCAAATGAGTTCTTCAAAGCCCTGCAGAGGTGCTTGTGTTTTCGCATGACTCTAAATCACCTAAAGAATCGATACCTAAAATCTGTATGCCTCAAATTGGAGAAACACAGAAGTATTAAAGGCAGGCTTATTTGTTCACTCCTGGTTCACAGAAACGGTGTCAAGGCTACCCAGACTTTAGGCAAATAAGGGGCAAAGGAGCTGATTTTGGACACTGTCTTGGGCTGCGCCCCTCATGGAAACCTCCAGCCAGAAGTTAAGATGATTGACTATATGGAATAAGATGAGGGCCATGTGGGAGTGTTATGGTTTTAATGTTGCTCATTTGTGTGGCATTGGAATAAATGATTGGGTCCACGTGGGCTTGAACTCTGGTGTGATTCCCCTTAGAGACTGGGTTTTGGAAGTGAACTCAGGGAAGCATTGCCATGAATTTTGTTGGGATTTTAAGAGGCCAAGCATGAAAGTCACTCTTGGAAACTGAGACCGAGACCCCGGGTGGATTTCCACAGAGGTCTGGGAATCTCAGCAAGGATATTACATTATTTTATTCTTAAAGAAATGGCAGCCATAGTTGAGAGTCAAAACACACATGGACATCACATTGTAGACCTCAATGGGCCTGGCCTAATGTGACCTTTTGTCCACTCTTTGGGAAGCCTTGCCTGTGAGAGTTCTCCAGAGATTTCATTGAAATGAGCTTCCTCAACATTTAATGTTTGCTGAATGAATTGAAACCCACAGTGCCTCCAACTTCATGCTTGAAAAATGGCTAGATAAATACCATGAAATTTTTGAAATTCCTATGACCAGGTGGCACTGGAGAAACATTGGATGTCCTATTGCTGATCATGAGTATACCAGAAAGTGCCTTGAATTACTGAGTTTCATGAAAATGGTGTAGAACAGAGATGCCAGTATGTTGGAGCCTGCTGAGTAGTGGGTCTAGAGCAGTGCTGGGGAGGTGTTTGATAAAACATCCGTGGTAGGGCCATGTGGATCTACCATTGGATTCCAAATGGCTTGTAACTGACATGGTGCAGCCAGCAGACCCTTATATGTAAAGGCATCTTGTTATATGGAGAGTTAGCAGAGGAAAATTAAGAATCAGGTTGATATGGACAAGGGGACAATGGGGCAAGCTGTGAGAGATAGAAGCATAGTTGGTGCATTCTCTTGCAGACCCTGACCCAGCACACATGACAGAACTCCCTCCGGCACTGTGTCCCAGTTTATCTCCTAGTATTTCATGAAACAAATACCAAACTCACAGTGCAGCAGCAAAAACACCACAAAAAGAGGAGAAGGAACAAATGGCTTCACAGTCCACACGGGGAGACACTTAGTCCCCAGTGGCCTCAGTTTACCTACAAAAAGAGGATTCAGCACTGCTTCATCTTGTTCATTGGAAAATAAGAAACCATGTCCTCCAGGTCACATAGATGCAGACCCAGCTTTGATGGTCTCACTACAAAGGAAGCCAAATCTCATGAAAACAACATATATTTCAAGTGCGGAAGCTCAGAGGCAGTTTCTCAAACAGTTTTTAGGCCAGCAGAGTTACATGTTTGTGGAGTGTTTACCATGTCCCTTACTTTTGGAAACTCCTAAACCACCTCCAAGGTTGTGAACTCCTGAGCATTTTCCATTCCAGATATGTATTCACTGATTGTGTAACTCTTCTCCTCTAATTGTGTCTTACTTGGGGTGAAGGTAATGTCAAGGCATTGTTTTGGATGAGAGCGGGAGGATATTTGTGCAGCATATATTTACATACACATTGGATTCATTTTCCAATTTTTCATTCGAAGTACTGAATCCCTGACACTAACCCATACCTAGTAGACTCAGACTATTCATCCTAATATAATGGGGAAAATTAACCAAACACAATAGAAATACAAGCACTTCAGAGGAGACATGTTCTATAGTTGGACTTGACATTTGCATTATATAAGGTAGGAGTTAAACATCTAGTCAAATGTTAATTGAAATATTCTCCATGTGTTTTTAAACTTAACAAATATGTGAATACTTGTTTCAATTTCTGTAGCCTATTCACACATGTATATTTATATGCATATATAGAATCCTACCAGGTATCACACGTACATTTTTGTAAGGTGGATGTCTTGGCAGATACAAATTGTGAGAAGTGTTCACTCCTCCTAAATGCTGTTGGAAATGAAAATTCAACCTATAAGAGAGCGTCCTAGAAGAACAACATTATACATAAACTCATGTTCAGTAACATAAATATTTTTGCATCTGTGGATGATATATATTTACTGATGAATTTCGATTGGCATTTATATTGGTACTTTTTAATGTCTGTGAGTGTTGTGTGTGTGTGTGTGTGTGTGTGTGTGTGTGTGTGTGTGTGTGTATAGATATAGATATAGATATACTCTCCAAAGTTTTCCAAACATGAAATATATGTGTCTAGTATACACTCTCTAAATTCATTCATGTTCATGTATGTTGATTTATAATCAACTTTTCAGAAGATTATAATCAGAAATATTCATCCACCTGAAATACATATTTGTTTCCTAGTACTGACTACTAACTTCAGTGAAGGGTGCATACAAATCCTAATTATTCTACAGCATCTGACCCAGTCTAACATCAATGCAAGTATACTCCTATGGGACATGATATGTAATTTGTCACTCATTTGTATTCGACACTGGTACATTATTGTTTCTTCAGTTTTTGCACATCATAGGATATACATTTCATCCACAAGTTCACAAATTAATAGGCATTTGTTTCAACATTAATCACTTCTTGGTTCAGAACACATGTATTGTCAGGGTTTCTTGACTTGTCTTTTCATGAGACTTCTTTCCAAACACATTATTTTGAATTTCCATAATCATTTTGAAGCAAAACTCACACACTCTTCATGATAAACCAAAACACTAATATTTCCATTAGATATATAACTGGTTGGAATGAATGATTGTATATCAATATACAATTTCCTTTTATTTTTCAGATATCAGTTCAATTCATTATTTAAAGTTCAAAAAAGTTATATTATTTATTCACAGTATGGTCTATTTGTGGTTTTTCTCTATGTTCATAGAAACAGGGTACACCTATTTGCACCCCCGATTCTAATTTTACATCTTCAATATATTGCTCCCAGAAATGGTGAAAGAAATACTCATGTCACCTCATTATCACAGTAATATTCTGGACAAAAAATGGAAAGGTCACACTTATGATTGTACCAAAGCCTAAATGGAAAGTGAACATGGATTTCTAAAAACATCCATGTCCAGGTTGCCTAATGCTGTCAATTGTCAATCCTATTGGTGACTACATATTTGTTTTTTCCTAATTTATATATTGAAACTCAACCCTGTTGAAAATGTCTAATTCTATCCCTCACTTTATACTTTGCCTGATTTCGTAATGTTTCCATTGATATCTGCTTTTCTACATATTTTCCCCAGGTCAACATAGTGTCTGACTCTTCATATGTGCTGACATATACATTCACTCTATAACCAAAAGTCTATTGCTAAAGAACTTTTGGTCCAAATCCTATACTCACTCGTCTTCCTAAACCTACCGACTATCTTCCTAATCCTTCTGAATATCCCTTTTTGACTGGATGTTCTCTTCTAAATTCAATCATCCAATGTACAAGGTCCTATGCCATTGTATATCAAATTATCTGAGACATCTTTGCAGAACATAATTCAAAGCTAAGTATCCCAAGCAAGGGCAAAACCCTTCTGGGCTTCAAAGAATACCTAGATTTCTTTTTTCATACTTATATTTCACCTCTATATTCTTGTAAATATTGCAGGTTCTCAATCCCATTATTCATCGCACAGAATCATTCGTCACCAAATCAAACCTGTTTTTAACCCCAAGTATACACTGTTCCCTCAATCATTTTACAGAAGAGCAGGGACAGAGGGGTTCTTACAATACAGGAAAGTTGGGGATCTTCCACCAGATGAGAACCTCAAATGTCCATGTACAAATGATACCTGGAGAAGTTGTAGGCATGTATGAAGCACCTGAGAGAGCGAAAGTCATCTTCCATGGCAAACAACCTGGTCAGGATGAAGGGATGTGTCTGAATCTGCCTCTCTCTTCTTATTGTAGACAAGGTGGAACAATCCAGGCCTGAGTGGAGAGTTGTTCCCGGGTGCCAATGGTTGATATACATTCTACCTTATGAAAGTGTCACAGGAAGTAGGGGAAACCTCCATCTTATGTAACCCTTGGAAGCAACTGTTAGGACAAAGTGGTTGCCAAGGCAGTGACCTCATTCAGTTCCAAAGAATGTGACATACCTCATTTCCTTGGTGATGGAACTCTCTGAACTTGGTATCCAAGAAGCCAGGCACCAAGAGGCAGTCCCAGTCCCAGGCCCAGTGGGCTCACTTGTTTGGATTTACCAAGGACAGAGTCAGTTTTCTTGGTACCTAATGATGTGAGGATGGCCAAATGCCAGGAGAGCTCTGAAGATGGACCTTTCCTGAGAAGACAGGTAGTGGCTAACCACTTTTTCCTGACATCTTCACAGAGTTGGTCAAGGAAACAAGATCTGAGAGAAGACAGGCCATTTCGGGGGAACATAGTATGGCCCACCAGTCAGAGGACACTCCGGATAGTCACAGACCTACTTGGGGGGAAGGAGGTGCCTTTGTGGGAGTGGGTGTGGGTTTGTTGTATTGTCTCATGTTCTGAGAATAGATCGAAAAGGCGGTTTGTTTGGTTTGGAGCAGACAGTTTCTAGTAAGTCATTTGACAAGGCGAGTGTTTCTGTTTGTGTGTATCCCACTGTGTCCGTTGTTGTAGACATTAGAAAAGAGAATGCATTAATGGATGTGTCCTGTCTAGTATAAATCTTCCCTGTAATTCATCCTGCCCAATATATGAATGGACTGTAGCTTGTCTTATCGATGTGCAACACCTGCTATCTTTCTAAGTTGTTGTTTTCTTCCTGAATTCTGGCCACTCTCCAGAATGGGCTCAGGGATTTGTGTCCAAAATATGTACCACCTCCAAGCTCTGTGACATGGCCATGTAAAGGATAGTTGAAGAGAATGGCGAGCATCTCAGAAAACTCAGATATCAGTGTGACCAGGAAAGTCTTAGTGCAGAAACACTGCTTTGGGCTTTTTGCTTACTTATTGTTGTGTTGCACTGAATGTAAGGAAGGTCTTTGCCTCAGACCACCCCTTTGTGAAGCCTGAAGAAAACAGTTTTCAAATGGAAATGAATGGGCCTCACCTGTGGTTCTTTGCTTAATTGCTTTGGAAAGGGATGTGTCTTTATCAGCCTCTTGGTCCTGTGTGTGGCTGTGACTTAGATTCTCAGCACCTGATGGATCTTAAGAATGATCCCATGTGAGCTTCCAAAACTAAATGGCAAAAAATATCATTCATTGTGGATGAAGACTCTTGCCTTCCTCTGTTAGGTTCCTGCATTCCAACAAATATGAATAGGGATTCTGTGAGTCAAATGAGTTCTTCAAAGCCCTGCAGAGGTGCTTGTGTTTTCCCATGACTCTAAATCACCTAAAGAATCGATACCTAAAATCAGTAGCCCTCAAATTGGAGAAACATAGAAGTATTAACGGCAGGCTTATTTGTTCACTCCTGGTTCACAGCAACGGTGTCCAGGCTACCCTGACTTTAGGCAAATGAGGGGCAAACGAGCTGATTTTGGACACTGTCTTGGGCTGCACCCCTCATGGAAACCTCCAGCCAGAGTTTAAGATGATTGACTATATGGAATAAGGTGAGGGCCATGTGGGAGTGTTTTGGTTTTAATGTTGCTCATTTGTGTGGCATTGGAAAAAATGACTGGTTCCACGTTTTCTTGAACTCTGGTGTGATTCCCCTTAAACACTGGGTTTTGGAACTGAACTCACAGAAGCATTGCTATGAATTTTGTTGGGATTTTAAGAGGCCACGCATGAAAGTCGCTCTTGGAAACTGAGACCTAGGCCCCGGGTAGATTTCCACAGAGGCCTGGGAATCTCAGCAAGGATATCACATGATTTTATTCTTAAAGAAATGGCAGCCACAGTTGAGAGTCAAAACACACATGCACCTCACATTGTAGACCTCAATGGGCCTGGCCTAATGTGACCTTTTGTCCATTCTTTGGGAAGCCTTGCCTGTGAGATTTCTCCAGAGATTTCATTGAAATGAGCTTCCTCACCATTTAATGTTTGCTGAATGAATTGAAACCCACAGTGCCTCCAACTTCATGCTTGAAAAATGGCTAGATAAATACCATGAAATTTTTGAAATTCCTATTACCAGGTGGCACTGGAGAAACATTGGATGTCCTATTGCTGATCATGAGTATACCAGACAGTGCCTTGATTTACTGAGTTTCATGAAAATGGTGTAGAACAGAGATGCCAGTAAGTTGGAGCCTGCTGAGTAGTGGGTCTAGAGCAGTGCTGGGGAGGTGTTTGATAAAACATCCGTGGTAGGGCCATGTGGATCTACCATTGGATTCCAAATGGCTTGTAACTGACATGGTGCTGCCAGCAGACCCTTATATGTAAAGGCATCTTGTTATATGGAGAGTTTTAAGAGGAAAATTAAGAATCAGGTTGATATGGACAAGGGGGCAATGGGGCAAGCTGTGAGAGATAGAAGCCTAGTTGGTGCATTCTCTTGCAGACCCTGACCCACCACACGTGACAGAACTCCCTCCAGCACTGTGTCCCAGTTTAGCTGCTAGTATTTCGTGAAACAAATACCAAACTCACAGTGCAGCAGCCTAAACACCACAAAAAGTGGAGGAGGACCAAATGGCTTCACAGTCCACACGGAGACGGGGAGACACTTAGTCTCTAGTGACCTTAATTTACCTAAAAAGAGAGGATTCAGCACTGCTTCATCTTGTTCATTGGAAAATAAGAAACCATGTCCTCCAGGTCACATAGATGCAGACCCAGCTTTGATGGTCTCACTACAAAGGAAGCCAAATCTCATGAAAACAACATATATTTCAAGTGCGGAAACTCAGAGGCAGTTTCTCAAAAAGTTTTTAGGCCAGCAGAGTTACATGTTTGTGGAGTGTTTACCATGTCCCTTACTTTTGGAAACTCCTAAACCACCTCCAAGGTTGTGAACTCCTGAGCATTTTCCATTCCAGATATGTATTCACTGATTGTGTAACTCTTCTCCTCTAATTGTGTCTTACTTGGGGTGAAGGTAATGTCAAGGCATTGTTTTGGATGAGAGCTGGAGGATATTTGTGCAGCATATATTTACATACACATTGGATTCATTTTCCAATTTTTCATTCGAAGTACTGAATCCCTGACACTAACCCATACCTAGTAGACTCAGACTATTCATCCTAATATAATGGGGAAAATTAACCAAACACAATAGAAATACAAGCACTTCAGAGGAGACATGTTCTATAGTTGGACTTGACATTTGCATTATATAAGGTAGGAGTTATACATCTAGTCAAATTTTAATTGAAATATTCTCCATGTGTTTTTAAACTTAACAAATATGTGAATACATGTTTAAAATTTCTGTAGCCTATTCACACATGTATATTTATATGCATATATAGAATCCTACCAGGTATCACACGTACATTTTTGTAAGGTGGATGTCTTGGCAGATACAAATTGTGAGAAGTGTTCACTCCTCCTAAATGCTGTTGGATATGAAAATTCAACCTATAAGAGAGCGTCCTAGAAGAACAACATTATACATAAACTCATGTTCAGTAACATAAATATTTTTGCATCTGTGGATGATATATATTTACTGATGAATTTCGATTGGCATTTATATTGGTACTTTTTAATGTCTGTGAGTGTTGTGTGTGTGTGTGTGTGTGTGTATAGATATAGATATAGATATACTCTCCAAAGTTTTCCAAATATGAAATATATGTGTCTAGTATACACTCTCTAAATTCATTCATGTTCATGAATGTTGATTTATAATCACAATTTCACAAGATTATAATCAGAAATATTCATCCACCAGAAATACATATTTGTTTCCTAGTACTGACTACTAACTTCAGTGAAGGGTGCATACAAATCCTAATTATTCTACAGTATCTGACCCAGTCTAACATCAATGCAAGTAGACTCCAATGGGACATGATATGTAATTTGTCATTCATTTGTATTCGACACTGGTACATTATTGTTTCTTCAGTTTTTGCACATCATAGGATATACATTTCATCCACAAGTTCACAAAATAATAGGCATTTGTTTCAACATTAATCACTTCTTGCTTCAGAACACATGTATTGTCAAGGTTTCTTGACTGGTCTTTTCATGAGACTTCTTTCCAAACACATTATTTTGAATTTCCATAATCATTTTGAAGCAAAACTCACACACTCTTCATGATAAACCAAAACACTAATATTTCCATTAGATATATAACTGGTTGGAATGAATGATTGTATATCAATATACAATTTCCTTTTATTTTTCAGATATCAGTTCAATTCATTATTTAAAGTTCAAAAAAGTTATATTATTTATTCACAGTATGGTCTATTCGTGGTTTTTCTCTATGTTCATAGAAACAGGGTACACCTATTTGTACCCCCGATTCTAATTTTACATCTTCAATATATTGCTCCCAGAAATGGTGAAAGAAATACTCATGTCACCTCATTATCACAGTAATATTCTGGACAAAAAATGGAAAGGTCACACTTATGATTGTACCAAAGCCTAAATGGAAAGTGAACATGGATTTCTAAAAACATCCATGTCCAGGTTGCCTAATGCTGTCAATTGTCACTCCTATTGGTGACTACATATTTGTTTTTTCCTAATTTATATATTGAAACTCAACCCTGTTGAAAATGTCTAATTCTATCCCTCACTTTATACTTTGCCTGATTTCGTAATGTTTCCATTGATATCTGCTTTTCTACATATTTTCCCCAGTTCAACATAGTGTCTGACTCTTCATATGTGCTGACATTTACATTCACTCTATAACCAAAAGTCTATTGCTAAAGAACTTTTGGTCCAAATCCTATACTCACTCGTCTTCCTAAACCTACCGACTATCTTCCTAATCCTACTGAATATCCCTTTTTGACTGGATGTTCTCTTCTAAATTCAATCATCCAATGTACAAGGTCCTATGCCATTGTATATCAAATTATCTGAGACATCTTTGCAGAACATAATTCAAAGCTAAGTATCCCAATCAAGGGCAAAACCCTTCTGGGCTTCAAAGCATACCTAGATTTCTTTTTTCATACTTATATTTCACCTCTATATTCTTGTAAATATTGCAGGTTCCCAATCCCATTATTCATCGCACAGAATCATTCGTCACCAAATCAAACCTGTTTTTAACCCCAAGTATACACTGTTCCCTCAATCATTTTACAGAAGAGCAGGGACAGAGGGGTTCTTACAATACAGGAAAGTTGGGGATCTTCCACCAGATGAGAACCTCAAATGTCCATGCACAAATGATACCTGGAGAAGTTGTAGGCAGGTATGAAGCACCTGAGAGAGCAAAAGTCAACTTCCATGGCAAACAACCTGGTCAGGATGAAGGGATGTGTCTGAATCTGCCTCTCTCTTCTTATTGTAGACAAGGTGGAACAATCCAGGCCTGAGTGGAGAGCTGTTCCCGGGTGCCAATGGTTGATATACATTCTACCTTATGAAAGTGTCACAGGAAGTAGGGGAAACCTCCATCTTATGTAACCCTTGGAAGCAACTGTTAGGACAAAGTGGTTGCCAAGGCAGTGACCTCATTCAGTTCCAAAGAATGTGACATACCTCATTTCCTTGGTGATGGAACTCTCTGAACTTGGTATCCAAGAACCAGGCACCCAGAGGCAGTCCCAGTCCCAGGCCCAGTGGGCTCACTTGTTTGGATTTACCAAGGACAGAGTCAGTTTTCTTGGTACCTAATGATGTGAGGATGGCCAAATGCCAGGAGAGCTCTGAAGATGGACCTTTCCTGAGAAAACAGGTAGTGGCTAACCACTTTTTCCTGACATCTTCACAGAGTTGGTCAAGGAAACAAGATCTGAGAGAAGACAGGCCATTTCGGGGGAACATAGTATGGACCACCAGTCAGAGGACACTCCGGATAGTCACAGACCTACTTGGGGGAAGGAGGTGCCTTTGTGGGAGTGGGTGTGGGTTTGTTGTATTGTCTCATGTTCTGAGAACAGATCGAAAAGGCGGTTTGTTTGGTTTGGAGCAGACAGTTTCTAGTAAGTCATTTGACAAGGCGAGTGTTTCTGTTTATGTGTATCCCACTGTGTCCGTTGTTGTAGACATTAGAAAAGAGAATGCATTAATGGATGTGTCCTGTCTAGTATAAATCTTCCCTATAATTCATCCTGCCCAATATATGAATGGACTGCAGCTTGTCTTATCGATGTGCAACACCTGCTATCTTTCTAAGTTGTTGTTTTCTTCCTGAATTCTGGCCACTCTCCGGAATGGGCTCAGGGATTTGTGTCCAAAATATGTATCACCTCCAAGCTCTGTGACATGGCCATGTAAAGGATAGTTGAAGAGAAAGGCCAGCATCTCAGAAAACTCAGATATCAGTGTGACCAGGAAAGTCTCAGTGCAGAAACACTGCTTTGGGCTTTTTGCTTACTTATTGTTGTGTTGCACTGAATGTCAGGAAGGTCTTTGCCTCACGCCACCCCTTTGTGAAGCCTGAAGAAAACAGTTTTCAAATGGAAATGAATGGGCCTCACCTGTGGTTCTTTGCTTAATTGCTTTGGAAAGGGATGTGTCTTTATCAGCCTCTTGGTCCTGTGTGTGGCTGTGACTTAGATTCTCAGCACCTGATGGATCTTAAGAATGATCCCATGTGAGCTTCCAAAACCAGAATGGCAAAAAATATCATTCATTGTGGATGAAGACTCTTGCCTTCCTCTGTTAGGTTCCTGCACTCCAACAAATATGAATAGGGATTCTGTGAGTCAAATGAGTTCTTCAAAGCCCTGCAGAGGTGCTTGTGTTTTCCCATGACTCTAAATCACCTAAAGAATCGATACCTAAAATCAGTAGCCCTCAAATTGGAGAAACATAGAAGTATTAACGGCAGGCTTATTTGTTCACTCCTGGTTCACAGCAACGGTGTCCAGGCTACCCTGACTTTAGGCAAATGAGGGGCAAACGAGCTGATTTTGGACACTGTCTTGGGCTGCACAGCTCATGGAAACCTCCAGCCAGAGTTTAAAATGATTGACTATATGGAATAAGGTGAGGGCCATGTGGGAGTGTTTGGGTTTTAATGTTGGTCATTTGTGTGGCATTGGAAAAAATGACTGGTTCCACGTGGGCTTGAACCTGGTGTGATTCCCCTTAAACACTGGGTTTTGGAACTGAACTCAGAGAAGCATTGCTATGAATTTTGTTCGGATTTTAAGAGGCCACGCATGAAAGTCGCTCTTGGAAACTGAGACCTAGGCCCTGGGTAGATTTCCACAGAGGCCTGGGAATCTCAGCAAGGATATCACATGATTTTATTCTTAAAGAAATGGCAGCCATAGTTGAGAGTCAAAACACACATGCACCTCACATTGTAGACCTCAATGGGCCTGGCCTAATGTGACCTTTTGTCCATTCTTTGGGAAGCCTTGCCTGTGAGATTTCTCCAGAGATTTCATTGAAATGAGCTTCCTCACCATTTAATGTTTGCTGAATGAATTGAAACCCACAGTGCCTCCAACTTCATGCTTGAAAAATGGCTAGATAAATACCATGAAATTTTTGAAATTCCTATGACCAGGTGGCACTGGAGAAACATTGGATGTCCTATTGCTGATCATTAGTATACCAGACAGTGCCTTGATTTACTGAGTTTCATGAAAATGGTGTAGAACAGAGATGCCAGTAAGTTGGAGCCTGCTGAGTAGTGGGTCTAGAGCAGTGCTGGGGAGGTGTTTGATAAAACATCCGTGGTAGGGCCATGTGGATCTACCATTGGATTCCAAATGGCTTGTAACTGACATGGTGCTGCCAGCAGACCCTTATATGTAAAGGCATCTTGTTATATGGAGAGTTTTAAGAGGAAAATTAAGAATCAGGTTGATATGGACAAGGGGGCAATGGGGCAAGCTGTGAGAGATAGAAGCCTAGTTGGTGCATTCTCTTGCAGACCCTGACCCACCACACGTGACAGAACTCCCTCCAGCACTGTGTCCCAGTTTAGCTGCTAGTATTTCGTGAAACAAATACCAAACTCACAGTGCAGCAGCCTAAACACCACAAAAAGTGGAGGAGGACCAAATGGCTTCACAGTCCACACGGAGACGGGGAGACACTTAGTCTCTAGTGACCTTAATTTACCTAAAAAGAGAGGATTCAGCACTGCTTCATCTTGTTCATTGGAAAATAAGAAACCATGTCCTCCAGGTCACATAGATGCAGACCCAGCTTTGATGGTCTCACTACAAAGGAAGCCAAATCTCATGAAAACAACATATATTTCAAGTGCAGAAGCTCAGAGGCAGTTTCTCAAACAGTTTTTAGGCCAGCAGAGTTACATGTTTGTGGAGTGTTTACCATGTCCCTTACTTTTGGAAACTCCTAAACCACCTCCAAGGTTGTGAACTCCTGAGCATTTTCCATTCCAGATATGTATTCACTGATTGTGTAACTCTTATCCTCTAATTGTGTCTTACTTGGGGTGAAGGTAATGTCAAGGCATTGTTTTGGATGAGAGCGGGAGGATATTTGTGCAGCATATATTTACATACACATTGGATTCATTTTCCAATTTTTCATTCGAAGTACTGAATCCCTGACACTAACCCATACCTAGTAGACTCAGACTATTCATCCTAATATAATGGGGAAAATTAACCCAACACAATAGAAATACAAGCACTTCAGAGGAGACATGTTCTATAGTTGGACTTGACATTTGCATTATATAAGGTAGGAGTTATACATCTAGTCAAATTTTAATTGAAATATTCTCCATGTGTTTTTAAACTTAACAAATATGTGAATACTTGTTTCCAATTTCTGTAGCCTATTCACACATGTATATTTATATGCATATACAGAATCCTACCAGGTATCACACGTACATTTTTGTAAGGTGGATGTCTTGGCAGATACAAATTGTGAGAAGTGTTCACTCCTCCTAAATGCTGTTGGAAATGAAAATTCAACCTATAAGAGAGCGTCCTAGAAGAACAACATTATACATAAACTCATGTTCAGTAACATAAATATTTTTGCATCTGTGGATGATATATATTTACTGATGAATTTCGATTGGCATTTATATTGGTACTTTTTAATGTCTGTGAGTGTTGTGTGTGTGTGTGTGTGTGTGTGTGTGTGTGTGTGTGTGTGTATAGATATAGATATAGATATACTCTCCAAAGTTTTCCAAACATGAAATATATGTGTCTAGTATACACTCTCTAAATTCATTCATGTTCATGTGTGTTGATTTATAATCAACTTTTCAGAAGATTATAATCAGAAATATTCATCCACCTGAAATACATATTTGTTTCCTAGTACTGACTACTAACTTCATTGAAGGGTGCATACAAATCCTAATTATTCTACAGTATCTGACCCAGTCTAACATCAATGCAAGTAGACTCCTATGGGACATGATATGTAATTTGTCATTCATTTGTATTCGACACTGGTACATTATTGTTTCTTCAGTTTTTGCACATCATAGGATATACATTTCATCCACAAGTTCACAAATTAATAGGCATTTGTTTCAACATTAATCACTTCTTGCTTCAGAACACATGTATTGTCAGGGTTTCTTGACTGGTCTTTTCATGAGACTTCTTTCCAAACACATTATTTTGAATTTCCATAATCATTTTGAAGCAAAACTCACACACTCTTCATGATAAACCAAAACACTAATATTTCCATTAGATATATAACTGGTTGGAATGAATGATTGTATATCAATATACAATTTCCTTTTATTTTTCAGATATCAGTTCAATTCATTATTTAAAGTTCAAAAAAGTTATATTATTTATTCACAGTATGGTCTATTCGTGGTTTTTCTCTATGTTCATAGAAACAGGGTACACCTATTTGTACCCCCGATTCTAATTTTACATCTTCAATATATTGCTCCCAGAAATGGTGAAAGAAATACTCATGTCACCTCATTATCACAGTAATATTCTGGACAAAAAATGGAAAGGTCACACTTATGATTGTACCAAAGCCTAAATGGAAAGTGAACATGGATTTCTAAAAACATCCATGTCCAGGTTGCCTAATGCTGTCAATTGTCACTCCTATTGGTGACTACATATTTGTTTTTTCCTAATTTATATATTGAAACTCAACCCTGTTGAAAATGTCTAATTCTATCCCTCACTTTATACTTTGCCTGATTTCGTAATGTTTCCATTGATATCTGCTTTTCTACATATTTTCCCCAGTTCAACATAGTGTCTGACTCTTCATATGTGCTGACATTTACATTCACTCTATAACCAAAAGTCTATTGCTAAAGAACTTTTGGTCCAAATCCTATACTCACTCGTCTTCCTAAACCTACCGACTATCTTCCTAATCCTACTGAATATCCCTTTTTGACTGGATGTTCTCTTCTAAATTCAATCATCCAATGTACAAGGTCCTATGCCATTGTATATCAAATTATCTGAGACATCTTTGCAGAACATAATTCAAAGCTAAGTATCCCAATCAAGGGCAAAACCCTTCTGGGCTTCAAAGCATACCTAGATTTCTTTTTTCATACTTATATTTCACCTCTATATTCTTGTAAATATTGCAGGTTCCCAATCCCATTATTCATCGCACAGAATCATTCGTCACCAAATCAAACCTGTTTTTAACCCCAAGTATACACTGTTCCCTCAATCATTTTACAGAAGAGCAGGGACAGAGGGGTTCTTACAATACAGGAAAGTTGGGGATCTTCCAAGAGATGAGAACCTCAAATGTCCATGCACAAATGATACCTGGAGAAGTTGTAGGCAGGTATGAAGCACCTGAGAGAGCAAAAGTCAACTTCCATGGCAAACAACCTGGTCAGGATGAAGGGATGTGTCTGAATCTGCCTCTCTCTTCTTATTGTAGACAAGGTGGAACAATCCAGGCCTGAGTGGAGAGCTGTTCCCGGGTGCCAATGGTTGATATACATTCTACCTTATGAAAGTGTCACAGGAAGTAGGGGAAACCTCCATCTTATGTAACCCTTGGAAGCAACTGTTAGGACAAAGTGGTTGCCAAGGCAGTGACCTCATTCAGTTCCAAAGAATGTGACATACCTCATTTCCTTGGTGATGGAACTCTCTGAACTTGGTATCCAAGAACCAGGCACCCAGAGGCAGTCCCAGTCCCAGGCCCAGTGGGCTCACTTGTTTGGATTTACCAAGGACAGAGTCAGTTTTCTTGGTACCTAATGATGTGAGGATGGCCAAATGCCAGGAGAGCTCTGAAGATGGACCTTTCCTGAGAAAACAGGTAGTGGCTAACCACTTTTTCCTGACATCTTCACAGAGTTGGTCAAGGAAACAAGATCTGAGAGAAGACAGGCCATTTCGGGGGAACATAGTATGGACCACCAGTCAGAGGACACTCCGGATAGTCACAGACCTACTTGGGGGAAGGAGGTGCCTTTGTGGGAGTGGGTGTGGGTTTGTTGTATTGTCTCTTTTTCTGAGAATAGATCGAAAAGGCGGTTTGTTTGGTTTGGAGCAGACAGTTTCTAGTAAGTCATTTGACAAGGCGAGTGTTTCTGTTTATGTGTATCCCACTGTGTCCGTTGTTGTAGACATTAGAAAAGAGAATGCATTAATGGATGTGTCCTGTCTAGTATAAATCTTCCCTATAATTCATCCTGCCCAATATATGAATGGACTGCAGCTTGTCTTATCGATGTGCAACACCTGCTATCTTTCTAAGTTGTTGTTTTCTTCCTGAATTCTGGCCACTCTCCAGAATGGGCTCAGGGATTTGTGTCCAAAATATGTATCACCTCCAAGCTCTGTGACATGGCCATGTAAAGGATAGTTGAAGAGAATGGCGAGCATCTCAGAAAACTCAGATATCAGTGTGACCAGGAAAGTCTCAGTGCAGAAACACTGCTTTGGGCTTTTTGCTTACTTATTGTTGTGTTGCACTGAATGTCAGGAAAGTCTTTGCCTCAGGCCACCCCTTTGTGAAGCCTGAAGAAAACAGTTTTCAAATGGAAATGAATGGGCCTCACCTGTGGTTCTTTGCTTAATTGCTTTGGAAAGGGATGTGTCTTTATCAGCCTCTTGGTCCTGTGTGTGGCTGTGACTTAGATTCTCAGCACCTGATGGATCTTAAGAATGATCCCATGTGAGCTTCCAAAACCAGAATGGCAAAAAATATCATTCATTGTGGATGAAGACTCTTGCCTTCCTCTGTTAGGTTCCTGCACTCCAACAAATATGAATAGGGATTCTGTGAGTCAAATGAGTTCTTCAAAGCCCTGCAGAGGTGCTTGTGTTTTCGCATGACTCTAAATCACCTAAAGAATCGATACCTAAAATCAGTAGCCCTCAAATTGGAGAAACATAGAAGTATTAACGGCAGGCTTATTTGTTCACTCCTGGTTCACAGCAACGGTGTCCAGGCTACCCTGACTTTAGGCAAATGAGGGGCAAACGAGCTGATTTTGGACACTGTCTTGGGCTGCACCCCTCATGGAAACCTCCAGCCAGAGTTTAAAATGATTGACTATATGGAATAAGGTGAGGGCCATGTGGGAGTGTTTGGGTTTTAATGTTGGTCATTTGTGTGGCATTGGAAAAAATGACTGGTTCCACGTGGGCTTGAACTCTGGTGTGATTCCCCTTAAACACTGGGTTTTGGAACTGAACTCAGAGAAGCATTGCTATGAATTTTGTTGGGATTTTAAGAGGCCACGCATGAAAGTCGCTCTTGGAAACTGAGACCTAGGCCCTGGGTAGATTTCCACAGAGGCCTGGGAATCTCAGCAAGGATATCACATGATTTTATTCTTAAAGAAATGGCAGCCATAGTTGAGAGTCAAAACACACATGCACCTCACATTGTAGACCTCAATGGGCCTGGCCTAATGTGACCTTTTGTCCATTCTTTGGGAAGCCTTGCCTGTGAGATTTCTCCAGAGATTTCATTGAAATGAGCTTCCTCACCATTTAATGTTTGCTGAATGAATTGAAACCCACAGTGCCTCCAACTTCATGCTTGAAAAATGGCTAGATAAATACCATGAAATTTTTGAAATTCCTATGACCAGGTGGCACTGGAGAAACATTGGATGTCCTATTGCTGATCATGAGTATACCAGACAGTGCCTTGATTTACTGAGTTTCATGAAAATGGTGTAGAACAGAGATGCCAGTAAGTTGGAGCCTGCTGAGTAGTGGGTCTAGAGCAGTGCTGGGGAGGTGTTTGATAAAACATCCGTGGTAGGGCCATGTGGATCTACCATTGGATTCCAAATGGCTTGTAACTGACATGGTGCTGCCAGCAGACCCTTATATGTAAAGGCATCTTGTTATATGGAGAGTTTTAAGAGGAAAATTAAGAATCAGGTTGATATGGACAAGGGGGCAATGGGGCAAGCTGTGAGAGATAGAAGCCTAGTTGGTGCATTCTCTTGCAGACCCTGACCCACCACACGTGACAGAACTCCCTCCAGCACTGTGTCCCAGTTTAGCTGCTAGTATTTCGTGAAACAAATACCAAACTCACAGTGCAGCAGCCTAAACACCACAAAAAGTGGAGGAGGACCAAATGGCTTCACAGTCCACACGGAGATGGGGAGACACTTAGTCTCTAGTGACCTTAATTTACCTAAAAAGAGAGGATTCAGCACTGCTTCATCTTGTTCATTGGAAAATAAGAAACCATGTCCTCCAGGTCACATAGATGCAGACCCAGCTTTGATGGTCTCACTACAAAGGAAGCCAAATCTCATGAAAACAACATATATTTCAAGTGCGGAAGCTCAGAGGCAGTTTCTCAAACAGTTTTTAGGCCAGCAGAGTTACATGTTTGTGGAGTGTTTACCATGTCCCTTACTTTTGGAAACTCCTAAACCACCTCCAAGGTTGTGAACTCCTGAGCATTTTCCATTCCAGATATGTATTCACTGATTGTGTAACTCTTCTCCTCTAATTGTGTCTTACTTGGGGTGAAGGTAATGTCAAGGCATTGTTTTGGATGAGAGCGGGAGGATATTTGTGCAGCATATATTTACATACACATTGGATTCATTTTCCAATTTTTCATTCGAAGTACTGAATCCCTGACACTAACCCATACCTAGTAGACTCAGACTATTCATCCTAATATAATGGGGAAAATTAACCCAACACAATAGAAATACAAGCACTTCAGAGGAGACATGTTCTATAGTTGGACTTGACATTTGCATTATATAAGGTAGGAGTTATACATCTAGTCAAATTATAATTGAAATATTCTCCATGTGTTTTTAAACTTAACAAATATGTGAATACTTGTTTCCAATTTCTGTAGCCTATTCACACATGTATATTTATATGCATATATAGAATCCTACCAGGTATCACACGTACATTTTTGTAAGGTGGATGTCTTGGCAGATACAAATTGTGAGAAGTGTTCACTCCTCCTAAATGCTGTTGGAAATGAAAATTCAACCTATAAGAGAGCGTCCTAGAAGAACAACATTATACATAAACTCATGTTCAGTAACATAAATATTTTTGCATCTGTGGATGATATATATTTACTGATGAATTTCGATTGGCATTTATATTGGTACTTTTTAATGTCTGTGAGTGTTGTGTGTGTGTGTGTGTGTGTGTGTGTGTGTGTGTGTGTATAGATATAGATATAGATATACTCTCCAAAGTTTTCCAAACATGAAATATATGTGTCTAGTATACACTCTCTAAATTCATTCATGTTCATGTATGTTGATTTATAATCAACTTTTCAGAAGATTATAATCAGAAATATTCATCCACCTGAAATACATATTTGTTTCCTAGTACTGACTACTAACTTCATTGAAGGGTGCATACAAATCCTAATTATTCTACAGTATCTGACCCAGTCTAACATCAATGCAAGTAGACTCCTATGGGACATGATATGTAATTTGTCATTCATTTGTATTCGACACTGGTACATTATTGTTTCTTCAGTTTTTGCACATCATAGGATATACATTTCATCCACAAGTTCACAAATTAATAGGCATTTGTTTCAACATTAATCACTTCTTGCTTCAGAACACATGTATTGTCAGGGTTTCTTGACTGGTCTTTTCATGAGACTTCTTTCCAAACACATTATTTTGAATTTCCATAATCATTTTGAAGCAAAACTCACACACTCTTCATGATAAACCAAAACACTAATATTTCCATTAGATATATAACTGGTTGGAATGAATGATTGTATATCAATATACAATTTCCTTTTATTTTTCAGATATCAGTTCAATTCATTATTTAAAGTTCAAAAAAGTTATATTATTTATTCACAGTATGGTCTATTCGTGGTTTTTCTCTATGTTCATAGAAACAGGGTACACCTATTTGTACCCCCGATTCTAATTTTACATCTTCAATATATTGCTCCCAGAAATGGTGAAAGAAATACTCATGTCACCTCATTATCACAGTAATATTCTGGACAAAAAATGGAAAGGTCACACTTATGATTGTACCAAAGCCTAAATGGAAAGTGAACATGGATTTCTAAAAACATCCATGTCCAGGTTGCCTAATGCTGTCAATTGTCACTCCTATTGGTGACTACATATTTGTTTTTTCCTAATTTATATATTGAAACTCAACCCTGTTGAAAATGTCTAATTCTATCCCTCACTTTATACTTTGCCTGATTTCGTAATGTTTCCATTGATATCTGCTTTTCTACATATTTTCCCCAGTTCAACATAGTGTCTGACTCTTCATATGTGCTGACATTTACATTCACTCTATAACCAAAAGTCTATTGCTAAAGAACTTTTGGTCCAAATCCTATACTCACTCGTCTTCCTAAACCTACCGACTATCTTCCTAATCCTACTGAATATCCCTTTTTGACTGGATGTTCTCTTCTAAATTCAATCATCCAATGTACAAGGTCCTATGCCATTGTATATCAAATTATCTGAGACATCTTTGCAGAACATAATTCAAAGCTAAGTATCCCAATCAAGGGCAAAACCCTTCTGGGCTTCAAAGCATACCTAGATTTCTTTTTTCATACTTATATTTCACCTCTATATTCTTGTAAATATTGCAGGTTCCCAATCCCATTATTCATCGCACAGAATCATTCGTCACCAAATCAAACCTGTTTTTAACCCCAAGTATACACTGTTCCCTCAATCATTTTACAGAAGAGCAGGGACAGAGGGGTTCTTACAATACAGGAAAGTTGGGGATCTTCCACCAGATGAGAACCTCAAATGTCCATGCACAAATGATACCTGGAGAAGTTGTAGGCAGGTATGAAGCACCTGAGAGAGCAAAAGTCAACTTCCATGGCAAACAACCTGGTCAGGATGAAGGGATGTGTCTGAATCTGCCTCTCTCTTCTTATTGTAGACAAGGTGGAACAATCCAGGCCTGAGTGGAGAGCTGTTCCCGGGTGCCAATGGTTGATATACATTCTACCTTATGAAAGTGTCACAGGAAGTAGGGGAAACCTCCATCTTATGTAACCCTTGGAAGCAACTGTTAGGACAAAGTGGTTGCCAAGGCAGTGACCTCATTCAGTTCCAAAGAATGTGACATACCTCATTTCCTTGGTGATGGAACTCTCTGAACTTGGTATCCAAGAACCAGGCACCCAGAGGCAGTCCCAGTCCCAGGCCCAGTGGGCTCACTTGTTTGGATTTACCAAGGACAGAGTCAGTTTTCTTGGTACCTAATGATGTGAGGATGGCCAAATGCCAGGAGAGCTCTGAAGATGGACCTTTCCTGAGAAAACAGGTAGTGGCTAACCACTTTTTCCTGACATCTTCACAGAGTTGGTCAAGGAAACAAGATCTGAGAGAAGACAGGCCATTTCGGGGGAACATAGTATGGACCACCAGTCAGAGGACACTCCGGATAGTCACAGACCTACTTGGGGGAAGGAGGTGCCTTTGTGGGAGTGGGTGTGGGTTTGTTGTATTGTCTCATGTTCTGAGAACAGATCGAAAAGGCGGTTTGTTTGGTTTGGAGCAGACAGTTTCTAGTAAGTCATTTGACAAGGCGAGTGTTTCTGTTTATGTGTATCCCACTGTGTCCGTTGTTGTAGACATTAGAAAAGAGAATGCATTAATGGATGTGTCCTGTCTAGTATAAATCTTCCCTATAATTCATCCTGCCCAATATATGAATGGACTGCAGCTTGTCTTATCGATGTGCAACACCTGCTATCTTTCTAAGTTGTTGTTTTCTTCCTGAATTCTGGCCACTCTCCGGAATGGGCTCAGGGATTTGTGTCCAAAATATGTATCACCTCCAAGCTCTGTGACATGGCCATGTAAAGGATAGTTGAAGAGAAAGGCCAGCATCTCAGAAAACTCAGATATCAGTGTGACCAGGAAAGTCTCAGTGCAGAAACACTGCTTTGGGCTTTTTGCTTACTTATTGTTGTGTTGCACTGAATGTCAGGAAGGTCTTTGCCTCACGCCACCCCTTTGTGAAGCCTGAAGAAAACAGTTTTCAAATGGAAATGAATGGGCCTCACCTGTGGTTCTTTGCTTAATTGCTTTGGAAAGGGATGTGTCTTTATCAGCCTCTTGGTCCTGTGTGTGGCTGTGACTTAGATTCTCAGCACCTGATGGATCTTACGAATGATCCCATGTGAGCTTCCAAAACCAGAATGGCAAAAAATATCATTCATTGTGGATGAAGACTCTTGCCTTCCTCTGTTAGGTTCCTGCACTCCAACAAATATGAATAGGGATTCTGTGAGTCAAATGAGTTCTTCAAAGCCCTGCAGAGGTGCTTGTGTTTTCGCATGACTCTAAATCACCTAAAGAATCGATACCTAAAATCAGTAGCCCTCAAATTGGAGAAACATAGAAGTATTAACGGCAGGCTTATTTGTTCACTCCTGGTTCACAGCAACGGTGTCCAGGCTACCCTGACTTTAGGCAAATGAGGGGCAAACGAGCTGATTTTGGACACTGTCTTGGGCTGCACAGCTCATGGAAACCTCCAGCCAGAGTTTAAAATGATTGACTATATGGAATAAGGTGAGGGCCATGTGGGAGTGTTTGGGTTTTAATGTTGGTCATTTGTGTGGCATTGGAAAAAATGACTGGTTCCACGTGGGCTTGAACCTGGTGTGATTCCCCTTAAACACTGGGTTTTGGAACTGAACTCAGAGAAGCATTGCTATGAATTTTGTTCGGATTTTAAGAGGCCACGCATGAAAGTCGCTCTTGGAAACTGAGACCTAGGCCCTGGGTAGATTTCCACAGAGGCCTGGGAATCTCAGCAAGGATATCACATGATTTTATTCTTAAAGAAATGGCAGCCATAGTTGAGAGTCAAAACACACATGCACCTCACATTGTAGACCTCAATGGGCCTGGCCTAATGTGACCTTTTGTCCATTCTTTGGGAAGCCTTGCCTGTGAGATTTCTCCAGAGATTTCATTGAAATGAGCTTCCTCACCATTTAATGTTTGCTGAATGAATTGAAACCCACAGTGCCTCCAACTTCATGCTTGAAAAATGGCTAGATAAATACCATGAAATTTTTGAAATTCCTATTACCAGGTGGCACTGGAGAAACATTGGATGTCCTATTGCTGATCATGAGTATACCAGACAGTGCCTTGATTTACTGAGTTTCATGAAAATGGTGTAGAACAGAGATGCCAGTAAGTTGGAGCCTGCTGAGTAGTGGGTCTAGAGCAGTGCTGGGGAGGTGTTTGATAAAACATCCGTGGTAGGGCCATGTGGATCTACCATTGGATTCCAAATGGCTTGTAACTGACATGGTGCTGCCAGCAGACCCTTATATGTAAAGGCATCTTGTTATATGGAGAGTTTTAAGAGGAAAATTAAGAATCAGGTTGATATGGACAAGGGGGCAATGGGGCAAGCTGTGAGAGATAGAAGCCTAGTTGGTGCATTCTCTTGCAGACCCTGACCCACCACACGTGACAGAACTCCCTCCAGCACTGTGTCCCAGTTTAGCTGCTAGTATTTCGTGAAACAAATACCAAACTCACAGTGCAGCAGCCTAAACACCACAAAAAGTGGAGGAGGACCAAATGGCTTCACAGTCCACACGGGGAGACGGGGAGACACTTAGTCTCTAGTGACCTTAATTTACCTAAAAAGAGAGGATTCAGCACTGCTTCATCTTGTTCATTGGAAAATAAGAAACCATGTCCTCCAGGTCACATAGATGCAGACCCAGCTTTGATGGTCTCACTACAAAGGAAGCCAAATCTCATGAAAACAACATATATTTCAAGTGCAGAAGCTCAGAGGCAGTTTCTCAAACAGTTTTTAGGCCAGCAGAGTTACATGTTTGTGGAGTGTTTACCATGTCCCTTACTTTTGGAAACTCCTAAACCACCTCCAAGGTTGTGAACTCCTGAGCATTTTCCATTCCAGATATGTATTCACTGATTGTGTAACTCTTATCCTCTAATTGTGTCTTACTTGGGGTGAAGGTAATGTCAAGGCATTGTTTTGGATGAGAGCGGGAGGATATTTGTGCAGCATATATTTACATACACATTGGATTCATTTTCCAATTTTTCATTCGAAGTACTGAATCCCTGACACTAACCCATACCTAGTAGACTCAGACTATTCATCCTAATATAATGGGGAAAATTAACCCAACACAATAGAAATACAAGCACTTCAGAGGAGACATGTTCTATAGTTGGACTTGACATTTGCATTATATAAGGTAGGAGTTATACATCTAGTCAAATTTTAATTGAAATATTCTCCATGTGTTTTTAAACTTAACAAATATGTGAATACTTGTTTCCAATTTCTGTAGCCTATTCACACATGTATATTTATATGCATATACAGAATCCTACCAGGTATCACACGTACATTTTTGTAAGGTGGATGTCTTGGCAGATACAAATTGTGAGAAGTGTTCACTCCTCCTAAATGCTGTTGGAAATGAAAATTCAACCTATAAGAGAGCGTCCTAGAAGAACAACATTATACATAAACTCATGTTCAGTAACATAAATATTTTTGCATCTGTGGATGATATATATTTACTGATGAATTTCGATTGGCATTTATATTGGTACTTTTTAATGTCTGTGAGTGTTGTGTGTGTGTGTGTGTGTGTGTGTGTGTGTATAGATATAGATATAGATATACTCTCCAAAGTTTTCCAAACATGAAATATATGTGTCTAGTATACACTCTCTAAATTCATTCATGTTCATGTATGTTGATTTATAATCAACTTTTCAGAAGATTATAATCAGAAATATTCATCCACCTGAAATACATATTTGTTTCCTAGTACTGACTACTAACTTCATTGAAGGGTGCATACAAATCCTAATTATTCTACAGTATCTGACCCAGTCTAACATCAATGCAAGTAGACTCCTATGGGACATGATATGTAATTTGTCATTCATTTGTATTCGACACTGGTACATTATTGTTTCTTCAGTTTTTGCACATCATAGGATATACATTTCATCCACAAGTTCACAAATTAATAGGCATTTGTTTCAACATTAATCACTTCTTGCTTCAGAACACATGTATTGTCAGGGTTTCTTGACTGGTCTTTTCATGAGACTTCTTTCCAAACACATTATTTTGAATTTCCATAATCATTTTGAAGCAAAACTCACACACTCTTCATGATAAACCAAAACACTAATATTTCCATTAGATATATAACTGGTTGGAATGAATGATTGTATATCAATATACAATTTCCTTTTATTTTTCAGATATCAGTTCAATTCATTATTTAAAGTTCAAAAAAGTTATATTATTTATTCACAGTATGGTCTATTCGTGGTTTTTCTCTATGTTCATAGAAACAGGGTACACCTATTTGTACCCCCGATTCTAATTTTACATCTTCAATATATTGCTCCCAGAAATGGTGAAAGAAATACTCATGTCACCTCATTATCACAGTAATATTCTGGACAAAAAATGGAAAGGTCACACTTATGATTGTACCAAAGCCTAAATGGAAAGTGAACATGGATTTCTAAAAACATCCATGTCCAGGTTGCCTAATGCTGTCAATTGTCACTCCTATTGGTGACTACATATTTGTTTTTTCCTAATTTATATATTGAAACTCAACCCTGTTGAAAATGTCTAATTCTATCCCTCACTTTATACTTTGCCTGATTTCGTAATGTTTCCATTGATATCTGCTTTTCTACATATTTTCCCCAGTTCAACATAGTGTCTGACTCTTCATATGTGCTGACATTTACATTCACTCTATAACCAAAAGTCTATTGCTAAAGAACTTTTGGTCCAAATCCTATACTCACTCGTCTTCCTAAACCTACCGACTATCTTCCTAATCCTACTGAATATCCCTTTTTGACTGGATGTTCTCTTCTAAATTCAATCATCCAATGTACAAGGTCCTATGCCATTGTATATCAAATTATCTGAGACATCTTTGCAGAACATAATTCAAAGCTAAGTATCCCAATCAAGGGCAAAACCCTTCTGGGCTTCAAAGCATACCTAGATTTCTTTTTTCATACTTATATTTCACCTCTATATTCTTGTAAATATTGCAGGTTCCCAATCCCATTATTCATCGCACAGAATCATTCGTCACCAAATCAAACCTGTTTTTAACCCCAAGTATACACTGTTCCCTCAATCATTTTACAGAAGAGCAGGGACAGAGGGGTTCTTACAATACAGGAAAGTTGGGGATCTTCCACCAGATGAGAACCTCAAATGTCCATGCACAAATGATACCTGGAGAAGTTGTAGGCAGGTATGAAGCACCTGAGAGAGCAAAAGTCAACTTCCATGGCAAACAACCTGGTCAGGATGAAGGGATGTGTCTGAATCTGCCTCTCTCTTCTTATTGTAGACAAGGTGGAACAATCCAGGCCTGAGTGGAGAGCTGTTCCCGGGTGCCAATGGTTGATATACATTCTACCTTATGAAAGTGTCACAGGAAGTAGGGGAAACCTCCATCTTATGTAACCCTTGGAAGCAACTGTTAGGACAAAGTGGTTGCCAAGGCAGTGACCTCATTCAGTTCCAAAGAATGTGACATACCTCATTTCCTTGGTGATGGAACTCTCTGAACTTGGTATCCAAGAACCAGGCACCCAGAGGCAGTCCCAGTCCCAGGCCCAGTGGGCTCACTTGTTTGGATTTACCAAGGACAGAGTCAGTTTTCTTGGTACCTAATGATGTGAGGATGGCCAAATGCCAGGAGAGCTCTGAAGATGGACCTTTCCTGAGAAAACAGGTAGTGGCTAACCACTTTTTCCTGACATCTTCACAGAGTTGGTCAAGGAAACAAGATCTGAGAGAAGACAGGCCATTTCGGGGGAACATAGTATGGACCACCAGTCAGAGGACACTCCGGATAGTCACAGACCTACTTGGGGGAAGGAGGTGCCTTTGTGGGAGTGGGTGTGGGTTTGTTGTATTGTCTCTTTTTCTGAGAATAGATCGAAAAGGCGGTTTGTTTGGTTTGGAGCAGACAGTTTCTAGTAAGTCATTTGACAAGGCGAGTGTTTCTGTTTATGTGTATCCCACTGTGTCCGTTGTTGTAGACATTAGAAAAGAGAATGCATTAATGGATGTGTCCTGTCTAGTATAAATCTTCCCTGTAATTCATCCTGCCCAATATATGAATGGACTGCAGCTTGTCTTATCGATGTGCAACACCTGCTATCTTTCTAAGTTGTTGTTTTCTTCCTGAATTCTGGCCACTCTCCAGAATGGGCTCAGGGATTTGTGTCCAAAATATGTATCACCTCCAAGCTCTGTGACATGGCCATGTAAAGGATAGTTGAAGAGAATGGCGAGCATCTCAGAAAACTCAGATATCAGTGTGACCAGGAAAGTCTCAGTGCAGAAACACTGCTTTGGGCTTTTTGCTTACTTATTGTTGTGTTGCACTGAATGTCAGGAAAGTCTTTGCCTCAGGCCACCCCTTTGTGAAGCCTGAAGAAAACAGTTTTCAAATGGAAATGAATGGGCCTCACCTGTGGTTCTTTGCTTAATTGCTTTGGAAAGGGATGTGTCTTTATCAGCCTCTTGGTCCTGTGTGTGGCTGTGACTTAGATTCTCAGCACCTGATGGATCTTAAGAATGATCCCATGTGAGCTTCCAAAACCAGAATGGCAAAAAATATCATTCATTGTGGATGAAGACTCTTGCCTTCCTCTGTTAGGTTCCTGCACTCCAACAAATATGAATAGGGATTCTGTGAGTCAAATGAGTTCTTCAAAGCCCTGCAGAGGTGCTTGTGTTTTCGCATGACTCTAAATCACCTAAAGAATCGATACCTAAAATCAGTAGCCCTCAAATTGGAGAAACATAGAAGTATTAACGGCAGGCTTATTTGTTCACTCCTGGTTCACAGCAACGGTGTCCAGGCTACCCTGACTTTAGGCAAATGAGGGGCAAACGAGCTGATTTTGGACACTGTCTTGGGCTGCACCCCTCATGGAAACCTCCAGCCAGAGTTTAAAATGATTGACTATATGGAATAAGGTGAGGGCCATGTGGGAGTGTTTGGGTTTTAATGTTGGTCATTTGTGTGGCATTGGAAAAAATGACTGGTTCCACGTGGGCTTGAACTCTGGTGTGATTCCCCTTAAACACTGGGTTTTGGAACTGAACTCAGAGAAGCATTGCTATGAATTTTGTTGGGATTTTAAGAGGCCACGCATGAAAGTCGCTCTTGGAAACTGAGACCTAGGCCCTGGGTAGATTTCCACAGAGGCCTGGGAATCTCAGCAAGGATATCACATGATTTTATTCTTAAAGAAATGGCAGCCATAGTTGAGAGTCAAAACACACATGCACCTCACATTGTAGACCTCAATGGGCCTGGCCTAATGTGACCTTTTGTCCATTCTTTGGGAAGCCTTGCCTGTGAGATTTCTCCAGAGATTTCATTGAAATGAGCTTCCTCACCATTTAATGTTTGCTGAATGAATTGAAACCCACAGTGCCTCCAACTTCATGCTTGAAAAATGGCTAGATAAATACCATGAAATTTTTGAAATTCCTATGACCAGGTGGCACTGGAGAAACATTGGATGTCCTATTGCTGATCATGAGTATACCAGACAGTGCCTTGATTTACTGAGTTTCATGAAAATGGTGTAGAACAGAGATGCCAGTAAGTTGGAGCCTGCTGAGTAGTGGGTCTAGAGCAGTGCTGGGGAGGTGTTTGATAAAACATCCGTGGTAGGGCCATGTGGATCTACCATTGGATTCCAAATGGCTTGTAACTGACATGGTGCTGCCAGCAGACCCTTATATGTAAAGGCATCTTGTTATATGGAGAGTTTTAAGAGGAAAATTAAGAATCAGGTTGATATGGACAAGGGGGCAATGGGGCAAGCTGTGAGAGATAGAAGCCTAGTTGGTGCATTCTCTTGCAGACCCTGACCCACCACACGTGACAGAACTCCCTCCAGCACTGTGTCCCAGTTTAGCTGCTAGTATTTCGTGAAACAAATACCAAACTCACAGTGCAGCAGCCTAAACACCACAAAAAGTGGAGGAGGACCAAATGGCTTCACAGTCCACACGGAGATGGGGAGACACTTAGTCTCTAGTGACCTTAATTTACCTAAAAAGAGAGGATTCAGCACTGCTTCATCTTGTTCATTGGAAAATAAGAAACCATGTCCTCCAGGTCACATAGATGCAGACCCAGCTTTGATGGTCTCACTACAAAGGAAGCCAAATCTCATGAAAACAACATATATTTCAAGTGCGGAAGCTCAGAGGCAGTTTCTCAAACAGTTTTTAGGCCAGCAGAGTTACATGTTTGTGGAGTGTTTACCATGTCCCTTACTTTTGGAAACTCCTAAACCACCTCCAAGGTTGTGAACTCCTGAGCATTTTCCATTCCAGATATGTATTCACTGATTGTGTAACTCTTCTCCTCTAATTGTGTCTTACTTGGGGTGAAGGTAATGTCAAGGCATTGTTTTGGATGAGAGCGGGAGGATATTTGTGCAGCATATATTTACATACACATTGGATTCATTTTCCAATTTTTCATTTGAAGTACTGAATCCCTGACACTAACCCATACCTAGTAGACTCAGACTATTCATCCTAATATAATGGGGAAAATTAACCCAACACAATAGAAATACAAGCACTTCAGAGGAGACATGTTCTATAGTTGGACTTGACATTTGCATTATATAAGGTAGGAGTTATACATCTAGTCAAATTTTAATTGAAATATTCTCCATGTGTTTTTAAACTTAACAAATATGTGAATACTTGTTTCCAATTTCTGTAGCCTATTCACACATGTATATTTATATGCATATATAGAATCCTACCAGGTATCACACGTACATTTTTGTAAGGTGGATGTCTTGGCAGATACAAATTGTGAGAAGTGTTCACTCCTCCTAAATGCTGTTGGAAATGAAAATTCAACCTATAAGAGAGCGTCCTAGAAGAACAACATTATACATAAACTCATGTTCAGTAACATAAATATTTTTGCATCTGTGGATGATATATATTTACTGATGAATTTCGATTGGCATTTATATTGGTACTTTTTAATGTCTGTGAGTGTTGTGTGTGTGTGTGTGTGTGTGTGTGTGTGTGTGTGTGTGTGTATAGATATAGATATAGATATACTCTCCAAAGTTTTCCAAACATGAAATATATGTGTCTAGTATACACTCTCTAAATTCATTCATGTTCATGTATGTTGATTTATAATCAACTTTTCAGAAGATTATAATCAGAAATATTCATCCACCTGAAATACATATTTGTTTCCTAGTACTGACTACTAACTTCATTGAAGGGTGCATACAAATCCTAATTATTCTACAGTATCTGACCCAGTCTAACATCAATGCAAGTAGACTCCTATGGGACATGATATGTAATTTGTCATTCATTTGTATTCGACACTGGTACATTATTGTTTCTTCAGTTTTTGCACATCATAGGATATACATTTCATCCACAAGTTCACAAATTAATAGGCATTTGTTTCAACATTAATCACTTCTTGCTTCAGAACACATGTATTGTCAGGGTTTCTTGACTGGTCTTTTCATGAGACTTCTTTCCAAACACATTATTTTGAATTTCCATAATCATTTTGAAGCAAAACTCACACACTCTTCATGATAAACCAAAACACTAATATTTCCATTAGATATATAACTGGTTGGAATGAATGATTGTATATCAATATACAATTTCCTTTTATTTTTCAGATATCAGTTCAATTCATTATTTAAAGTTCAAAAAAGTTATATTATTTATTCACAGTATGGTCTATTCGTGGTTTTTCTCTATGTTCATAGAAACAGGGTACACCTATTTGTACCCCCGATTCTAATTTTACATCTTCAATATATTGCTCCCAGAAATGGTGAAAGAAATACTCATGTCACCTCTTTATCACATGAATATTCTGGACAAAAAATGGAAAGGTCACACTTATGATTGTACCAAAGCCTAAATGGAAAGTGAACATGGATTTCTAAAAACATCCATGTCCAGGTTGCCTAATGCTGTCAATTGTCACTCCTATTGGTGACTACATATTTGTTTTTTCCTAATTTATATATTGAAACTCAACCCTGTTGAAAATGTCTAATTCTATCCCTCACTTTATACTTTGCCTGATTTCATAATGTTTCCATTGATATCTGCTTTTCTACATATTTTCCCCAGTTCAACATAGTGTCTGACTCTTCATATGTGCTGACATTTACATTCACTCTATAACCAAAAGTCTATTGCTAAAGAACTTTTGGTCCAAATCCTATACTCACTCGTCTTCCTAAACCTACCGACTATCTTCCTAATCCTACTGAATATCCCTTTTTGACTGGATGTTCTCTTCTAAATTCAATCATCCAATGTACAAGGTCCTATGCCATTGTATATCAAATTATCTGAGACATCTTTGCAGAACATAATTCAAAGCTAAGTATCCCAATCAAGGGCAAAACCCTTCTGGGCTTCAAAGCATACCTAGATTTCTTTTTTCATACTTATATTTCACCTCTATATTCTTGTAAATATTGCAGGTTCCCAATCCCATTATTCATCGCACAGAATCATTCGTCACCAAATCAAACCTGTTTTTAACCCCAAGTATACACTGTTCCCTCAATCATTTTACAGAAGAGCAGGGACAGAGGGGTTCTTACAATACAGGAAAGTTGGGGATCTTCCACCAGATGAGAACCTCAAATGTCCATGCACAAATGATACCTGGAGAAGTTGTAGGCAGGTATGAAGCACCTGAGAGAGCAAAAGTCAACTTCCATGGCAAACAACCTGGTCAGGATGAAGGGATGTGTCTGAATCTGCCTCTCTCTTCTTATTGTAGACAAGGTGGAACAATCCAGGCCTGAGTGGAGAGCTGTTCCCGGGTGCCAATGGTTGATATACATTCTACCTTATGAAAGTGTCACAGGAAGTAGGGGAAACCTCCATCTTATGTAACCCTTGGAAGCAACTGTTAGGACAAAGTGGTTGCCAAGGCAGTGACCTCATTCAGTTCCAAAGAATGTGACATACCTCATTTCCTTGGTGATGGAACTCTCTGAACTTGGTATCCAAGAACCAGGCACCCAGAGGCACTCCCAGTCCCAGGCCCAGTGGGCTCACTTGTTTGGATTTACCAAGGACAGAGTCAGTTTTCTTGGTACCTAATGATGTGAGGATGGCCAAATGCCAGGAGAGCTCTGAAGATGGACCTTTCCTGAGAAAACAGGTAGTGGCTAACCACTTTTTCCTGACATCTTCACAGAGTTGGTCAAGGAAACAAGATCTGAGAGAAGACAGGCCATTTCGGGGGAACATAGTATGGACCACCAGTCAGAGGACACTCCGGATAGTCACAGACCTACTTGGGGGAAGGAGGTGCCTTTGTGGGAGTGGGTGTGGGTTTGTTGTATTGTCTCTTTTTCTGAGAATAGATCGAAAAGGCGGTTTGTTTGGTTTGGAGCAGACAGTTTCTAGTAAGTCATTTGACAAGGCGAGTGTTTCTGTTTATGTGTATCCCACTGTGTCCGTTGTTGTAGACATTAGAAAAGAGAATGCATTAATGGATGTGTCCTGTCTAGTATAAATCTTCCCTGTAATTCATCCTGCCCAATATATGAATGGACTGCAGCTTGTCTTATCGATGTGCAACACCTGCTATCTTTCTAAGTTGTTGTTTTCTTCCTGAATTCTGGCCACTCTCCAGAATGGGCTCAGGGATTTGTGTCCAAAATATGTATCACCTCCAAGCTCTGTGACATGGCCATGTAAAGGATAGTTGAAGAGAATGGCGAGCATCTCAGAAAACTCAGATATCAGTGTGACCAGGAAAGTCTCAGTGCAGAAACACTGCTTTGGGCTTTTTGCTTACTTATTGTTGTGTTGCACTGAATGTCAGGAAAGTCTTTGCCTCAGGCCACCCCTTTGTGAAGCCTGAAGAAAACAGTTTTCAAATGGAAATGAATGGGCCTCACCTGTGGTTCTTTGCTTAATTGCTTTGGAAAGGGATGTGTCTTTATCAGCCTCTTGGTCCTGTGTGTGGCTGTGACTTAGATTCTCAGCACCTGATGGATCTTAAGAATGATCCCATGTGAGCTTCCAAAACCAGAATGGCAAAAAATATCATTCATTGTGGATGAAGACTCTTGCCTTCCTCTGTTAGGTTCCTGCACTCCAACAAATATGAATAGGGATTCTGTGAGTCAAATGAGTTCTTCAAAGCCCTGCAGAGGTGCTTGTGTTTTCGCATGACTCTAAATCACCTAAAGAATCGATACCTAAAATCAGTAGCCCTCAAATTGGAGAAACATAGAAGTATTAACGGCAGGCTTATTTGTTCACTCCTGGTTCACAGCAACGGTGTCCAGGCTACCCTGACTTTAGGCAAATGAGGGGCAAACGAGCTGATTTTGGACACTGTCTTGGGCTGCACCCCTCATGGAAACCTCCAGCCAGAGTTTAAAATGATTGACTATATGGAATAAGGTGAGGGCCATGTGGGAGTGTTTGGGTTTTAATGTTGGTCATTTGTGTGGCATTGGAAAAAATGACTGGTTCCACGTGGGCTTGAACTCTGGTGTGATTCCCCTTAAACACTGGGTTTTGGAACTGAACTCAGAGAAGCATTGCTATGAATTTTGTTGGGATTTTAAGAGGCCACGCATGAAAGTCGCTCTTGGAAACTGAGACCTAGGCCCTGGGTAGATTTCCACAGAGGCCTGGGAATCTCAGCAAGGATATCACATGATTTTATTCTTAAAGAAATGGCAGCCATAGTTGAGAGTCAAAACACACATGCACCTCACATTGTAGACCTCAATGGGCCTGGCCTAATGTGACCTTTTGTCCATTCTTTGGGAAGCCTTGCCTGTGAGATTTCTCCAGAGATTTCATTGAAATGAGCTTCCTCACCATTTAATGTTTGCTGAATGAATTGAAACCCACAGTGCCTCCAACTTCATGCTTGAAAAATGGCTAGATAAATACCATGAAATTTTTGAAATTCCTATGACCAGGTGGCACTGGAGAAACATTGGATGTCCTATTGCTGATCATGAGTATACCAGACAGTGCCTTGATTTACTGAGTTTCATGAAAATGGTGTAGAACAGAGATGCCAGTAAGTTGGAGCCTGCTGAGTAGTGGGTCTAGAGCAGTGCTGGGGAGGTGTTTGATAAAACATCCGTGGTAGGGCCATGTGGATCTACCATTGGATTCCAAATGGCTTGTAACTGACATGGTGCTGCCAGCAGACCCTTATATGTAAAGGCATCTTGTTATATGGAGAGTTTTAAGAGGAAAATTAAGAATCAGGTTGATATGGACAAGGGGGCAATGGGGCAAGCTGTGAGAGATAGAAGCCTAGTTGGTGCATTCTCTTGCAGACCCTGACCCACCACACGTGACAGAACTCCCTCCAGCACTGTGTCCCAGTTTAGCTGCTAGTATTTCGTGAAACAAATACCAAACTCACAGTGCAGCAGCCTAAACACCACAAAAAGTGGAGGAGGACCAAATGGCTTCACAGTCCACACGGAGATGGGGAGACACTTAGTCTCTAGTGACCTTAATTTACCTAAAAAGAGAGGATTCAGCACTGCTTCATCTTGTTCATTGGAAAATAAGAAACCATGTCCTCCAGGTCACATAGATGCAGACCCAGCTTTGATGGTCTCACTACAAAGGAAGCCAAATCTCATGAAAACAACATATATTTCAAGTGCGGAAGCTCAGAGGCAGTTTCTCAAACAGTTTTTAGGCCAGCAGAGTTACATGTTTGTGGAGTGTTTACCATGTCCCTTACTTTTGGAAACTCCTAAACCACCTCCAAGGTTGTGAACTCCTGAGCATTTTCCATTCCAGATATGTATTCACTGATTGTGTAACTCTTCTCCTCTAATTGTGTCTTACTTGGGGTGAAGGTAATGTCAAGGCATTGTTTTGGATGAGAGCGGGAGGATATTTGTGCAGCATATATTTACATACACATTGGATTCATTTTCCAATTTTTCATTTGAAGTACTGAATCCCTGACACTAACCCATACCTAGTAGACTCAGACTATTCATCCTAATATAATGGGGAAAATTAACCCAACACAATAGAAATACAAGCACTTCAGAGGAGACATGTTCTATAGTTGGACTTGACATTTGCATTATATAAGGTAGGAGTTATACATCTAGTCAAATTTTAATTGAAATATTCTCCATGTGTTTTTAAACTTAACAAATATGTGAATACTTGTTTCCAATTTCTGTAGCCTATTCACACATGTATATTTATATGCATATATAGAATCCTACCAGGTATCACACGTACATTTTTGTAAGGTGGATGTCTTGGCAGATACAAATTGTGAGAAGTGTTCACTCCTCCTAAATGCTGTTGGAAATGAAAATTCAACCTATAAGAGAGCGTCCTAGAAGAACAACATTATACATAAACTCATGTTCAGTAACATAAATATTTTTGCATCTGTGGATGATATATATTTACTGATGAATTTCGATTGGCATTTATATTGGTACTTTTTAATGTCTGTGAGTGTTGTGTGTGTGTGTGTGTGTGTGTGTGTGTGTGTGTGTGTGTATAGATATAGATATAGATATACTCTCCAAAGTTTTCCAAACATGAAATATATGTGTCTAGTATACACTCTCTAAATTCATTCATGTTCATGTATGTTGATTTATAATCAACTTTTCAGAAGATTATAATCAGAAATATTCATCCACCTGAAATACATATTTGTTTCCTAGTACTGACTACTAACTTCATTGAAGGGTGCATACAAATCCTAATTATTCTACAGTATCTGACCCAGTCTAACATCAATGCAAGTAGACTCCTATGGGACATGATATGTAATTTGTCATTCATTTGTATTCGACACTGGTACATTATTGTTTCTTCAGTTTTTGCACATCATAGGATATACATTTCATCCACAAGTTCACAAATTAATAGGCATTTGTTTCAACATTAATCACTTCTTGCTTCAGAACACATGTATTGTCAGGGTTTCTTGACTGGTCTTTTCATGAGACTTCTTTCCAAACACATTATTTTGAATTTCCATAATCATTTTGAAGCAAAACTCACACACTCTTCATGATAAACCAAAACACTAATATTTCCATTAGATATATAACTGGTTGGAATGAATGATTGTATATCAATATACAATTTCCTTTTATTTTTCAGATATCAGTTCAATTCATTATTTAAAGTTCAAAAAAGTTATATTATTTATTCACAGTATGGTCTATTCGTGGTTTTTCTCTATGTTCATAGAAACAGGGTACACCTATTTGTACCCCCGATTCTAATTTTACATCTTCAATATATTGCTCCCAGAAATGGTGAAAGAAATACTCATGTCACCTCTTTATCACATGAATATTCTGGACAAAAAATGGAAAGGTCACACTTATGATTGTACCAAAGCCTAAATGGAAAGTGAACATGGATTTCTAAAAACATCCATGTCCAGGTTGCCTAATGCTGTCAATTGTCACTCCTATTGGTGACTACATATTTGTTTTTTCCTAATTTATATATTGAAACTCAACCCTGTTGAAAATGTCTAATTCTATCCCTCACTTTATACTTTGCCTGATTTCATAATGTTTCCATTGATATCTGCTTTTCTACATATTTTCCCCAGTTCAACATAGTGTCTGACTCTTCATATGTGCTGACATTTACATTCACTCTATAACCAAAAGTCTATTGCTAAAGAACTTTTGGTCCAAATCCTATACTCACTCGTCTTCCTAAACCTACCGACTATCTTCCTAATCCTACTGAATATCCCTTTTTGACTGGATGTTCTCTTCTAAATTCAATCATCCAATGTACAAGGTCCTATGCCATTGTATATCAAATTATCTGAGACATCTTTGCAGAACATAATTCAAAGCTAAGTATCCCAATCAAGGGCAAAACCCTTCTGGGCTTCAAAGCATACCTAGATTTCTTTTTTCATACTTATATTTCACCTCTATATTCTTGTAAATATTGCAGGTTCCCAATCCCATTATTCATCGCACAGAATCATTCGTCACCAAATCAAACCTGTTTTTAACCCCAAGTATACACTGTTCCCTCAATCATTTTACAGAAGAGCAGGGACAGAGGGGTTCTTACAATACAGGAAAGTTGGGGATCTTCCACCAGATGAGAACCTCAAATGTCCATGCACAAATGATACCTGGAGAAGTTGTAGGCAGGTATGAAGCACCTGAGAGAGCAAAAGTCAACTTCCATGGCAAACAACCTGGTCAGGATGAAGGGATGTGTCTGAATCTGCCTCTCTCTTCTTATTGTAGACAAGGTGGAACAATCCAGGCCTGAGTGGAGAGCTGTTCCCGGGTGCCAATGGTTGATATACATTCTACCTTATGAAAGTGTCACAGGAAGTAGGGGAAACCTCCATCTTATGTAACCCTTGGAAGCAACTGTTAGGACAAAGTGGTTGCCAAGGCAGTGACCTCATTCAGTTCCAAAGAATGTGACATACCTCATTTCCTTGGTGATGGAACTCTCTGAACTTGGTATCCAAGAAGCCAGGCACCCAGAGGCACTCCCAGTCCCAGGCCCAGTGGGCTCACTTGTTTGGATTTACCAAGGACAGAGTCAGTTTTCTTGGTACCTAATGATGTGAGGATGGCCAAATGCCAGGAGAGCTCTGAAGATGGACCTTTCCTGAGAAAACAGGTAGTGGCTAACCACTTTTTCCTGACATCTTCACAGAGTTGGTCAAGGAAACAAGATCTGAGAGAAGACAGGCCATTTCGGGGGAACATAGTATGGCCCACCAGTCAGAGGACACTCCGGATAGTCACAGACCTACTTGGGGGAAGGAGGTGCCTTTGTGGGAGTGGGTGTGGGTTTGTTGTATTGTCTCATGTTCTGAGAATAGATCGAAAAGGCGGTTTGTTTGGTTTGGAGCAGACAGTTTCTAGTAAGTCATTTGACAAGGCGAGTGTTTCTGTTTATGTGTAACCCACTGTGTCCGTTGTTGTAGACATTAGAAAAGAGAATGCATTAATGGATGTGTCCTGTCTAGTATAAATCTTCCCTATAATTCATCCTGCCCAATATATGAATGGACTGCAGCTTGTCTTATCGATGTGCAACACCTGCTATCTTTCTAAGTTGTTGTTTTCTTCCTGAATTCTGGCCACTCTCCAGAATGGGCTCAGGGATTTGTGTCCAAAATATGTATCACCTCCAAGCTCTGTGACATGGCCATGTAAAGGATAGTTGAAGAGAATGGCGAGCATCTCAGAAAACTCAGATATCAGTGTGACCAGGAAAGTCTCAGTGCAGAAACACTGCTTTGGGCTTTTTGCTTACTTATTGTTGTGTTGCACTGAATGTCAGGAAGGTCTTTGCCTCAGGCCACCCCTTTGTGAAGCCTGAAGAAAACAGTTTTCAAATGGAAATGAATGGGCCTCACCTGTGGTTCTTTGCTTAATTGCTTTGGAAAGGGATGTGTCTTTATCAGCCTCTTGGTCCTGTGTGTGGCTGTGACTTAGATTCTCAGCACCTGATGGATCTTAAGAATGATCCCATGTGAGCTTCCAAAACCAGAATGGCAAAAAATATCATTCATTGTGGATGAAGACTCTTGCCTTCCTCTGTTAGGTTCCTGCACTCCAACAAATATGAATAGGGATTCTGTGAGTCAAATGAGTTCTTCAAAGCCCTGCAGAGGTGCTTGTGTTTTCGCATGACTCTAAATCACCTAAAGAATCGATACCTAAAATCAGTAGCCCTCAAATTGGAGAAACATAGAAGTATTAACGGCAGGCTTATTTGTTCACTCCTGGTTCACAGCAACGGTGTCCAGGCTACCCTGACTTTAGGCAAATGAGGGGCAAACGAGCTGATTTTGGACACTGTCTTGGGCTGCACCCCTCATGGAAACCTCCAGCCAGAGTTTAAAATGATTGACTATATGGAATAAGGTGAGGGCCATGTGGGAGTGTTTGGGTTTTAATGTTGGTCATTTGTGTGGCATTGGAAAAAATGACTGGTTCCACGTGGGCTTGAACTCTGGTGTGATTCCCCTTAAACACTGGGTTTTGGAACTGAACTCAGAGAAGCATTGCTATGAATTTTGTTGGGATTTTAAGAGGCCACGCATGAAAGTCGCTCTTGGAAACTGAGACCTAGGCCCTGGGTAGATTTCCACAGAGGCCTGGGAATCTCAGCAAGGATATCACATGATTTTATTCTTAAAGAAATGGCAGCCATAGTTGAGAGTCAAAACACACATGCACCTCACATTGTAGACCTCAATGGGCCTGGCCTAATGTGACCTTTTGTCCATTCTTTGGGAAGCCTTGCCTGTGAGATTTCTCCAGAGATTTCATTGAAATGAGCTTCCTCACCATTTAATGTTTGCTGAATGAATTGAAACCCACAGTGCCTCCAACTTCATGCTTGAAAAATGGCTAGATAAATACCATGAAATTTTTGAAATTCCTATGACCAGGTGGCACTGGAGAAACATTGGATGTCCTATTGCTGATCATGAGTATACCAGACAGTGCCTTGATTTACTGAGTTTCATGAAAATGGTGTAGAACAGAGATGCCAGTAAGTTGGAGCCTGCTGAGTAGTGGGTCTAGAGCAGTGCTGGGGAGGTGTTTGATAAAACATCCGTGGTAGGGCCATGTGGATCTACCATTGGATTCCAAATGGCTTGTAACTGACATGGTGCTGCCAGCAGACCCTTATATGTAAAGGCATCTTGTTATATGGAGAGTTTTAAGAGGAAAATTAAGAATCAGGTTGATATGGACAAGGGGGCAATGGGGCAAGCTGTGAGAGATAGAAGCCTAGTTGGTGCATTCTCTTGCAGACCCTGACCCACCACACGTGACAGAACTCCCTCCAGCACTGTGTCCCAGTTTAGCGGCTAGTATTTCGTGAAACAAATACCAAACTCACAGTGCAGCAGCCTAAACACCACAAAAAGTGGAGGAGGACCAAATGGCTTCACAGTCCACACGGAGATGGGGAGACACTTAGTCTCTAGTGACCTTAATTTACCTAAAAAGAGAGGATTCAGCACTGCTTCATCTTGTTCATTGGAAAATAAGAAACCATGTCCTCCAGGTCACATAGATGCAGACCCAGCTTTGATGGTCTCACTACAAAGGAAGCCAAATCTCATGAAAACAACATATATTTCAAGTGCGGAAGCTCAGAGGCAGTTTCTCAAACAGTTTTTAGGCCAGCAGAGTTACATGTTTGTGGAGTGTTTACCATGTCCCTTACTTTTGGAAACTCCTAAACCACCTCCAAGGTTGTGAACTCCTGAGCATTTTCCATTCCAGATATGTATTCACTGATTGTGTAACTCTTCTCCTCTAATTGTGTCTTACTTGGGGTGAAGGTAATGTCAAGGCATTGTTTTGGATGAGAGCGGGAGGATATTTGTGCAGCATATATTTACATACACATTGGATTCATTTTCCAATTTTTCATTCGAAGTACTGAATCCCTGACACTAACCCATACCTAGTAGACTCAGACTATTCATCCTAATATAATGGGGAAAATTAACCCAACACAATAGAAATACAAGCACTTCAGAGGAGACATGTTCTATAGTTGGACTTGACATTTGCATTATATAAGGTAGGAGTTATACATCTAGTCAAATTTTAATTGAAATATTCTCCATGTGTTTTTAAACTTAACAAATATGTGAATACTTGTTTCCAATTTCTGTAGCCTATTCACACATGTATATTTATATGCATATATAGAATCCTACCAGGTATCACACGTACATTTTTGTAAGGTGGATGTCTTGGCAGATACAAATTGTGAGAAGTGTTCACTCCTCCTAAATGCTGTTGGAAATGAAAATTCAACCTATAAGAGAGCGTCCTAGAAGAACAACATTATACATAAACTCATGTTCAGTAACATAAATATTTTTGCATCTGTGGATGATATATATTTACTGATGAATTTCGATTGGCATTTATATTGGTACTTTTTAATGTCTGTGAGTGTTGTGTGTGTGTGTGTGTGTGTGTGTGTGTGTGTGTGTATAGATATAGATATAGATATACTCTCCAAAGTTTTCCAAACATGAAATATATGTGTCTAGTATACACTCTCTAAATTCATTCATGTTCATGTATGTTGATTTATAATCAACTTTTCAGAAGATTATAATCAGAAATATTCATCCACCTGAAATACATATTTGTTTCCTAGTACTGACTACTAACTTCATTGAAGGGTGCATACAAATCCTAATTATTCTACAGTATCTGACCCAGTCTAACATCAATGCAAGTAGACTCCTATGGGACATGATATGTAATTTGTCATTCATTTGTATTCGACACTGGTACATTATTGTTTCTTCAGTTTTTGCACATCATAGGATATACATTTCATCCACAAGTTCACAAATTAATAGGCATTTGTTTCAACATTAATCACTTCTTGCTTCAGAACACATGTATTGTAAGGGTTTCTTGACTGGTCTTTTCATGAGACTTCTTTCCAAACACATTATTTTGAATTTCCATAATCATTTTGAAGCAAAACTCACACACTCTTCATGATAAACCAAAACACTAATATTTCCATTAGATATATAACTGGTTGGAATGAATGATTGTATATCAATATACAATTTCCTTTTATTTTTCAGATATCAGTTCAATTCATTATTTAAAGTTCAAAAAAGTTATATTATTTATTCACAGTATGGTCTATTCGTGGTTTTTCTCTATGTTCATAGAAACAGGGTACACCTATTTGTACCCCCGATTCTAATTTTACATCTTCAATATATTGCTCCCAGAAATGGTGAAAGAAATACTCATGTCACCTCATTATCACAGTAATATTCTGGACAAAAAATGGAAAGGTCACACTTATGATTGTACCAAAGCCTAAATGGAAAGTGAACATGGATTTCTAAAAACATCCATGTCCAGGTTGCCTAATGCTGTCAATTGTCACTCCTATTGGTGACTACATATTTGTTTTTTCCTAATTTATATATTGAAACTCAACCCTGTTGAAAATGTCTAATTCTATCCCTCACTTTATACTTTGCCTGATTTCGTAATGTTTCCATTGATATCTGCTTTTCTACATATTTTCCCCAGTTCAACATAGTGTCTGACTCTTCATATGTGCTGACATTTACATTCACTCTATAACCAAAAGTCTATTGCTAAAGAACTTTTGGTCCAAATCCTATACTCACTCGTCTTCCTAAACCTACCGACTATCTTCCTAATCCTACTGAATATCCCTTTTTGACTGGATGTTCTCTTCTAAATTCAATCATCCAATGTACAAGGTCCTATGCCATTGTATATCAAATTATCTGAGACATCTTTGCAGAACATAATTCAAAGCTAAGTATCCCAATCAAGGGCAAAACCCTTCTGGGCTTCAAAGCATACCTAGATTTCTTTTTTCATACTTATATTTCACCTCTATATTCTTGTAAATATTGCAGGTTCCCAATCCCATTATTCATCGCACAGAATCATTCGTCACCAAATCAAACCTGTTTTTAACCCCAAGTATACACTGTTCCCTCAATCATTTTACAGAAGAGCAGGGACAGAGGGGTTCTTACAATACAGGAAAGTTGGGGATCTTCCACCAGATGAGAACCTCAAATGTCCATGCACAAATGATACCTGGAGAAGTTGTAGGCAGGTATGAAGCACCTGAGAGAGCAAAAGTCAACTTCCATGGCAAACAACCTGGTCAGGATGAAGGGATGTGTCTGAATCTGCCTCTCTCTTCTTATTGTAGACTAGGTGGAACAATCCAGGCCTGAGTGGAGAGCTGTTCCCGGGTGCCAATGGTTGATATACATTCTACCTTATGAAAGTGTCACAGGAAGTAGGGGAAACCTCCATCTTATGTAACCCTTGGAAGCAACTGTTAGGACAAAGTGGTTGCCAAGGCAGTGACCTCATTCAGTTCCAAAGAATGTGACATACCTCATTTCCTTGGTGATGGAACTCTCTGAACTTGGTATCCAAGAACCAGGCACCCAGAGGCAGTCCCAGTCCCAGGCCCAGTGGGCTCACTTGTTTGGATTTACCAAAGACAGAGTCAGTTTTCTTGGTACCTAATGATGTGAGGATGGCCAAATGCCAGGAGAGCTCTGAAGATGGACCTTTCCTGAGAAAACAGGTAGTGGCTAACCACTTTTTCCTGACATCTTCACAGAGTTGGTCAAGGAAACAAGATCTGAGAGAAGACAGGCCATTTCGGGGGAACATAGTATGGCCCACCAGTCAGAGGACACTCCGGATAGTCACAGACCTACTTGGGGGAAGGAGGTGCCTTTGTGGGAGTGGGTGTGGGTTTGTTGTATTGTCTCATGTTCTGAGAATAGATCGAAAAGGCGGTTTGTTTGGTTTGGAGCAGACAGTTTCTAGTAAGTCATTTGACAAGGCGAGTGTTTCTGTTTATGTGTAACCCACTGTGTCCGTTGTTGTAGACATTAGAAAAGAGAATGCATTAATGGATGTGTCCTGTCTAGTATAAATCTTCCCTATAATTCATCCTGCCCAATATATGAATGGACTGCAGCTTGTCTTATCGATGTGCAACACCTGCTATCTTTCTAAGTTGTTGTTTTCTTCCTGAATTCTGGCCACTCTCCAGAATGGGCTCAGGGATTTGTGTCCAAAATATGTATCACCTCCAAGCTCTGTGACATGGCCATGTAAAGGATAGTTGAAGAGAATGGCGAGCATCTCAGAAAACTCAGATATCAGTGTGACCAGGAAAGTCTCAGTGCAGAAACACTGCTTTGGGCTTTTTGCTTACTTATTGTTGTGTTGCACTGAATGTCAGGAAGGTCTTTGCCTCAGGCCACCCCTTTGTGAAGCCTGAAGAAAACAGTTTTCAAATGGAAATGAATGGGCCTCACCTGTGGTTCTTTGCTTAATTGCTTTGGAAAGGGATGTGTCTTTATCAGCCTCTTGGTCCTGTGTGTGGCTGTGACTTAGATTCTCAGCACCTGATGGATCTTAAGAATGATCCCATGTGAGCTTCCAAAACCAGAATGGCAAAAAATATCATTCATTGTGGATGAAGACTCTTGCCTTCCTCTGTTAGGTTCCTGCACTCCAACAAATATGAATAGGGATTCTGTGAGTCAAATGAGTTCTTCAAAGCCCTGCAGAGGTGCTTGTGTTTTCGCATGACTCTAAATCACCTAAAGAATCGATACCTAAAATCAGTAGCCCTCAAATTGGAGAAACATAGAAGTATTAACGGCAGGCTTATTTGTTCACTCCTGGTTCACAGCAACGGTGTCCAGGCTACCCTGACTTTAGGCAAATGAGGGGCAAACGAGCTGATTTTGGACACTGTCTTGGGCTGCACCCCTCATGGAAACCTCCAGCCAGAGTTTAAAATGATTGACTATATGGAATAAGGTGAGGGCCATGTGGGAGTGTTTGGGTTTTAATGTTGGTCATTTGTGTGGCATTGGAAAAAATGACTGGTTCCACGTGGGCTTGAACTCTGGTGTGATTCCCCTTAAACACTGGGTTTTGGAACTGAACTCAGAGAAGCATTGCTATGAATTTTGTTGGGATTTTAAGAGGCCACGCATGAAAGTCGCTCTTGGAAACTGAGACCTAGGCCCTGGGTAGATTTCCACAGAGGCCTGGGAATCTCAGCAAGGATATCACATGATTTTATTCTTAAAGAAATGGCAGCCATAGTTGAGAGTCAAAACACACATGCACCTCACATTGTAGACCTCAATGGGCCTGGCCTAATGTGACCTTTTGTCCATTCTTTGGGAAGCCTTGCCTGTGAGATTTCTCCAGAGATTTCATTGAAATGAGCTTCCTCACCATTTAATGTTTGCTGAATGAATTGAAACCCACAGTGCCTCCAACTTCATGGTTGAAAAATGGCTAGATAAATACCATGAAATTTTTGAAATTCCTATGACCAGGTGGCACTGGAGAAACATTGGATGTCCTATTGCTGATCATGAGTATACCAGACAGGGCCTTGATTTACTGAGTTTCATGAAAATGGTGTAGAACAGAGATGCCAGTAAGGTGGAGCCTGCTGAGTAGTGGGTCTAGAGCAGTGCTGGGGAGGTGTTTGATAAAACATCCGTGGTAGAGCCATGTGGATCTACCATTGGATTCCAAATGGCTTGTAACTGACATGGTGCTGCCAGCAGACCCTTATATGTAAAGGCATCTTGTTATATGGAGAGTTTTAAGAGGAAAATTAAGAATCAGGTTGATATGGACAAGGGGGCAATGGGGCAAGCTGTGAGAGATAGAAGCCTAGTTGGTGCATTCTCTTGCAGACCCTGACCCACCACACGTTGACAGAACTCCCTCCAGCACTGTGTCCCAGTTTAGCTGCTAGTATTTCGTGAAACAAATACCAAACTCACAGTGCAGCAGCCTAAACACCACAAAAAGTGGAGGAGGACCAAATGGCTTCACAGTCCACACGGGGAGACGGGGAGACACTTAGTCTCTAGTGACCTTAATTTACCTAAAAAGAGAGGATTCAGCACTGCTTCATCTTGTTCATTGGAAAATAAGAAACCATGTCCTCCAGGTCACATAGATGCAGACCCAGCTTTGATGGTCTCACTACAAAGGAAGCCAAATCTCATGAAAACAACATATATTTCAAGTGCGGAAGCTCAGAGGCAGTTTCTCAAACAGTTTTTAGGCCAGCAGAGTTACATGTTTGTGGAGTGTTTACCATGTCCCTTACTTTTGGAAACTCCTAAACCACCTCCAAGGTTGTGAACTCCTGAGCATTTTCCATTCCAGATATGTATTCACTGATTGTGTAACTCTTCTCCTCTAATTGTGTCTTACTTGGGGTGAAGGTAATGTCAAGGCATTGTTTTGGATGAGAGCGGGAGGATATTTGTGCAGCATATATTTACATACACATTGGATTCATTTTCCAATTTTTCATTCGAAGTACTGAATCCCTGACACTAACCCATACCTAGTAGACTCAGACTATTCATCCTAATATAATGGGGAAAATTAACCCAACACAATAGAAATACAAGCACTTCAGAGGAGACATGTTCTATAGTTGGACTTGACATTTGCATTATATAAGGTAGGAGTTATACATCTAGTCAAATTTTAATTGAAATATTCTCCATGTGTTTTTAAACTTAACAAATATGTGAATACTTGTTTCCAATTTCTGTAGCCTATTCACACATGTATATTTATATGCATATACAGAATCCTACCAGGTATCACACGTACATTTTTGTAAGGTGGATGTCTTGGCAGATACAAATTGTGAGAAGTGTTCACTCCTCCTAAATGCTGTTGGAAATGAAAATTCAACCTATAAGAGAGCGTCCTAGAAGAACAACATTATACATAAACTCATGTTCAGTAACATAAATATTTTTGCATCTGTGGATGATATATATTTACTGATGAATTTCGATTGGCATTTATATTGGTACTTTTTAATGTCTGTGAGTGTTGTGTGTGTGTGTGTGTGTGTGTGTGTGTGTGTGTGTGTATAGATATAGATATAGATATACTCTCCAAAGTTTTCCAAACATGAAATATATGTGTCTAGTATACACTCTCTAAATTCATTCATGTTCATGTATGTTGATTTATAATCAACTTTTCAGAAGATTATAATCAGAAATATTTATCCACCTGAAATACATATTTGTTTCCTAGTACTGACTACTAACTTCATTGAAGGGTGCATACAAATCCTAATTATTCTACAGTATCTGACCCAGTCTAACATCAATGCAAGTAGACTCCTATGGGACATGATATGTAATTTGTCATTCATTTGTATTCGACACTGGTACATTATTGTTTCTTCAGTTTTTGCACATCATAGGATATACATTTCATCCACAAGTTCACAAATTAATAGGCATTTGTTTCAACATTAATCACTTCTTGCTTCAGAACACATGTATTGTCAGGGTTTCTTGACTGGTCTTTTCATGAGACTTCTTTCCAAACACATTATTTTGAATTTCCATAATCATTTTGAAGCAAAACTCACACACTCTTCATGATAAACCAAAACACTAATATTTCCATTAGATATATAACTGGTTGGAATGAATGATTGTATATCAATATACAATTTCCTTTTATTTTTCAGATATCAGTTCAATTCATTATTTAAAGTTCAAAAAAGTTATATTATTTATTCACAGTATGGTCTATTCGTGGTTTTTCTCTATGTTCATAGAAACAGGGTACACCTATTTGTACCCCCGATTCTAATTTTACATCTTCAATATATTGCTCCCAGAAATGGTGAAAGAAATACTCATGTCACCTCATTATCACAGTAATATTCTGGACAAAAAATGGAAAGGTCACACTTATGATTGTACCAAAGCCTAAATGGAAAGTGAACATGGATTTCTAAAAACATCCATGTCCAGGTTGCCTAATGCTGTCAATTGTCACTCCTATTGGTGACTACATATTTGTTTTTTCCTAATTTATATATTGAAACTCAACCCTGTTGAAAATGTCTAATTCTATCCCTCACTTTATACTTTGCCTGATTTCATAATGTTTCCATTGATATCTGCTTTTCTACATATTTTCCCCAGTTCAACATAGTGTCTGACTCTTCATATGTGCTGACATTTACATTCACTCTATAACCAAAAGTCTATTGCTAAAGAACTTTTGGTCCAAATCCTATACTCACTCGTCTTCCTAAACCTACCGACTATCTTCCTAATCCTACTGAATATCCCTTTTTGACTGGATGTTCTCTTCTAAATTCAATCATCCAATGTACAAGGTCCTATGCCATTGTATATCAAATTATCTGAGACATCTTTGCAGAACATAATTCAAAGCTAAGTATCCCAATCAAGGGCAAAACCCTTCTGGGCTTCAAAGCATACCTAGATTTCTTTTTTCATACTTATATTTCACCTCTATATTCTTGTAAATATTGCAGGTTCCCAATCCCATTATTCATCGCACAGAATCATTCGTCACCAAATCAAACCTGTTTTTAACCCCAAGTATACACTGTTCCCTCAATCATTTTACAGAAGAGCAGGGACAGAGGGGTTCTTACAATACAGGAAAGTTGGGGATCTTCCACCAGATGAGAACCTCAAATGTCCATGCACAAATGATACCTGGAGAAGTTGTAGGCAGGTATGAAGCACCTGAGAGAGCAAAAGTCAACTTCCATGGCAAACAACCTGGTCAGGATGAAGGGATGTGTCTGAATCTGCCTCTCTCTTCTTATTGTAGACAAGGTGGAACAATCCAGGCCTGAGTGGAGAGCTGTTCCCGGGTGCCAATGGTTGATATACATTCTACCTTATGAAAGTGTCACAGGAAGTAGGGGAAACCTCCATCTTATGTAACCCTTGGAAGCAACTGTTAGGACAAAGTGGTTGCCAAGGCAGTGACCTCATTCAGTTCCAAAGAATGTGACATACCTCATTTCCTTGGTGATGGAACTCTCTGAACTTGGTATCCAAGAAGCCAGGCACCCAGAGGCACTCCCAGTCCCAGGCCCAGTGGGCTCACTTGTTTGGATTTACCAAGGACAGAGTCAGTTTTCTTGGTACCTAATGATGTGAGGATGGCCAAATGCCAGGAGAGCTCTGAAGATGGACCTTTCCTGAGAAAACAGGTAGTGGCTAACCACTTTTTCCTGACATCTTCACAGAGTTGGTCAAGGAAACAAGATCTGAGAGAAGACAGGCCATTTCGGGGGAACATAGTATGTCCCACCAGTCAGAGGACACTCCGGATAGTCACAGACCTACTTGGGGGAAGGAGGTGCCTTTGTGGGAGTGGGTGTGGGTTTGTTGTATTGTCTCATGTTCTGAGAATAGATCGAAAAGGCGGTTTGTTTGGTTTGGAGCAGACAGTTTCTAGTAAGTCATTTGACAAGGCGAGTGTTTCTGTTTATGTGTATCCCACTGTGTCCGTTGTTGTAGACATTAGAAAAGAGAATGCATTAATGGATGTGTCCTGTCTAGTATAAATCTTCCCTATAATTCATCCTGCCCAATATATGAATGGACTGCAGCTTGTCTTATCGATGTGCAACACCTGCTATCTTTCTAAGTTGTTGTTTTCTTCCTGAATTCTGGCCACTCTCCAGAATGGGCTCAGGGATTTGTGTCCAAAATATGTATCACCTCCAAGCTCTGTGACATGGCCATGTAAAGGATAGTTGAAGAGAATGGCGAGCATCTCAGAAAACTCAGATATCAGTGTGACCAGGAAAGTCTCAGTGCAGAAACACTGCTTTGGGCTTTTTGCTTACTTATTGTTGTGTTGCACTGAATGTCAGGAAAGTCTTTGCCTCAGGCCACCCCTTTGTGAAGCCTGAAGAAAACAGTTTTCAAATGGAAATGAATGGGCCTCACCTGTGGTTCTTTGCTTAATTGCTTTGGAAAGGGATGTGTCTTTATCAGCCTCTTGGTCCTGTGTGTGGCTGTGACTTAGATTCTCAGCACCTGATGGATCTTAAGAATGATCCCATGTGAGCTTCCAAAACCAGAATGGCAAAAAATATCATTCATTGTGGATGAAGACTCTTGCCTTCCTCTGTTAGGTTCCTGCACTCCAACAAATATGAATAGGGATTCTGTGAGTCAAATGAGTTCTTCAAAGCCCTGCAGAGGTGCTTGTGTTTTCGCATGACTCTAAATCACCTAAAGAATCGATACCTAAAATCAGTAGCCCTCAAATTGGAGAAACATAGAAGTATTAACGGCAGGCTTATTTGTTCACTCCTGGTTCACAGCAACGGTGTCCAGGCTACCCTGACTTTAGGCAAATGAGGGGCAAACGAGCTGATTTTGGACACTGTCTTGGGCTGCACCCCTCATGGAAACCTCCAGCCAGAGTTTAAAATGATTGACTATATGGAATAAGGTGAGGGCCATGTGGGAGTGTTTGGGTTTTAATGTTGGTCATTTGTGTGGCATTGGAAAAAATGACTGGTTCCACGTGGGCTTGAACCTGGTGTGATTCCCCTTAAACACTGGGTTTTGGAACTGAACTCAGAGAAGCATTGCTATGAATTTTGTTGGGACTTTAAGAGGCCACGCATGAAAGTCGCTCTTGGAAACTGAGACCTAGGCCCCGGGTAGATTTCCACAGAGACCTGGGAATCTCAGCAAGGATATCACATGATTTTATTCTTAAAGAAATAGCAGCCATAGTTGAGAGTCAAAACACACATGCACCTCACATTGTAGACCTCAATGGGCCTGGCCTAATGTGACCTTTTGTCCATTCTTTGGGAAGCCTTGCCTGTGAGATTTCTCCAGAGATTTCATTGAAATGAGCTTCCTCACCATTTAATGTTTGCTGAATGAATTGAAACCCACAGTGCCTCCAACTTCATGCTTGAAAAATGGCTAAATAAATACCATGAATTTTTGAAATTCCTATGACCAGGTGGCACTGGAGAAACATTGGATGTCCTATTGCTGATCATGAGTATACCAGACAGTGCCTTGATTTACTGAGTTTCATGAAAATGGTGTAGAACAGAGATGCCAGTAAGTTGGAGCCTGCTGAGTAGTGGGTCTAGAGCAGTGCTGGGGAGGTGTTTGATAAAACATCCGTGGTAGGGCCATGTGGATCTACCATTGGATTCCAAATGGCTTGTAACTGACATGGTGCTGCCAGCAGACCCTTATATGTAAAGGCATCTTGTTATATGGAGAGTTTTAAGAGGAAAATTAAGAATCAGGTTGATATGGACAAGGGGGCAATGGGGCAAGCTGTGAGAGATAGAAGCCTAGTTGGTGCATTCTCTTGCAGACCCTGACCCACCACACGTGACAGAACTCCCTCCAGCACTGTGTCCCAGTTTAGCTGCTAGTATTTCGTGAAACAAATACCAAACTCACAGTGCAGCAGCCTAAACACCACAAAAAGTGGAGGAGGACCAAATGGCTTCACAGTCCACACGGGGAGACGGGGAGACACTTAGTCTCTAGTGACCTTAATTTACCTAAAAAGAGAGGATTCAGCACTGCTTCATCTTGTTCATTGGAAAATAAGAAACCATGTCCTCCAGGTCACATAGATGCAGACCCAGCTTTGATGGTCTCACTACAAAGGAAGCCAAATCTCATGAAAACAACATATATTTCAAGTGCGGAAGCTCAGAGGCAGTTTCTCAAACAGTTTTTAGGCCAGCAGAGTTACATGTTTGTGGAGTGTTTACCATGTCCCTTACTTTTGGAAACTCCTAAACCACCTCCAAGGTTGTGAACTCCTGAGCATTTTCCATTCCAGATATGTATTCACTGATTGTGTAACTCTTCTCCTCTAATTGTGTCTTACTTGGGGTGAAGGTAATGTCAAGGCATTGTTTTGGATGAGAGCGGGAGGATATTTGTGCAGCATATATTTACATACACATTGGATTCATTTTCCAATTTTTCATTCGAAGTACTGAATCCCTGACACTAACCCATACCTAGTAGACTCAGACTATTCATCCTAATATAATGGGGAAAATTAACCCAACACAATAGAAATACAAGCACTTCAGAGGAGACATGTTCTATAGTTGGACTTGACATTTGCATTATATAAGGTAGGAGTTATACATCTAGTCAAATTTTAATTGAAATATTCTCCATGTGTTTTTAAACTTAACAAATATGTGAATACTTGTTTCCAATTTCTGTAGCCTATTCACACATGTATATTTATATGCATATATAGAATCCTACCAGGTATCACACGTACATTTTTGTAAGGTGGATGTCTTGGCAGATACAAATTGTGAGAAGTGTTCACTCCTCCTAAATGCTGTTGGAAATGAAAATTCAACCTATAAGAGAGCGTCCTAGAAGAACAACATTATACATAAACTCATGTTCAGTAACATAAATATTTTTGCATCTGTGGATGATATATATTTACTGATGAATTTCGATTGGCATTTATATTGGTAATTTTTAATGTCTGTGAGTGTTGTGTGTGTGTGTGTGTGTGTGTGTGTGTATAGATATAGATATAGATATACTCTCCAAATTTTTCCAAACATGAAATATATGTGTCTAGTATACACTCTCTAAATTCATTCATGTTCATGTATGTTGATTTATAATCAACTTTTCAGAAGATTATAATCAGAAATATTCATCCACCTGAAATACATATTTGTTTCCTAGTACTGACTACTAACTTCATTGAAGGGTGCATACAAATCCTAATTATTCTACAGTATCTGACCCAGTCTAACATCAATGCAAGTAGACTCCTATGGGACATGATATGTAATTTGTCATTCATTTGTATTCGACACTGGTACATTATTGTTTCTTCAGTTTTTGCACATCATAGGATATACATTTCATCCACAAGTTCACAAATTAATAGGCATTTGTTTCAACATTAATCACTTCTTGCTTCAGAACACATGTATTGTCAGGGTTTCTTGACTGGTCTTTTCATGAGACTTCTTTCCAAACACATTATTTTGAATTTCCATAATCATTTTGAAGCAAAACTCACACACTCTTCATGATAAACCAAAACACTAATATTTCCATTAGATATATAACTGGTTGGAATGAATGATTGTATATCAATATACAATTTCCTTTTATTTTTCAGATATCAGTTCAATTCATTATTTAAAGTTCAAAAAAGTTATATTATTTATTCACAGTATGGTCTATTCGTGGTTTTTCTCTATGTTCATAGAAACAGGGTACACCTATTTGTACCCCCGATTCTAATTTTACATCTTCAATATATTGCTCCCAGAAATGGTGAAAGAAATACTCATGTCACCTCATTATCACAGTAATATTCTGGACAAAAAATGGAAAGGTCACACTTATGATTGTACCAAAGCCTAAATGGAAAGTGAACATGGATTTCTAAAAACATCCATGTCCAGGTTGCCTAATGCTGTCAATTGTCACTCCTATTGGTGACTACATATTTGTTTTTTCCTAATTTATATATTGAAACTCAACCCTGTTGAAAATGTCTAATTCTATCCCTCACTTTATACTTTGCCTGATTTCATAATGTTTCCATTGATATCTGCTTTTCTACATATTTTCCCCAGTTCAACATAGTGTCTGACTCTTCATATGTGCTGACATTTACATTCACTCTATAACCAAAAGTCTATTGCTAAAGAACTTTTGGTCCAAATCCTATACTCACTCGTCTTCCTAAACCTACCGACTATCTTCCTAATCCTACTGAATATCCCTTTTTGACTGGATGTTCTCTTCTAAATTCAATCATCCAATGTACAAGGTCCTATGCCATTGTATATCAAATTATCTGAGACATCTTTGCAGAACATAATTCAAAGCTAAGTATCCCAATCAAGGGCAAAACCCTTCTGGGCTTCAAAGCATACCTAGATTTCTTTTTTCATACTTATATTTCACCTCTATATTCTTGTAAATATTGCAGGTTCCCAATCCCATTATTCATCGCACAGAATCATTCGTCACCAAATCAAACCTGTTTTTAACCCCAAGTATACACTGTTCCCTCAATCATTTTACAGAAGAGCAGGGACAGAGGGGTTCTTACAATACAGGAAAGTTGGGGATCTTCCACCAGATGAGAACCTCAAATGTCCATGCACAAATGATACCTGGAGAAGTTGTAGGCAGGTATGAAGCACCTGAGAGAGCAAAAGTCAACTTCCATGGCAAACAACCTGGTCAGGATGAAGGGATGTGTCTGAATCTGCCTCTCTCTTCTTATTGTAGACAAGGTGGAACAATCCAGGCCTGAGTGGAGAGCTGTTCCCGGGTGCCAATGGTTGATATACATTCTACCTTATGAAAGTGTCACAGGAAGTAGGGGAAACCTCCATCTTATGTAACCCTTGGAAGCAACTGTTAGGACAAAGTGGTTGCCAAGGCAGTGACCTCATTCAGTTCCAAAGAATGTGACATACCTCATTTCCTTGGTGATGGAACTCTCTGAACTTGGTATCCAAGAAGCCAGGCACCCAGAGGCACTCCCAGTCCCAGGCCCAGTGGGCTCACTTGTTTGGATTTACCAAGGACAGAGTCAGTTTTCTTGGTACCTAATGATGTGAGGATGGCCAAATGCCAGGAGAGCTCTGAAGATGGACCTTTCCTGAGAAAACAGGTAGTGGCTAACCACTTTTTCCTGACATCTTCACAGAGTTGGTCAAGGAAACAAGATCTGAGAGAAGACAGGCCATTTCGGGGGAACATAGTATGTCCCACCAGTCAGAGGACACTCCGGATAGTCACAGACCTACTTGGGGGAAGGAGGTGCCTTTGTGGGAGTGGGTGTGGGTTTGTTGTATTGTCTCATGTTCTGAGAATAGATCGAAAAGGCGGTTTGTTTGGTTTGGAGCAGACAGTTTCTAGTAAGTCATTTGACAAGGCGAGTGTTTCTGTTTATGTGTATCCCACTGTGTCCGTTGTTGTAGACATTAGAAAAGAGAATGCATTAATGGATGTGTCCTGTCTAGTATAAATCTTCCCTATAATTCATCCTGCCCAATATATGAATGGACTGCAGCTTGTCTTATCGATGTGCAACACCTGCTATCTTTCTAAGTTGTTGTTTTCTTCCTGAATTCTGGCCACTCTCCAGAATGGGCTCAGGGATTTGTGTCCAAAATATGTATCACCTCCAAGCTCTGTGACATGGCCATGTAAAGGATAGTTGAAGAGAATGGCGAGCATCTCAGAAAACTCAGATATCAGTGTGACCAGGAAAGTCTCAGTGCAGAAACACTGCTTTGGGCTTTTTGCTTACTTATTGTTGTGTTGCACTGAATGTCAGGAAAGTCTTTGCCTCAGGCCACCCCTTTGTGAAGCCTGAAGAAAACAGTTTTCAAATGGAAATGAATGGGCCTCACCTGTGGTTCTTTGCTTAATTGCTTTGGAAAGGGATGTGTCTTTATCAGCCTCTTGGTCCTGTGTGTGGCTGTGACTTAGATTCTCAGCACCTGATGGATCTTAAGAATGATCCCATGTGAGCTTCCAAAACCAGAATGGCAAAAAATATCATTCATTGTGGATGAAGACTCTTGCCTTCCTCTGTTAGGTTCCTGCACTCCAACAAATATGAATAGGGATTCTGTGAGTCAAATGAGTTCTTCAAAGCCCTGCAGAGGTGCTTGTGTTTTCGCATGACTCTAAATCACCTAAAGAATCGATACCTAAAATCAGTAGCCCTCAAATTGGAGAAACATAGAAGTATTAACGGCAGGCTTATTTGTTCACTCCTGGTTCACAGCAACGGTGTCCAGGCTACCCTGACTTTAGGCAAATGAGGGGCAAACGAGCTGATTTTGGACACTGTCTTGGGCTGCACCCCTCATGGAAACCTCCAGCCAGAGTTTAAAATGATTGACTATATGGAATAAGGTGAGGGCCATGTGGGAGTGTTTGGGTTTTAATGTTGGTCATTTGTGTGGCATTGGAAAAAATGACTGGTTCCACGTGGGCTTGAACCTGGTGTGATTCCCCTTAAACACTGGGTTTTGGAACTGAACTCAGAGAAGCATTGCTATGAATTTTGTTGGGACTTTAAGAGGCCACGCATGAAAGTCGCTCTTGGAAACTGAGACCTAGGCCCCGGGTAGATTTCCACAGAGACCTGGGAATCTCAGCAAGGATATCACATGATTTTATTCTTAAAGAAATAGCAGCCATAGTTGAGAGTCAAAACACACATGCACCTCACATTGTAGACCTCAATGGGCCTGGCCTAATGTGACCTTTTGTCCATTCTTTGGGAAGACTTGCCTGTGAGATTTCTCCAGAGATTTCATTGAAATGAGCTTCCTCACCATTTAATGTTTGCTGAATGAATTGAAACCCACAGTGCCTCCAACTTCATGCTTGAAAAATGGCTAAATAAATACCATGAATTTTTGAAATTCCTATGACCAGGTGGCACTGGAGAAACATTGGATGTCCTATTGCTGATCATGAGTATACCAGACAGTGCCTTGATTTACTGAGTTTCATGAAAATGGTGTAGAACAGAGATGCCAGTAAGTTGGAGCCTGCTGAGTAGTGGGTCTAGAGCAGTGCTGGGGAGGTGTTTGATAAAACATCCGTGGTAGGGCCATGTGGATCTACCATTGGATTCCAAATGGCTTGTAACTGACATGGTGCTGCCAGCAGACCCTTATATGTAAAGGCATCTTGTTATATGGAGAGTTTTAAGAGGAAAATTAAGAATCAGGTTGATATGGACAAGGGGGCAATGGGGCAAGCTGTGAGAGATAGAAGCCTAGTTGGTGCATTCTCTTGCAGACCCTGACCCACCACACGTGACAGAACTCCCTCCAGCACTGTGTCCCAGTTTAGCTGCTAGTATTTCGTGAAACAAATACCAAACTCACAGTGCAGCAGCCTAAACACCACAAAAAGTGGAGGAGGACCAAATGGCTTCACAGTCCACATGGGGAGACGGGGAGACACTTAGTCTCTAGTGACCTTAATTTACCTAAAAAGAGAGGATTCAGCACTGCTTCATCTTGTTCATTGGAAAATAAGAAACCATGTCCTCCAGGTCACATAGATGCAGACCCAGCTTTGATGGTCTCACTACAAAGGAAGCCAAATCTCATGAAAACAACATATATTTCAAGTGCGGAAGCTCAGAGGCAGTTTCTCAAACAGTTTTTAGGCCAGCAGAGTTACATGTTTGTGGAGTGTTTACCATGTCCCTTACTTTTGGAAACTCCTAAACCACCTCCAAGGTTGTGAACTCCTGAGCATTTTCCATTCCAGATATGTATTCACTGATTGTGTAACTCTTCTCCTCTAATTGTGTCTTACTTGGGGTGAAGGTAATGTCAAGGCATTGTTTTGGATGAGAGCGGGAGGATATTTGTGCAGCATATATTTACATACACATTGGATTCATTTTCCAATTTTTCATTCGAAGTACTGAATCCCTGACACTAACCCATACCTAGTAGACTCAGACTATTCATCCTAATATAATGGGGAAAATTAACCCAACACAATAGAAATACAAGCACTTCAGAGGAGACATGTTCTATAGTTGGACTTGACATTTGCATTATATAAGGTAGGAGTTATACATCTAGTCAAATTTTAATTGAAATATTCTCCATGTGTTTTTAAACTTAACAAATATGTGAATACTTGTTTCCAATTTCTGTAGCCTATTCACACATGTATATTTATATGCATATATAGAATCCTACCAGGTATCACACGTACATTTTTGTAAGGTGGATGTCTTGGCAGATACAAATTGTGAGAAGTGTTCACTCCTCCTAAATGCTGTTGGAAATGAAAATTCAACCTATAAGAGAGCGTCCTAGAAGAACAACATTATACATAAACTCATGTTCAGTAACATAAATATTTTTGCATCTGTGGATGATATATATTTACTGATGAATTTCGATTGGCATTTATATTGGTAATTTTTAATGTCTGTGAGTGTTGTGTGTGTGTGTGTGTGTGTGTGTGTATAGATATAGATATAGATATACTCTCCAAATTTTTCCAAACATGAAATATATGTGTCTAGTATACACTCTCTAAATTCATTCATGTTCATGTATGTTGATTTATAATCAACTTTTCAGAAGATTATAATCAGAAATATTCATCCACCTGAAATACATATTTGTTTCCTAGTACTGACTACTAACTTCAGTGAAGGGTGCATACAAATCCTAATTATTCTACAGTATCTGACCCAGTCTAACATCAATGCAAGTAGACTCCTATGGGACATGATATGTAATTTGTCATTCATTTGTATTCGACACTGGTACATTATTGTTTCTTCAGTTTTTGCACATCATAGGATATACATTTCATCCACAAGTTCACAAATTAATAGGCATTTGTTTCAACATTAATCACTTCTTGCTTCAGAACACATGTATTGTCAGGGTTTCTTGACTGGTCTTTTCATGAGACTTCTTTCCAAACACATTATTTTGAATTTCCATAATCATTTTGAAGCAAAACTCACACACTCTTCATGATAAACCAAAACACTAATATTTCCATTAGATATATAACTGGTTGGAATGAATGATTGTATATCAATATACAATTTCCTTTTATTTTTCAGATACCAGTTCAATTCATTATTTAAAGTTCAAAAAAGTTATATTATTTATTCACAGTATGGTCTATTCGTGGTTTTTCTCTATGTTCATAGAAACAGGGTACACCTATTTGTACCCCCGATTCTAATTTTACATCTTCAATATATTGCTCCCAGAAATGGTGAAAGAAATACTCATGTCACCTCATTATCACAGTAATATTCTGGACAAAAAATGGAAAGGTCACACTTATGATTGTACCAAAGCCTAAATGGAAAGTGAACATGGATTTCTAAAAACATCCATGTCCAGGTTGCCTAATGCTGTCAATTGTCACTCCTATTGGTGACTACATATTTGTTTTTTCCTAATTTATATATTGAAACTCAACCCTGTTGAAAATGTCTAATTCTATCCCTCACTTTATACTTTGCCTGATTTCATAATGTTTCCATTGATATCTGCTTTTCTACATATTTTCCCCAGTTCAACATAGTGTCTGACTCTTCATATGTGCTGACATTTACATTCACTCTATAACCAAAATCTATTGCTAAAGAACTTTTGGTCCAAATCCTATACTCACTCGTCTTCCTAAACCTACCGACTATCTTCCTAATCCTACTGAATATCCCTTTTTGACTGGATGTTCTCTTCTAAATTCAATCATCCAATGTACAAGGTCCTATGCCATTGTATATCAAATTATCTGAGACATCTTTGCAGAACATAATTCAAAGCTAAGTATCCCAATCAAGGGCAAAACCCTTCTGGGCTTCAAAGCATACCTAGATTTCTTTTTTCATACTTATATTTCACCTCTATATTCTTGTAAATATTGCAGGTTCCCAATCCCATTATTCATCGCACAGAATCATTCGTCACCAAATCAAACCTGTTTTTAACCCCAAGTATACACTGTTCCCTCAATCATTTTACAGAAGAGCAGGGACAGAGGGGTTCTTACAATACAGGAAAGTTGGGGATGTTCCACCAGATGAGAACCTCAAATGTCCATGCACAAATGATACCTGGAGAAGTTGTAGGCAGGTATGAAGCACCTGAGAGAGCAAAAGTCAACTTCCATGGCAAACAACCTGGTCAGGATGAAGGGATGTGTCTGAATCTGCCTCTCTCTTCTTATTGTAGACAAGGTGGAACAATCCAGGCCTGAGTGGAGAGCTGTTCCCGGGTGCCAATGGTTGATATACATTCTACCTTATGAAAGTGTCACAGGAAGTAGGGGAAACCTCCATCTTATGTAACCCTTGGAAGCAACTGTTAGGACAAAGTGGTTGCCAAGGCAGTGACCTCATTCAGTTCCAAAGAATGTGACATACCTCATTTCCTTGGTGATGGAACTCTCTGAACTTGGTATCCAAGAAGCCAGGCACCCAGAGGCACTCCCAGTCCCAGGCCCAGTGGGCTCACTTGTTTGGATTTACCAAGGACAGAGTCAGTTTTCTTGGTACCTAATGATGTGAGGATGGCCAAATGCCAGGAGAGCTCTGAAGATGGACCTTTCCTGAGAAAACAGGTAGTGGCTAACCACTTTTTCCTGACATCTTCACAGAGTTGGTCAAGGAAACAAGATCTGAGAGAAGACAGGCCATTTCGGGGGAACATAGTATGTCCCACCAGTCAGAGGACACTCCGGATAGTCACAGACCTACTTGGGGGAAGGAGGTGCCTTTGTGGGAGTGGGTGTGGGTTTGTTGTATTGTCTCATGTTCTGAGAATAGATCGAAAAGGCGGTTTGTTTGGTTTGGAGCAGACAGTTTCTAGTAAGTCATTTGACAAGGCGAGTGTTTCTGTTTATGTGTATCCCACTGTGTCCGTTGTTGTAGACATTAGAAAAGAGAATGCATTAATGGATGTGTCCTGTCTAGTATAAATCTTCCCTATAATTCATCCTGCCCAATATATGAATGGACTGCAGCTTGTCTTATCGATGTGCAACACCTGCTATCTTTCTAAGTTGTTGTTTTCTTCCTGAATTCTGGCCACTCTCCAGAATGGGCTCAGGGATTTGTGTCCAAAATATGTATCACCTCCAAGCTCTGTGACATGGCCATGTAAAGGATAGTTGAAGAGAATGGCGAGCATCTCAGAAAACTCAGATATCAGTGTGACCAGGAAAGTCTCAGTGCAGAAACACTGCTTTGGGCTTTTTGCTTACTTATTGTTGTGTTGCACTGAATGTCAGGAAAGTCTTTGCCTCAGGCCACCCCTTTGTGAAGCCTGAAGAAAACAGTTTTCAAATGGAAATGAATGGGCCTCACCTGTGGTTCTTTGCTTAATTGCTTTGGAAAGGGATGTGTCTTTATCAGCCTCTTGGTCCTGTGTGTGGCTGTGACTTAGATTCTCAGCACCTGATGGATCTTAAGAATGATCCCATGTGAGCTTCCAAAACCAGAATGGCAAAAAATATCATTCATTGTGGATGAAGACTCTTGCCTTCCTCTGTTAGGTTCCTGCACTCCAACAAATATGAATAGGGATTCTGTGAGTCAAATGAGTTCTTCAAAGCCCTGCAGAGGTGCTTGTGTTTTCGCATGACTCTAAATCACCTAAAGAATCGATACCTAAAATCAGTAGCCCTCAAATTGGAGAAACATAGAAGTATTAACGGCAGGCTTATTTGTTCACTCCTGGTTCACAGCAACGGTGTCCAGGCTACCCTGACTTTAGGCAAATGAGGGGCAAACGAGCTGATTTTGGACACTGTCTTGGGCTGCACCCCTCATGGAAACCTCCAGCCAGAGTTTAAAATGATTGACTATATGGAATAAGGTGAGGGCCATGTGGGAGTGTTTGGGTTTTAATGTTGGTCATTTGTGTGGCATTGGAAAAAATGACTGGTTCCACGTGGGCTTGAACCTGGTGTGATTCCCCTTAAACACTGGGTTTTGGAACTGAACTCAGAGAAGCATTGCTATGAATTTTGTTGGGACTTTAAGAGGCCACGCATGAAAGTCGCTCTTGGAAACTGAGACCTAGGCCCCGGGTAGATTTCCACAGAGACCTGGGAATCTCAGCAAGGATATCACATGATTTTATTCTTAAAGAAATAGCAGCCATAGTTGAGAGTCAAAACACACATGCACCTCACATTGTAGACCTCAATGGGCCTGGCCTAATGTGACCTTTTGTCCATTCTTTGGGAAGACTTGCCTGTGAGATTTCTCCAGAGATTTCATTGAAATGAGCTTCCTCACCATTTAATGTTTGCTGAATGAATTGAAACCCACAGTGCCTCCAACTTCATGCTTGAAAAATGGCTAAATAAATACCATGAATTTTTGAAATTCCTATGACCAGGTGGCACTGGAGAAACATTGGATGTCCTATTGCTGATCATGAGTATACCAGACAGTGCCTTGATTTACTGAGTTTCATGAAAATGGTGTAGAACAGAGATGCCAGTAAGTTGGAGCCTGCTGAGTAGTGGGTCTAGAGCAGTGCTGGGGAGGTGTTTGATAAAACATCCGTGGTAGGGCCATGTGGATCTACCATTGGATTCCAAATGGCTTGTAACTGACATGGTGCTGCCAGCAGACCCTTATATGTAAAGGCATCTTGTTATATGGAGAGTTTTAAGAGGAAAATTAAGAATCAGGTTGATATGGACAAGGGGGCAATGGGGCAAGCTGTGAGAGATAGAAGCCTAGTTGGTGCATTCTCTTGCAGACCCTGACCCACCACACGTGACAGAACTCCCTCCAGCACTGTGTCCCAGTTTAGCTGCTAGTATTTCGTGAAACAAATACCAAACTCACAGTGCAGCAGCCTAAACACCACAAAAAGTGGAGGAGGACCAAATGGCTTCACAGTCCACATGGGGAGACGGGGAGACACTTAGTCTCTAGTGACCTTAATTTACCTAAAAAGAGAGGATTCAGCACTGCTTCATCTTGTTCATTGGAAAATAAGAAACCATGTCCTCCAGGTCACATAGATGCAGACCCAGCTTTGATGGTCTCACTACAAAGGAAGCCAAATCTCATGAAAACAACATATATTTCAAGTGCGGAAGCTCAGAGGCAGTTTCTCAAACAGTTTTTAGGCCAGCAGAGTTACATGTTTGTGGAGTGTTTACCATGTCCCTTACTTTTGGAAACTCCTAAACCACCTCCAAGGTTGTGAACTCCTGAGCATTTTCCATTCCAGATATGTATTCACTGATTGTGTAACTCTTCTCCTCTAATTGTGTCTTACTTGGGGTGAAGGTAATGTCAAGGCATTGTTTTGGATGAGAGCGGGAGGATATTTGTGCAGCATATATTTACATACACATTGGATTCATTTTCCAATTTTTCATTCGAAGTACTGAATCCCTGACACTAACCCATACCTAGTAGACTCAGACTATTCATCCTAATATAATGGGGAAAATTAACCCAACACAATAGAAATACAAGCACTTCAGAGGAGACATGTTCTATAGTTGGACTTGACATTTGCATTATATAAGGTAGGAGTTATACATCTAGTCAAATTTTAATTGAAATATTCTCCATGTGTTTTTAAACTTAACAAATATGTGAATACTTGTTTCCAATTTCTGTAGCCTATTCACACATGTATATTTATATGCATATATAGAATCCTACCAGGTATCACACGTACATTTTTGTAAGGTGGATGTCTTGGCAGATACAAATTGTGAGAAGTGTTCACTCCTCCTAAATGCTGTTGGAAATGAAAATTCAACCTATAAGAGAGCGTCCTAGAAGAACAACATTATACATAAACTCATGTTCAGTAACATAAATATTTTTGCATCTGTGGATGATATATATTTACTGATGAATTTCGATTGGCATTTATATTGGTAATTTTTAATGTCTGTGAGTGTTGTGTGTGTGTGTGTGTGTGTGTGTGTATAGATATAGATATAGATATACTCTCCAAATTTTTCCAAACATGAAATATATGTGTCTAGTATACACTCTCTAAATTCATTCATGTTCATGTATGTTGATTTATAATCAACTTTTCAGAAGATTATAATCAGAAATATTCATCCACCTGAAATACATATTTGTTTCCTAGTACTGACTACTAACTTCAGTGAAGGGTGCATACAAATCCTAATTATTCTACAGTATCTGACCCAGTCTAACATCAATGCAAGTAGACTCCTATGGGACATGATATGTAATTTGTCATTCATTTGTATTCGACACTGGTACATTATTGTTTCTTCAGTTTTTGCACATCATAGGATATACATTTCATCCACAAGTTCACAAATTAATAGGCATTTGTTTCAACATTAATCACTTCTTGCTTCAGAACACATGTATTGTCAGGGTTTCTTGACTGGTCTTTTCATGAGACTTCTTTCCAAACACATTATTTTGAATTTCCATAATCATTTTGAAGCAAAACTCACACACTCTTCATGATAAACCAAAACACTAATATTTCCATTAGATATATAACTGGTTGGAATGAATGATTGTATATCAATATACAATTTCCTTTTATTTTTCAGATACCAGTTCAATTCATTATTTAAAGTTCAAAAAAGTTATATTATTTATTCACAGTATGGTCTATTCGTGGTTTTTCTCTATGTTCATAGAAACAGGGTACACCTATTTGTACCCCCGATTCTAATTTTACATCTTCAATATATTGCTCCCAGAAATGGTGAAAGAAATACTCATGTCACCTCATTATCACAGTAATATTCTGGACAAAAAATGGAAAGGTCACACTTATGATTGTACCAAAGCCTAAATGGAAAGTGAACATGGATTTCTAAAAACATCCATGTCCAGGTTGCCTAATGCTGTCAATTGTCACTCCTATTGGTGACTACATATTTGTTTTTTCCTAATTTATATATTGAAACTCAACCCTGTTGAAAATGTCTAATTCTATCCCTCACTTTATACTTTGCCTGATTTCATAATGTTTCCATTGATATCTGCTTTTCTACATATTTTCCCCAGTTCAACATAGTGTCTGACTCTTCATATGTGCTGACATTTACATTCACTCTATAACCAAAATCTATTGCTAAAGAACTTTTGGTCCAAATCCTATACTCACTCGTCTTCCTAAACCTACCGACTATCTTCCTAATCCTACTGAATATCCCTTTTTGACTGGATGTTCTCTTCTAAATTCAATCATCCAATGTACAAGGTCCTATGCCATTGTATATCAAATTATCTGAGACATCTTTGCAGAACATAATTCAAAGCTAAGTATCCCAATCAAGGGCAAAACCCTTCTGGGCTTCAAAGCATACCTAGATTTCTTTTTTCATACTTATATTTCACCTCTATATTCTTGTAAATATTGCAGGTTCCCAATCCCATTATTCATCGCACAGAATCATTCGTCACCAAATCAAACCTGTTTTTAACCCCAAGTATACACTGTTCCCTCAATCATTTTACAGAAGAGCAGGGACAGAGGGGTTCTTACAATACAGGAAAGTTGGGGATCTTCCACCAGATGAGAACCTCAAATGTCCATGCACAAATGATACCTGGAGAAGTTGTAGGCAGGTATGAAGCACCTGAGAGAGCAAAAGTCAACTTCCATGGCAAACAACCTGGTCAGGATGAAGGGATGTGTCTGAATCTGCCTCTCTCTTCTTATTGTAGACAAGGTGGAACAATCCAGGCCTGAGTGGAGAGCTGTTCCCGGGTGCCAATGGTTGATATACATTCTACCTTATGAAAGTGTCACAGGAAGTAGGGGAAACCTCCATCTTATGTAACCCTTGGAAGCAACTGTTAGGACAAAGTGGTTGCCAAGGCAGTGACCTCATTCAGTTCCAAAGAATGTGACATACCTCATTTCCTTGGTGATGGAACTCTCTGAACTTGGTATCCAAGAAGCCAGGCACCCAGAGGCACTCCCAGTCCCAGGCCCAGTGGGCTCACTTGTTTGGATTTACCAAGGACAGAGTCAGTTTTCTTGGTACCTAATGATGTGAGGATGGCCAAATGCCAGGAGAGCTCTGAAGATGGACCTTTCCTGAGAAAACAGGTAGTGGCTAACCACTTTTTCCTGACATCTTCACAGAGTTGGTCAAGGAAACAAGATCTGAGAGAAGACAGGCCATTTCGGGGGAACATAGTATGGCCCACCAGTCAGAGGACACTCCGGATAGTCACAGACCTACTTGGGGGAAGGAGGTGCCTTTGTGGGAGTGGGTGTGGGTTTGTTGTATTGTCTCATGTTCTGAGAATAGATCGAAAAGGCGGTTTGTTTGGTTTGGAGCAGACAGTTTCTAGTAAGTCATTTGACAAGGCGAGTGTTTCTGTTTATGTGTATCCCACTGTGTCCGTTGTTGTAGACATTAGAAAAGAGAATGCATTAATGGATGTGTCCTGTCTAGTATACATCTTCCCTATAATTCATCCTGCCCAATATATGAATGGACTGCAGCTTGTCTTATCGATGTGCAACACCTGCTATCTTTCTAAGTTGTTGTTTTCTTCCTGAATTCTGGCCACTCTCCAGAATGGGCTCAGGGATTTGTGTCCAAAATATGTATCACCTCCAAGCTCTGTGACATGGCCATGTAAAGGATAGTTGAAGAGAATGGCGAGCATCTCAGAAAACTCAGATATCAGTGTGACCAGGAAAGTCTCAGTGCAGAAACACTGCTTTGGGCTTTTTGCTTACTTATTGTTGTGTTGCACTGAATGTCAGGAAAGTCTTTGCCTCAGGCCACCCCTTTGTGAAGCCTGAAGAAAACAGTTTTCAAATGGAAATAAATGGGCCTCACCTGTGGTTCTTTGCTTAATTGCTTTGGAAAGGGATGTGTCTTTATCAGCCTCTTGGTCCTGTGTGTGGCTGTGACTTAGATTCTCAGCACCTGATGGATCTTAAGAATGATCCCATGTGAGCTTCCAAAACCAGAATGGCAAAAAATATCATTCATTGTGGATGAAGACTCTTGCCTTCCTCTGTTAGGTTCCTGCACTCCAACAAATATGAATAGGGATTCTGTGAGTCAAATGAGTTCTTCAAAGCCCTGCAGAGGTGCTTGTGTTTTCGCATGACTCTAAATCACCTAAAGAATCGATACCTAAAATCAGTAGCCCTCAAATTGGAGAAACATAGAAGTATTAACGGCAGGCTTATTTGTTCACTCCTGGGTCACAGCAACGGTGTCCAGGCTACCCTGACTTTAGGCAAATGAGGGGCAAACGAGCTGATTTTGGACACTGTCTTGGGCTGCACCCCTCATGGAAACCTCCAGCCAGAGTTTAAAATGATTGACTATATGGAATAAGGTGAGGGCCATGTGGGAGTGTTTGGGTTTTAATGTTGGTCATTTGTGTGGCATTGGAAAAAATGACTGGTTCCACGTGGGCTTGAACCTGATGTGATTCCCCTTAAACACTGGGTTTTGGAACTGAACTCAGAGAAGCATTGCTATGAATTTTGTTGGGACTTTAAGAGGCCACGCATGAAAGTCGCTCTTGGAAACTGAGACCTAGGCCCCGGGTAGATTTCCACAGAGACCTGGGAATCTCAGCAAGGATATCACATGATTTTATTCTTAAAGAAATAGCAGCCATAGTTGAGAGTCAAAACACACATGCACCTCACATTGTAGACCTCAATGGGCCTGGCCTAATGTGACCTTTTGTCCATTCTTTGGGAAGACTTGCCTGTGAGATTTCTCCAGAGATTTCATTGAAATGAGCTTCCTCACCATTTAATGTTTGCTGAATGAATTGAAACCCACAGTGCCTCCAACTTCATGCTTGAAAAATGGCTAAATAAATACCATGAATTTTTGAAATTCCTATGACCAGGTGGCACTGGAGAAACATTGGATGTCCTATTGCTGATCATGAGTATACCAGACAGTGCCTTGATTTACTGAGTTTCATGAAAATGGTGTAGAACAGAGATGCCAGTAAGTTGGAGCCTGCTGAGTAGTGGGTCTAGAGCAGTGCTGGGGAGGTGTTTGATAAAACATCCGTGGTAGGGCCATGTGGATCTACCATTGGATTCCAAATGGCTTGTAACTGACATGGTGCTGCCAGCAGACCCTTATATGTAAAGGCATCTTGTTATATGGAGAGTTTTAAGAGGAAAATTAAGAATCAGGTTGATATGGACAAGGGGGCAATGGGGCAAGCTGTGAGAGATAGAAGCCTAGTTGGTGCATTCTCTTGCAGACCCTGACCCACCACACGTTGACAGAACTCCCTCCAGCACTGTGTCCCAGTTTAGCTGCTAGTATTTCGTGAAACAAATACCAAACTCACAGTGCAGCAGCCTAAACACCACAAAAAGTGGAGGAGGACCAAATGGCTTCACAGTCCACATGGGGAGACGGGGAGACACTTAGTCTCTAGTGACCTTAATTTACCTAAAAAGAGAGGATTCAGCACTGCTTCATCTTGTTCATTGGAAAATAAGAAACCATGTCCTCCAGGTCACATAGATGCAGACCCAGCTTTGATGGTCTCACTACAAAGGAAGCCAAATCTCATGAAAACAACATATATTTCAAGTGCGGAAGCTCAGAGGCAGTTTCTCAAACAGTTTTTAGGCCAGCAGAGTTACATGTTTGTGGAGTGTTTACCATGTCCCTTACTTTTGGAAACTCCTAAACCACCTCCAAGGTTGTGAACTCCTGAGCATTTTCCATTCCAGATATGTATTCACTGATTGTGTAACTCTTCTCCTCTAATTGTGTCTTACTTGGGGTGAAGGTAATGTCAAGGCATTGTTTTGGATGAGAGCGGGAGGATATTTGTGCAGCATATATTTACATACACATTGGATTCATTTTCCAATTTTTCATTCGAAGTACTGAATCCCTGACACTAACCCATACCTAGTAGACTCAGACTATTCATCCTAATATAATGGGGAAAATTAACCCAACACAATAGAAATACAAGCACTTCAGAGGAGACATGTTCTATAGTTGGACTTGACATTTGCATTATATAAGGTAGGAGTTATACATCTAGTCAAATTTTAATTGAAATATTCTCCATGTGTTTTTAAACTTAACAAATATGTGAATACTTGTTTCCAATTTCTGTAGCCTATTCACACATGTATATTTATATGCATATATAGAATCCTACCAGGTATCACACGTACATTTTTGTAAGGTGGATGTCTTGGCAGATACAAATTGTGAGAAGTGTTCACTCCTCCTAAATGCTGTTGGAAATGAAAATTCAACCTATAAGAGAGCGTCCTAGAAGAACAACATTATACATAAACTCATGTTCAGTAACATAAATATTTTTGCATCTGTGGATGATATATATTTACTGATGAATTTCGATTGGCATTTATATTGGTAATTTTTAATGTCTGTGAGTGTTGTGTGTGTGTGTGTGTGTGTGTGTGTGTATAGATATAGATATAGATATACTCTCCAAATTTTTCCAAACATGAAATATATGTGTCTAGTATACACTCTCTAAATTCATTCATGTTCATGTATGTTGATTTATAATCAACTTTTCAGAAGATTATAATCAGAAATATTCATCCACCTGAAATACATATTTGTTTCCTAGTACTGACTACTAACTTCAGTGAAGGGTGCATACAAATCCTAATTATTCTACAGTATCTGACCCAGTCTAACATCAATGCAAGTAGACTCCTATGGGACATGATATGTAATTTGTCATTCATTTGTATTCGACACTGGTACATTATTGTTTCTTCAGTTTTTGCACATCATAGGATATACATTTCATCCACAAGTTCACAAATTAATAGGCATTTGTTTCAACATTAATCACTTCTTGCTTCAGAACACATGTATTGTCAGGGTTTCTTGACTGGTCTTTTCATGAGACTTCTTTCCAAACACATTATTTTGAATTTCCATAATCATTTTGAAGCAAAACTCACACACTCTTCATGATAAACCAAAACACTAATATTTCCATTAGATATATAACTGGTTGGAATGAATGATTGTATATCAATATACAATTTCCTTTTATTTTTCAGATATCAGTTCAATTCATTATTTAAAGTTCAAAAAAGTTATATTATTTATTCACAGTATGGTCTATTCGTGGTTTTTCTCTATGTTCATAGAAACAGGGTACACCTATTTGTACCCCCGATTCTAATTTTACATCTTCAATATATTGCTCCCAGAAATGGTGAAAGAAATACTCATGTCACCTCATTATCACAGTAATATTCTGGACAAAAAATGGAAAGGTCACACTTATGATTGTACCAAAGCCTAAATGGAAAGTGAACATGGATTTCTAAAAACATCCATGTCCAGGTTGCCTAATGCTGTCAATTGTCACTCCTATTGGTGACTACATATTTGTTTTTTCCTAATTTATATATTGAAACTCAACCCTGTTGAAAATGTCTAATTCTATCCCTCACTTTATACTTTGCCTGATTTCATAATGTTTCCATTGATATCTGCTTTTCTACATATTTTCCCCAGTTCAACATAGTGTCTGACTCTTCATATGTGCTGACATTTACATTCACTCTATAACCAAAATCTATTGCTAAAGAACTTTTGGTCCAAATCCTATACTCACTCGTCTTCCTAAACCTACCGACTATCTTCCTAATCCTACTGAATATCCCTTTTTGACTGGATGTTCTCTTCTAAATTCAATCATCCAATGTACAAGGTCCTATGCCATTGTATATCAAATTATCTGAGACATCTTTGCAGAACATAATTCAAAGCTAAGTATCCCAATCAAGGGCAAAACCCTTCTGGGCTTCAAAGCATACCTAGATTTCTTTTTTCATACTTATATTTCACCTCTATATTCTTGTAAATATTGCAGGTTCCCAATCCCATTATTCATCGCACAGAATCATTCGTCACCAAATCAAACCTGTTTTTAACCCCAAGTATACACTGTTCCCTCAATCATTTTACAGAAGAGCAGGGACAGAGGGGTTCTTACAATACAGGAAAGTTGGGGATCTTCCACCAGATGAGAACCTCAAATGTCCATGCACAAATGATACCTGGAGAAGTTGTAGGCAGGTATGAAGCACCTGAGAGAGCAAAAGTCAACTTCCATGGCAAACAACCTGGTCAGGATGAAGGGATGTGTCTGAATCTGCCTCTCTCTTCTTATTGTAGACAAGGTGGAACAATCCAGGCCTGAGTGGAGAGCTGTTCCCGGGTGCCAATGGTTGATATACATTCTACCTTATGAAAGTGTCACAGGAAGTAGGGGAAACCTCCTTCTTATGTAACCCTTGGAAGCAACTGTTAGGACAAAGTGGTTGCCAAGGCAGTGACCTCATTCAGTTCCAAAGAATGTGACATACCTCATTTCCTTGGTGATGGAACTCTCTGAACTTGGTATCCAAGAAGCCAGGCACCCAGAGGCACTCCCAGTCCCAGGCCCAGTGGGCTCACTTGTTTGGATTTACCAAGGACAGAGTCAGTTTTCTTGGTACCTAATGATGTGAGGATGGCCAAATGCCAGGAGAGCTCTGAAGATGGACCTTTCCTGAGAAAACAGGTAGTGGCTAACCACTTTTTCCTGACATCTTCACAGAGTTGGTCAAGGAAACAAGATCTGAGAGAAGACAGGCCATTTCGGGGGAACATAGTATGGCCCACCAGTCAGAGGACACTCCGGATAGTCACAGACCTACTTGGGGGAAGGAGGTGCCTTTGTGGGAGTGGGTGTGGGTTTGTTGTATTGTCTCATGTTCTGAGAATAGATCGAAAAGGCGGTTTGTTTGGTTTGGAGCAGACAGTTTCTAGTAAGTCATTTGACAAGGCGAGTGTTTCTGTTTATGTGTATCCCACTGTGTCCGTTGTTGTAGACATTAGAAAAGAGAATGCATTAATGGATGTGTCCTGTCTAGTATAAATCTTCCCTATAATTCATCCTGCCCAATATATGAATGGACTGCAGCTTGTCTTATCGATGTGCAACACCTGCTATCTTTCTAAGTTGTTGTTTTCTTCCTGAATTCTGGCCACTCTCCAGAATGGGCTCAGGGATTTGTGTCCAAAATATGTATCACCTCCAAGCTCTGTGACATGGCCATGTAAAGGATAGTTGAAGAGAATGGCGAGCATCTCAGAAAACTCAGATATCAGTGTGACCAGGAAAGTCTCAGTGCAGAAACACTGCTTTGGGCTTTTTGCTTACTTATTGTTGTGTTGCACTGAATGTCAGGAAAGTCTTTGCCTCAGGCCACCCCTTTGTGAAGCCTGAAGAAAACAGTTTTCAAATGGAAATGAATGGGCCTCACCTGTGGTTCTTTGCTTAATTGCTTTGGAAAGGGATGTGTCTTTATCAGCCTCTTGGTCCTGTGTGTGGCTGTGACTTAGATTCTCAGCACCTGATGGATCTTAAGAATGATCCCATGTGAGCTTCCAAAACCAGAATGGCAAAAAATATCATTCATTGTGGATGAAGACTCTTGCCTTCCTCTGTTAGGTTCCTGCACTCCAACAAATATGAATAGGGATTCTGTGAGTCAAATGAGTTCTTCAAAGCCCTGCAGAGGTGCTTGTGTTTTCGCATGACTCTAAATCACCTAAAGAATCGATACCTAAAATCAGTAGCCCTCAAATTGGAGAAACATAGAAGTATTAACGGCAGGCTTATTTGTTCACTCCTGGTTCACAGCAACGGTGTCCAGGCTACCCTGACTTTAGGCAAATGAGGGGCAAACGAGCTGATTTTGGACACTGTCTTGGGCTGCACCCCTCATGGAAACCTCCAGCCAGAGTTTAAAATGATTGACTATATGGAATAAGGTGAGGGCCATGTGGGAGTGTTTGGGTTTTAATGTTGGTCATTTGTGTGGCATTGGAAAAAATGACTGGTTCCACGTGGGCTTGAACTCTGGTGTGATTCCCCTTAAACACAGGGTTTTGGAACTGAACTCAGAGAAGCATTGCTATGAATTTTGTTGGGACTTTAAGAGGCCACGCATGAAAGTCGCTCTTGGAAACTGAGACCTAGGCCCCGGGTAGATTTCCACAGAGACCTGGGAATCTCAGCAAGGATATCACATGATTTTATTCTTAAAGAAATAGCAGCCATAGTTGAGAGTCAAAACACACATGCACCTCACATTGTAGACCTCAATGGGCCTGGCCTAATGTGACCTTTTGTCCATTCTTTGGGAAGCCTTGCCTGTGAGATTTCTCCAGAGATTTCATTGAAATGAGCTTCCTCACCATTTAATGTTTGCTGAATGTATTGAAACCCACAGTGCCTCCAACTTCATGCTTCAAAAATGGCTAGATAAATACTATGAAATTTTTGAAATACCTATGACCAGGTGGTACTGGAGAAACATTGGATGTCCTTTTGCTGATCATGAGTATACCAGACAGTGCCTTGATTTACTGAGTTTCATGAAAATGGTGTAGAACAGAGATGCCAGTAAGTTGGAGCCTGCTGAGTAGTGGGTCTAGAGCAGTGCTGGGGAGGTGTTTGATAAAACATTCGTGGAAGGGCCTTGTGGATCTACCATTGGATTCCAAATGGCTTGTAACTGACATGGTGCAGCCAGCAGACCCCTATATGTAAAGGCATCTTGTTATATGGAGAGTTTTCAGAGGAAAATTAAGAATCAGGTTGATATGGAAAAGGGGGCAATGGGGAAAGCTGTGAGAGATAGAAGCCTAGTTGGTGCATTCTCTTGCAGACCCTGACCCACCGCACGTGACAGAACTCCCTCCAGCACTGTGTCCCAGTTTAGCTCCTAGTATTTCGTGAAACAACTACCAAACTCACAGTGCAGCAGCAAAAACTCCACAAAAAATGGAGGAGGACCAAATGGCTTCACAGTCCACACGGGGAGACACTTAGTCCCCAGTGGCCTCAGTTTACTTACAAAGAGAGGATTCAGCACTGCTTCATCTTGTTCATTGGAAAATAAGAAACCATGTCCTCCAGGTCACATAGATGTAGACCCAGCTTTGATGGTCTCACTACAAAGGAAGCCAAATCTCCTGAAAACAACATATATTTCAAGTGCGGAAGCTCAGAGGCAGTTTCTCAAAAAGTTTTTAGGCCAGCAGAGCTCCATGTTTGTGGAGTGTTTACCCTGTCCCTTACTTTTTGAAACTCCTCTACCACCTCCAGAATGTGAACTCCTTAGCATTTTCCATTCCAGATATGTATTCACTGATTTTGTAACTCTTCTCCTCTAGTTGTGTCTTACTTGTGGTGAAGGTAATGTCAAGGCATTGTTCTGGATGAGAGCGGGAGGATATTTGTGCAGCGTATATTTACATACACATTGGATTCATTTTCCAATTTTTCATTCGAAGTACTGAATCCCTGACACTAACCCATACCTAGTAGACTCAGACTATTCATCCTAATATAATCGGGAAAATTAACCCAACACAATAGAAATACAAGCACTTCAGAGGAGACATGTTGTATAGTTGGACTTGACATTTGCCTTATATAAGGTTGGAGTTATAAATCTAGTCAAATTTTAATTGAAATATTGTCCATGTGTTTTTAAACTTAACAAATATGTGAATTCTTGTTTCCCTTTTCTGTAGCCTATTCACACATGTATATTTATATGCATATATAGAATCCTACCAGGTATCACACGTACATTTTTGTGAGGTGGCTGTCTTGGCAGATACAAATTGTGAGAAGAGTTCACTCCTCCTAAATGCTTTTGGAAATGAAAATTCAACCTATAGGAGAGCGTCCTATTAGTAATACATTATATATAAACTCATGTTCAGTAAAATAAATATTTTTTGCATTTGTGGATGATATATATTTACTGATGAATTTCAATTGGCATTTATATTGGTACTTTTTAATGTCTGTGAGTGTTGTGTGTGTGTGTGTGTGTGTGTGTGTGTGTGTGTATATATATATATATATATATATATATATATATAGATAGATAGATAGATATAGATATAGATATAGATATATAGATATAAATATAGATATACTCTCCAAATTTTTCAAAGTATGAAATATATGTGTCTTATTTTGCACTTCCTAAATTTTTCATATTCATGAATGTGGATTTATAATTATCTTTTCACAAGATTATTCTCAGAAACATTCATATACCCTACAAGACTCTTACCACTAATACTAATATAATGGAGAAAAAGAACCCAAACAGAATAGATACAAGCATTTCAGAAGAGACATGGTGTATAGTTGGACTTGCCTTTTGCATAATATAATGTAGGAGTTATAAATCTATTCAATTTATTGAAATAATTTTCCATGTGTTATTTTTTTTGACACAACACAAAATTTAATCTTTGAAAAATAAATAAAATTGACACTTCCTTAACCAAGCTAATGAAGAAAAAAAACCTCAAATTACTAAAATTAAGGATCATAAAGGAACTTTTACAGAGTACACAACTAAAATACAGAGAATAATTGAAAACTAATTTGAAAATTTATAGTCTAATAAATTAAAATACCATGATGACATCAATAAAATTTTAGAGATATACCCAAACTTAATTAGTAGGACGTGAACAATTTAAACAAATCAATTTCAAGCAATGAAATAGAAGTTGCTGTCAACAGCCTACCCATCAAGCAAAGCCCAGGAACAGACAGATTCTCAGCCATGTTCTACAAGACCTTCAAAGAAGCATTCATCACAATACTCCTCAAATTATTCCATAAAATAGAAAAGGATGGAACTCCTCCAAACTCATTCCATGAGGCTATTATCACTCACATACCAAAATCAGACAAAGACACATCAAGGAAAGAAATCTTCAGAGCAATATTCCTGACAAAGATATATACAAAAATTCTCAATAAAATTCTTTTTTTTTAAGCCAAAGTTAATCAAAAGGGATAAAGAGGGACACTACACACTATTCCATGTGTTTTTAAAGTTAAGAAATATATGAATTCCTGTCTCCCTTTCTCTGTAGCCTATTAAGCACATGTATTTTTATATGCACAAATAGAATCCTACCTGGTTTCACATGTACATTCTTGTAAGGTGGCTGACTTGGCAGATACTATTTGTGAGAAGAGATCACTCCTCCTAAACGCTGTTGGTACAGAAAATTCAACCCATGGGTGAGCTTCCTAGATGAACAACATTATACATACATCCATGTTCAGTAAAATGAATATTTTGGGATATGTGGATGAGTTATTTTTCATGATGAATTTCGATTGACATATATATTGCGACATTATAATGTGTGTGTGTTTGTCTCTCTCTCTCTCTCTCTCTCTCTCTCTCTATATATATATATATATATATATATATATATATATATATATAGTCTCCAGATTTTCCAAAATATGAAATATATGTCTTCTTATACACCACCTGAATTCATTCATATTCATATATGTGGATTTATAATCAACTTTTAACAAGTTTATTCTCAGAAATATACATCCACTGAAATACATATTTGTTTCCTAGTACTGAAAACTAAATTCAGGGAAGGGTTCTTACAAATCCTAATATTTCTAGACTAACTGACCAAGTTTAACATCAATGCAAATACATTCCTATTGGATATGATGTGTTTTTTAAAGTTCATTTTTATTCAAACTTGGTGCGTTATTATTTATTCAGTTTATGGACATCATAAAATATATCCTTTCATTCACAAGTTCACAAATTTATAAATATTTGGTTTACTTTCAATCACTTCCTCCTTCGGAACACATATATTCCTCTATGTTTCTTGACTGGTCTTTTCACTAGACTTCTTTCTAAACACATTATTTTTGATTCCATTATCGTTTTTGAAGCAAAACTCACACACTATTCATGATAAACGGTAACCCTAATAATACCATTAGATATATAACTTGTTGGAATGAATGTACATATATCAATATATGATTTCATCTATATTTTCAGATATTAAAACAATCCATTATGTAAATTTGGAACCAGTCACATAATTTTTTCACAGTATGGTCTATTAATGCATCATCTCTATATTCATCAACACAGGGTAAACCTCTTAGTATCCCCAGTACTAATTTATATGTTTTCAAAATATTGCTCCCAGAAAAGGTGGAAGAAATAATCATGTCACCTGATCTACATATACATATTATCAGAGTAATATTCTGGACACAAAATGCAAAGGTCACCATTATGATTGCAATAAAGCCTCAATGGAATGTGAACATGGATTACTAAAAACATCCATGTCCAGTTTGCCTAATGCTCTCAAATGTCAATCCAATTGGTGACTACATTTTTGTTTCTTTTTAAGATTATGTATTCAACCTCAACCCTGTTGAAAATGTCAAATCTTATCACTCACGTTATACTTTGCCTGATTTCCTAATGTCTCTATTGATGTCTGCCTTCCTACATATTTTTCCCAGTTCATCATTGTGCCCAACTTTTCACATATGGTGCCATTTATATTCACTCTCTAACCGAAACCTATTGCTAAAGAACTTTTGGTCCAAATCCTAGACTCACTCTTCCTCCTAAACCTACTGACTATCTTTCTAATCCTACACACTATCCCTTTTTCACTGGATGTTCTCTTCTACATTCAATCATCTGAGGTACAGGGTCTTATGCCATTGTATATCGATTTGCATCGACCTCGGTGCAAAACATTACTCAAGCTAAGGATCCCAATCAAGGGCCCAAATCCTTCTGGGCTTCAAATATTACCTAGATTTCTGTTTTCATACTTATATTTTACCTCTATATTCTTATAAATATTGCTGGTTCCCAATACCATTATTCATCCAGCAGAATGATTCCTAAGCCAAATGGAACATGCTATTAACCCTAACCATACAATGTTCCCTCAATCTCACTTTACAGAAGAGCAGGGATAAAGTTGATATTACAATACAGGAAGTTAGGAGATCTTCCACCTGCTGAGTACCTCAAAATCCATGCAGAAATAATCCCTGGAGAAGATGTAGGCAGCTATGAAAGACCTGAGAGAACAAAAGTCATATTCCATGGCAAACAACATGGTCAGGATGAAAGGATGTGTCTGAGTCAGCCTCTCTATTCTTAATGCAGGGAAGATGGACCAAAGCAGGCCTGTGTGGAGAGCTGTTCCCAGGTGACTATGGTTTCTATACCATTCTAACATGTGAAAGTATCACAGGAAGTAGGGCAGCCTCCATGTCAGGAGACACTAGGATGCAACTGTTAGGACAAAGTAGTGGCCAAGACAGGGACCTCATTTATTTCCTGAAGGTAGTGACCTCACCTCATTTCCTTGGCGATGGAACTCTCTGAATTTTGTGATCCAGGAAGCCAGGCACCAGAGCCAGTCCAAGTCCCAGTCGCAGTGAGCTCATTTGTTTGGATTTACTAAGGACAGAGTCAGTCTTTCTTGGTACCTACTGATGTAAGGGTTGCCAAATACTAAGAAAGCTCTGAAGAGGGGTCTTTCCTGAGAGGACAGGAATTGGCTCACCACTGCCTCCTGACAACTTCACAGAGTCGACCAAGGAGACCAGATCTGAGACAGAAAGGCCATTTGTGGGGAACATCGTATGGCCTACCAGTCAGAGGACACTCCAGATAGTGACAGACCTACTTGGGGGAAGGAGTTGCATTTGTGGGTGTTGGTTTGTGTTTGTGGTTTTTTTCCATGTTCTGAGAATAGGTAAAAAAGGAGGTTTGTTTGGATTGGAGTGGACTGTTTCCAGTAAGTCATTTGACAAGGAGACTGTTTCTATGTCTGTGTATCCCACTGTGTTTTTCTTTGTGGATATTAGAAAAAAATAGCTCATTGGGTGTGTCCTGTCTAGTAGAAAGCTTCCCAGCATGCATCCTTTCCAATTAATGAATGGACTGAGGCTTGCCTTATCCATGGGCAACACCTGCTATCTACCTAATTTTCCATTTTTTCATGAATTCTGGCCACTCTCAAGATTAGTATCATGTATTTTTGTACAAGATATGTACCACCTCCAAGCTCTGTGACATGGCCATGTACTGGATAGCTGAAGGGAATGGCGAGCAACTCAGAAAACTCACATATTAGAGTAACAAGGAACGTCTCCGTGGAGAAACCCTGCTTGGGGCCTTTTGATTACCTATTGTTCTGTTACTCTGAATGTCAGAAAGGTCTTTGCCTCAGGCCACCCCTTTGTGAAGCCTGAAGAAAACAGTTTTCAAATGGAAATGAATGGGCATCACCTGTGGCTCTTTGCTTCATTGCTTTGGAAATGGATGTATCTGAATCAGCCTCTTGGCCCTGTGTGAGCCTGTGGTTTAGATTTTCAGCACCTGATGAATCTAAAGAAAGATCCCATGTGGGCATCCAAAACCTAAATGGAAAAAAGATCAGTCATTGTGGATGAAGCCTCTTGCCTTCCTCTGTAAGATTCCTGACCTCCATCAAGTGAGAATAGGGATCATTTGTGTCAAATAAGTTCTTCAAAGGGCTGCAGAGGGGAGACAATAGGTGCTTGGGTTTTCTTATAACTCCAATTCACACTAAAATCTATACCCCACAGTCAGTAGGCCTCAAATTTGAGAAGTGGAGTAGTATTAACGGCAGGCCTATTTGATCACTTCTGGTTCACACTAATGTTGTCCAGGCCACCCTGACTTTAGGCAAATGAGGGACAAGGGAGATTATTTTTGACACTGTCTTGGGCTGTGCCCCTCATGGAAACCTCCAGCTAGAGGTTATGATTAGTGTCTATATAAAAAGATGAAGAGGGCCATGTGAGAGTGTTTTGGTTTTAATTGTCATCATTTGTGTGGCAATTTGAAGAGATGCCTGGGTCCACCTGGGCTTGAACTCTGTTGTGATTCCCCTTAGAGACTGAGTTGTGTAACTGACCTCAGAGGAGTATTGCCATGAATTGTGTTGGGATTTCAGGAGGCCACACATGAGATTCACCATTGGAATCTGAGATCTTGGCCCAGGGTGACTTTACACAGAGCACTGGGAATCTAAGCCAGGATATCACAAGATTTTATTCTGAAAGATTCCAGCCATAGTTAAAACACCAACAGGGAATCTTTAGATCACTTATAAGCAAATTAAAAAACAAAATTTTTTAACAAGAGTAAAAATACTTAGTTAATGTAATGCTACCCTGAATTTTTTGGGTGAGTTTTACTTTATATTCCCTGTTTGAGATCCTAGTAATCTTGAGAGAAAAAAAAAAAAAAAAAAAAAAACAAAACTTTTGAACATAACTTTAAATGAAATAAAATCTGACCTACTGCTTTCGTAGTCATTCTCACATGTAGTAAGATGGGACACAGAGCCTTATCTCAGGTAAGACAGGGCTCTTTATAAATCTTAAGTGTTTTAGTTCTAAAGCTGATCTTCGTTTTTTAATATCCTTTTACAAAGTTTACATAAATTGTTTGAGGTCACATGAACATTAGCTAACACCATATAATTTCACTTTTGAAACATGAATTAAAGAATGGCTGAATGTTTTTAACATTCAACTAGATTAGGCTCTCATTAATTTAAAAATACATTTAAATTGTTGCACAATGTAAAGTGTAACATAAAACTTTACATATCTTATTGATAACAGGTAAATAAATCCCCAATATATATTTTATTTACCATACAACTTCAGAACACCAGCTTGATATAATGCTCTTTTAATGTTTCTACCTTATCGAGTTGTATAACTGGAAGATATGAGCACATTAATAGCATCACAGTTACATTGATGTTTCTACATTAACCAAGTTTATCTTTTAAAGAAATGGCAGTACAGTGCTCTAAAATAACAGTTCTGTTTTAAACAGTTGTTTAGTTTTTATGGTTGCTTGCTCTGGAAAAAATAAAACTTAATAAACACAATGTTATGAGTAATCTTATGTTTTAAGAAATTTTTGTCTCTTTAACACATGACTAATTTTTACAATCTTACACAGACTTTAGTAGAAAGTCTGTATAAGATTGTAAACATTTTATACAGATTTTGTACTAAAAATTGATAGACCTTAGTATATCAATCAGATATCAAACAAAAACACTCATGAATGAGTAAATCCAAATCAAATTTACTTTACTTTTTAATCAAAATATTAGACAAATGTATTGAACAGGGTAAACCATTTTTTGGTTGAAGGAAAAGTCCTAGAACAAAGTCATATAAACCTTTGGTAGACAATAATATTTTATTAGATTTTTGAACACCTAGAAAAACTTATAGGCATAAATTTGAAGACATTTATATTTATCTGTTTATCCAATCTAAATTGAAACATTTAAACCACGTGAATTAAAGATCTGTGGTCCACTTTTTAAAATTTGTTTTTATGAGCGCTTTTTTATATGAGTGCTCCTTATATATGTTAATTTGTGTATCATTTGAATGATATACGGACATATGTGTATATATATGTATATATATATATATATATATATATATAGAGAGAGAGAGAGAGAGAGAGAGAGAGAGAGAGACATACAACACATAACAAAAGTGTGCACACCTAATAATAGTGAAGGCCTTGTAGCTTTTCACAGGTGAAATCACCATTGCAATGTTTTTAAAACTCCACAGTTGGTCAAAGATAAAACTGATCAGAAAAACATTAACCTAGGTCTGTAGGATCAAAATCATAGACTCAAAAAAAAAAAAAGAATCTAAGAAAAAATTATGAGTCCTAGAAAAAATGACTGGCCGGTAATTAGTAAATACCATACAATTTACCATTTTTTTCCCTTAGGCCTCAGATCAGTCTCCTACTGAACTTACAGGAGACTTTCATTTGCATTTCAACAGAAGTCCTGGCTGAGGTCTGGAAGGAGCAGGAAAAAACTGCTATTCTGAGCAGACACCTCAGGCCTAAGGCATTTTAACCATAATTTTCTGGTTAGGATGTTGAAAATTATGCTACAAGTTTAAGATACAATTCACAAAATTTTATATCTTTACATCTTGTTTTGTCAACAGATATCATACTATGATTTACTATCCTTGTCCAAATTAATGCACTGGTAAACACAGTGACATTTTCCCAGGCTACCCAATTCAGAATTGGAGAAAAAAAGACTGCATGATTGGGAAGTTACTTGCCAACTTGGAAGTAGAGTTCTTTAGTTTTCCATCCTAAGTATTTAAGTTCTCTGGCATGAATTATCTGAAATCAAAAACTAAACAATTACCTAAACCCGACTTTTAACTGCAATATTGTGCAATGCTTCAAAAAACGCATTCAGATACCAGATTTTTACAATAAAACATCATCATTTAGACACACATTCAGCTAAGATCATTCTCAAGAAACAATTTATAATATAAACACATTATTGCACATGTCTTAAAGGGCCAAAAACAAAGGCACAAGACAGACAGAAAGGAACTCCAGAATATGGCTGACAGACAGAAGCCTTTAAAACAGAGCAGATAAGAGAAAAATCTCCTGCACCAGTGGCACCACAGATGTCCCCACAAGGGGACCAGATGTTTTCACAGAGAAGCTACCTGAAATGTAAAATCAAGGGTCTCCATGGTGACTTTACTGCATTTAGTGTCCCCTTTTTATTTTTCTCTTTTAAAAGAAGACAGAGGTGTCATAATGCTGACAGTGCAGGGAAGGAAGGAGGGAATTCCCTGAAGCAACAGGGCTTTGGCAGTTGCTGGGGTCCCTCAGTCCCTTCTTTTACTTACAGGATTAGCTCTTCTGTTTCGGGTCCACTCCAAGCATGCTCCATCTCCTAACATTTCAGTCGTCAGCTCTCAAAAAGTTCTGGGACGGGGCCGGGTATCAAAATTTGTAACTTAAAGTTCGGTTTCTGACCCTGAAGCAAATTAATGCTAATTTAATAATGAGGACAGGGTTTTGAGAAAAAGAAAATGGAGGTTTATTGCTTTGCTAACAAAGGAAAAACAAGGGGACTCTGCCAAAAGGTTGTGACTCTCATGATCTGGAGGGACAAGGGATTTTAAAGAGTTTCACTTGTTAACCTGGGGTATACTCAGTTCTTCGTTCCTTAGCAGGCATTGCCCTGTGCAGTGGGTGTGCTCCAGGCAGCCAGCTAGGGGCTTCTTTCTTCCTGCTTAACAAAGGTGGGTAAAGTTCATCACAGTTCCTTAAAACACAGTCGAAAGGGTGTCAGGCTTACTTGCTTTGTTACCATTTTTCACGTCCAATATCCTTAAAATTTTACCACAGAAATCAAACAAAAAAACGCACAAAAACAAACAACAAAAAACATATAGACCACAGAACAAAACACAGAAAAACAGAATCCTGGTGCCGAAACAGAAAAACAGAGGAGCAATGCAACATCTTGCTAAAGCTCCAGGGTAGGAGCGTGTGTGTGCCCATCGGCACCTCTCTACCCTTCCAGAGGAATTCCCTACAGAACAGAACAGAGGACAGCATGATTCTCATTACTGTCCTGGACAGGAGTGTATGTGAGCCTCCCCAGGCCACCACTCTGTCATCAGAAGAGATCTCCCTTAACCAGATATCAGATGTTATAAAGGCGCCACTTACCTATGGAGGCCTCCTCCACCAGGGGCTTGATAATAATTTTAGTGTGGTGGTTCACTGCAGTGCTCCCCAGACTGACGGCTCACTCCAAGGCCTTGGAACATCTCAAGTTGTGCACCCCCTAGAGTGGTTCTCCAGCCCAGTGCCCTGGAAGGAAGGCCAGCTTCAGAATTTTCAGCAGTCTGGTTTTGTGATCTGCTCGGGCAGGGTCATCTCACTGGGGAACTCCAAAATTTTGGACTAGGATGCAAGAAAAGACCACTGACTCCAATTAAAATCAAATTAAGGCAAGCTTATTATTTCAAGAGGCTGGGCTGCCTCTCCTTCCCAAAATGGCGGGAACAAGACAGCAACCCCACCTTTCCTACAGCCCAGCTATATAGCCCAGAAAGTTACACAAACGGGTGGTTACAGATAACAAATCTTTGAAAGCATCACACTAATGGTAGTTTACATTTTTTTTTTTTGCTGGCCCCAATATCAGAAATAATGAGGACCATTAGGGCCTCAGAGAGGGTTGTTGTCTGGCCAGGGAAGGCCAATATTTATGAGGTGTCACTAAAGTTTCAGAAAGTACTGTTATCTGGTCAGAGAGCCAGGTGTGGATGAGTTCAAGGCACGGGCAGGCGTTCCAAGCAGGTTCAGAATTTGCAGTAATTTAGAGTAAAGCCAAAATTATCTTTTCACGGCTTTGTGGCAAGATGGTTCCCAATTTTAATAAAAAATCAGGTTGGGTCTATCAAGCCTCTCCCTTACTTTTGGAAACTCCTCTGCAAACTCCAATGTTGTGAACTCCCGAGCATTTTAATTCCAGATATGTATTCACAGAATTTCTAACTCTTCTATTCCAATTGTGTCTTTCTTGGGGCGAAGGTAATATCAAGTCATTGTTCTGGATGAGAGTGGAAATATTTTTGTGTAGCACATATTTGCATACACATTTAGGAGATCACTCCTCCTAAACACTGTTGGAACAGAAAATTCAAACTATGGGGGAGCTTCTTAGTTGAACAACATTATTCATGAATCCAAGTTCATTAAACAAATAGTTTTGGATCAGTGGATGATATATATTTCAAGATGAATTTCAATTGGCATATACTATGCTACATTTTAATGTCTGTGTGTGTTTTTTGTTTATAATGTTTTGCGATTTATATGGATTTAAAATCAAGTTTCCACAAGATTATTCTCAGAATATTCATCCACCTGAAATACATATTTGTTTCCAAGTACTGAAAACTAACTTCAGTAAATGGTGCATAAAAATCCTAATATTTCTACAGTAACTGACCCAGATTAATATCAATGCAAGTAGATTCCTAGGGGACATGATGTGTATTTTGATGTTCATTTTTATTCAACACTGCTACATTACTATTTCTGCAGCTTATGCACATCATACTGTATATATTTCATTCAAAAGTTGGCAAATTTATATGCATGTGTTTCACGTTCAATCACTTCCTGCTTCAGAACACATGAATTCCTCCAGGTTTCTTGACTATTCTTTTCATGATACTTCTTTCCAAACACATTATTTTTGATTTCCATAATCACGTTTGAAGCAAAACTCACACACTTTTCAGGATAAAATATAACCCTAATATTACCATTAGATGTATAAGTGGTTGGAATGAATGATTGCATATCAATATGAGATTTCTTTTATATTTTCAGATATCAATTCAATCCATTATTTAAAGTGGAACCAGTTATATTATTTATACACAGTATGGTCTATTCATGCATAATCTGCATATTCATAGACACAGGGTACACCTATTTGTACCCCAAATACTAAATTATACGTCTACAAAACATTGCTCCAGAAACGGTGGAAGAAATATTCATGTCACCTGATCTACACATACATTTTATCACAATAATATTCTGGACACAAAATGCAATGGTCACACTTATGATTTTAAAAAAGCCTAAATGGAAAGTGAACATGGATTACAAAAAAAACATTTAAGTCCTGGTTACCTAATGCTCTCGAATTCAATCCTATTTGTGACAACATATTTGTTTCTTCCTAAGATTATATATTCAAACTCAACCCTGTTGAAAATGTCTAAACCAATTACACACTTTATACTTTTGCTGATTTCCTAATGTCTCTATTTATGTCTGCTTTCCTACATATTTTCCCCTGTTCATCATTGTGACTGACTCTTCACATGTGCTGACATTTACATTCACTCTCTACCCGAAACCCTATTTGTAAAGAACTTTTGGTCCAAATCCTATACTCACTCTTCTTTATAAACCTGCTGACTACCTTGGTAATCCTACGGACTATTCCTTTATGACTAGATGTTCTGTTTGTTATTCAATCATCCGAGGTACAAGATCCAATTTCATTGTATATTGACTTATCTGAGACATCTGTGCAGAATATAATTCAAAGCTAAGTATCCCACTCAAGGGCCCAATGCCCTACTTGGCTTCAAATCTTCCCTAGATTTCTGTTATATTTTACCTATATATTCTTGTAAATATCACAGGTTTCCAATACCATTATTCATCCAGCAGAATGATTGCTAACCAAAATTGAACATATTATTAACCCTAACCATACACTGTTCCCTCAATCTAACTTTAGAGCAGTGCAGGGACAGAGTTGGTCTTACAAAAGAGGAATGTTGGGGATCTTCCACCTGCTGAGAATATCAAAGATCCATGCAGAAATGATCCCCGAAGAAGATGTAGACTGCTATGAAGGACCTGAGAGAGCAAAAGTTAGCTTCCATGGCAAACAACCTGGTCACTATGAAGGGATGTGTCTGAATAAGCCTCTCTCTTTTTAATATAGAGCAAATGGACCAAACCAGGCCTGTGTGGAGATCTTTTCCCCGGTACCAATGGTTGATATACCATTCTAACTTGTGAAAGTGTCACAGGAAGTAGGGGCAGCCTCCATCTCATGGGACCCTTGGAAGCAACTGTTAGGACAAAGTGGTTGCCAAGGCTGTGAGCTCATTCACTTCATGAAGGAAGTGACCTACCTCACTTTCTTGGTGATGGAACTCTCTGAACTTGGGATCCCTGAAAACAGGCAGCCAGAGTCAGGCCCAATAACAGTCACAGAAGTCTCACTTTTTGGATTTACCAAGGAGAGAGTCAATCTTTCTTGGTATCTACAGTTGTGAGGATGGCCAAATGCCAGGAAAGATCTGAATTGGGGTCTTTCCTGAGAAAGCAGGTATTGGCTCACCGCTGGCTCCTGACAACTTCACAGAGTGGGCCAAGGAGTCCAGATTTGAGAATAGAGAAGCCATTTCGGGGGAACATAGTATGGCCCACAAGGCAGAGGACACTCTTGATAGTCACAGACCCTCTTGGGGGAAAAAGGTGCCTTTGTGGGAATGAGTGTGTGTATGTGGTTTTGTCTCATGCTCTGAGAATAGGTAGGAAAGGCGGTTTCTTTGGTTTAGAATGGACTGTTTCTAGTAAGTCATTTGACAAAGCAAGTGTTTCTATGTCTGTGTATCCAACTGTGTCCATGGTTGTAGACATTACAAAAGAAAATGCATCAATGGATGTGTCCTGTCTAGGAGAAAGCTTCCCCACATTCATCCTGCCCAATTTATGAAAGGACGGAGGCTTGCCTTATTGATGGGCAAGACCTGCTGTCTTCCTAAGTTTCTGTTTTCTTCTTGAATTCTGGCCACTCTCCAGAATAGACTCATGGTTTTGTGACCAAGATATGTAGCACCTCAAAGCTCTGTGACATGGCCGTGTACTGGATAGCTGAAGGGAATGGCGAGAATGTCAGGAAACTCAGATATCTGTGTGATCATGAAAGTCTCAGTGGAGAATCCCTGCTTTGGGCCTTTGCTTACCTATTGTTCTGTAGCACTGAATGTCAGGAAGGTCTTTGCCTAAGGCACCACTTTGTGAAACCTGAATAAAACAGTTTTCTAATGGAAATGAATGAGCATCACCTGTCTCTCTTTGAGTAATTGCTTTTGAAAGGGATGTGTCTGAGCCAGTCTGTTGGCTGTGTGTGAGGCTGTGGCTTGCATTCTCAGCACCTGATGGATCTAAAGAAAGATGCCATGTGTGCATCCAAAACCAAAATGGCCAAAAGAGCAGTCATTGTGGATAAAATCTCTTGCCTTCCTCTGTAAGGTTCCTGACCTCTATCAAGTGAGAATAGGAATCCTTTGGGTCAAATGACTTCTTCAAAGCCCTGCGGAGGCTAGCCAATAGGTGCTTGGGTTTTCTCATGACCCCAATGCACATAAAGAATCTAAACCCCACAGTCAGTAGGCCTCAAATTGGAGAAGCTGAGCAGTATTAATGGTAGGCCTTTTTGATCACTTCTGGTTCACAGAAGGGGTGTCCAGGCCACTCTGACTTTATGGAAATGACGAGCAAGAGTGCGTATTTTGGACACTGTCTTGTCCTGCGCTCCTCATAGAAACCTCCAGCTAGAGGTTATGATGAGTGTCTATATGGAAGAAGATGAGAGCCATGTGGGACTATTTTGGTTTTAATTGTGGTCATTTCTGTGGCACTTGGAAGAGATGACTGGGTCCACCTGGGTTTGAACTCTGGTGTGAATCCCCTTAGAGACTGAGTTCTGGAAGTGACCTCAGAGAAGTATTGCCATGAATCGAGTTGGGATTTTAGGAAGCCATGCATGAGAGTCGCCCTTATAAACTTAGATCAAGGTCCAGGGTGGCTTTCCACAGAGCACTGGGAATCTCAGCCAAATTATCCCATGATTTTATTCTTAAAGACTTGGCAGCCATACTTGAGAGTCAAAACACACATGGAACTCACATTGTAGACCTCAATAGGCCTGGCTTCATGTAACCTTTTGGCCACTCTATGGGAAGCGTTGCCTATGAAAGTTCTCCAGAGTTTCACTGAAATGAGCTTCCTCAACATTTAATGGTTCTTGAAAGCCACAGTGCCTCCCAACTACATCCTTGAAAAAATGGCTAGATAAATACTTTGAAATTTTTGAAATTCCCATGACCAGGTGGCACTGGAGTATCTTTGGATGTCCTGCTGCTGATCATGAGTGTACCAGAGAGTGCCTTGATTGACTGGAATTTATAAAAATAATGTAGAACAGAGATGGTAGTAAGTTGGAGCCTGCTGAGTAGTGGGCCTAGAGCAGTGGTAGCCACGTGTGTGATAAAACATCTGTGGTGGGTCCATGTGATTAGCCCATTTGCTTCCAAATGGCTTGTGACTGACATGGTGCAGCCAGCAGACCCTTATTTGTAAAGGCATCTTTTTATTTGGAGAGCTTTCAAGGTAATGATCAGAATCAGGTTGATATGGTCAAGGGTGCAAGCTATGTGAGAAAGAAGCCTGGTTGTTTCATTCTCCTGCAGACCCTAACCCACCACACGTGACAGAACTCCCTCTAGCACTGTGTCCCAGTTGAACTTGTTGTTCAAAAAGCCCAGTGCAGCAGCAAGAACCAAAAGCCCCAGTGCAGCAGCAAGAACCACCACAAAAATTTGAGGAGGACCAAATGGCTTCACAGTCCACACGGGGTGAAACTTAGCCTCCAGTGGCCACACTTTACCTACAAAGAGAGAATTCAGCACTGCTGCCTCAGGTTCATTTGAAAATAAGAATCCATGTTCTCCAGGTCATATAGATGCAGACCCAGCTTTGATGGTCTCACTACAAAAGAAGCTAAAACTCCTTAATACAACATATATTTCAAGTGCCCAGCTTCAGAGGCAGTTTCTCAAGAAGTCTTTAGGCCAGCAGAGCTCAATGTTTGTGGAGGGTTTACCATGTCCCTTACTTTTGGAAACTGCTCTACCACCTCCAAGGTTGTGAACTCCTGAGCATATTCCATTCCAGATTTGCATTCACAGATTTTCTAACTCTTCTCCTCTAATTGTGTCTTACCTGGGGTGAAGGTAATGTCAAGGCATTGTTGTGGATGAGAGTGGGAAGATTTTTGTGTAGCACATATTTGCATACACATTGGATTCATTTTCCAATTTCCCATTAAAAATACTGAATCCCTGACACGAACCCATACCCTACTAGACTCTGACTACTAATCCTAATATGATGGAGAAAAATAACCCAAACAGAATAGAAATACAAGCAGTACAGAGAAGGCATGGTGTATAGTTGGACTTGCCTTTTGCATTATGTAGGGTAGGTGTTATAAATCTAGATAATTTTTAATTGAAATAGTTCTCCATGTGTTTTTAAAGTTAACAAATATGTGAATTTCTATCTCCCTTTCTCTGTAGCCTATTCAGCAAATGTATTTTTATATGCACATATAGAATCCTAGCTGGTATCACATGTACATACTTGTTTGGAGGCTGACGTGGCAGATAAAAATTATGAGAAGAGATAACTCCTCGTAAATGCTGTTGGATCTTAAAATTCAACCTATGGGTGATCTTCCTAGTTGAACAACATTATTCATAAATCCATGTTCAGTAAAATTAATATTTTTGGATCAGTGGATGATATATATTTCACCATGAATTTCGATTGGCATATATACTGCTACTCTTTAATGTCTGTGTGTTTTTTGTGTTTGTGTGTGTGTGTGTGTATATATATATATATATATATATATATATATATATATATAATCTCCAGATTTTTTAAAATATAAAATATATGTGTCTTATTATACACTCCCTAAATACATTCATATTCATGTATGTGGATTTATAATCAAATTTTTACAAGATTATTCTCAGAAATATTCATCCCCCTGAAACACATATTTGTTTACTAGTACTGAAAACTAACTTCAATGAAAGGTGCATACAAATCCTAATATTTCTGCAGTAACTTACCCAGGTTAATATCAATGCAAGTAGATTTCTATGGGACATGATGTGTATTTTGACATTCATTTTTATTCAACACTGGTACAGTACTATTTCTTCAGTTTATGCACATCAAAGGATAAATGTTTCATCCAAAATTTCAAAATTTAAAACTTTTGATTCACTTTCAATCACTTCCTGCTTCAGAACACATGTATTCCTCCATGTTTCTTGACTGGTCTTTCATGAGACTTCTTTGCAAACACATTATTTTCGATTTGCATAATCAATTTTGAAGCAAAACTCACACACTCTTCATGATCAACCGTAACACTAATATTACCATTAGATGTACAACTGGTTGTAATGAATGTATGTATGCCAATATCAATATAAGATTTCCTGTATATTTTCAGATATCAATTTATTCCAATTCCAATTTCTAATGTTGGGTCCAGTTATATTATTTATTCACAGTTTGGTCTATTCATTCATCATCTCTATATTCATCAAAACAGGGTACACCTATTTTTTTCCCCAATACTAATTTATAGGTTGTAAAAATATTGCTCCCCATAATGGTGGAAGAAATACTCATATCACCTGATCTACATATACATTTTTATCACAGTAATATTCTGGACACAAATGTAAAGGTAACACTTATGATTTTACCAAAACCTAAATTGAACGTGAATATATATTACTAAAACCATCCATGTCCAGGTCGCCTAATGCTCTCAAATTTCAATCCTATTGGTGACTACATATTTGTTTCTTCTAATATCATATATTCAACCTCAACCCTGTTGAAAATGTCTAATCCTGTTACTCACTTTATACTTTGCCTGATTTCCTAATGTCTCTATTTTATATCTGCTTTCCTACATATTTTCCCCAGTTCATCATTGTGACTGACTCTTCATATGTGCTGATATTTTCATTCAGTCTCTAAACAAAACCCTATTGCTAAAGAACTATATTTCCAACTCAAAGACTCACTCTTCAACCTAAACCTACTATTTTCCTAATCCTACTGACTATCCCTTTTTGACTGGATGTTCTCTTCGACATTCAGGCATCTGAGGTACTAGGTTTTATTCCATTGTATGTAGATTTACCTGCGACCACATTGCAGAATGTAATTCAAAGCTAAATATCATAATCAAGGGCCCAATGCCCTTCCTGGCTTCAAATCTTACCTAGATTTCTCTTTTCATACTTATATTTCAAATACATATTCTTATAAATATTTCAGGTTCCCAATACCATTATTCATCCAGCAGAATGATTCCTAACACAAATAAAACATGTTGTTAACCCTAACCATACACTGTTCCCTCAATCTAAATTTACAGAGGGAAGGGACAGAGTTGGTCTTACAGTAAAGAAATGTAGGGGGTCTTCCACCTACTGAGACCCTCAAAGTTCCATGCTGATTTGATCACTGGAGAATATATACGCAGCTATGAAGGACCTGAGAGAGCAAAAGTCATGTTCAATGGCAAACAACCTGGTCAGGATGAAGGTTTCTGTCTGAATCAGCCTCTCTATTCTTAATGTAGAGAAGATGGACCAAACCAGGCCTGTGTGGGTAGCTGTTCCCGGGTGCGTATGGTTGATATAAGATTCTAACTTGTGAAAGTGTCACAGGAATTAGGGACAGCCTCCTTTTCATGTGAGACTTGGAAGCCACTGGTTGGACAAAGTGATTGCCAAGGCAGTGACCTCATTCAGTTCCTGAAGGAAGTGACCTCACATCACTTCCTTAGTGAAGGAAATCTCAGAACTTGAGATTCATGAAGCCAGGCACCCAGAGTCAGTCCCAGTCCCAGTCCCAGTGGTCTCACTTGTTTGGATTTACCAAGGACAGAGTAAGTCTTTCTTGGTACCTATTGATGTGAGGATTGCAAAATGCCAGTAAAGCTCTGAAGAGGGGCCTTTCCTGAGAAAGCAGGTAGTGGCTCACCTCTGGGTCCTGACACCTTCACAGAGTTGGCCAAGGAGACCAGATCTGAGACATTTCAGGCCATTTAGGGGGAAAATAATATGGCCCACCAGTCAGAGGACACTCCGGATAGTAACAGACCTTCTTGGGGGAAGGAGCTGCCTTTGTGGGTGTTGGTTTGTGGTTTTGTCTCATTTTCTGAGAATAGGTAGGCAAGGCGCTTTATGTGCTGTGGAATGAACTGTTTATTGTAAGTCATTTGACAAGGCGAGTGTTTCTATGTCTGTTTACCTCACTGTGTCCGTGGTTGTACTCATTAGAAAAAAAGAATGCATCAATGGATGTGTCCTGTCTAGTAGAAAGCTTCCCAGAATTCATCCTGCCCAATTTATGAATGGAGTTCAGATTGCCTTATCAATGGGTAACACCTCCAATCTTCCTAAGTTACAGTTTTCTTCCAGAATTCTGGCCCCTCTCCAGAATAGTCTCATGGTTTTGTCTCTAAGGTATGTACCACCTCCAAGCTCTGTGACATGGCCATGTACTGGATAGCTCAAGTGAATTGAGAGCATCTCAGAAAAATCAGATATATGTGTGACCACTAAATCTCAGTGGAGAAACCCTGCTTTGGGCCTTTTTTTTTTTTTAAATTAATTTTTATTGTAGGTTGTTCAAAACATTACATAGTTCTTGATATATCATATTTCACACTTTGATTCAAGTGGGATATGCACTCCTTTTGCTTACCTATTATTCTGTTGCTATGAATGTCACGAAGTTCTTTGCCTCGGGCCACCAATTTGTGAAGCCTGAAGAAAACAGTTTTCAAATGGAAATGAATGGGCATCACCTAGGGCTCTTTGCTTAATTGCTTTGGAAAGGGGTGTGTCTGAATCAGCCTCCTGGCCCTGTGGCTTAGATTCTCAGCACCTGATGGATCTAAAGAAAGATCCCATGGATGCATACAGAACCAAAATAGCCAAAAGAGCTGTCATTGTGGATGAAGACTCTCGCCTTCCTTTCAAAGGTTCCTGACATCTATCAAGTGAGAATAGGGATCCTTTGGGTCAAGTGAGTTATTCAAAGCCCTGCAGAGGCTAGCCCATACGTGCTTGGGTGTTCTCATTACTCCAATTCACATAAAGAATCTAAACCCCACAGTCAGTAGGCCTCAAATTGGAGAAGCCAAGCAGTATTAATGGCAGACCTATTTGATCACTCCTCGTTCACAGTCAGGGTTTCCAGGCCACACTGATTTTAGGCAAATCGGGGGAAAGGTAGGTTATTTTGGACATTGTCTTGGTCTGTGTCCCTCATGGAAAACTCCATCCAGAGGTTATGATGAGGGTCTACATGGAAGAAGATAAGGGCCATGTGGGAGAATTTTGTTTTGAATTGTGGTAAGTTGTGTGGCAGTTGGAAGAGATGCCTGGGTTTACCTGGGCTTTAACTCTGGTGTGATTCCCCTTAGAGTCTGAGTTCTGGAACTGACCTCAGAGAAGCATTGTCATCAATTGTGTTTGAATTTTACTAGGCCATGCATGAGAGTTGCCCTTGGAACCTGAGATCTAGGCCCAGAGTGGCTTTCCACAGAGCACTGGGAATCTCAGCCAGGATATCACATGATTTTATTCTGAAAGACTTTGCAGCCACAGTTGAGTCAAAACACGCATGGACCTCACATTGTAGACCTCAATGGGCCTGGCTTCATGTGACCTTTTGGCTACTCTTTGGGAAGCCTTGCCTGTGAGTGTTCTCTAGAGCTTTCATTGAAATGAGCTTCCTCAACATTTAATGGTTCCTGAATGAATTGAATCCCCCAGAGCCTCCAACTTCATCCTTGACAAATGGCTTGATAAATACCATGAAATTTTTGAAATTCCCATGACCAGGTGGCACTGGAGAACTTTTGGATGTCCTGTTGCTGATAATGAGTGTACCAGACAGTGCCTTGATTTACTGGGTTTCATGAAATTTGTGTAGAACAGTGATGCCAGTAAGTTGGATCCTGCTCATTAGTGGGCCTAGAGCAGTGGTGTGAAGGTGTGTGATAAAACATGTGTGGTGGTGACATGTGGATCTGCCATTGGCTTCCCAAAGGCTTGTGACTGACATGGTACAGCCAGCAGACCCTTCTATGCAAAGGTGTTTTTTATATAGAGAGGTTTCAGGGCAATGTTCAGAATCAGGTTGCTATGGAAATGGGGGCAACTTATGTGGAATTGAATCCTGGTTGGTGCATTCTCATGCAGACCGTGACCCTCCACACGGGACAGAACTCTCTCCAGCACTGTGTCCCAGTTTAGCTCCTTGTATTTCATGAAGCAAATACCAAACTCCCAGTGCACCTGTGAGAAACACCACGAAAATTGGAGAATGACCAAATGGCTTCACAGTCCACACGTGGAGACACTTACAACACAGTGACCATAGTTAAACTACAAAGAGAGTATTCAGCATGGCTGCCTCATGTTCATTGGAAAATTAGAAACAATATCCTCCAGGTCACATTGTTGCACACACAGATTTGATGGTCTCCCAACAAAGGAAGCTAAAGCTCCTAACAACAACATATATTTTTAAGTGCCCAACCTCAGAGGAAGTTTCTCAAGAAGTCTTTACACCAGCAGAGCTCCATGTTTGAGAAATGTTTACCCTGTCCCTTACTTTTGAAAACTCCTCTACCACCTCGGAGGTTGTGAACTCCTGAGCATTTTTCATTCCTGGTATATATTCACAGATTTTCTAACTTTTCTCCTCTAATTGTGTCTTACTCGGAACAAAGGCAATGTCAAGGCAATGTTCTGGATGAGAGTGTGAACATTTTTTGTAGCACATATTTACATACACATTGCATTCATTTTACAATTTTCCATTCTAAATACTGAATCTCTGACATGAACCCATACCCTACTAGACTCTGACTACTACTCCTAATATGATGGAGAAAAATAACACAAACAGAATAGGAATACAAGCAGTTAGGAGAAATCATAGTGTATAGTTGTACTTGTATTTTGCATGATTAATGGTAGGTGTTATAAATCTAGTCAATATATAATTTAAATAGTTCTCCATGTGTTTTTAAGGTTAACAAATATGTGAATTCCTGTCTCCCTTTCTCTGTATCCTATTTAGCACATGTACTTTTAAATGCACATATAGAATCATACCTGGTATCACATGTACATTTTTGTGAGGTGGCTGATTTGGCAAATACAATTTGTGAGAAGTGATCACTCCTCTTAAACGCTGTTGGAACTGAAAATTCAACCTATAGGTGAGCTTCCTAGTTGAACAACATTATACATAAATCCATGTTCAATTAAAGAAATATTTTTGCATCTGTGGATGATATATATATCATGATAAATTTCGATTGGCATATATATTGCTAATTTAATGTCTGTGTGTGTGTGTGTATTTTGTGTGTGTGTGTGTGTGTGTGTGTGTATATATATATATATATATATATATATATATATATATATATATATATATATATATATGTATATATACTCTCCAGAAATATATGTGTCTTATATACACTCTCTAAATTCATTCATGTTCATGTATATGGATTTATAATCAACTTTTCACAAGATTTTTCACAGAAATATTCATCCACCTGAAATACATATTTGTTTCCAGTACTTAAAACTAACTTCAGTTTATTTTGCATACAAATACTATTATTTTTACAGTAACTGACCCAGTTTAACATCAATGCAAGTAGATTCCAGTGGGACATGATGTGTATTTTGAAGGTCATTTTTATTCAGCACTGGTACAATACTATTTCTTCAATTTATGCACATGATAAGATATATATTCCATCCACAAGTTAGCAAACTTATAGGCAGTTGTTTCACTTTCATCACTTCCTGCTTCAGAACACATAAATTCCTCTAGGTTTCTTGACTGGGCTTTTCATGAGACTTCTTTCCAAACACATTATTTTTAATTTCCATGATCACTTTTGAAGCAAAACTCACACACTCTTCATGATAAACCATAATCCTAATATTACCATTAGATGTATTAGTGGTTGAAATGAATGTATGTATATCAATATAAGATTTCCTGTATATTTTCAGATATCAATGGAATCCATTATTTAAATTTGGAACCCATTGTATTATTTATTCACATTATGGTCTATTCATGCATTATCTCTATATTCTGAGTCACAGGATATACCTATTTGTACCCCCAATACTAATTTATACATCTTCAAAATATTGCTCCCAGAAATGGTGGAAGAAATACTCACGTCACCTTATCTACATATACATTTTATCACAGTAATATTCTGGACACAAAAAGCAAAGATGACACTTATTATTTTACCAATGTAAAGGTCAGGCGAGTGTCGGAGAAAGAGACTACCAGAGACTGTCTCATGCAACAGCCAAGGATTTATGGGGGTCCAGCATGCTGGGGTCAGAGCTCCCTTGAATAGAGCACAGAGTCCTGAGAACAGCTTAAGCAGAGCTTATATACTTTCCTTGGAGAGGGCAGATAGGAAAGTTTATTGATGGGTCAGGGCGAGTGGGCGGTTTGCGTCCAAATGGGTGAGGAAGTACATTCTGCAGTTTTGCAGTTGGGTACAGCACTTTCAGGGAACTAGATTAGCAAACAGTTCTCAAGACATCAACAGTGTTTTGTTAAGCATACCGAAAAACTGGAAGTGACAAGTACCTATTTTATTAACCTTTCATTCCCCACTTCTTCTTTTGGTTACTTTTAATCATAAAAATGATCATTGGGGGTGTCACATTTTATGTTTACTAGTGTGGTATATTGTTTTCTGATTACCATAAGTTTAACTTGTCCAATTTGAGCATGGAGAAAGGAAACTACACGGTTGATCAAACAGGGTCCTACAATTACCAATAATATGAGGATTATGAATGGACCGGCCAGGGCTGATGAAAACGTAGTTAATGAGGGGGCTTTGTGAACCAAGACTCAAACCACCTTTTTTGGGCCTCTCTCTCTTGTTGATGCTCTTCAAGGCATCTTCTTAATTTAATCATAGATTCTTTTACAACTCCAGTATGGTCGGCATAAAAACAACATTCTTCCCTCAATGCAGGACGAAGGCCCCTTCTCTCATGAAGAGGAGGTCCAACCCTCGACTGTTCTGTAAAATAACTTCAGAGAGAGAGGTTAAAGATTTGTGTAAAGCTGTGAAGGAGGTTTTTAATATCTTTAAGTTTTGGTCTATTACTGCTTCTAATTGGGTCATTTGTTGTGTCCCATGGACCAGGGCAGTGGTTCCTGTGCCCACCCCTGCAGCAACTCCTATTCATAATAGGATGACTAAAGTGAGGGATACAGGTTCCTGGCAGAACCGGGTTGTTTGACCCCCTATTTGATATTTAAATGTACCTGCTTCATGACAGAGCACTCTGGAAAACATCTGCACCATTACATAATTAATCACATCTGTTGACCATTTTATGAAAACATAAACAATGTTTAAGTGTATAGAATTGTACTGCTGTAGAGATGGACAAGGCAAGGTACCTAAGATAGCACAGAAGACAGGGAAACAGTCTTATTTGGTTGCATCCGGATTTAGAGGGCATTGCTTCTGTTGTAATCAATTAATCCCTGAACCCAAAGTTTAGGTTGTTTCAGAATTTTGTACCCAGCATGTAAGGGAAGGGGCTCAGAAGTTCACAGTCTGCAGAAGTTCACAAAAAGCAGTTTTTGTTTCTGTTTTTTTTTTCCTCTGTTCTGGGAAAGTTAACTTCTTAAGGACACCTGGGAGGGGGAGAGCTTTTTTCTTCTTTTTTTTCTTTTCCTCCCTGCCAGCTGTTACCATGGAGCCCAGTTGGTAACTTCTATATCTTAGAAATGTAGCCATCTCTATGAAGCCCCAGCTCTAGGGCAGAGGCCTTCTTCATATATTTTGTTAAAAACTACTAAGGGGGTGTCTAGCTTAGGAGTGCTGATTTTTCCAGCCAGTGGCCAAGTAGAACAGAGCAACACGAATAGAGGAAGTTTATCTACATTGAACTCTTTTATAGGAACTGTGTTGCTGAAAGGCTTAAAGTCAGCCATGGTGAAGACTTCTGGAGAAGGTCATTTAAGACTTTTCTGTGGGCCTGGTACAGAGGGGAAGACAGGGAAGGCAGGGGATGAGAGCAGCTCCGTGGATCTGAGGATGAGGAAAAAGAGATATAAAAGAATTATGGGAAAGGGGTTTGGGATTTTCCTGGCAACAAAACTTGAGCAGTAGAACAGGTAGAGCAGAGGGGAAGACGGGAGTGAGTATCCCAAAAAGCCTGTGAGGGACTTTAAATTCTTAGTAACCTGTTTTCAGTGATGACAAAGCAACTTTAAAGGCCATTTTAATTACATCTTTGATAGGCGTCTGAGGGCACCCCTTAGCTGGTTTGAGCTTTGGGTTAGCTGGTAAGAGGACCTGGTGGGACCCGGTGTGGGCACTGACAGGAGGAGAGAGGAGTGAGTGGGTGGAAGGGTACCTAAGTACCTGCAAGCTCAGCAAGGGGCAATGGTCTGAGAACCGACGGAAATTTGGGTTTTTGATCTAGTAACTGGAGCTGAGAAATCAGGTTGCTGATGTGGGAGTGACAGCAGAGAGTCTGGGGCAGAAGGCTGCGGGTGAGTATCTATTGGAGAAGCATAGTTCAGGATTTGAGCATAGGAGGGAAAAGGCCTACACGTAGGGGAATTTCCTTCCACACTTTTGAGCACTTGTCGAAGTTGAAAAGGTCACGCAAAATTTGAGGATCTAGAGACCCTTCTGGTGGCCATCGGTTTTTGTTATCTAACTGGTAATATGGCCAATGCTGTGTACTGAATTTGATGAGGAGTTTTGCTTCCACCAGGTAGCCCCTGTATCCTCACATCCCCATTATTTACAGAAGAAGTTGGCTTTTCCCCCACACAGTCGTGGCTGTTTTTGGCTTTGGTAGTCCGCCAGGCAAACATAGTAATCTAGGCTAGCCAACCTGCATCTGGCTCGCGTGTCCCTACATCCATAATGTTTGTTTCCATTATCTATTGTATGGAAAGTATTTAATGGAATTTTTGGGGATCCTCTTCATCAGGGATTTCCCAATAGGAAAGACGTATAGCCAGCTGACAAATTTCTTGGTGGAGAGATGGCCACCAGGTCCCTAAGTGGGCTGTATGTGCGATAGACCATACTTCTTGTCTAGTAGGATTTGTGATCAGCCATCGCTGCTGAACGGGTTGATGAGGGTTAGGACTACTGGTGACCAATTGGAGAGTCTATAGTCTTATTCACATGGCGAATATACAATTTGAAAATGTTACCAGTCTTTTCCATTTTTCAGCCAGATTCTGGACAGGGCACAGGCTTGAGATGAGAATTAGGAACCAGGAAGTGATTCCGTCTAACTTTAGCACTGTAGGTGTTATAATTAGCACCTGGTATGGTCCTGTCCATCCGGGTTCCAGGGATGACACCTGATGTTGTCTTATGTAGACAAAGTCTCTTACTTGATATAGATGTGGAGTACCCTCTTCAGCAGGTTGGTAGGCAGTGGCCAGCTGTTTCCACAGGTATTGCTGAGTTCCTTCCAGAACTTTAAGTCTGTCAAGCAAGGTGGTGTGGAAGGGATCGTTAGATCTTTGAGTTAGGGTTAGGTCCCTTACTGGAGATGGGGCCCCATAGAGAATTTCATAGGGGGTGAGGTTACACAAAGAAACAGAGGGAGTATTTCTTGCATGAAATAGTGCATAAGGCAGGAGCATAGTCCAATCTTTTATGCTACTCTTTAAGCTTAATTCCGTTTAGGTCTCTTTAATGGTTCTATTTAATTTTTTTTACCTGTCCTGAACTCTGGGGTCTATAAGCACAATGTAACTTCCAATTAATTCCCAGGGTCCTGGCTAACCCCTGAGTTACCTGGGCCATGAACGCTGGTCCATTATCAGACCCTATTACCTTAGGCAGGCCGTACCTTGGAAAAATATCTTTCAGGATCTTCTTGACCACCATTTGCGCCTTTTTTTTTTGGCGGGGGGGAGGCTTCAATCCATCCTGAAATATATCTACAAAGAGTAGGAGATATTTAAGTCCATACCATGCTTGCTTAATTTCAGTAAAGTCCACTTCCCAGAATTGTCCTGGTCTGGTTCCTCGTAGGTGCTTTCCTGCAGGAAGCTTGGAAGTGTAAGCATTAACCTATTGACAGACCCGACAGGCTTTTTTTTACCTGTTCAGTTATTTCCTTTCACTGTGAGTCGGTTAGTGGGAAACTCTGTTCTTGATCCTTCAGGAATGCCTGCAATTTCTTTGAACCAAGGTGAGTGAACTGATGTACATTTTTAACGTAGTGTAGGGCTTTCTGAAATTTCAGGCTTTGCTCAGTGAAGTTGAGGAGTACAGTGTCAGTGTCCTTAGATGTTATCAAAAGCTTGCTGGATCTCAGGGGTCCATTAGAATTGGGCATCTCCCTTTAACAGCGGGTGTAAATGAGAAGTTAAGGACCCAAACACAGGAATCCTTAACCTGCAAAACCCAGCAGTCCCAAGAAACTCTCTGTGTTGTCTGCTGTTAGATGGGGGTGGTTTCTGCACAACCGTTTGATTTCTGGGCTCAGTGAGCCATCGTTTACTGCCCCTAAAGGAATAGCCCAGGAAGATTACTTCTTGCTGGCAAATTTGGGCCTTTTAGGAAGAAGCTCTATACCCGAGTTGAGGAAGCTCACATAATACTGCTTGGGTCCCAGATTCACAGATATCCTTGGTGTTGGGTGCCAGTAGCAGGTCATCCACGTATTGAAGCTGGGTGACTTCGGGGTGCGTAGTTCTGAAGCTGTTGAGATCTCTTTGGAGGGCTTCATCAAAGAGAGTGGGGGAGTTTTTCAACCATTTTGGGGAGTCTAGTCCAAGTTAGTTGACCACACGTTCCAGTTTCTGGGTCTACCCACTAGCAAGCAAACAGCAACTGACTATATTTATGCAGAGGCAAGCAAAAGAAAGCATCTTTTAAGTCCATAACAGTATACCATTTCCTCTCAGGGTTCAGAGTGATAAGAAGATTGTACGGATTAGGTACACTGGGGTGAATGTCCTACACTCTGTTGTAGGTCTCTCTTATGTCTTTAATGGGGGATAGTCCCCGGCTCCTGGCTTTTTATACTGGTAGCGGGGGAGTGTTTTAGGATGATTGACAAGGCCTTAGGACCCTAAGGCCAGATATTTCTGAATATGGGGCCTTATCCCATCTTTAGCTTTTTTGCTCAGAGGATATTTTTTGACATTGATTGGGGAGGCTGAGGTTTTGAACTCCACTGTTTTTGGAGGTTGTTTCATGGCTAGTCCTACCCCAGCAGTTTTTTTCCAGGCATCTGGGTAATCTGTTATCCATTTCTGGGGTAGCTTGCCTGTTTGATCAGTCTTGGGGGGTGTGAAGAGTTGCTGTTCATCTTCTACTGACATATTTAAAGCCGTGAATATAGGAGTTTATACTAAAGGATTTAGAAATATCATTTTGGGGCCTTCATGGTTAAAAGTCATTTTGGCCCGGAGCTTGGTAAGCAGATCTCTGCCCATCAATGGGGCCAGGCATTCTGGGATTATTAGGAAGGAGTGATGGATTTTTCCTTTCCTCATGTCCATGGTTTTCTTAGTTGTCTAATTCCCATATTTACTGGTGTTAGCACTTTGAACTAGAGAGCTTTTATTTGATAGAGGGCCCAGTGGGGCCTTAAGGACTAAGTATACTGCCCCTGTATCCACTTCAAAGTTTACTGGGGTCCCCTCCACATCAAAAGTTACCCTGGGTTTATTGGGAGTCTAGCAATCTGGGGCTCAGTGCTCACTTGAATAGAGCAGAGAGCAATGAGAACAGCTTAAGCAGAGCTTATATACTTTTCTTGAAGAGGGCAGGGAGGGAAGCTTATTGATGGGTCAGGGCGAGTGGGCGGTTTGCGTGCAAACAGGTGAGGGTGTACATTCTCTGTTTGGCAGTCGGGGACAGCACATTCTGGGAAAAAAATTAGCAAACAGTCCTCAAGGTTTCAACAGTGTTTTGTTAAGCATACAGAAAAACAGGAAGTGACAAGTACCTATCTTATTAACCTTTCACCAAATCCTAAATGGAAAGTGAGCATGGATTTCTAAAAACATCCATTTCCAGGTTGCTTAATGCTCGCAAATCAATCCTATTGGTGACTACATATTTGTTGCTTTCTAAGATTATATATTCAACCTCAACCCTGTTGAAAATGACTAATACTAACCCTCACTTTATGCTTTTCCTGATTTCCTAATGTCTCCATTGATATCTGCTTTCATACATATTTTCCTGAGTTCACCATTGTGACTGACTCTTTACATGTGCTGAAATTTACATTCACTCTCTATCCGAAACCCTATTGCTACAGAACTTTTGTTCGAAATCCTATACTCACTCTTTTTTCTATACCTACCAACTATCTTCCTAATCCTACTGACTATCCCTTTTTGACTGGAAATTCTCTTTGACAATCAATCATCCAAGGTACAAGGTCCTATGCCATTGTATATCAATTTATCTGAGACATCTGTGCAGAATATAATTCAAAGCTAAGTATCCCAATCAACAGCCCAATGCCCTTCCTGGATTCAAACCTTATCTAGATTTCTGTTTTCATACTTATATTTCACCTATATATTCTCGTAAATATCGCGAGTTCCCAATACCATTGTTCATTCCTCAGTATGATTTCTAACCTAAATCAAACCTGTTATTACTCTAACCATACACTGTACCCTCAAACTAACTGTACAGAAGAGCCGGGAGAGAGTTTGTCTTACAATACAGTAATGTAGGGGCTCTTCCACCTGCTGAGAACATCAAAGGTACAAGCAGAAATGATACCCTGGAGAAGTTTCAGGCAGCTATGAAGGACCTAATAGAGCAAAAGTCATCTTCCATGACAAACAACCTGGTCAGTATTAAGGGATGTGTCTGAATCAGCCTCTCCTTTCTTAATGTAGAGAAGATTGATCAAACCATGCCTGTGTGGAGAGCTGTTCCCAGGTGCCTATGGTTGATATACCATTCTAACTTGTGAAAGTGTCACAGGAAGTAGTGGCAGCCTCCATCTCATGGGAACCTTGGATGAATCTGGTAGGACAAAGTGGTTGCCAAGGCAGTGACCTCATTCAGTTCCTGAAGGAAGTGACCTCACCTCACTTTCCTGGTGATGGAAATCTCTGAATTTGGGATCCAGGAAGCCAGGCACCGAGTGCCAGTCCAAGTCCCAATCCCAGTGGTCTCACTTGTTTGGATTTACCAAGGACAGAGTCAGTCTTCCTTGGTACCTACTGATATGAGGATTGCCAAATGCCTGAAGAGCTCTGAAGAGGGGCCTTTACTGAGAAAGCAGGTAGTGGTTCACCGCTGGCTGTTGACACCTTCACAGAGTTGGCCAAGGAGACCAGATCTGAGACAGTACAGGCCATTTTAGGGGAACATAGTATGGCCCACTATTCAGAGGACACTCCAGATAGTCACAGACCTACTTGAGTTAAGGAGGTGCCTTTGTGGGTGTGGGTGTGAGTTTGTGGTTTTGTCTCATGTTCTGAGAATAGGTAGGAAAGGCTGTTGTTTAGATTGGAGTGGACTGTTTCTAGAAAGTCGTTTGACTAGGCGAGTGCTTCTATGTCTGTGTATCCCACTCTGTCCATGGTTGTAGACATTCGAAAAGAGAATGTATCAATGTATGTGTCCTGTCTAGTGGAAAACTTTCCAGCATTCATCAGGCCTAGTTGATGAATGGACTGTGGCTTTCCTTATGGATGGGCAACACCTACTAACTTCCTAAGTTCCTGTTTTCTTCCTGAATTCTGGCCACTCTCCAGAATAGCCTCATAGTTTTGTGTCCAAGATACATACCACCCCCAAGCTCTGTGACATGGCCATGTACTTGATAGCTATAGGAAATGGGAAAATCTTAGAAAACTCAGACATCATTGTGACCAGTAAACGCTCAGTGAAGAAGCCATATTTTGGTTCATTTGCTTACCTATTGTTCTGTTGCCCTGAATGTCAGGAAGGTCTTTGCCTCAGGCCACCCCTTTGTGAAGCCTGAATAAAACAGTTTTAAAATGGAAATAAATGGGAATAACTTGTGGTTCTTTGCTTTGGAAAGGGATGTGTTTGAATCAGCCTCCTAGCCCTGTATGAGGTTGTGGCTTAAATTTTCAGCACATGATGGATCTAAAGATAGATACCATGTGTGCAATCAAAACCATAATGGCAAAAATTCAGTAATTGTGGATGAGTCTCTTGCCTTCCTCTGTTAGGTACCTGACCTCTATCAAGTGAGACAGGGATCCTTTTGGTCAAATGAGTTTTTCAAAGTCCTGCAGAGGTGCTTGTGTTTTCTCGTGACTCCAAATCACATAAAAAAATCTATACCTGAGAGTCAATAGTGCTCAAATTGGAGAAGCAGAGCAGTATTAACGGCAGGCCTATTTGATCACTTCTGGTTCACAGGAAGGGTGTCCAGGCCACCCTGACTTTAGGCAAATGAGGGGCAAGGGAGAATATTTTGGACACTGTCTTGGGATGCGTCCCACATGGAAACCTCCAGCCAGAGATTATGATGAGTGTCTATATTTAACAAGATGAGGGCCATGTGGGAGTGTTTTGGTTTTAATTGTGGTCATTCGTGTGGCGGTTGGAAGAGATGACTGGATCCAAATGGGCTTGAACTATGGTGTCATTCCCCTTAGAGACTGAGTTCTGGAACTTACCTCAGAGAAATATTGCCATGAATTGTGTTGGGATTTAGGAGGCCACGCATGAGAGTCACCCTTGGAAACTGAGATCTAGGCCCAGTGTCGCTTTCCACAGAGCACTGGGAATCTCAGGAGGATATCACACAATTTTATTCTGAAAAATTGTCAGACATATTTGATAGTCAAAACACACATGGACCTCAATTGTAGACCTCAATGGGCCTTGCTTCATGTGACCTTTGGCCACTCTTTGGGAAGCCTTGCCTGTGAGAGTTCTCCAGAGCTTTCATTGAAATGAGCTTCCTCACCATTAAATAATTTCTGAATGAATTGAAACCCACAGTGTCTCCAACTTCATCCTTGAAAATTGGCTAGATAAATACCATGAAATTTTTGAAATTTCCTTGACCAGGTGGCACTGGAGAACATTTGGATGTCCAGTTGCTGATCATGAGTGTACCAGACAGTGTGTTGATTGACTGGTTTTCATGAAAATGGTGTAGAAAAGAGATGCCAGTCATTTGAAGCCTGTTGAGTAATGGGCCCAGAGCGGGGGTGAGCAAGTGTGTGATAAAACATCTGTGGTGGGGTCATGTGGATCTGCCATTGGCTTCCAAATGGCTTGAGACTGACATGGTGCAGCCAGCAGATCCTGTATGTAAAGACATCTGGTTATATAGAGAAGTTTCAGGGCAATGTTCAAAATCAGGTTTCTATGGTCAAGGGAGCAACCTATGTGGTATACAAGCCCTGTTGGTGCATTCTCCTGCAGACCCTGACCCACCACACGTGAAAGAACTTCCTCCAGCCCTTTGTCCCAGTTGAACTCCTTGTATTTCATGAAGCAAATACCAAACTCCGAGTGCAGTATCAAGAAACGTTTTGAAAAGTGGAGGATGACCTAATGGCTTAGCAGTCTACATGGGGAGACACTTAGACCCAGTGGCCATAGTTTACCTACAAAGAGAGAAATCAACACTGCTGCTTCATGTTCATTGGAGAATTATAAACCATGTCCTCCAGGTCACAGATGTGCAGACCAAGCTTTGATTGTCTCACTAGAAAGGAAGCTAAAGCTCCTGACAACAACATATATTTCAAGTGCCCAACCTAGAGGCAGTTTCTCCAGAAGTCTTTAGGCTGGTAAATCTCCATGTTTGTGGAGATTTTACACTGTCCCTTACTTTTGGAAACTCCTCTACCAACTCCAAGGTTGTGAACTCCTGAACATTTTTCATTTCAGATATGCATTCAAAGATTGTCTAACTCTTCTCCTCTAAATGTGTCTTACTTGGGGTGAAGGTAATGTCAAGGCATTGTTCTGAATGAGAGTGGGAAAATTTTTGTGTAGCACACATTTGCATACACATTGATTCATTTTACAATTTTCCATTTGAAATACTGAATTCTTGACACTAACTCATACCCTACTAGACTCTGACTACTAATCCTAATATGATGGAGAAAAATACCCAAACAGAATGAAAATACAAGCAGTTTACAGCAGGCATGGTGTATTGTTGGACTTCCTTTTTGCATGATAGAGGGTAGGTATTCTAAATCTACTCAATTTTTAATTGAAATAGTCCTCCATGTGTTTTTAATGTTAACACATATGTAAATTCCTGTCTTCCTTTCTATGTAGCCTACTCAGCACATGTATTTTTATATGCAAATATAGAATCCTACGTGGTCTCACACGTACATTTTTTTGAGTTGGCTGACTGGGCAGAAACAAGTTGTGAGAAGAGATCTCGTAAACGCTGGTGGAACTGAAAATTAAAACTATGGGTGAGCTTCCCAGTAGAACAATTTATACATAAATCCATGTTCAGTAAAATAAATATATTTTCATCTGTGGATGATATATATTACTGATAAATTACGTTTGGCATATATATTGATACTTTTTAATGTATTTTTGTGTTTTTCTGTATATATACACACACAACACACACTCTCCAGATTTTATAAAATATGAAATATATGTCTCTTATATACACTCCATCAATTCATTCGTGTTCATGTATGTGGATTTATAATCAACTTTTCACAAGATTATTCTCAGAAATATTCATCTACCTGAAATACATATTTGTTTCCCAGTATGAGAACTAACTTCAATCAATGGTGCTTACAAATCCTAATATTTCTACAGTAACAGACCCAGTTTAACATCAATGCAAGTAGATTCCTATGGGACTTAATGTCTATTTTGACCTTTATTTTAATTCAACACTGGTACATTAGTATTTCTTCAGTTTTTGCACATCATAGGACATATATTTCATCCACAAGTTAGCAAATTAATAAGAATTTGTTTCACTTACTGCTTCAGAACACATGAATTCTTCCATGTTACTTGACTGGTCTTTTCATGAGACTTCTTTCCAAACACATTTTTTTCGATTTCCATAATCAATTTTGAAGCTAAACTCACACACTCTTCATGATAAACTATAACATTAATATTACCATTAGATGTAAAACTGGTTGGAATGAATGTATGCATATCAATATAAAATTTCCTGTATATTTTCACATTTCAATTCAATCCATTATTTAAAGTTGGAACCAGTTATGTTATTTATTCACTGTATGGTCTATTAATGCATTATCTCTATATTCATAAACACAGTGTACACCTATTTGTCCCCCCATTACTAATTTGTACCTCTTCAAAATATTGCTCCCAGAAATGGTGGAAGAAATACTGATGTCACCTTATCTATATATACATTTTATCACAGTAATATTCTGGACACAAAAAGCAAAGGTCAAACTCATGATTGTATCAAAGCCTAAATGGAAAGTGAGCATGGATTACCAAAAACAACCATGTCCTGGTTACCTAATGCTCTCAAATGTCAATCCTATTGATGACTACATATTTGTTTCTTCCTAAGATTATATATTCAACCTCAAGCCTGTTGGAAATGTCTAATTCTATCACTCACTTTACACTGTGCCTGATTTCCTAATATCTCTATTGATATCTGCTTTCCTACATATTTTCCCTAGTTCATCATTGTGACTCATACTTCACATATGCTGACATTTACATTCACTCTCTACCCGAAACTCTATTGCTAAAAAACTTTTGGTCCAAATCCTATACTCACTCTTCTTTATAAACCTACTGACTATCTTACTAATCCTACTGACTATCACTTTTTAACTCGATGTTCTCTTCAACAATCAATCATTCAAGGTAAAAGGTCCTATGCCATTTTATATCAATTAATCTGAGACACATGTGCAGAACATAATTCAAACCTAAGTATCCCACTCAAGGGCCCAATGCCCTTCTGGCTTCATATCTTACCTACATTTCTGTTTTCATACTTATATTTCACCTATATATTCTTGTAAATATCACAGGTTCCCAATACCATTATTCATCCGGCAGAGAGATTCCTAACCCAAATCGAACATGTTATTAACCCTAAATATACACTGTTACCTCAATCTAACTTTACAGAAGAGGAGGGACAGAGTTTCTCTTTAAATACCGGAATGTAGGGAATCTTCCACCTGCTGAGAACATCAAAGGTCCATGTAGAAATAATCCCTGGAGAAGATGTAGGCAGCTGTGAAGTTCCCGAGAGAGCAAAAGTCATCTTCCATGGCAAACAACCTGGTGAGGATGAAGGGATGTGTCTGTATCAGCCTCTATCAACTTAATGTAGAGAAGATAGACCAAACCAGGCCTGTGTGAAAAGGTGTTCCCAGGTGCCTATGGTTGATATACCATTCTAACTTTTGAAAGTGTTACAGGAAGTAGGAACAGCCTCCATCTCATGGGCCCTTAGAAGTAACTATTTGGACAAAGTTGTTGCCAAAGCAGTGACCTCATTCAGTTTCTGAAGGAAGTGACCTCACCTCACTTCCTTTGTGATGGAACTCTCTGAACTTGGGATCCAGGAAGAATGGCACCCAGAGCCAGTCGCAGTCCCAGGCCCAGTGGTCTCACTTGTTTCAATTTACCAAGGACAGAGTCAGTCTTTCTTAGTGCCTACAGATGTGAGGATGTTCAAATGCCAGAAAAGCTCTGAAGAGGGGCCTTTCCTGAGAAAGCAGGTAGTGGCTCACCCATGGCTAATGACAACTTCACAGAATTGGCCAAGGAGACCAGATTTGAGACAGGACAGGCCATTTGGGGGGAATATAGTATGGCCCACCATTCAGAGGACACTCTGGGTAATCACAGAACTACTTGGAGCAAAGGTGGTGCCTTTGTGGGTGTGGGTGTATGTTCATGGTCTTGTCTCATGTTCTGAGAATAGGTAGGAAAGACTGTTTGTTTGGATTGGCGGGGACTGTTTCTAGTTAGTCGTTTTGCAATGCGAGTGCTTCTATGTCTGTGTATCCCACTGTGTCCGTGGTTGTAGATATTAGAAATAAGAATGCATCAAAGGATGTGTCCTGTCTAGTAGAAAGCTTCCCAGCATTCATCTTGCCCAATTTATAAATGGACTGTGGCTTTTGTTATCAAAGGGCAACACCTGATATCTTCATAAGTTTCTGTTTTCTTTCTGAATTCTGGACACTCTGCAGAATAGCTTCATGGTTTTGTGTCCAAGATATTTACCACCTAAAAGCTCTGTTATATGGCCATGTAGTGGGTAGCTAGTGTGACCAGGAAAGTCTCAGTGGAGAAACCCTGATTTGGGCTTTTTGCTTACCTATTGTTCTGTTGCCCTGAATATCAGGAAGGTATTTACCACAGGCCAATTCTTTGTGAAGCCTGAAGAAAAAAGTTTTCAAATGGAAATGAATGGACATCACCTGTAGCTCTTTGCTTAATTGCTTTGGAAATGGATTTGTCTGAAACAGCCTCTTGGCCCTGTGTGAGGCTGTGGTTAGATTCTCAGCACCTGATGGATCCCATGTGTTCATCCAAAACCAAAATGATCAAAAGAGCAGTCATTGCGGATGAAGTCTCTTGCCTTCCTCTGTAAGGTTCCTGACCTCCATCAAGTGAGAAGAGGGATTCTTTGGGTCAAATGCATTCTTCAAAGCCAAGGAGAGGCAAGCCCAAAGGTGCTTGCATTTTCTCATGCTTCCAATTCACATAAAGAATCTAAACCCCACAGTCAGTCGTCCTCAAATTGGAGAAGCAGAGCAGTATTAACGGCACACTATTTGATCACTCCAGGTTCACAGGAAGGTGTTCAGGCCACCCCGACTTTAGGCAAATGAGGGGCAAGGGAGCTAACTTTGGACACTATCTTGTTCTGCATCCCTCATGGAAACCTCCAGCCAGAGTTTATAATGAGTATCTATATGGAAGAAGATGAGGGCCTTGTGGGAGTGTTTGGGTTTTAATTTTGGAAGTTTGTGTGGCGGTTGAAAAAGATGACTGGCTCCACCTGGTCTTGAACTCTGGTGTGATTCCCCTTAGAGACTGAGTTCTGGAACTGACCTCAGAGAATTATTGCCATGAGTTGTGTTGGGATTTTAGGAGGCCATGAATGACAGTCGCCCTTTGAAACTGAGATCTGTGCCCAGAAAGGCTTTCCACAAGGCACGAGGAATCTCAGCCAGAATATCACATGATTTTATTCTGAAAGACTTGGCAGCCATAGTTGAGAGGCAAAACACACATGATCTCACATTGCAGACCTCAATGGGCCTGGCTTCATGTGACCTTTTGGCGACCCTTTGGGAAGCCTTGCCTGTGAGTGTTCTCCAGAGCTTTCATTGAAATGAGCTTCCTCAACATTTAATGGTTCCTGAGTGAATTGAAAATCATAGTGCCTCCAACTTCATCCTTGAAAAATGGCTAGAGAAATACCATGGAATTTTTGAAATTTTCATGACCAGGTGGCACTGGAGAACTTTTTGATGTCCAGTTGCTGATCATGAGTATACCAGACAGTGACTTGATTGACTGCGTTTCTTAAAAATGGTGTAGAACAGAGATGCCAGTAAGTTGGAGCCTGCTGAGTAGTGGGCCTAGAACAGTGGTGGGCAGGTGTGTGATAAAACATCTGTGTTGGGGCCATGTAGATCTGCCATTGGCTTCCAAATGGCTTGTAACTGACATGGTGCAGCAAGCAGACCCTTATATGTAAAGGCATCTTGTTATATGGAGAGGTTTCAGGGCAATGTTCAGAATCAGGATGCTATGGTCAAGGGGTCAAACTATGTGAAATAGAAGCCTGACTGGTGCATTCTCCTGCAGACCCTGAGGCGCCACATGTGACAGAACTCCCTCCAGCACTCTGACCAAGTTGAACTCCTTGTATTTGTGAAGCAAATAACGAACTCCCAGTGCTCTTCTAAGAAAAGTAAAGCATGATCAATTATCTTCACAGTCCACACAGAGAGACCCTTAGACTCCAGTTGCCACAGTTTACCTACAAAGTGAGAATTCAGCACTGCTGCCTCATGTTCATTGGAAAATAAGATACCATGTCCCCCAGGTCACATAGATGCAGACCAGTTTTGATGCTCTCACTATAGAGGAAGCTAAAGCTTCGGACCACAACATACATTTTAAGTGCCCAAACTCAGAGGCAGTTTCTCAATATGTCTTTAGGCCTGCAGAGCTCCATGTTTGTGGAGTGTTTACCCTGTCCCTTACTTTTGGAAACTCCTCTACCACCTCCAAGCTTGTGAACACTGAGAATATTCCATTCCAGATATGTATTCACAGATTTTCTAACTCTTCTCCTCTAATTGTGTCTTATTAGGGGAGAAGGTAATGTCAAGGCATTGTTCTGAATGAGAGTGGGAAGATTTTTGTATCACACATATTTGCAAACACAATGGGTTTATTTTCCTATTTTCTATTCGAAATACTGAATCTCTGACACTAATCCATAACCTACTAGACTCTGACTACTAATCCTAATATGATGGAGAATAGTAACCCTAACAGAATGGAAATACAAACAGTTCAGAGAAGGCATGGTGTATACTTGGACTTCCCTTTTGCATTATATGGGGTTGGAGTTATAAATATAGTCAATGTTTATTGAAATATTTCTCCATGTGTTTTTAACATTAACAAATATGTGAATTCCTCTCCCCTTTCTCTGTCACCTATTCAGCACATGTATTTTTATATGCTCATATAGAATACTACCTGGTATCACACAGACTTTCTTCTGAGGTGGCTGACTTGGCAGATACAAATTGTGAGAAGAGATCACTCCTCCTAAACCCTTTTGGAACTGAAATTTCAACCTATGGGTGAGCCTCCTAGTTGAACAACATTATACATAAATCCATTTTCAGTAAAATGTATTTTTTTGGATATGTGAAGGATATATATTTCATTTTGAATTTCGATTGGCATATATATTGCTACTTTTTAATGTCTGTGAGTGTGTTTCTGTGTGTGTATATATATATATATATATGTGTATATATATATATATATATATATATATATATATATATATATATCACTCTCCAGATTTTTCAAAATATGAAATATATGTGTCTTATTATACACTCCCTAAAATCATTCATATTCACGTATGTGGATTTATAATCAACTTTTCACAAGATTATTCTCAGAAATTCAGATTATTCATTCACCTGAAATACATATTTGTTTCCTAATACTGAAAACTAACTTCAGTAAATGCTGCATACAAAGCATAATATTTCATCATTGCCTGATGGCCACGAATAGAGTCCATCACACCCAGTGTAATGCGCCACTGCACAGGTGAATAACGAGATAGAACCACAAAAAACTATCTTGTTAAGAACTTACAGCAAAATGGGGGTGCACCAAAACCTATAAGAAAGATTTTTAGCACTGAGATCTGGTAATTGGGTCTGAAAAACGAGCCAAATGTGCAACCGGAGATCCGGTCTGACTGATCCTCAAAACAATAGAGTGTCTGGGTTCCAATAGACACCCTCCAGACCCAACAAATGACAGGCCCAGAATACAGATTGAACTGCAGAGAAGCATCACTCAGGGGAAATCTAGTCTAGCAGGAGAAACCAGGACTAGCAGGAGAAACCAGGGGACTAGAGGCCAGGCTCTTGTGACTGGGAAGCTGGAGAACACAGAAGCGCAGGTGACAGTCCACCTGCTGTCCGCGTGACTGGGCGTCTGGAGAACACCGGCGCACAGGAGAACGACTGCGCCACTGGGTGGCTAGTGATTGCCCACCCGCCAGTGACCTAGAGCTGAAACCAACTGGAGACAGTCCAGTTCCATCCCCGTATTCGAACATTTCGGCAAGGAGCCTGGGCCCGCCAAAGCAGAGGGGTGACGTCACTGGAGCTCGGCCTTCGGAATTCCCTACAAGTGGAATCCACTTTAGCAGGCATAGTCTACCAACACAAAAGAGAGACAACAGAGATACACAACACCGAAACAAATCTATAGAATAATACAGAAACACAGCAATCAAATAGAGCTGGAAAGTAACATGAGCATCATGAAAAAACAAGGGAAAGAAAGGAGTACAAACAATGCAGGACAACTTAATTCTACAGGAGGACCTAGAAGCATCAGAAACAGGGATAGGGAAAGAACTTAAGGCATTCCTAACTCAGATGGAAAGGAATATTAGAGAAGACATGAGGCAGCAAGTCCAAGCAATAAAAGTATATTTTGAAAATGAATTAAACAAACAAACTCAAATGGCAAACAACGAGCTTTACCAGGAGATAGAGATCTTAAAAGAAATCAAACAGTAATACTAGAAATGCAGGAAAGTATTAACCAAATTAAAAACTCAAACGAGAATATTACAAATAGACTAGATCAAGCAGAAGTCAGAATATCAGATAATGAAGACAAAGTTTATCAACTTGAAAAGAATATAATCAACACAGAAAAGAGGCTTAAATCCCACTAGCAATCTATTCAAGAGATATTGGATGTCATAAAAAATGAGAGTCATTGGGATAGAAGAAGGCATAGAGATTCAAACCAAAGGAATGGAGAACATATTAAATAAAATAATTCTAGAAAACATCCCAGAGATGAAGGATGGATCGGATTGTCAAATCCTGGAAGCCTACAGGACCCCAAACATTCAAAATCATAATAGACAAACTCCAAGACATATAATTATGAAGATAGCCAACATACAGAACAAGGAGAGAATATTAAACACTATAAGAGAAAGGAGGCAGATTACATTCAGGGGAAAACCAATTAGGTTAATGACTGATTTTTCATCACAGACTTTGAAAGCGAGAAGATCCTTGAACAATGTATTTCAAATGCTGAAAAATAATGGATTCCAACCAAGAATACTGTATCCAGCAAAATTAAGGTTCAGATTTGAAAACGAAATTAAAGTCTTTCACAATAAACAAAAGCTAAAAGAATTCGCACCCAGAAAACCAGCACTGCAAAGCATTTTGAGCAAAATACTACAAGAAGAGGAATTGATAAATAGTGCCGAAAACTAACAGCAGGAGGTATCTCAGTAAAGGGGGAGGAAAATAACCAAAAAAGTAAAAACTAGCCAAACTAAAACATAATAAATAAATAAACATGATTGGAAGAACAAATCATATTTCAATTGTAACCTTAAATGTTAATGGATTATATTCACCAATCAAGAGAATGGGCTAGTAACCTGGATCAAAAAAAATAAATCCAACAATATGCTGCCTTAAGGAGACTCATATGATAGGAAAAGACATACACAGGGTGAAGGTAAAAGGTTGGGAAAAATCATACCACTCACATGGCCCTCAGAAGCAAGAAGGAGTGGCCATACTCATGTGGAATAAAATCAACTTCAAACCTAAGTTAATCAAAAGGGAAAAAGAAGGGCACTATATTCTGTTAAAAGAAACCATCCACCAACAAGACATAACAATTATGAATTTGTATGCACCAAGCAATGGAGCTGCAATGTTCATAAAACAAACTCTCCTCAAGTTCAATAGCCAAATAGACTACAACACAATAATTATGGGTGACTTCAAGACACCACTCTCGGCATTAGACAGATTCTCTAGACAAGAACTAAATAAAGAAACTATCAAACTCAACAGCACAATTTGTAACCTAGACTTGAACGACATATATAGAATATATCAGCCATCATCAAGTGGATACACGTTCTTCTCAGTTTCACATGGATCCTACTCAAAGATAGACCATATATTATACCATAGGGCAATTCTTAGTAAATATAAAAGCATGGAGATTATACCATGCACTATATCTGATAATAATGGAATGAAACTGGAAATCAATGATGAAAGAAGGAAGGAAAAATCCTACATCACATGGAAAATGAACAACATGCTACTGAATGATCAATGGGTTACAGAAGACATAATGGAGGAGATAAAAAAAATTCTTAGAGACAAATGACAATACAGACACAACATACCGGAATCGATGGGACACAATGAAAGCAGTTTAAGAGGGAAGTTCATTTCTTGGAGTTCTTTCCTCAAAAAAAGAAAAAAATCAACAAATAAATGAACTCACACTACACCTCAAAAACCTAGAAAAGGAAGAGCAAAACAACAGCAAATGTAGTAGAAGACAAGAAATAATTAAATTTAGAGCAGAAATCAACAAAATTGAAACAAAAAAAAATTAAAAAATTTGATAAAACTAAAAGTTGGTTCTTTGAAAAAATAAATAAGATTGACAGGCCCACAGCCATGCTAATGAAGAGAAGAAGAGAGAGAACTCAAATTACTAACATACGGGATGAAACAGGCAATATCACAACAGACACTACAGAAATACAGAAGATAATTAGAAAGTATTTTGAAACACTATATTCCAATAAAATAGAAGATAGTGAAGATATCGATGAATTTTTTAAGTCATAAGATCTGCCCAGATTGAGTCAGGAAGACACACGCAATTTAAACAGACCAATAACAAAGGAAGAAATGAAAGAAGCCATCAAAAACTACCAACCAAAAGAAGCCATGGACCGGATTGGTATACAGCGGAGTTCTACAAAACCTTTAAAGAAGAATTAATACCAATATTTTTCAAGCTATTTCAAGAAAAACAAAAAGAAGGAGCTTTTCCAAATTTATTCTATGAGGATAAATCACCCTGATCCCGAAACCAGACAAAGACACTTCAAAGAAAGAAAACTACAGACCAATATCTCTAATGAACTTCGATGCAAAACTTGTCAATAAAATCCTGGCGAATCGAATACAAAAGCATATCAAAAAAATTGTGCACCATGATCAAGTAAGATTCATCCCTGGGATGCAAGGCTTGTTCAATATACGGAAATCAATAAATGCCATTCACCACATCAATAGACATAAAGACAAGAACCATATGATCATCTCAATAGATGCAGAAAAAAACATTTGACAAAGTTCAGCATCACTTTATGTTCAAAACACTAGAAAAACTAGGGATAACAGGAACTTACCTCAACATTGTAAAAGCTATATATGCTAAACCTCAAGCTAGCATCATCCTAAATGTGGAAAAACTGAAGGCATTCCCTCTAAAATCTGGAACAAAACAGGGATGCCCTCTATCACCACTTCTATTCAATTTAGTTCTTGAAATACTAGCCAGAACAATTAGACAGACAAAAGAAATTAAAGGCATAAAAATAGGAAAAGAAGTATTTAAATTATCGCTATTTGCAGATGTCATGAAAATATATTTAACAGACCCCAAAGGGTCTACAATGAAACGGCTAGAGTTAATAAATGAATTCAGCAAAGTGGCAGAATATAAAATTAACACGCATAAATGAAAGGCATTCCTGTATGTCAGCAACACAACTTCTGAAATGGCAATGAGGAAAACCACTCCATTCACAATATCCTCAAATAAAATAAGATACTTGGGAATCAACCTAACAAAAGACGTGAAAGTTTTATATACTGAAAACTACAGAACCCTAAAGAGAGAGAGAGAGAAGAAGATCTTAGAAGATGGAAAAACAAAAGACCCAGAATAGCAAAAGCAACTCTAAACAGAAAATATGAATCTGGAGGTATAGTGAAACCAGAGTTCAAACTGTACTAAAAGCAATAGTAACAAAAACAGCGTGGTACTGGTAACAAAATAGGCAGGTGGAACAATGGTACAGAATAGAGGACACAGAAAAAAATCCTCAAAATTACAACTTTCTTATATTTGAAAAAGGGGCTAAAAGCATGCAATGGAAGTAGGATAGCATCTTCAAACAATGGGGTAGGGAAAATTGGGGAAAGGTGGGGCAAGGGAGAGAAGTGAACAACAGCAGATGAGGTAGAGAAAGAAGATGGGAGGGGATGGGAGGGGGTATAGTAGGGGATAGTAGGGGATAGGAAATGTAGCAGAATACAACAGTCACTAATATGACATTATGTAAAAATGTGAATGTGTAACCGATGTGATTCTGCAACTCGTATTTGGGGAAAATTGGGAGTTCATAACCCAATTGAGTCAAATGTATGAAAGATGATATAGGATGAGCTTTGTAATGTTTTGAACAACCAATAAAAAATAAATAAATAAAGGTTTAAAGTTGAGTGGGAAGAAATCAGCTAAAAAAGAGTTGAGATGCATTCATTTTGCTAAGCAGAAACTTTGTTTTGTGTACTTGTAACTATCACAAATTTATTTTACCAGAAAACTGGCTTTTAAAAATGCACATAATTGAGATTAAAGGATAATCCACTTACCTTCAAGAAAAACTCATAGCATTTCCTATATTTTTCATATTTTATTTTTTTGTGAATATTTTGACATGGACCAGGTCTAGACTTAGGCTATTCTTCCAGAATACTACCTCATCTGACAAGTTGGTACAATGTGTTGGATTGTTCTTTTCATCTTTTATTTAATAGTTTCTAGATGATAATGTGTATTTTTCCATATGTTTGTTTGGACATACATACCCAACTATATCTTTGCATTTTCTGTTTTACTGGGGAAGAGACTCATCAAAAGCTCTTTATTATATGTATCAACAATCAAACATTTAGAGCATGCAATTATACATAATTTTGCATGAAAATATTTTTGTACCATTTTTATAAAGATTTAGAATTATTAATACTGTCCCTACTGTAATTAGTAACTCCTTACAAAAAGAATTAATCAATTGACTTTATATCAATTATGAATATGAAAATTACTAAAATAAGTATTTGGCAATTAATATGCAATTGATAGAAAGTGAAATCACAAGAAAGCCATTTAAAATGTCAGTGCATATGGTCCTTAAATAATAGGTTGTTCAAAAAAAAAATTCTCTAATTCAAAAGAGTTAATAGGCCATATTACAGCTAAATGTGATATAAAAACCTTAAATTATCAGTATTGATAAATAAGAATGATACCTGTTTACTTAAATGTGTTTATTTGATTTTCACTGTAAGATGTTAATTCTGGAAGACTTGAGAATTAAGAAAGACTTGGTCTATATTATTTCTAACAGGCTAATCAAAGTACTTTTAAATATATATGTATATATATATATATATATATATATATATATATATATATATATATATATATATGTAACACATATGCATGAATATAGATACATATGCATAATAAATGTATTGTAATATATTTATCAGGTGGTTATAATTTTTAAATTTTCTCAAGAAAAGAATGACTATAAAAAACAGTTTTAAATGTAAATTTCATAGCATAGTACTGTTTGTAATGCTATGAGAGAAAAATACTTATGGAGGGAAAATGAAAAAGGAAGAGAGAGAAGGGGGAAAATGAGGAAGAAAGTGAGTAAAGAAGAGGGAGAGGAGTGTTTGATGAAAAGATAAAAGTGGAGGGGCTGGATTTGTGACTCAGTGTTAACATGCTTGTCTAGCATGTGTGAGGCAGTGGGTTATATTCTCAGCACCACATACGAATAAATAAAATGAAGGTCTATCAACAACTGAAAAAATAAAAAAAGGAGAAATATTACCAAAATTCCAAGATTTTATGAATGTTAAATACAAAAAATTATGTTGCATAGCCTTATGTAAATTCTAGACTCCCCAAAATAATCATTAAATGCTAGATTATTAGTGTTATAACTAAAAATCCATTGCTCTTTCTTCTACATTCTGTGGCATGCTAGTGCTAAAATAAATTGTATTATAACACCAAAATAAAATTCTAATATTTATACAGTAACTGACCCAGTTTAACATCAATGCAAGAAGATTCCTATGTGATATAATGTGTATTTTGACGTTCATTTTTATTCAACACTGGTACATTACTATTTCTCCAGTTAATGCACATCATAGGATGTATATTTCATCCACAATTTAGCAAATATATACACATTTGTTTTGCTTTCAATCACTTTTGCTTCAGAACACATGTATTCCTCCATGTTTCTTGACTTCTCTTTTTGTGACACTTCTTTCCAAACACATTATTTTCGATTTCCATTATCACTTTTGAAGCAAAACTGACACACCCGTCATGATAAAACATAACAATAATATTACCATTAGATGTAAAACTGGTTTAAATGAATGATTGTACATCAATATAAGATTTCTTGTATACTTTCAGATATCAATTCAATCCATTATTCAAAGTGAAACCAGTTATATCATTTATTCACAGTATGGTCTATTCATGCATTGTCTATATATTGATAGACACATGGTACACCTCTGTGTACTCCCAACAATAATTTCTATATCTTCAAAATATTGCTCCCAGAAATGGTGGAAAAAATATGCATGTCAACTGATCTACATATACATTTTATCACAGTAATATTCTGGACACAAAATGCAAAGGTCACACTTATGACTGTCCCAAAGCCTAAATGGAAAGTGAACATGGATTACTAAAAACATCCATGTCCAGGTTGCCTAATGCTCTCAAATGTCAATCCTATTGGTGATTACATATGTGTTTCTTCCTAAGACTACATTTTCAATCTCACCCTGTTGAAACTGTCTAAACCTCTCACTCATTTTATAATTTGCCTGATTTCCTATTCTCTATTCACATCTGCTTTCCTACTTTTTTCCCCAGTTCATCATTGTGACTGACTCTTCACATGTGCTGACATTTATATTCAATCTCTACCAGAAACCCTATTGCTAAAGAACTTTTGGTCCATATTCTATACTCAATCTTCTTCGTAATCCTACCGACTATATTCCTAATCCTAGCAAAAATCCCTTTTTTTAACTGGATGCTCTCTTCTACATTCAATCATCGAAGGTACAAGGATCTATGCCATTGCATATCAATTGATCTGAGACATATGTGCAGAACATAATTCAAAGCTAAGTATCCCACTCAAAGGCCAAATTCCCTTCTAGGATTCAAATCTTACCTAGATTTATATTTCAATACTTATATTTCAGCTATATTTTCATGTAAATATCGCAGGTTTCCAATAACATTGTTCATCAAGCAGAATGATTCCTAACCCATATTGAACATGTTATTAATCCTAACCATACACTGTTCCTCAATCTAACTTTACAGAAGAGCAGAGACAGAGTTGGTATTACAATACAGGAATGTATGGATCTTCCACCTGCTGAGAACCTCAAAGGTCCATGTAGAAATAATCCCTGGAGAATGTGTAGGATGCTATGAACGACCTGAGAGGGCAAAAGTCATCTTCCATGGCAAAAAAACATGGTCAGGATAAAGGGTTGTGTCTTAATCAGAATCTCTCTTCTTAATGTAGAGAAGATGGACCAAACCAAGCCTCTGTGGAGAGCTGTTCCCCAGTACCTATGGTTGATATACCATTATAACTTATGAAAATGTCAGAGGAAGTAGGTGCAGCCTCCATCTCATGGGACCCTTGGAAGCATCTGTTAGGACAAAGTGGTTGCCAAGGCTGTGACCTCATTCAGTTCCTGAAGGAAGTGACCTACCTCACTTTCTTGGTGATGGAATCTCTGAACTTGGGATCCAGGAAACCAGGCACACAGAGCCAGTCCCAGTACCAGTCCCAGTGGTCTCACTTGTTTGGATTTACCAAGGACAGAGTCAGTCTTTCTTGGTACCTACTGATGTGAGGATGGCCAAATGCCAGAAAAGCTCTGAAGAGGGGCCCTTCCTGAGAAAGCAGAAAGTGGCTCACCAATGGATCCTCACAACTTCACAGAGTTGGCCAAAGAAAACAGATCTGAGACAAGACAGGCCATTTTGGGGTAACATAGTATGGCCCACCATTCAAAGGACACACTGTATAGTCACAGACCTACTTGGGGAAAGGAGGTGCCTTTGTGGGTGTGGGTGTGAGTTTTTGGTTCTGTCTCATTTTCTGAGAATAGGTGGAAAAGGCGGGTTTTATTTTGGTTTGGTGTGGACTCTTTTGTCGTTTGACAAGGTGAGTGTTTCTTTATCTATGTATTCCACTGTGTCCATGGTTGAAGACATTAGAAAAGAGAATGCATCAAGGATGTGTCCTGTCTATTAGGAAGCTTCCCAGCATTCATCCTGCCCGATTTATTAATGGACTGTGGCTTGTCTTATAGATGTGCAACACCTACTAAATTCCTAAGTTCAGGTTTTCTTCCTAAATTCTGGCCACTCTCCAAAATAGTCTTATGGATTTGTGTCCAAGATATGTACCCCTCCAAGCTCTGTGACATGGCCATGTACTGGATAGCTGAAGGAAATGGGAGCATCTCAGAAAACACAGATATCAGTGTGACCAGTAATGTCTCAGTGGAAAAACCCTTCTTTTGGCCTTTTGCTTACCTATTGATCTGTTGACCTGAATGTCAGAAGGTCTTTGCCTCAGTCCACCCATTTGGGAAGACTGATGAAAACTGTTTTCAAATGGAAATGCATGCGCATCACCTGTCGCTCTTTGTTTAATTGCTTAGGATAAGGATGTGTCTGATTCAGCCTCTTGGCCCTGTGTGATGCTGTGGCTTAGATTCTCAGCACCTCATGGATCTAAAGAAAGATTCCATGTGTGTATCCAAAACAAAAATGGTAAAAAACCACGCTGACTTTAGGAAAATAAGTGGCAAGGGAGCTCTTTTGAACACTGTCTTGGGCTGCTCCCCTCATGGAAAACTCCAGCAAGAGGTTATGATTAGTGTCTATATGGAAGAGGATGAGGGCCTTGTGGAAGTGTTTTGGTTTTAATTGTGTTTATTTGTGTGGTGGTTGGAAGTGATGACTGGGTCCACCTGGGCTTGAACTCTGGTGTGATACCCTTAGAGACTGAGGTCTAGAACTGACGTCAGAGAAGTATTGCCATGAATTGTGTTGGGGTTTTAGGAGGCCATGCATGAGAGTCGCTCTTGGAAACTGAGATCTTGGACCAGGGTAGCTTTCCACAGAACACTGGGAATCTCAGCCAGGATATCACATGATTTCATTCTGAAAGACTTGGCAGCAATAGTTGAGAGTCAAAACTCACATGGACCTCATATTGTAGACCTCAATGGGCCTGGCTTCATGTGACTTTTTGGTCACTCTTTGGGAAGACTTTCCTCTGAGAGTTCTCCAGAACTTTCATTGAAATAAACTTCCTCAACATTTAATGGTTCCTGAATAAATTTAAACCCACAGTGCCTCCAACTTCATCCTTTAAAAATGGCTAGATAAGTACCATGACATTTTTTAAATTCCCATGACCAGATGGCACTGGAGTAACTTTGGATCTTATGCTGTTGATCATGAGTGTACAAGACAGTGCCTTGATTGACTTGGTTTCATGAGAATGGTGTAGAACAGAGATGCCAGTAATTTGGAGACTGCTGAGTTGGGGCCTAGAGCAGTGATGTGCAGGTGTGTGATAAAACATCTGTGTTGGGGCCATGTGGATCTGCCATTGGCTTCCAAATGGCTTGTGACTGACATGCTGCAGCCAGCAGACCCTTATATGTAAAGGCATCTTGTTATATGGAGATTTTTCAGGGCAATGTTCAGAATCAAGTTGCTATGGTCAAGGGGGCAAGCATGTGCGATAGAAGCCTGGTTGGTGCATTTATATGCAGACCCTGACACACCACATGTGACAGAAATCCATCCAGCACTGTGCCCCAGTTGAAATCCTTGTATTTCAAGAAGCAAATACCAAACTCCAAGTGCAGCAGCAAGAAACACCACGAAAACTGGAGGATTACCAACTGGGTTCACAGTCCAAACAGGGAGACACTTAGCCCCAAGTTGCCACAGTTTACCTACAAAGAGAGAATTCAGAACTGCTGCCACATGTTCATTAGGAAAATAAGAAACAACATCCTCCAGGTCACATAGATGAAGACCCAGCTTTGATGGTCTCACTACAAAGAAAGCTAAAGCTTCTGACAACAACGTATATTTCAAGTGCCCAACCTCAGAGGCAGTTTCTCAAGAAGTCTTTAGGCAAGCAGAGCTCCATGTTTCTGGAGTGTTTACCCTTTCCCTTACTTTTGGAAACTCCTCTACCACCTTCAAGGTTGTGAACTCCTGAGCATTTTCCATTCCAGATATGTATTAACAGATTTTCTAATTCTTCTCCTCTAATTGTGTCTTACTTGGGGCGAAGGTAATGTCAAGGCATTTTTCTGGATGAGAGTGGAAAGATTTTTGTTTAGCATATGTTTGCATACACATTGGATTCATTTTCCTATTTTCCATTTGAAATACTGAATCCCTGACACTAACCCATACTGTACTAGAATCTGACTACTAATCCTAATATGATGGAGAAAAAGAATCCTAACAGAAAAGAAATAGAAGCTGTTCAGAGAAGGCATGGTATATATTTGGACTTGCCTTTTGCAAGTAGGTGTTATAATTCTAGTCAATTTTTAATTGAAATAGTCCTCCATGTGTTTTTAAAGTTAACAAATATGTGAATTCCTGTCTCCCTTTCTCTGTATCCTATTCAGCACATCTATTTTATATGCACATAAAGAATCCTACCTTTTATCACGTGTATATTTTTGTGCGGTAGCTGATTTGGCAGATACAAATTTTGAGAAGAGATCACTCCTCCTAGATGCTGTTGGAACTGAAAATTGAACCTATGGGTGAGCTTCCTAGGAGAACAACATTATACATAAATCCCTGTTAAGTAAATTGAATATTTTTAGATCTGTGAATGATGTATATTTCATGGTGAATTTCGATTGGCATATATGTTGCTACATTTTAAAATATGTGTGTGTGTGTGTGTGTGTATACACACATACACACTCTCCAGATTTTTCAAAATATGAAATATATGTGTCTTCTTTACACTCCCTAAATTCATTCATGTTCAAGTATGTGGATTTATAATCAACTTTTCACAAGATTATTATCAGAAATATTCATCCACCTGAAATTCATATTTGTTTTCTATTACTGAAAACTAACTTCAGTGAATGGTGCATACGTATCCTGTTGATAGTCACAGCCGAAGGGGCCACAGCAAACTTCCAGGTGCCAGCAAACTTTCAGCTGCAGGCTGATGATTGGCTCACAGCGGCCTTAGCAACTTCTAGCTCATTGTCTCCTCTGTGGTGATGCTCATTGGAGATGCTCATTGAGATGTTTCCCCGCCTTTCAGACTTCCAGCTTATGATTGGCTCACAGCAGCCCCAGCAACATCTAGCTGATTGGCTCCTCTGCGGTGATGCTTATTGGGCTGTTTCCCTGCCCATTCAGACCATGGAGCTGCTCATTGGGGGACTTTTTTGGCTCTGCCAACGTGACCCAGCCAATCTGCCTAAAGAGCAGGAGGATTGTGAGAAGTGGATAGAGGCTTGTGTGGGAGGGAGAGGCTTTTGGGAAGCTGGTGTTGGGAGTTGGGGTTCTGAGGATTTTTCCTGAGAGGCTGTTTTGCTTGGCGTGTGTGGTTCTAAAAATAAAGTTAGTTTCTTTTGACAAGTGGATTCTGATTGTGCCCAGCCAGACAGCGGCATTTGGTGGCTCATATGGGGAGCGACTGAGGGTAACTGATAAGGTAAACTGCTCGCTCTTGAGGGCAGGGCGAGAGGATGGGTAGCCATTTTATGATTCCTATTTTGTTTTAAGTTGCTTGTCCCTGGAGATGAGTGAGATGGAAGAAAAACTGCTCACATCTGAGGAAAAACTATTTGTGTCTGAGGAACAGATAGGGAGAAAGGCTATAATAATTTTTTGTTGTTCCATTTTTATTTCGTTCTATCTCTTTTTTTGTTTGGTGTTATCTTGTTGGTTTGTATTATAGTAGAAATATGGGATCAAAAATTAGTAAAAAACAAACCAAAAAAGTGTTAAGTAAATTGTTAGAGGAAGGAGGCATCCCAGGAAAATCAAGAGCAGTCATGGCAATTGTTGATACAATACAAAAATGTAGACCATGGCTTTTTAAGGAGGAGTTGTTAAATATATCACAATGGAACCATCATGGTGCAGATTTAAAAAGAATAGAAAAGAAAAGCCCAGGGATTCTGCCAGTTGGCACATTGCCATTGTGGACATTCATATCTTGTTTGCTTAGTTCAAAGCCTTCAGTTCAGTCAATGGTAGAGGAAGAAGAAGACATATTGATTCAAGTAAAACAGAAGGTGTCTCAAGTTAGTCAGACAGAAGAAAAAATTCAAGTAAAAGAGAAGGTCTCTCGAGCTAGTCAGATAGAGGAAACTATTCAAGTAAAAGAGAACATCTCTCGAACTAGTCAGACAGAGGAAAAAATTCAAGTAAAAGAGAAGGCCTCTAAAGCTAGTTAGACAGAGAAAGAAAGTGTAAAACAGTAAAAAACATCAGGGGAAATTTACAACAGGAGACTGCTACTAACACCTTTCTATCACCAGATGACATAAGTGTCCAACTAACAAGGCCACTTTCTTATGCTGGGAGGCCCCCAACTCCCGCAGTTGATAGTTAGGATCCTGAGACAAGATCTCAAATATTAACATGCCCTGTATTTGAGGGAGGAGGGCAGCGTGTTTACCATGCTTTAAATTTCAAAACAGTGAAGCAGCTAAAAGAGGCTGTAACAACCTATCGTCCTCAAGCACCCTTCAATGTAATCATGGTCGAATCCATTAACAACTTGAACATGAAGCCAGTGGATTGGGCTAATATGTGTAATGTTGTGCTAAATGGAGGACAACGCATGTTATGGAAGGTTGCCAATGAGGAATGTTGAAAGGAGACAGCTAGGCGAAATGCAGGAGCTGGTTATCCTCAGAGAAATCTAGATATGTTGTTAGGAAAGGGACCTTATGAAGATCAGCTGCAGCAAATTGCATATGATCATGGTGTATGTGCACAAATTGGTGTAGATGCAATTAAGGCATGGAAGACTTTACAAGAACATGGAGGTTTACAAGGTCAATTATCTAAGGTAATACAAGGAGCTAATGAACCTTATGCTGAATTTGTAGATAGGCTTATTCAAAGAGCTACCAGAGTTTTTGGGAATACAGAACAAGCAATGCCATTACTAAAACAACTGGCTTATGAGCAAGCGAATCGTTGTTGCAGAGATATCATAAGACCATGGAAAAATGAAGATTTAAACACATTGATTTAATTATGTAGAGACATTAATGAACAAGAGCAAGTCATGGCAGCTGCAGTAAAACAGGCTTTAGTTGCCAGATACATTAATGAACAAGGGCAAATTGTGGCAACTACAGTAAAACAGGCTTTAGATGCCAGACCAAGAACATGCTACCAATGTGAAGAAACAGAACATTTTAAAAGGAATTGGCCCATAGAAGGAGGGTTTAACAATATTAGGTATCAAAGGAGTAGAATACCAGGTATTTGGCAACAATGCCATAGAGGGAGACATTGGGCTAATGAGTGCTCTTCTCAAACCACCATAGAGGGTACTCAATTATCAAAAAATGAACAAGGACCAGGTGTTTATCCACGATATCATGGAGAAAGGCATTGGGCTCAATTGCCAAATAAATGGACAGGGGGTTCCAATGCTCCGGGGCCCCAAACCACAAATATACAGAGCACTGGAGGAACCCAGCAACCCCAACAGGGTAGTGCCCAGGACACATTGTCCATCAGATCCCTCATCAGACAAACCAGAGGGAGCACAGTGTTGGACATCTGCGCCTCTGCCAGATCAGTACTAACTCCAGAGATGGGAGTTCAAATCATTCCCACAGGGGTAAAAGGACCTCTTCCCAAAGGAACCATGGGCTTATTATTGGGATGCAGCTCTTCTACTCTAAAAGAACTTATGATAAGTCCTGGGGTGATTGATCCCGATTATGAAGGTGAAATAAAAATTATAGCCAGTTCTCCAAAGGACATATCAGTAATTTCACAAGGAGATAGAATAGCACAGTTACTAATAATACCCAGCCTATATGATAAATTTTCCAGTCGTACTGTAGAAAGATGTTCCAAGGGATTAGGCTCCACAGGTGTAGATTTGGCTATGCTTTCTTTAAATTTAGATTCTCGCCCCATGCTAAAACTAAATATTCAAGGGCATGAATTGAATGGGCTACTGGATACAGGTGCAGACATTAGCATCATCTCTCGTCAAGAATGGCAAAAACATTGGCCATTACAACAAGCCACTCAAACGCTTCGAGGCCTATAAGTGGCGACTAATCCCCATAGAAGTAAAATGGTATTAGATAGGAATGATCCTAAAGGATGTGAAGGAACTATACAGCCATATGAATTGGATCATCTTCCCATAAATTTATGGGGACGAGATGTCCTAGATCAATTAGGTTTGACATTAACAAATAACATCAACCAAAATGCAGCCACTATTATGACTAGACAAGGTTTTAGGAAAGAAAAAAGATTAGAAAAACAAGAATAAGTCATAGCAGCACCAATACAAATAGATCAAGGAACAGAGAGACATGGGTTGGATTTTCAGAAAGGGCCACTGAGACAATAAAAATTACCTGAAAATCAGAAAGACAGTATGGGTTCCTCAGTGGCCCCTGACTGAAGAAAAGATACAAGCAGTCCATGACCTGGTAAAACAACAATTAGCAGAAGGACATATACAACCGACTGTATATCCCCAAAATACTCCCATTTATGTCATCAAAATAAATCTGGTAAATGGAGACTATTGCAAGATTTTAGAGCCATTAATAATGAGATGGTTATTATGGTACCTGCTCAATCAGGGATTCCTCAATTGTCTGCTTTGCCAATAACCTGGTATGTTTTAGTTATAGATATTAAATATTGTTTTTTTTTTCAATTATAATTCATCCTAAGGATAGTCCAGGTTTTGCTTTTACTATCCCTGCACTGAATCATGAAGGTCCTGATCAGAGATATGAATGGAAAGTACTCCCTCAAGGGATGGCTAACAGCCCAACTATGTGTCATATTTATGTTAACAAAGTAATCCAGCCACTTAGAAATCAAAATTCTGAACACAAATATTTCACTATATGGATGATGTATTATTAGCACACAAAGCTAAAAACACATTGCTAGAAAGTTATGCCACACTTACAAACTTATTAAAAATTATAATGTAGAGATAGCAATAGATAAAGTACAATTAAATTTTCCAATTAATTATTTAGGAGTTCTGTTATCCTCAACCATTGTCAGTCCACCAAAAATTCAAATACGAGTAGATCAACTCAAATCACATAACGACTTTCAAAAGTTATTAGGAGACATTAATTGGATAAGGCCTTATCTAGGTATACCAACAGGAGAGTTGGGACCTTTATTTGATATCCTAAAAGGTCTATCAGATAAAAATTCACCCCGCATGTTAACACCTGAAGCAAGAAAGGCATTAAAAATCAATGAAACATATATGGAAAATATGCATTTGGATAGAATTGATATAAGTTTGCCTTTATTATTTATTGTACTACCAACAAAAAATATTCCTACAGGAGTATTTTGGCAAGAAGGTCCATTATTATGGATACATTTATCTTATTTTCCTTACACTATTCTTACTAGGTATCCTGAGGCTTTAGGATAATTAATACTCAAAGGAATTAAAGCAGCAAAGGGAGTGTTTGGAATTTCTTCCAATAAAATTTTTACTCCATATACTCTGAATCAAATTGATGAGTTAGCTAATGAGTTAAATACTTGGTCAATAATCATGGTCCAATCTAATGTTTCATTTGATAACCACTTACCATCTAACCCTTTATTGTCTTTTTGGTCATCGCATCCTGTAATTTTTCCAAAATTGAGAAGAAAAACACTTATCATGAATGCTTCAAATATATTCACTGATGTATCAAATAATGGTACAGCAGCAATAGTTATACCTGATAAAACTTATAAATTTTTAGTACCCAAACAATCAGCTCAAAAGGTAGAGCTTAATGCAGTATTACAAGCTTTTGAGATATTTAAATATTCTGTATTTAATTTATTTTCCGATAGTCAGTATATAGTTAATGCTATAGTATCCCTTAAAGTTGCTGGTAAGATTTCTCCTTTCTCTACTGTTTTCTCTTTACTTTCCAATATAAAAAGTCTAATCTGGGACAGAAAAGATCTATTCTTTATAAGACATATCAGGGCACATCCAAAAAGAAGATGATTTGACTCAAGGCCTTATCAGCTGATATCCAAAATTCCAGTTTGACTATCCTTACATCTGAGATAGAACCAGGATGCTTTTTTCATTATCTATTTTATTATTGCCCTTTCCCACATTCTATTTAGTTTTTAGAGCTCATACAGACCTAGTTTAATGTTTTGCTGATCAGTTCTATTTTTTGACAAAAGAGTTTTTGAACATTGCAATGGAGATTTCACGTGTAAAAAGTTATAAGGCCTTTACTATTAGGTTATGTGTTGTATGTATTATATTATGTGTGCACACTTGTGTTTTGTGTTATATGTTTGAATGTTCGTATGTCCATATATGATATATGATGAGCGCTCATAAAAAAAATGGATCCAAATATTTTTTTATTCACATTATTTAAATGGTTTAATTTAAATTGGGTAAAGAGCTGTTGAGGTTTGTTTTAAAATTTGAAAAAAAGGAGGTTAACAGATCTGTTTCCTTTCTTTCACCTTTCCTTTTCATTATATTTAATAATTATCTTCAAGACAATGTAAATAGTTAAGAAAATTGTTTTCTTTCAGTGCCTTCTGGAATGTTACATAATTTTTCTTTAGCCATTATTGCCAGAATTCCTATCTTCATCCCAGTGCTGGTGAAATCAAAGATAAAACCAATCTACAGCTTCTGCAATAGCCATCACTGAAATGCTTGCAGAACTTGCCTAGACACATTGAGAACTCTCCTGTATGCATTGTAAACTACCTGTTTGTGCAGCGACTTGTGGTAGTGTTCGGGTATATTTGCTGATGATGTCATCGGTGGTACAATTTTTCCAAAAGGAACCATCAATTGGCTTGGTGTTTTCCTCTCTTCTGTGTGTCATTATCGTCCAGCTAATGTTTGGGGGCCATTAGAGGTGAGGCAAAGAACCTCACCACCCCCCGGTGGTACAAAGACCTCTCCACAGGTCTTGCTGTAAACTGGACCGGTAGTCAGTGATGGGTAAGATCCAATTGCAATGGTACCAACTTAACGGGTAAGGACCATATGTACTATTGGACAACCTAAGGCAGGCACTGTCCCTAAGCCACATGTGTGTTGTTTAAACAGAGAGGGGGAGATGTTGAGAGCCACATCCGAAGGGGCCCCAGCAAAATTCCAGAAGCCAGCAAACTTCCAGCTGCTGGCTGATGATTGGCTCACAGCAACATCTAGCTGATTGGCTCCTCTGCGGTGATGCTCATTGGGCTGTTTCCCTGCCCTTTCAGACCACGGAGTTGCTCATTAGGGGACTTATTTGGCTTTGGCCACATGACCTAGCCAATCGGCCTCAAGAGCAGGAGGATTGTGGGAGGTGGAGAGAGGCTTGTGTGGGAGGAAGAGGCTTTTGGGAAGCCAGTGGTGGCAGTTGGGGCTCTGAGGGTTTTTCCTGAGAGGCTGTTTTGTTTGGCGTGTGTGGTTTTAAAAATAAAGTTAGTTTCTTTTGACAAGTGGCTCCTGATTGTGCCCAGCAAGACTGCGGCATTATCCTAATATTTCTACAGTAACTGCCCCAGTTTAACAGCAATGCAAGTAGACTCTTATGGGACATGATTTGTATTTTGATGTTCATTTTTATTCAACACTGGTACATTACTATTTCTTCAGTTTATGCACATCAGAGGGTATATATTTCTTGCACAAGTTGGCAAATTTATAGGCATTTGTTTCACTTTCAATCACTTCCTGCTTCAGAACACATGCATTACTCCAGGTTTCTTAACTGGTCTATTCGTGAGACTTCTTTCCAAACATATTATTTCCGATTTTCTTTATAATTGTTTAAGCAAAACTCACACACCCTTCATGATAAACCATAACTATCATTTCACAATTAGATGTATAACTGTTTGGAATGAATGATTGTATATCAATATAAGATTTCTTATATATTTTCTGATATCAATTCAATCCATGATTTAAAGTGGAACCAGTTATATCATTTATTCACAGTACGGTCTATTCATGCATTATCTATATTCATAGACACAGGGTACACCTCTTTGTACCCCCAATACTAATTTATACGTTTTCAAAATATTGCTCCCAGTAATAGAGGAAGAAATACTCATGTCACCTGATTTAAATATGCATGTTATCACAGTAATATTCTGGACGCAAAATGCAAAATTCACACGTGTGATTGTACCAAAGCCTAAATGGACACTGAACATGGATTACTAAAAACATCCATGTCCAGCTTGCATAACGCTCTCAAATGTCAATCCTATCGGTGACTACATATTTGTTTCTTCCTAATATATTCAACCTCAAAACTGTTGAAAATGTCTAATACTATCACTCACCCTGTACTTTGCCTGTTTTCCTAATGTCTCTATTGATATCGGCTTTCCTACATATTTTCCCCAGTTCATCATTGTGACTGACCCTTCACATGTGCTGACATTGATATTCACTCTCTAACCAAAACCCAATTGCTAAAGAACTTTTGGTACAAATACTAAATTCACCCTTGTTCCAAAATCTACCGACTATCTTCCTGATCCTATTGATTATCCCTGTTTGAGTGGATGTTCTCCTCTACATTCAATCATCCAAGGTACAAGTCCTATGGCATTGTATATCGACTTATCTGAGACATGTGTGCAGAACGTAATTTAAAGCTATGTATCGCAATCAATTGCCCAATGCACTTCTGAGCTTCAAATCTCACCTAGATTTCTGTTTACATACTTATATTTCACCTCTGTATTCCTATAAATATTGCAGGTTCCCAATACCATTATTCATCCCACAGAATGATTCCTAAACCAAATCGATCCTGTTATTATCCCTAACCATACACTGTTGCCTCAATCTAACATTACAAAAGAGCAGGGACAGAGTTCATCTTACAATACAGGAATGTAGGGGATCTTACACCTGCTGAGAACCTCAAATTTCTATGCAGAAATGATCCCTGGAGAAGATGTAGGCAGCTATGAAGGACCTGAGAGAGCAAAAGCCATCTTCCATGGCAAACACCTTGTGATAACAAAGGGATGTGTATGAATCAGCCTCTCTTTTCTTAATGTAGAGAAGATGGACCAAACCAGACCTGCGTGGAGAGGTGTTCCCGGGTGGCCATTGTTGATATACCATTCAAACTTGTCAAAGTGTCACAGGAAGTAGGGGCAGCCTCCATCTCATGAGACCCATGAAAGCAACTGTTAGGACAAAGTGGTTGCCAAGGCAGTGATCTCATTCAGTTCCTGAAGGAGGTGACCTACCTAACTTCGTTGGTGATGTAACTCTCTGAAATTGGGATCCAAGAAGCCAGGCACCCAGAGCCAGTCCCAGTCCCAGTCCCAGTGGTCGAACTTGTTTGGATTTACCAAGGACAGAGTCAGTCTTTCTTGGTACCTAATGATATGAGGATGGCCAAATGCCAGTAGAGCTCAGAAAAGGGGCCTTTCCCTAGATAGCAGGTATTGGCTCAATGCTGCCTGCTGACAACTTCATAGAGTGGGCCAAGAAGAACAGATCTGAGACAGGCCAGGCCATTTTGGGGCAACATAGTATGGCCCACCAGTCAGAGGACACTCCAGATAGTCACAGACCTACTTGGGGGAAGGAGGTGCTTTTGTGGATGTGGATGTGAGTTTGTGGTTTTGTCTCATGTTCTGAAAATAGGTAGGAATGGTGGTTTGTATGGTTTGGAGTTGACTGTTTCTAGGAAGTCGTTTGGCAAGGCGAGTGTTTCTATGTCTGTGTATCCACTGTGTTCGTGGTTGTAGTCTTTAGAAAAGAGAATGCATCAATGGAGGTTTCCTGTCTAGTTGGAAGCTTCCCAGCATTCATCCTGCCCAATTTATAAATGGACTGTGGCTTGCCTTATGGATGGGCAACACCTACTATCTTCCTAAGGTCCTCTACACATCTTGATTTCTGGCCTCTCTCCAGAATAGGCTCATGGTTTTGTGGCCAAGATATGTACCACCTCCAAAATCTGTTACATGGCCATGTAATGGATAGCTGAAGGGAATGGGAACATCTCAGAAAACTCAGATATCAGTGTAACCAGTAAAGTCTCAGTTTAAAAACCTTGCTTTGGCCCATTTTCTTACCTATGGTTATGTTGCCCTGAATGTCAGGAAGGTATTTGCCTCAGGTCACCCCTTTCTGAAGCCTGAAGAAAACATTTTTCAAATGGAAATGAATGGGCATCACCTGTGGATCTTTGCTTAATTGCTTTGGAAAGAGATGTGTCTGAATCAGCCTCTTGGCCCTGTGTGAGGTTGGGGCTTTGATTCTCAGAAGGTGATAGATCTAAAGAAAGATCCCATGTGTGCTTGGGTGTTCTATTGCCTCCAACTCACATAAAGGATTTATACCCGACAATCAGTAGGATTAAATTGGAGAATCAGAACAGTATTAACGGCAGGCCTATTTGATCACTCCTGGTTCACAGGAAGGGTGTCTAGGTCACCCTGACTTTAGGCAAATGAGGGGCAAGGGAGTTTATTTTGGAAACTGTCTTGGGCTTCGCCCCTCATGGAAAATTCCATTCAGAGGTTACGATGAGTGTCTATATGGAAGATGATGAGGGCCATGTGGCAGTGTTTTGGTTTTAATTGTGGTCATTTGTGTGCTGGTTGGAAGAGATGACTGGGTACACCTGGACCTGAACTCTGGTGTGATTCCCCTTAGAGACTGAGTTCTGGAACTGACTTCAGGGAAGTATTGCCATTAATTTTGGTGGGATTTTAGGAGGCCACACATGAGAGTCGCCCTTGGAAACTGAGATCTAGTCTCAGGGTGTCTTTCCACAGTGCACTGGGAATCTCCACCAGGATATAAGACGATTTTATTCTGAAAGACTTGGCAACCATAGTAAAGAGTCAAAACACATATTGAACTCACATTGAGTAGACATCAATGGGTCAGGCTTCATGTGACATTTTGGCCACTCGTTGGGAAGCGTTGCCTTTTAGAGTTCTCCAGAGCTTTCATCCTCACCATTTAATGGTTCCTGAATAAATTGAAAAACCAGTGCATCCAACTTGATACTTGAAAAATGGCTAGATAAATACCATGAAATTTTTGAAATTCCCATGACCAGGTGGCACTGGAGAACCTTTGGATGTCCTGTTGCTGATCATGAGTGTACCAGACAGTGCCTTGAATCACTGGGTTTCATGAAAATGGTGTAGAACAGAGATGCCAGTAAGTTGGAATTTGCTGAGTAGTGGGCCTAGAACAGTGGTGGGCAGGTGTGTGATTAAACATCTGTGTTGGTGTCATGTGGATTGGCCATTGGCTTCCAAATGGCTTTTGACTGACATGGTGCAGCCAGCAGACACTTGCATGTAAAGGCATCTTGTTATATGGAGAGGTTTCAGGGCAATGTTCAGAATCAAGTTGCTAGGGACAAGGGGGAAGTCTATGTTGGATATAAGACTGGTTGGTGCATTCTCCTGGCAGACCCTGACCCACCACACATGACAGAACTCCCTCAAGCACTGTGTCCCAGTTGAACTACTTGTATTTCGTGAAGCAAACACCAAACTACCATTGCAGCAGCTAGAAAGACCATGAAAAATGGAGGATGACCACATGGCTTCAGAGTCCACACAGGAAGACACTTAGCCCCCATTGGCCACAGTTTACATACAAAGAGAGAATTCTGCACTACTGCCTCATGTTCATTAAAGAATAAGAAAACATGTGCTCCAGGTTACATAGATGCAGACCCAGCTTTGATGGTCTCACTGCAAAGGAAGCTAAAGCTCCTGACTACAACATATATTTCCAGTGCCCAAACTCAGAGGCAGTTTCTCATAAGTCTTCCGGTCAGCAGAGCACCATGTTTGTGAAGTGTTTACCCTGTCCCTTACTTTTGGAAACTCTTCTACCACCCCCAAAGTTGTGAACTCCTGAGCATATTCCATTCCAGATAAGTATTTATAGATTTTCTAACTCTTCTCCTCTAATTGTGTCTAACTTGGGGCGAAGGTAATGTCAAGGCATTGTTCTTGATGAGAGTGGGATGATTATTTTAGCACATATTTGCATAAACATTGGATTCATTTTCCTAATTTTCATTCGAAATACTGAATCACTCCCACTAACCCATACCCTACTAGACTCTATATTCTGACTCCTAATCCTAATATAATGGAGAAAAATAACCCAAAATGAATAGACATACAAGCATTTCAGAGGAGGCATGGTGTATAATTGGACTTGCCTTTTGCATTATGTAGAATTGGAGTTATAAATCTAGTCAATTTTTTGTTGAAATAGTTCTCCATGTGTTTTTTTAACTTTTGTTGTTTGTTGTTCAAAACATTATATAGTTCTTGATATATCATATTTCACACTTTGATTCAAGTGAGTTATGAACTCCCATTTTTATCCAGTATATAGTTTGCAAAATCATATCAGTTACGCATCCATTGATTTACATATTGCCATACTAGTGTCTGTTGTATTTTGCTGCCTTTCCTATCCTCTACTATCCCCCCTCCCCTCCCCTCCCCTCCCATCTTCTCTCTCTACCCCCTATACTGTAATTTATTTTTCCCCCTTGTATTTTTCCCTTTCCCCTCACTTCCTCTTGTCCGTAATTTTGTATAACCCTGAGGGTTTTCTTCCATTTCCATGTAATTTCCCTTCTCTCTCCCTTTCCCTCCTACCTCTCATCCCAGTTTAATGTTAATCTTCTTCTCATGCTCTTTATCCCTACTCTGTTCTTAGTTACTCTCCTTATATCAAAGAAGACATTTGGCATTTGATTTTTAGGGATTGGCTTCCTTCACTTAGCATAATCTGCTCTAATGCCATTCATTTCCCTGCAAATTCTATGATTTTTTCATTTTTTAATGCTGAGTTAAACTCCATTGTGGCCTCTGGCGTGCGCCCAGGTTTCCGTTCCTGTCTTCCTGTTTGTTAATTTCTGGCCTATTTATTGTTGTGACCAGGACCTTAGTCAATGCCTTAGTCTGTCTTTTGCATCTCTCATCTTCCCTTTGCTCCCTTTCTTTCTCTTTGTTTCTCTCATATAGTATACTTTCTCAGCTTCTCTGACTAAATCTCCCAAAGTCATATCTTGTGACCCTCTAAGAGTTGTAACTTTCTTTTAATATCCAGGGCAGCTTGCCCAATGAAGGCCATCATGACAGATGCCTTTTGATCCTCTGCCTGAGGATCAATAGGGGCTCGAGCCTTTGACTGAGGGGGAAACCTGTCCTCAGGGAAGACTTAAAAAAGTGGAGCTTGCGATTGCCTCAGCAGACACCACCGAAAGACAGATCCAGGAGGAGAGTGGGGATGACACATGGTGAGTGACCCACCATGGGACAAGCAGTTTCGTCACATGATTTGTTTTTGTCAGGCCTCAAGGAGGCCCTCAAGACATAGGGGGCACATGTTAAGAAAAAGGACTTAAAATTATTCTTTTCATACATAGGAGAATTGTGTCCATGGTTTCCCCCTGAAGGGTCCATTGATGGTAGAAAATGGCTTAGAGTAGGAGACTGTTTAAACCATTTTTTTTGTTGTTGTTGAAGAAAAAGTCCTAGAACAAAGGTATATTAGACCTTTTGTAGACATTAATATTTTATAAGATTTTTAAACACCTAGAAAAATTTGTAAGTTTAAATTTAAAGACATTTATATTTATCTGTTTATCCAATTTAAATTGAACCATTTAAATCACGTGAATTAAAGATCTTTGGATCCACTTTGAAATAGTAAGCTTGCCTTAATTTGATTTTAATTGGAGTCAGTGGTCTTTTCTTGCATCCTGGTGTAATATTTTGTAGTTTCCCATCGAGATGACCCTGCCCCAATAGATCACAAGACCAGACTACTGGAAATTCTGAAGCTGGCCTTCCCTCCAGGGCTCCGGCATGGAGAGGCAATTTCCAAGGCCTTGGTGTGATATTTTGGTCCAGGGAGCACTGCAGTGAACCACCGCCCTAAAACTATTAGCAAGCACATGGTGGAGGAGGCCTCCATAGGTAAGTGGCGCCTATATAACATCTGATATCCGGTTAAGGGAGATCTCTTCTGATGACAGAGTGGTGTCCTGGGGAGACACACATATACTCCTGTCTGGTACAGTAACGAGAATCATTCTGTCCTCTGTTATGTTCTGTAGGGAATTCCTCTGAAAGCATAGAGAGGTGCCAATGGGCACGCAGGAGCTCCTATCCCAGAGCTTTAGCAAGACGTTGCATAGTTCCTCTGTTTTTCTGTTTCTGCGCTGGTTTTCTGTTTTTTTGTGTGTTTTGTTCTGTGTTTCATATGTTTGTTTTTTTTTTTTTTGGTTTGTTTTAGTGTGTTTTGTTGTGTGATTTCTCTGGTAAAACTTAACTGAAAATGGGTAATAAAGCAAGTAAACTGACACCCATTTGGACTGTGTTTTAAAGAACTGTGATGAACTTTAATACCCTTTGTTAAGCAGGATGAGAGAAACCCCTAGCTGGCTGCCTGGAGCACACCCACTGCAGAGGGCAATGCCTGCTGGGGACCTAAGAACTGAGTATCTCCCAGGTTAACACGTGAAACTCCTTAAAACCCCTTGTCCCTTCAGATCGATAGAATCACAACCATTGGGCAGAGACCCCTGTTTTTCTCCTTTGTTAGCAAAGCAGTAAATCTCCCTTTTTCTTTTTCTCAAACCCTGTCCTCATTATTAAATTGGTATTAATTGGCTTCAAAATCAGGAACCAAACTTTAAGTTACAATTTTTGGTACCCCCCACACCCCGGAACTCTTTGAGAGCTGACTACTGAAATGTTAGGAGACGGAGCGTGCTTGGGGTGGAACCGAACAAGAGGAGCTAATCCTGTAAGTGAAAAGAGGGACTGAGGGACTTCCAGCAGCTGCCCAAGCCCTGTTGCTTCAGAGAATTACCTACTTCCTTCCCTGCACTGTAAGGATTTTGCCATCTCTGTTTTCTTAAAAAAGAGAAAAAGAAAAAGGGGACACTAAATACAGTAAAGTCACCATGGAGACCCTTGATTTTACATTTCAGGTTTCCCTCTGTGAAAACATCTGGTTCCCTTGTGGGAAAATCTATGGTGCCACTGGTGTAGGAGATTTTTCTCTTATCTGCTCTGGTTTAAAGGCTTCTGTCTGTAAGCCATAGTCTGGAGCTCCTTTCAGTCTGTCTTGTGTCTTTGTTTCTGGCCCTTTAAGACATGTGCAATAATGTGTTGATATTATAAATCATTTCTTGGGAATGATCTTAGCTGAATGTGTATCTAAATGATGATGTTTTATTGTAACAATCTGGCATCTGAATGGGTTTTTGAAGCATTGCACAATCTTGCAGTTAAAAGTCGGGTTTAGGAAATTGTTTAGTTTATGATTTCAGATAATTCATGCCAGAGAACTTAAATACTTAGGATGGAAAACTAGAGAACTCTACTTCCAAGTTGGCAAGTAACTTCCCAATCATTCAGGCTTTTTTTTCACCAATTTTTAATTGGGTAGCCTGGGAAAATGTCACTGTGTCTACCAGTGCATTAATTTGGACAAGGATAGTAAATCATAGTATGGTATCTGTTGACAAAACAAGATATAAAGATGTAAAATTTTGTAAACTGTGTCTTAAACTTGTATCATAAAATTTTGTGAATTTTGTCTTAAAATTGTATTATAATTTTCAACATCTGAACCTGAAAATTATGGTTGAAATGCCTTAGGCCTGAGGTGTCTGCTCAGAATAGCAGCTTTTTCCTGCTCCTTCCAGACCTCAGCCAGGACTTATGTTGAATGGCAAATGAAAGAGGCCTGCAAGCTCAGTAGGAGAGTGATCTGAGGCCTAAAAAAAATTAAATTGTATGGTATTTACTAATTAATGGCCTGTCAATTTTTCTAGGACTCTTATTTTTTCCTTAGATTCTTTATTTTTTTTTGAGCTCATGATTTTGATCCTAAAGACCTAGGATGATGTTTTTCTGACCAGTTCTATCTTTGACTAACTGTGTAGTTTTTGAAACATTGCAATGGATATTTCACCTGGAAAAGCTACAAGGCCTTTACTATTATTATGTGTGCACAATTTTGTTATGTGTTGTATGTCTATATATTCATACGTCCGTATATCATATATATGATACACAAATTAACATTTATAAAGAGCACTCATTAAAACAAAAACGCTCATAAAAACAAATTTTAAAAAGTGGATCCAAAGATCTTTAATTCAAGTGATTTAAATAGTTGAATTTAAATTGGATAAAGAGATAAAAATAAATGTCTTTAAATTTAAGCTTACAAGTTTTTCTAGGTGTTCAAAAATCTAATAAAATATTAATGTCTACAAATGTTCTAATATGCCTTGGTTCTAAGACTTTTCCTTCAACAAAAAAATGGTTTACACTGTTCAATATATTTGTCTAATATATTGATAAATAAGTAAAGTAAATTTGATATGGGATTACTCATTCATGAGTACTTTTGTTAGATATCTGATTGATTTACTAAGGTCTGTATAAGTTTGTACCAATGTCTGTATAAGATTGTAATAATCAGTCATGTGTTAAAGAGACAAAAATTTCTTAAAACATAAGTTTACCCATAACATTGTGTTTATTAAGTTTTATTTTTTCTAGAGCAAGCAACCATAAAAATTAAACAACTGATTAAATAAGAACTGTTATTTTAGAGCACTGTACTGCCATTTATTTAAAAGCTAAACTTGGTTAATGTAGAAACTTCAATGTAATTGTGATGCTATTAATGTGCTCATATCTTTCAGGTATACGAATCTGTAAGGTAGAAACTTTAAAAGAGCATTATTTCAAGCTGGTGTTCTGAAGTTGTATGGTAAAAAAATATATTGGGCATTCATTTACTTCTTATCAATAAGATATGTAAAGTTGTATGTTACTTTTTACATTGGGGAAGAATTTAAATGTATTTTTATGTTAATGAGAGTCTAATCTATATAAATGTTAAAAACTTTCAGCCTTTCTTAAATTCATGTTTTAAATGTGATATCATATGGTGTTAACTAATGTTCATGTGACCTCAAATAATATATGTAATCTTTGTAAAATGATATTTAAAAAAACAAAGATCATCTTTAGAAGTAAAACACTTAAGTTTTATAAAGAGCCCTGCCTTACCTGAGATAAGGCTCTGTGTCCCATCTTACTATATGTGAGAATGACTACGAAAGCAGTAGGTCAGATATTATTTCATTTAAAGTTATGTTCAAAAGTTGTTTTTTTTTTTTCTGTCAAGATTTCTAGGATCTCAAACAGGGGATATAATGTATAACTCAGCTTAAAACTTCAGGGTAGCTATTACACGAACTAAGTATTTTTACTCTTGTTAAAAAATTTTATTTTGTAATTTCCTTATAAGTGATCTAAAGATTCCTTGTTAGTGTTTTACAGAAGTGTTGCTTTAAGAACACAACATGGGTTAATTTAAGATAATAAGTCATCACCTACAAGACAGACAGAATAATACAGATCCCAGTTAATAAAAAAGATAAATAATTATAAAGTTATAGACATTAAAGCCCAGTACTCTTAATATAAGGCTGTTAAAATTTATTTGCTGGATGATTAAGATTAGGATTTATATTAAAGTTACATGAAAAGGGACAAGAAAACCAATATTTGGCTCTTGCCCTCTGAGTCAGTCTGAATCCAGGGAACAAGGGACTTCTCAAAGACCTTTGCAACTCTGGGCCTCATATCTTCCCAATTAGGGAGATTAATGAGACCCCTGGAGAACAGAAAGCCAATCAGTGCATTTGCTAAGAAGAGGAGAGTCATCAGAAAAGGGAGACATCCCTGATGCTTCCAAGGGTAGCCACATGGTCAAGCAAGACCTGGACCCACCTAGCGCAAATGGCACTAGCAGAACTGAGAAGCTGCTCTCAAGTTTCCCCAGGAATGACTCCCATAAAAGCTCAGCTGACTGTTAACAATAGATAGAATCAAAAGTCAGTTTGACTGTTTCATGATAAACACTTAGGAAAGACAGTTAAAACCAAAATACAGCCATTCCTGGGCATTTTAAATAATAATATTAATAATAATAATAATAATTTTTATACACATTATGTTAGCCTCCCAAAATAAGTAAGACTGGAGGCTACAAAGAAGGATTCCCAGAAAGGAATGCCTGATAACTATAAAAAGAGACTATCAAGAGGAGCTGCCAGAGGCAGAAATTTTTAGTTTAAGGCCTACAGATATTCCTAACCTACAGGTAGGGTTGGTGTTTGCTAGTACGATTATCCAGCCCTGAGTAACAGAATTAAAGGTTTCTCTATTACACACAGAGGTCATACTAGTAAAATGATTTTGCAAGATCAGATGATATTAAATCATTAAACTGTATCTTATGGAGAGGGATAACTGTAACACTAAATGTTAAATATTAAGTTGACAGTCCTGATAACTGGGAATATTAAAGCCTGCTGAGGGAACTTCTATACAGTGACATGTTCCAGCTGCTGCAACATTTTTTCAGTACTCATGGTTCTTGTTTCTCACACAGAAGAACCCATCCCCAGATGAATTTACAACCTGTTCTTCCCCAACCAGACTTCAAAACGAACTGATTTCTAAAAGGCAACTCATGTTCCTCAACTGACTTCTAAAAGGCAACTCATGTCCCTTATACTGTGCCCACTCACGTCACTCTCTCTCAGCTCAGAAGAAGCCAAAATGAGTGACGCCTCTCGTCTTACAACTATGGAGCCAAAAATAAATAGAATATCAATATAAGTAATTAATTAAGTCAGGTAAAACCAGGAATCCAATTTTGGGTGAGTTCTAAAAATTTGGAGACTGTTACCTGAGGGATTAAAATTCCCTCATTGCTCTTTCCCTACCCTATCAAAAATTTGGAAGGGACACATTAAAAAAGGGGGAATGATTTGCATTTCTCTGACTGCTAGAGATGGTGAGCATTTTTTCATATACTTGTTGATTGATTGTATGTCCTCCTCTGAGAAATTTCTGTTCAGGTCCTTGGCCCATTTGTTGATTGGGTTATTCGTTATCTCATTGTCTAATTTTTTTAGTTCTTTGTATATTCTGAATATTAGCGCTCTGTCTGAAGTGTGAGGAGTAAAGATTTGTTCCCAGGACGTAGGCTCCCTATTTACCTCTCTTATTCTTTCTTTTGCTGAGAAAAAACTTTTTAGTTTGAGTAAGTCCCTTTTGTTGATTCTAGTTATTAACTGTTGTGCTATGGGTGTCCTATTGAGGAATTTGGAGCCCGACCCCACAGTATGTAGATCATAGCCAACTTTTTCTTCTATCAAACGCCATGTCTCTGATTTGATATCAAGTTCCTTGATCCACTTTGAGTTAACTTTTGTGCATGGCGAGAGTAAGGGATTCAGTTTCATTTTGTTGCAAATCTCACTCCAGTAAGATTGGCAGCCATTAGGAAGTCAAACAGCAACAAGTGCTGGCGAGGATGTGGGGAAAAGGGTACTCTTGTACATTGCTGGTGGGACTGAAAATTGGTGCGGCCAATTTGGAAAGCAGTATGGAGATTTCTTGGAAAGCTCGGAATGGAACCACCATTTGATCCAGCTATTCCCCTACTCGGTCTATTCCCTAAAGACCTAAAAAGAGCACACAATAGGGACACTGCTACATCCATGTTCATAGCAGCACAATTCACAATAGCAAGACTGTGGAACCAACCTAGATGCCCTTCAATAGACGAATGGATAAAAAAAATGTGGCATTTATACACAATGGAGTATTACTCTGCATTAAGAAATGACAAAATCATAGAATTTGGAGGGAAATGGATGGCATTAGAGCAGATTATGCTAAGTGAAGCTAGCCAATCCCTAAAAACAAATGCCAAATGTCTTCTTTGATATAAGGAGAGTAACTAAGAACAGAGTAGGGACGAAGAGCATGAGAAGAAGATTAACATTAAACAGGGATGAGAGGTGAAAGGGAAAGGGAGAGAGAAGGGAAATTGCATGTAAATGGAAGGAGACCCTCAGGGGTATACAAAATTACATAAAAGAGGAAGTGAGGGGAAAGGAGAAAAATTTAAGGGGGAGAAATAAACTACAGTAGAGGGGGTAGAGAGAGAAGAGGGGAGAGGAGGGGGGAGGGGGGATAGTAGAGGATAGGAAAGGCAGCAGAATACAACAGACACCATAATGGCAATATGTAAATCAATGGTTCTGCAACTGATGTGATTTTGCAATCTGTATATGGGGTAAAAATGGGAGCTCATATCCCACTTGAATCAAAGTGTGAAATATGATATATCAAGAACTATGTAATGTTTTGAACAACCTACAATAAAAATTAATTTAAAAAATATTAAAAAGCAAAAAAAAAATGGGGGGGGGGAATGATAAACCCAACCTGATCATTTATTAAAATTGGGAGCCATCTTGCCACAAAGTCATGAAAAGATAATTTTGCTTTCCTATAAATTACTGCAAATTCTGAATCTGCTTGGAATGCCTGTCCATGCCTTGAACTCACCCATGCCTGGCTCTCTGACCAGATAGCAGCCCTCTCTGAAAATTTAGTGACACTTCATAAATATTGGCCTTCTCTGGCCAGACAACGACTCTCGTGAGTCTCTAATGGTCCTCATAAATTCTGATGATGGGGCCAGCAAAAAAAAAATTGTAAACTAGCAATAGCGTGATGCTTCTCCGAGTTCTGTTATCTGTAACCCCCCTTTTGTGTAACTTACTGGACTATAAAGCTGGGCTGTAGGAAAGGTGGGGTTGCTGTCTTGTTTCTGCCATTTTGAGAGGGATAGGCAGCTCAGCCAGTGGAAAAATAATAAGCTTGCTTTAATTTGATTTTAATTGGAGTCAGTGGTCTTTTCTCCTGTCCTGGTCAAACAGGTAAACACTCCACAAACATGGAGCTCTGCCGGCCTAAAACTTATTGAGAAACTCTCCATGACCTTGGGCACTTGAAATATATGTTGTTGTCAGGAGCTTTAGCTTCTTTGTAGTGAGACCATCAGAGCTGGGTCTGCATCTATGTGACCTGGAGGACATGGTTTCTTATTTTCCAATGAACATGAGGCAGGAGTGCAGAATTCTCTCTTTGTAGGGAAACTGTTGTCACTGAAGGCTAAGTGTCTCCCCATGTGGTATGTGAAGCCATTTGTGCATCTTCCACATTTCATGGTGTTTCTTGCTGCTGCACTGGGGGTTTAGTATTTGCTTCATGAAATACAAGGAGATCAACAGGGACTCAGTGCTGGAGGGATTTCTCACACGTGTGGTGGGTCAGGGTCTCCAGGAGAATCCACCAATGAGGCTTATATCCCACATAGCTTGCCCCCTCAACCATTGCAACCTGATTCTGAACACGGCCCTGAAACCTCTAAATATAACAAGATGCCTTTATATGAAGAGATCAGACATATAGGGATTACTGGCTGCACCATGTCGGCCACAAGACATTTGGAAGTCAATGGCAGATCCAAATGGACCCACCAGAGATATTTTATGACACAACTGCACACCACAGCTCTGGGTCACTACTCAGCAGGCGCCAACATACAGGATTCTTTCTTCTACACCATTTTCATGAAACCCAGTCAATCAAGGCACTCTCTGGTACACTCATGATCAGCAACTGGACATCCAAATGTTCTTCAGTGCCACTTGGTCATAAGAATTTCAAAAATTTCATGGTATTTATCTAGCCATTTTTCAAGGATGAAGTTGGATGCACTGTGAGTTTCAATTCTTTCAGGAACCATTAAATGGTGAGGAGTTTCATTTCAATGAAAGCTCTGGAGGACTCTCACAGGCAAGGCTTCCCATGGAGTGGCCAAAAGGTCACATGAAGCCAGGCCCATTGAGGTCTACAATGCTAGGTCCATGTGTGTTTTGAATCTCAACTATGGTTGCCAAGTCTTTCAGAATAAAATCATGTGATATCGTAGCTGAGATTCCCAGTGTTCTGTGGAGAGCCACCTGGGCCTATATCTCAGTTTCCAATGGGGACTCCCATGCGTGGCCTCCTGAAATCCCAACACAATTCATGGCAATTCTTCTCTGAGGTCAGGTCCAGAACGCAGTCTCTAAGGGGAATCACACCAAAGTTCAAGCCATGGTGGACACAGTTATGTCTTCCAACTGCCACACAAATGACCACAATTAAAACCAAAACACTTTCACATAGCCCTCGTCTTCTTCCATGTAGACACTCATCAAATCCTCTGGCTGGACATTTCCAAAAGGGGTGAAGTCCAAGACCCTGTCCAAAATATGCTCCCTCGCCCCTATTTTGCCTAAGGTCAGTGTGGCCTAAACACCTTTCCTGTGAACCAGGAGTGATCAAATAGGCCTGACCTTATTACTGCTCCACTTCTCCAATTTGAGGCCTACTGACTGCCAGGTATAAATTCTTTATATGAATGGGAGTCATGAAAAAACCCAAGCATCTATGGTCTAGCCTTTGCAGGCCAGGATGGAGGTCAGGAACCTTACAGAAAATGGCGAGAGACTTCATACACAATGACTGCTATTTTGACCATTTTGTATTTGTAGCACACATGGAATCTTACCTTAGATCCATCAGGTGTTAAGAATCTAAGCAGCAGCCTCACACAGGTTCACGAGGCTGATTCAGACACATCCCTTTTGGAAGCAATTAAGCAAAGAGCCACAGGTGATGCCCATTCATTTCCATTTGAAAACTGTTTTCTTAAGGCTTCACAAAGGGGTGGCCTGAGGCAAAGACCTTCCTGACATTCAGGGCAGTGAAGCAATAGGTAAGCAAATGGCCCAAACAAGGATTCTCCACTGAGACTTTACTGGTCACATTGATATCTGAGTTTTCTGAGATCCTCCCATTCCCTTCAGTTATCATGTACATGGCCATGTCACAGTGCTTGGAGGTGGTACATATCTTGGACACAAAACCATGAGCCAATTCTTGAGAGTGGCCAGAATTCAGGAAGAAAACAGAAACGTAGTAAGATAGTAGGTGTTGCCCATCCATAAGGCAAGCCACAGTCCATGCGTTAATTGGGCAGGATGAATGCTGGGAAGCTTTCTACAAGACAGGAAACATCCATTGATGCATTTTCTTTTCTAATGTCTACAACCACGGACACAGTGGGAGAAACAGACATAGAAACACTCGCCTTGTCAAACAATTTACTAGAAAAAGTCCATTCCAATCCAAACAAACCACCTTTCCTACCTATTCTCAGAACATGAGACAAAACCACAAACTCACACCCACACCCACAAAGGCACCTCCTTCCCCCAAGTAGGTTTGTAACTATCCAGAGTGTCCTTTGACTGGTGGGTCATACTATGTTCCCCTGATATGGCCTATCCATTCTCAGATCTGGTCTCCTTGGCCAACTCTGTGACATTGTCAGGAGCATGTGGAGAGCCACTACCTACTTTCTCAGGAAAGGTCCCTGGCATGTGGCAATCCTCACATCAGTAGGTACCAAGAAAGACTGACTCTGTCCTTAGTAACACCAAACAAGTGAGCCCACTGGGACTGGGACTTGGATTGGCTCTCAGTGCCTGGCTTCCTGGATCCCAAGTTTAAAGTGTTCCATCACCAAGGAAGTGAGGTAGGTTACTTCCTTCAGGAATTTAATGAGGTCACTGCCTTGGCAAACACTTTGTCCTAACAGTTGCTTCCATGGGTTCCATGAGATGGAGGCTGCCCCTACTTCCTGTGACATTTTCACAAGTTAGAATGATATATAAATCAAAGGCACCAAGAAACAGTGCTCCACAAAGGCCTGGTTTGGTCCGTCTCCTGTACATTAAGAGAGAGGCTGATTCAGCCACATCCCTTCATCCTGACCAGGTTTTTTGGCAATGGAAGATGACTTTTGCTCTCTCAGGTCCTTCATAGCTGCCTACATCTTCTTCAGGGATCATTTCTGCATGGACCTTTGAGGTTCTCAGCAAGTGGAAGATCCCCTACATCCCTATATTTTAAGGCCAACTCTGTCCCTGCTCTTCTCTAAAGTTAGATTGAGAGATCACTGTGTGGTTACGGTTAATAACAGTTTCGATTTGGGTTAGGAATCATTCTGCAGGATGAATAATGGTATTGGGAATCTGTGATATTTATAAGAATATAGACGTGAGTTAAAAGTATGGAAACAGAAATCTAGGTAAGATTTGCATCCCAGAAGGGCATTGAGACCTTGATTGGGATACTTAGCAATGTTATACTTTCTGCACAAATGTCTCAGATAAATCCATACACAATGGCATAGGACGTTGTACCTTGGATGATTGAATGTCGAAGAGAACCTCCAGTCAAAAAGGGATAGTCGGTGGAATTAGGAAGATAGTCAGTAGGTTTAGAAAGAAGGGTGAGAATAAGATTTGGAAAAAAGTTCTTTACCAATAGGGTTTCGGTTAGAGAGTGAATATTAATGTCAGCCCATGTTAAGTGTCAGTCACAATAATGAATTTGGGAAAATATGTAGGAAAGGAGGTATCAATAGAGACCTTAGGAAATCAGGCAAATTATTAAGTGAGTCATAGGATTAGGCATTTTCAACAGGGTTGAGGTTGAATATATAACCTTAGGAAGAAAGAAATATGTAGTCACCAATAGAATTGACATTTGAGAGCATTAGGCAACCTGGACATGAATGTTTTTAGTAATTCATGCTCACTTTCCATTTAGGCTTTGTTAAAAATAAATAAAATAGGTACTTGTCTCTTCCTGTTTTTCTGTATGCTTAAGAAAACACTCTTGAAATCTTGAAAACTTTTTGCTAATCTTGTTCCCAGAATGTGCTGTCCCCAACTGCCAAACTGCAGAATGTACACCCTCACCCGTTTACATGCAAACCGCCCACTTGCCCTGACCCATCAATAAACTTCCCTCCCTGCCCTCTTCAAGAAAAGTATATAAGCTCTGCTTAAGCTGTTCTCAGTGCTCTCTGCTCTATTCAAGTGAGGTCTGAGCCCCAGAATTTTGGGCGCTTTGCTGTTGCATGAGACAGTGTCTTGGTGGTCTCTTCCTCCAATGGTCGCCTGACCATTACATCTGAGGGCCCCAGCGAGTTCCAGCAGCGTTGGACGAAAGACCCCCAATAGGCTCATCTCAGGTTAAGTAAGGCGCCACTTTCTTGTTTCAGGTTTCAGGTTAGGGATGGGCAAAATGGCTATTGGTGATGAGCATGAGCTCTCTCTGACGGTGGCTGACAGAAGTGTCACAGAGCCACAGGCCACGTCTCTGGGGGACGCCCCAGAGAACTCGGGAAACCGAGTAACAATAGTCTCCTAAACTCAGTGATATTTTGTTTTGGATTCGGTATTGTCAGCCCATCAGGTTTTCCTGGCTACTCAGTCCTGTTCTCAGTATTGGACGTCCATTGCCTGTCTTTATTGTCTTGTCTTGTCTGTGTCGTGTGTCATTGCTTTCACTATTTGTGTATCTTTCATATGGGACAGAGCACTTCAATGCCTCTGTCCCTGAACCTTGATCACTGGACCAAAGTCTGCTTAAAGGCTCAGAATCTTCTTTTTTTTCAGTAAAACATCAGATCTGGAAGACTCTATGTGTCTCAGAATGACCCACCTTTGGAGTCGGATGGCCCCCAGAAGGATCTTTCTACTTCACACTAATTCAAAAACTCAGAGATATTGTCTTTCAGCCGGGGCCACATAGCCATCCAGATCAACAGCAATATATCTTTAGTTTGCAGGACCTCTGCAAATCTCCTCTTCCATGGTTGAAGCCTTTCCTTGTCCCTGTCCCCGCTCCTACTGGTTCTCCCACTTTTCTATCTCTCAAACCCTCTGCTCCCCCTCCTCCACCCTCTGTTGTCCCTGAGTCTCAAGACTCTACTGGACTCTCTTCCCCCTCCTTATGCCCTGCCCTTGTCCTCCAACCCCAAACACCCTCTAAGTGATTCCCCTGCTGCTGACTCAGACTCTCCACCATTGGAGGAATATAGGCCAGCCCAGCGCCCTCCAGGTGACTACCCCACGGCACACACAGCCCCTCCTTCCTTGGAGGTAGCTGGCCCGGCCAAAAGAACACAAAGTACTCGCCGGGGGGGTTAAACTTTGAAGTGGATACAGGGTAAGTATACTCAGCCCTTAAGGCCCCATTGGGCCATCTATCAAACAAAAAGGACTCTAGTTCAAGGGGCTAATGGCAGTAAATATGGGGCTTAGACAACTAAGAGGACCATGGACCTGGGGAAAGAAAAAATCCATCACTCGTTCCTAGTAATCCCAGAATTCCCGACCCCATTGATGGGCACACATCTGCTCAAAAGCTCCAGGCCAGAATAACTTTTAACCCTGAAGGCCCCCAAGTGAAATTTCTAAATTTTTCAGTAAAAACTCCTATAGTCACGGCTTTTACTATGTCAGTAGAAGATGAACATCAACTTGTCAAACCCCCCAAGACTGATCAAACAGGCAAGCTACCCCGGAAATGGATTACAGATTACGCAGATGCCTAGGAAAAAAACTGCTGGGTTACACGTAGCCGTGAAACATCCTCCAATAACAGTGGAGTTAAAAACTTCAGCCCCCCCATCAATGTAAAAAAATATCCTCTGAGCAAAAAAGCTAAAGATGGGATAAGGCCCCATATTCAGAAATATCTGGCCTTAAGGGTCCTAAGGCCCTGTCATTTGAACTGGAACACTGCCCTGTTACCAGTAAAAAAATCCAGGAACCGGGGACTATCGCACCGTTCAAGACCAAAGAGAGATCTACCACAGAGTGCAGGACATTCACCCCACAGTACATAATCTGTACAATCTGCTTAGCACTCTGAACCATGAGCGGAAATGGTATACTGTTCTGGACTTAAAAGATGCTTTCTTTTGCTTGCCTCTGCATAAAGATAGTCAGTTGCTATTTGATTTCGAGTGGGTAGACCCAGAAACCGGGACGTCTGGTCAACTAACATGGACTAGACTCCCACAGGGGTTCAAAAACTCCCCCACTCTCTTTGATGAAGCCCTCCACAGAGACCCCAACAACTTCAGAACTATGCACCCTGACGTCACCCTGCTTCAATATGTCGATGACCTGCAACTGGCAGCCAACACCAAGAAAAACTGTGAGTCTGGAACCCAATTATTATTATACGAGCTTGCTCAACTCTGGTATAGTGCTTCTGCCAAAAAAGCCCAAATTTGCCAGCAAGAAGTAATCTTCCTGGACTATTCCCTAAGGGGCAGTAAGCGATGGCTCACTGAGACCAGAAAACAATCCATTGAGCAGATACCACCCCCATCTAACAGCAGACAACTCAGAGAGTTTCTTGGGACTGCTGGCTTATGCAGCTTATGGATACCTGGGTTTGCGTCCTTAGCTGCTCCTTTATACCCGCTGTTAAAGAGAGATGCCCAATTCTAATGGACCCCTGAGCACCAGAAAGCTTTTGATAACATCTAAGGACACTGACACTGAAACCCTCAACTTCACTGAGCCCAGCTTGCATTTTCAGAAAGCCCTAAACTAAGTTAAAAATGTACATCAACTCACTCACCTTGGTTCAAAGAAACTGCAGGCATTCCTGAAGGATCAAGAACAGAGTTTTCCACTAACCGACTCAGAGCAAAAGAAATAACTGAACGGGTAACAAAAGCCTGCTGGGTCTGTCAATTGGTTAATGCTTACCCTTCCAACTTTCCTGCAGGAAAGCACCTACAAGAAACCAGACCAGGACAATTCTTGGAAGTGGACATTACTGAAATTAAGCCAGGAAGTTATGGACTTAAATATCTCCTAGTCTTTGTAGATACATTTTCAGGATGAATTAATTGAAGCCTTCCCCCCCCCCCACACACACACAAAAAAAAAAAAAACAACAACAACAAAATAAATGGCACAAATGGTGGTCAAGAAGATCCTGAAAGATATTTTTCTAAGATACGGACTGGCTAAGGCAATAGGGTCTGATAATGGACTGGCGTTAATTGCCCTGATAAGTCAGGGATTAGCCAGGACCCTGGGGATTAATTGGAAATTACATTGTGCTTATAGACCCCAGAGCTCAGTACAGGTAAAAAAAAATAATAGAACCATTAAAGAGAATTAACAAAATCAAGCTTAGAGATCGGCATAAAAGATCGATCTATTCTCCTGCTTTATGCACTGTTTCATGCAAGAAATATTCATACTCCTCTGTTTCCTTGTGTAACCTCACCCCCTATGAAATTCTCTATGGTCCCTCCTCCAGTAAGGGACCTAACCCAAACTCTAAGACCTAACGATCCCTTCCACACCCCCTTGCTTGACAGACTTAAAGCTCTTGAAAGAAATCAGCAATATCTGTGGAAACATCTGGCCACTGCCGACCAACCTGGGGACGAGGGGACTCCATATCGATACCAAGTAGGAGACTTCGTCTACATTAGACGACATCAGGTGTCATCCCTGAAACCCCACTGGAAAGGACCATATAAGGTGCTACATATAACACCTACAGTGGTAAATGTAGACGGAATCACTTCATGGATCCATGTCTCTCATCTCTGGCCTGCGCCCTGTCCAAAATCTGACTGGAAACTGGAAAAGACTGGTAACACTTTCAAATTGCGTATTCGCCATGTGGATAAGGCTACAGACTCTCCCCTTGGCCAAGAGTAGTCCTAACCCTCATCAGCCTGTTCAGCAGTAATGGCTGATCACAAATCCTACTGTACAAGAAGTATGGTCTATCTTGCATACAGCCCCTTTAGGGACATGGTGGCCATCTCTCCACCCAGACATTTGTCAGCTGGCTATAGGTCTTTCCTATTGGGATATCCCTGATGAAGGGGATCCAACTAAAATTCCAATAAATCCTTTCCGTATCATAGGTAATAGAAACAAACATTATGGATGTAGGGACACGAGAGCCAGATGCAGGTTGGCTAGCCTAGATTACTATGTTTGCCCAGCGAACTATCAAAGCCACAAACAGACATGGCTGTGTGGGGGAAATGCCGACTTCTTCTGTAAGTCATGGGAATGTGAGCATACAGGGGTGCCTGGTGGAACCCAAACTCCTCATCAAATTCAATACACAGCATTGGCCATATTACCAATTACACAACCAATACCGATGGCCCCCAGAGGGGTCTCTAGATCCTAAAATTCTCCATGACCTTTTTAACTTCGGCAAGTGCTCAAAGGGTGGAAGGAAATTCCCCTAAGTGGAGGCATTTTCCCTCCTTCGCTCACATCCTGAACTATGCTTATCCAATAGATCCTCACCCTCAGCTTTCTGCTCCAGACTCTCTGCTGCCACTCCCACCTCAGCAACCTGATTTCTTCCCTCCAATTACTAGATCAAAAACCCAAACCGCCGGTTCTCAGATTATTGCCCCCTTGCTGAGGTAGCAGTTACTGAGGTACCCATCCACCCACTCACTACTCTCTTCTCCTGTCAGTGCCCGCACCAGGTCCCACCAGGTCCTCTTACCAGCTAACCCAAAGCTCAAACCAGCTAAGGAGAGCCCTCAGACCCCTATCCAAGATGTAATGAAAATGGCCTTTAAAGTTGCTCTGTCATCACTGAAAACAGGTTACTAAGAATTTAAAGTCCCTCACAGGCTTTTTGGGATACAAACTCCCATCTTCCCCTCTGCTCTATCTGTTCTACTGCTCAAGTTTTGTTGCCTGGAAAATTCCAAACCCCTTTCCCATTATTCTTTTACATGTCTCCTTCCTCATGCTCAGACCCAAGGTGCTGCTCTCAGACCCGCCTTCCCTGTCTTCCCCGTCTATACCAGGCCCACAGAAAAGTCTTAAATGACCTTCTCCAGCAGTCTTCACCATGGCTGACTTTAGGACATTCAGCCAAAGAGTCCCTATAAAAGAGTTCAATGTAGATAAACTTCCCCTTTTCGTGTTTCCCTGTTCTATTTGGCCACTGGCTGGAAAAATCAGCACTCCTAAGCTAGACTCCCCCTTACTAGTTTTTCACAAAACATGTGAACAAGGCCTCTGGCCTTGAGCTGGGGCTTCACAGACATGGTTACATTTCTAAGATAAATAAGTTACCAAATGAGCTCCATTGTTACAGCTGGCAGTGAGAAAAAAAAAGAGAAGAAAAAAGCTCTCCCACTCCAGGTGTCCTTAAAATGTTAACTTGCCCAGAACAGATGAAAAAAACAATAGAAACGAAAACTTCTTTTTGTGAACTTATGCAGACTGTGAACTTCTGAGCCCCTTCCCTTACATGTTGGGTACAAAATTCGGAAACTACCTAAATTTGGAGATCAGGTGACTAATTGATTACAACAGAAGCAATGCCCTCTAAATCCGTTGCAACCAAATAGGTATGTTTCGCTGTCTTCGGTGCTATCTTAGGTGCCTTGAATTGTCCGTCCTTACAACAGTATAATTCTATATACTTAAACATTGTTTATGTTTTCATAAAATGGTCAACAGATGTGATTAATTATGTAATGTTCAGATGTTTCCCAGAGTGCTCTATCATGAGGCAGGTTAATTTAAATATCAAATACGGGGGCATACAACCCGGTTCCTCTGGGAACCTGTATCCCTCACTTTAGCCAACCTATTAGGAAAAGGAGCTGCTGCAGGTGTGGGCACAGGAATCACTGTCCTAGTCCATGTGACACAACAAATGACCCGATGAGAAGCAGCAATAGACCAAAATTTAAAGATATTAAAAACCTCCATCACAGTTTTATAGGAATCTTTAACCTCTCTCTCTGAAATTGTTTTACAGAACATGCGAGGGTTGGACCTCCTCTTCGTGAGAGAAGGGGGCTTTTGTGCTGCATTGAGGGAAAAATTTGATTTTATGCCGACCATACTGGAGTTGTACAAAAATTATGAGTAAATTAAGAAGACGCCTAGAAGAGCATCAACAAGAGAGAGATGCACAAAAAGGGTGGTTTGAGTCTTTGTTCACACAGTCCCCCTGGTTAACTACGCTTTTATCAGCCCTGGCCAGTCCATTAATAATCCTCATTTCATTGCTAATTGTAGGACCCTGTTTGCTCAACCATCTAGTTTCCTTTCTACAAGCTTAAATTGGATAAGTTAAACTTATGGTAATCAGACAACAATATACCTCACTAGAAGACATAAAATGTGAGACCCCGCAATGCTCATTTTTATGATTAAAATTAACCAGAATAAGAAGTGGGGAATGAAAGGTTAATAAAATATGTACTTTTAACTTCTTGTTTTTCTGTATGCTTAACAAAATACTGATGAAATCTTGAAAACTGTTTGCTAATCTTGTTCCCAGAATGTGCTGTCCCCAATTGCCAAACTGTTGAATGTACTCCCTTTCCCATTGGCATGCAAACCACTCACTCGACCTGACCCATCAATAAATTTCCCTCCCTGCTCTCACCACGTAAATTGCATAAGCTCTGCTTAAGCTGTTCTTAGCGCTCTCTTCTCTATTCAAGTGAGCTCTGAGCCCCAGCATGCTGGACCCCCAATAAACCCTTTGCTGTTGCATGAGACAGTCTCTTCGTGGTCTCTTTTCCGACGCTCGCCCGACCTTTACATTGGTACAATCATAAGTGTGAACATTCCTATGTGTGTCCAGAATATTACTATAATAAATAATATATGTAGATCAGGTAATAGGAGTTTTTCTTCCACCATTTCTGGGAGCAATATTTTGAAGATATATGAATTAGTATTTTGGGTAGAAATAGGTGTACGATTTGTCTATGAATATAAGAAATAATGCATGAATAGACAATACTGTGAATTAATAATATTACTGGTTCCAACTTTAAATAATGGATTGAATTGATATCTGAAAATATACAGGAAACCTTATATTGATATACTACATTTAATCCTACCCATTATACATCTGAATGAAATATTAGGGTTATGGATTTTCATGAAGAGTGTTTGAGTTTTGCTTCAAAAGTGATTATGGAAATTGAAAATAATGTGTTTGGAAAGAAGTCTCATGAAAAGACCAGTCCAGAAACCTGGAGGTATGCATGTGTTCTGAAGCAGAAAGTGATTTAAAGTGAAACAAACGCCTATATATTTGCTAACTTGTGGATGATAAATATATACGATGATGTGCAGAAATTGAAGAAATAGTAATGTACCAGTGTTGAATAAAAATGAACGTTAAAATACACATCATGTCCCATAGGAATCTACTTGAATTGATGTTAAACTGCGTCCGTTAATGTAGAAATATTAGAATTTGTATGCACCATTCACTGAAGTTAGTTTTCAGTACTAGGAAACAAATATGTATTTCAGGTACATGAATATTTCTGAGAATAATCTTGTGAAAAGTTGATTATAAATCCACATACGTGAACATGAATGAATTCAGGGAGTGTATAATAAGACTCATACATTTCATATTTTGAAAAATCTGGAGAGTATATATATATATATATATATATATATATATATATATATACACACACACACACTCACACAAACTGAGACTATAAAAATAGCAATATATATGCCAATTGAAATTCACCATGAAATATACATCATCCACAAATTCAAAAATATTCATGTTACTGAAGATAGATTTATGTATAATGTTGTTTAACTAGGAAGTTTACCCATACATTGAATTTTCAGTTCCAACAGCATTTAGGAGGAGTAATCTCTTCTCACATTTTGTATCTGCCAAGTCAGCCACCTCACAAGAATGTACGTGTGATACCAGGTAGGATTCTATATGTGCATATAAAAATACATGTGCTGAATAGGCTACAGAGAGAGGGAGACAGGAATTCACATATTTGTTAACTTTAAAAACACATGGATAACTATTTCAACAGAAAATTGACTAGATTTATAACACATACCCTTTTTTATGCAAAAGGCAAGTCCAACTATACACCATGCCTCCTCTGAACTGCTTGGATTTCTAATCTGTTTGGGTTATTTTTCTCCATCATATTAGGAGTAGTAGTCAGAGTCCAGTAGGTTATGAGTTAGTGTCAGGGATCAGTATTTCAAATGGAAAATAGAATAATGAATCAAATGTGTATGCAAATATATGCTACACAAAAATCTTCCCACTCTCATCCAGAACAAATCCTTGACATTACCTTCGCCTGAAGTAAGTCACAATTAGAATAGAAGAGTTAGAAAATCTGTGAATACATATCTTGAGTGGAAAATGCTCAGAGTTCAGAACCTTGGAGGGGGTAGAGGAGTTTCCAAAAGTAAAGGACATGGTAAACACTCCTCTAACATGGAGGTCTGCTGGCATAAAGACATCTTGAGAAACTGCCTCTGAGGTTGGGCACTTGAAACATACGTTATTTTCAGGAGCTTTAGCTTCCTTTGTAGTGAGACAATAAAATCTGGGTCTGCATCTATGTGACCTGGAGGATATGGTTTCTTATTTTCCAGTGAACATGAGGCAGCAGTGCTGAATTTACTCTTTGTAGGTAAACAGTGGCCACTGGGGTCTAATTGTCTCCCCATGTGGACTGTGGAGCCATTTGGTCATCCTCCACTTTTCATGGTGTTTCCTGCTGTTGCACTGGGAGTTTGGTATTTGCTTCACAAAATACAAGAAGTTCAACAGGGACACAGTGCTGGAGGGAGTTCTGTCACGTGTTGTGGGTCAGGGTCTGCAGGAAAATGCAACAACCAGGCTTCTTTCCCACATACTTTGCCCCCTTGTCCATAGCAACTTGATTCTGAACATGGCCCTGAATCCTCTCCATATAAAAACAAGCTTTTACATATTCGGGTCTCCTGGCTGCACCATGTTAGTCACAAAAAATTTGGAAGCCAATGAGAAATCCACATGGCCATAACACAGATGTATTATCACACAACTGCAGACCACTTCTCTAGGCCCAATACTCTGCAGGCTCTAACTTGCTTGCCCCCATGTGCATAGCAACTTGATTCTGAACATGGCCCTGAAATCTTTCAATATAAAAACATGCTTTTACATATACAGGTCTCCTGGCTGCACCATGGCAGTCACAATGAATTTGGAAGCCAATGGCAGAACCACATGGTCACAACACAGATGTATTATCACAAAACTGCACACCATTTCTCTAGGCCCACAACTCTGCAGGCTATAACTCAATGGCATCTCTGTTCTACACCATTTTCATGAAACCCAGTGAATTAAGGCAGGGTCTGGTACACTCAAGATCAGCAACAGGACATCCAAAGGTTCTCCAGTGCCACCTGGTCATGGGAATTTTAAAAATTTCATGGTATTTATCTGGCCATTTTTCAAGGATGAAGTTGGAGGCACTGTGGGTTTCAATTCATTCAGGAACCATTAAATCTTGAGGAAGTTCATTTCAAAGAAAGCTCTGGAGAACTCTCACAGGCAAGGCTTCCAAAAGAGTGGCCAAAAGGTCACATGAAGCCAGGCGCATTGAGGTCTCCAATGTGAGGTCCATGTGTGTTTTGACTCAAAACTATCCCTGCCAAGTCTTTCAGAATAAAATCATGTGATATACTGGCTGAGATTCCCAGTACTCTTTGGAAAACCACCCTGGGCCTAGATCTCAGTTTCCAAGGGTGACTTTCATGCGTGGCCTCCTAATATCCCAACACTTTTCATGGCAATACTTCTCTGAGGTCAATTCCAGAATGCAGTCTCTAAGGGGAATCAAACCAGAGTTCAAGCCCAGGTTGACCCAGTCATCTCTTCACACCGCCAATCAAATGAACACAATTAAAAACAAAACACTATCACATGGCCCCATCTTCTTCCTTATAGACACTCATCATAACCACTGGTTGGAGCTTTCCATGAGGGGCACATTCCAAAAGAGTGTCCAAAATAAGCTCCCTTGCCCCTCATTTGGCTCAAGTCAGGGTGGGAAGGACACCCTTCCTGTGAACCAGGAGTGATCAAATAGGCCTGTCATTAATACTGCTCCGCTTTTCCAATTTGAGGCCTTCTGACTGTGGGGTTTAGATTCTTTATGTGAACTGGAGTCATGAGAAAAGACAAGCACCTCTGCAGAGATTTGAAGAACTCATTTGACCAAAAGGATCGCTATTCTCACTTGATTGATTTCAGGAACCTAACAGAGAAAGGCAATAGAATTCATTCACAATGACTGAAATTTTTTGCGAATTTGGTTTTGGTTTCACACATGGGATCTTTCTTTAGATCCATCAGGTCCTGAGAATCTAAGCCACAGCCTCACACAGGGTAGAGAGCCTGATTCAGACACATCCCTTTCCGAAGCAATTTAGCAAGAGCCACAGGTGATGCCCATTCATTTCCATTTGAAAACTGTTTTCTTCAGGCTTCACAAAGGGGTAGCCTGAGCCCAACATCTTCCTGACATTCAGGGCAACAGAACAATAGGTAAGCAAAAGGCCCAAAGCATGGTATCTCCACTGAGATTTTTCTGGTCACACTCATATCTGAGTTTTCTGAGATACTGGCCATTCCCTTCAGGTATCCAGTACATGGACATGTCAAAGACCTTGGAGTTGGTACATATCTTGGACACAAAACAATGAGACTATTCTGGAGAGTTGCCAGAATTCAGGAAGAAAACAGGGACTTAGGAAGGTAGTAGGTTTTGCCAATCCATAAGGCAAGCTGCAGTCCATTCATAAATTGGGCAGGATGAATGCTGGGAATCTTTTTACTACACAGGACACATCCATTGTTGCATTGTCTTTTCTCATGTCTACAACCACGGACACAGTGGGATACACAGACATAGAAACACTCACCTTGTCAAATGACTTACTAGAAATAGTTCACTGAAAACCAAACAAACCGCCTTTCCTACCTATTCTCAGAACAAGAGACAAAACCACACACCCACACTCACAATGGCACCTCCTTCCCCTAATTAGGTCTGTGACTATCCCGAGTGTTCTCTGACTGGTGGGCAATACTATGTTCCCCCGAAATGGCCTGTATTCTCTCAGATCTGGTTTCCTTGGCCAACTATGTGAAGTTGTCAGGAAAAAGTGGTGAGCCACTACCTGCTTTCTCAGGAAAGGTCCCTCTTCAGAGCTCTCCTGGCATTTGGCCATCCTCACATCAGTAGGTACCAAGAAAGACTGACTCTGTCCTTGGTAAATCCAAACAAGTGAGCCCACTGGGACTGGGACTGGAACTGCATCTGGGTGCCTGGCTTCTTGGATACCAAGTTCAGAGAGTTCCATCACCAAGGAAATGAGGTATGACACTTTCTTTGGAACTGAATGAGGTCACTGCCTTTGCAACCACTTGGTCCTAACAGTTGCTTCCAAGGGCCCCATGAGATGGAGGCTGCCCCTTCTTCCTCTGACACTTTCACAATTTAGAATGGTATATCAACCATAGGCACACACACAGGCCTGGTTTGGTCCATCTTCTCCAAAATAAGAAGAGAGAGGCTGATTCAGACACATCCCTTCATCCTGACCAGGTGGTTTGTCATCGAAGATGACTTTTGCTCTTTCAGGTCCTTCATACCTGTCTACAACTTCTCTAGGTATCATTTCTGCATGGACCTTTGAGGATCTCAGCAGGTGGAAGGTCCCCTACTTTTCTGTAAAATGAGATTGAGGGAACAGTGTATGTTTAGGGTTAATAACAGGTTTGATTTCGATTTGTGTTAGGAATCATTCTTCTGGATGAATAATGGTATTGGGAACCTGGTATATTTACAAGAATGTAGAGGTGAAACATAAGTATGAAAACAGAAATCCAGGTATGATTTTAAACCCATAAGGGCATTGGGCCCTTGATTGGGATACTTAGCTTTGAATTATGTTCTGCACAGATGTCTCAGATAATTTGATATACAATGGCATAGGACCTTGTACCTTGGAAGATTGAATGTAGAAGAGAACATCCCTTCAAAAAGGGATAGTCGGTAGGATTAGGAAGATAGTCGGTCGTTTTAGGAAGAAGAGTGAGTATATGATTTGGAACAAAAGTTCTTTAGCAATAGGATTTCAGTTAGAGAGTGAATGTATATGTCAGCACATATGAAGAGCCAGTCACGATGATGAAGTGGGGAAAACATGTAGAAAAGAAGATATCAATAAAGATATTACGAAATCAGGGAAAGTATAAAGTGAGTGAGAGGATTAGACATTTTCAACAGGCTTGAGGTTGAATCTTAGAAAGAAACAAATATGAAGTCACCAATAATATTGATATTTGAGAGCATTAGGCACCCTGGACATGGATGTTTTTAGTCATCTATGTTCACATTTCATTTAGGTTTTGCTTGGTTCAATCATAAGTGTAACATTTACATTTTTGTCCAGAATATTATTGTGATAATATGTATATGTAGATCAGGTGACATAAGTATTTCTTCCACCATTTTTGGTAGCAATATACTGAAGACATAAAATTAGTATTGGGCGTACAAAGAGGTGTACCCTATGTCTATGAATATAGAGATAAAGCATGAATAGACCATACTGTGAATAAGTAATATAACTTGTTCCAACTTAATATAATGGGATGAACTGATATCTGAAAAATTACTGGAAATCTTATATGCATATACAATCATTCATTCCAACCAGTTATTCATCTAATGTCAATATTAGTGTTTTGGTTTATCATGAAGAGTGTGTGAGTTTTACTTCAAAAGTGATTATGGAAATCGAAAATAATGTGTTTGGAAAGAAGTTTCATGAAAAGACCAGTCAAGAAACCCTGACAATACATGTGTTGTGAAGTAGGAAGTGATTAAAGTTTAAAGAAATGCCTACAAATTTGTGAACTTGTGGATGAAATACATATCTTATGATGAGCAAAAACTGAAGAAATAATAATGTACCAGTGTTGAATATAAATGAACATCATATTATATATCATGTCCCATTGGGATCTACTTGCATTGGTGATAGACTGGATCAGTTCCTGTAGAATTATTAACATTTGTATGCACCATTCACTGAAGTTAGTTTTCAGTACTAGGAAACAAATATGTATTTAAGGTGGATGAATATTTCTGAGACTAATATTTTGGAAAGTTTATTATAAATCCACATGCATGAACATGAATGAATTTAGAGAGTGTATAAAAGACACAAATATTTCATATTTTGAAAAATCTGGAGAGTATATATATATATATATATATATATATATATATATATATACACACACATACCCACACACACACAAAAAAAAACACACACAGACATTTAAAAGTAGCAATATATATGCCAATCGAAATTCATCTTTAAATATATATCATCCACAGATGCAAAAATATTTATTTTACTGAACATGAGTTTATGTATAATGATGTTCTACTAGGAAGTTCCCCTATAGGTGGAATTTTCAGTTCCAACAGCAATTTGGAGGAGTGATCTCTTCTCACAATTTGTATCTGCCAAGTCAGCCACCTCACAAAAATGTACATGTGATACCAGGTAGGATTCTATAAGTGCATATGAAAATACATGTGATGAATAATCTACAGGGAAAGGGAGACAGGAATTCATATATTTGTTTAATTTAAAAACACATGGTGAAGTATTTCAATTAAAAATTGGCTAGGTTTATAACACCTACCATTTATCATGCAAAAGGTAAGTCCAAGTATGCAGCATGCCTCCTCTGAACTGCTTGTATTTCTATTCTGTTTGGGTATTTTTCTCCATCATATTAGGATTAGTAGTCAGAGGATAGTAGGGTATGGGATAGTGTCAGGGATTCAGTATTTCGAATAGAAAATTGAAAATGAATGCAATGTGTATGCAAATATGTGCTACACAAATATCTTCCCACTCTCATCCAGAGCAATGCCTTGACATTACCTTCGCCCCATGTATGACACAATTAGAGCAGAAGAGTTAGAAAATCTGTGAATACATATCTGCAATGGAAACTGCTCAATTTTCACAAATTTGGAGAAGGTAGAGGAGTTTCCAAAATTAAGGGACAATGTAAACTCTCCACAAACATGGAGCTCTGCTGGCCTAAAGAGTTCTTAAGAAACTGCCTCTGAGGTTGGGCACATGAAATATATGTTGTTGTCAGGAGCTTTAGCTTCCATTGTAGTGAGACCATCCAAGCTGGGTCTGCATTTTTGTGACCTTTGTGAGCACATGGTTTCTTGTTTTCCAATGAACATGAGGCAGCATTGCTAAATTCTCTCTTTGTAGGTAAACTGTGACCAATGGGGGCTAAGTGTCTCCCCGTGTGCACTGTGAACCCATTTGGTCATCCTCCACTTTTCGTGCTGTTTCTTGCTGCTGCACTCGCAATTTGGCATTTGCTTCATGAAACAAGGAGTTCAACTGGGACACAGTGCTGGAGCGAGTTCTGTCACGTGTGGTGGGTCAGGGTCTGCAGGAAAATGCACCAACCATGCTTCTATCCCACCAGCTTGCCTCCTTGAGCATAGCAACCTGATTCTGAACATTGCCCTGAAACTCCTACATATAACAAGATGCCTTTTCAGAGAAGGGTCTGCTGGCTGCACCATATCAGTCATAATCCATTTGGAAGCCAAAGGCAGATCCACATGGCCAAACCACAGATTTTTTATCACACACCTGCCCACAACTTCTCTAGGTCCACTACTCAGCAGGCTCGAACTTACTTGCATCTCTTTTCTATACTATTTTCATGAAAACCAGTCAATCAAGGCACCTTCTGGTATATTCATAATCAGAAACAGGACATCCAAAGGTTTTCCAGTGCCACCTGCTCATGGGAATTTTAAACATTTCATGGTATTTATCTAACCATTTTTAAAGGATAAAGTTGGAGGCACTGTGGGTTTCAATTCATTCAGGAACCATTAAATGTTGAGGAAACTCATTTTAATGAAAGCTCTCGAGAACTCTCACAGGCAAGGCTTCCAAAAGAGTGGCCAAAAGTTCACATGAAGCCAGGCCCATTGAGGTCTACAATATGAGGTCCATGTTTGTTTTGACTCTCAACTATTGCTGCCAAGTCTTTCAGAATAAAATCATGTGATATCCTGGCTGAGATTCCCAGTGCTCTGTGGAAAGCAACCCTGGGTCAAGACTCATTTTCCAAGGACTCCATGCGTGGCCTCCTAAAATCCCAACACAACTCATTGCAATACTTCTCTAAGATCAGTTCCAGAATGCAGTCTCTAAGGGTAATTACGCCAGAGTTCCAGCCCACGTGGACCAATTCATCTCTTCCAACCGCCACACAAGTGACCACAATTAAAACCAAAACACTCCCACATGGACCTCATCTTCTTCCATATAGACACTCATCATTACCTCTGGCTGGAGGATTCTATGAGGGGCACAGCCCAAGACAATGTCCAAAAGAAGCTTCCTTACCCCTCATATGCCTAAAGGCCTGGACTCCCTTCCTGTGAACCAGGAGTGATCAAATAGGCCTGCCGTTAATATTGCTCCACTTCTGCAATTTGTGGCCTAGTGACTGTGGGGTTTAGATTCTTTCTGTAAATGGGAGTCATGAGAAAACCCAAGCACCTATGGGCTAGACTCTGCAGGGCTTTGAAGAACTCATTTGACCCAAAGGATCCCTATTCTCACTTGATGGAGGCAGGAACATTACAGAGGAAGACGAGAGACTCCATCCACAATGACCGCTCTTTTGGCCATTTTGGTTTTGGATGCACACATGGGATCCTTCTTTAGACCCATCAGGTGCTGAGAATCAAAGCCACAGCCTCACACAGGGCCAAGAGGCTGATTCAGACACATCCCATTCTAAAGCAATTAAGCAAAGAGCCCAAGGTGATGCTCATTCATTTTCATTTGAAAACTATTTTCTTCAGGCTTCAAAAAGGGGTGGCCTGAGTCAAAGAACTTCCTGACATTCAGGGCAACAGACAAATAGATAAGCAAAAGACCCAAAGCAGGGTTTCTCCATTGAGACTCTCCTGGTCCCAATGATATCTGTGTTTTCTGACATGCTCTCATTCCCTTCAGCTATCCAGTACATAGCCATGTCACAGATCTTGGAGGTGGTTCATATGGTGGACATAAAATCATAAGCCTATTCTGAAGAGTGGCCATAATTCTACGAAGAAAACAGGAACTTTGGAAGATAGTAGGTGTTGCACATCCATAAGGCAATCCACAGTCCATTCATAAATTAGGCAGGATGAATGCTGAGAAGCTTTCTACTAGACATGACAAATCCATTGATGCATTCTCTTTTCTAAAGTCTACAACCACAGACACGGTGGGATACACAGACATAGAAACACTTGCCTTGTCAAAGCACTCAGTAGACACAGTCCATTCCAAACCAAACAAACTGCCTTTCCTACCTATTCTCAGAACATGAGACAAAACCACAAACTCACACCCACAACCACAAAGGCACCTCCTTCCTCCAAGTAGGTATGTGACTATCTGGAGAGCCCTCTGACTGGTGGACCATTTTATGTTCCCCCGAAACGGCCTGTCCTGTCTCAGATCAGGTCTCTTTGGCTAACTCTGTGAAATTGTCCGGGACCAGCAGTGAGACACTACCTGCTTTCTCAGGAAAGGCCCCTCTTCAGAGCTCACCTGGCATTTGGCCATACTCACATCAGTATTTACCAAGAAAGACGGACTCTGTCCTCTGTAAATCTAAACAAGTGAGCCCACTGGGACTGGAACTGGGACTGCCTCTGGGTGCCTGGATTCCAAGTTTAGAGTGTTCCTTCACCAAGAAAATTAGATGAGGTCACTTCTTTCTGGAACTGATTGAATTTGCTGCCTTTGCAACCACTTTGTCCTAACAGTTGCTTCCAAGGGTCTCATGAGATGGAGGCTGCCCCTATTTCCTGTTACAATTTCACAAGATAGAAAGTTATATCAACCATAGGCACCTGGGAACAGCTCTCTACATAGGCCTGGTTTGGTCCATCTTCTCTACATTAAGAAGATAGAGGCTGATTCAGACACATCCCTTCGTCATGACCAGGTTGTTTGCAATTGAAGATGACTTTTTCTCTCTCAGGTACTTCATAGTTCCCTATATCTTCTCCAGGGATTATATCTGCATAGACCTTTGAGCTTCTCAGCAGGTGAAAGTCTCCCTACATTTTTGTATTGTAAGACCAACTCAGTCCTGCTCTTTTGTAAAGATAGATTGAGGGAACAGTATATGGTTAGGGTTAATAACAGGTTCGATTTGTGTTAGGAATCATTCTGCTGGATGAATAAGAATATTGGGATCCTGTGGTATTTATAAGAATATAGAGGTGAAATATAAGTATGACAATGGAATTCTAGATAAGATTTGAAGCCCAGAAGTGCACTGGGCACTGGAGTGGGAAACTTAGCTTTGAACAATGTTCTGCACAGATATCTCAGATAAATCGATATATAATGGCAAAGGACCATGTACCTTGGTTGATTGAATGTGTAAGAAAACATCCAGTCAAAAAGGGATAGTCGGTAGGATTAGGAAGATAGTGTAGGTTTAGATAGAAGAGTGAGAATAGGATTTGGACCAAAAGTACTTTAGCAATAGAGTTTTGGTTAGAGAGTGAATGTAAATGTCAGCACATGTGAAGAGTTGGTCACAGTGATGAACTGGAAAAAATATGTAGGAAAGCATTTATCAATAGAAACATTAGGAAATCAGGCAAAGTATAAAGTGAGTGATAGGATTAGACATTTTCAACAGGTTGAGATTTAATATATAATCTTAGGAAGAAACAAATATGTAGTCACCGACAGGATAGACATTTGAGAGCATTAGGCAACCTGGACATGGATGGTTTTAGTAATCCATGCTCACTTCCTATTTAGGATTTGGTACAATCATAAGTGTGACATTTGCGTTTTGTGTCCAGAATATTACACTGAAAAAATGTATATTTATATCAGGTGACATGAGTATTTCTTCCACCATTTCTGGAAGCAATATGTTGAAGACATATAAATTAGTATTGGGGGTACAAATACGTGCACCCTGTGTCTCTGAATATAGAGAAAATGTATGAATAGACAATAGTGTGAATAAAGAATATAATTGGTTTCAACTTTAAAAAATGGATTGAAGTGATATCTGAAAATATAAAGAAAATTTTATATTGATAAACATACATTCATTCAAACCAATTATACATCTATTTGTAATATTAGGGTTATGGTTTATCATAAAGGGTGTGAGTTTTGCTTCAAAATTGATTATGAAAATCGAAAATATTGTGTTTGGGTAGAAGTCACATGAAAAGACCAGTCAAGACACCTGGAGGAATACATGTGTTCTGAAGCAGGAATTGATTGAAAGTGAAACAAATGCCCATAAATTTGTGAATTTGTGGATGAAATATATATCCTATGATGTCCATAATACAAATAAATATTAATGTACCAGGGTTTAATAAAAATGAACGTCAAAATGCACAGCTTGTCATATCGGAATCAAGGTGCATTGATGTTAAACTTGGTCAGTTACTGTAGAAATATTAGTTAAATCTCTTTTTCAGGTGGATGAATATTTCTGAGAATAATCTTGTGAAAAGTTGATTATAAATCCAAGTCCATGAACATGAATAAATTTAGCGAGTGTAAATAAGACACATATATTTCATATTTTCAAAAATCTGGAGAGTGTATATATATATATATATATATATATATATATATATATATATATATATATTTACACAAAACACACACACAGACATTAAAAAGTAGCAATATATATGCCACTCAAAATTCATCTATAAATATATATCATCCAAAGATGCAAAAATATTTATTTTACTGAACATGAGTTTATGTATAATGTTTTTCTACTAGGAAGCTCCCCTATAGGTGGAATTTTCAGTTCCAACAACGATTTGGAGGAGTGATCTCTTCTCACAATTTGTATCTACCAAGTCAGCCAACTCACAAAAATGTACATGTGATACCAGGTAGGATACTATAAATGCATATAAAAATACATGTGATGAATAGGCTACAGAGAAAGGGACAGGAATTCATATATTTGTTAATTTTAAAAACACATGGAGAACTATTTCAATTGAAAATTGACCAGATTTATAACACCTACCATTTATCATGCAAAAGGCAAGTCCAAATATACAACATGCCTTCTCTGAAATGCTTGTATTTCTATTCTGTTTGCGTTACTTTTCTCCATCATATTAGGATTAGTAGTCAGAGTCTAGTAGGGTATGTGAATATTTCTGATAATAATCTTGTGAAAAGATGATTATAAATCCACATTCATGAATATGAAAAATTTAGGATGTGTAAAATAATACACATATATTTCATATTTTGAAAAATCTGGAGAGTGTGTATATATATATATATATATATATACACACACACACAAACATTCACAGACATTAAAAAGTAGCACTATATGCCAATTTAAAATCACCATGAAATATATATCATCCACAGATCCAAATAAATTCATTTTACTGAACATCGATTTATGTATAATGTTGTTCAACTAGGAAGCTCACCCACAGGTTGAATTTTCAGTTCCAACAGCGTTTAGGAGGAGTGATCCCTTTTCACAATTTGTATCTGCCAATTCAGCCTCCACACAAGAACGTACGTGTGGTAACAGTTAGGATTCTAAATGTGCATATAAAAATACAGGTGCTGAATAGGCTTCAGAGTAAGGGAGACAGGAATTCACATATTTCTTAACTTTTAAAATACATGGAGAACTATTTCAAAAAAAATTGACAAGATTTAAAACTCCTACACTATATAATTCAAAAGGCAAGCCCAACTATCCACCATGCCTCCTCTGAACTGCTTGTAGTTCTATTCTTTTGGGGGTATTTTTCTCCAACATATTAGGATTAGTAGTCAGAGTCTAGTAGGGTATGTGTTAATGTCAGTGATTCAGTATTTTGAATGGAAAATAGGAAAATGAATCCAATGTGTATGCAAATATGTGCTTCAGAAAAATCTTCCCACTCTCATCCAGAACAATCCCTTGACATTACCTTCGCCCCAAGTAAGACACAATTAGAGGAAAAGAGATAGAAAATATGTGAATACATATCTGAAATGGAATTTGATCAGGAGTTCACAACCATGGAGGTGGTAGAGGAGTTTTCAAAAGTAAGGGACAGGGTAAGCACTCCACAATCACAGAGCTCTGCTGGCCTAAAGACTTCTTGAGAAACTGCCTCTGAGTTTGGGCACTTGAAATATATGTTGTTTTCAGGAGCTTTTGCTTCCTTCTAGTGAGACGATCAAAGCTGGGTCAGCATCTATGTGACCTGGAGGACATAAATTGTAATATTCCAATGAACATGAGGGAGCAGTGCTGAATTCTCTCTTTGTAGGTATACTATGGCCACTTGGGGCTAAGTGTGTCCCCGCGTGGATTGTATATTCATTTGTTCCTCTTCCACTCTTCATTGTGTTTCTTGCTGCTGCACTGCGACTTTGGTATTTGCTTCACGAAATACATGGAGTTCAACTGGGACACAGTGGTCTAAGTGTCTGCCCGTGTGGACTGTGAAGCCATTTAGTAATCCTCCACTTTTCCTGGTGTTTCTTGCTGCTGCACTGCGAGTTTTGTATTTGCTTCATGAAATACAAGGAGTTCAACTGGGACACAGTGCTGGAGGGAGTTCTATCACATGTGGTGGCTCACACATGAGCATTCATGAAACCGGCCTCTATACCACATAGCTTGCTCCCTTGACCATAGCAACCTGATTCTGTAAATTACCCTAAAACCTCTCCATATAACAAGATGTGTTTACTTATAATGGTCTCCTGGCTGCACCATGTCCGTCTCATGACATTTGGAATCCAAAGGCAGATCCACATGGCCCCATCACAGATGTTTTATCACACACCTGCCTACCGCTGCTCTAGGCCCTCTACTCATCAGGCTCCAAATTACTGGCATCTCGGTTCTACACCATTTTCATTAAACCCAATCAATCAAGGCACTGTCTGGTACACTCATGATCAGAAATAGGACATCCAAAGGTTCTGTATGCCACCTGTTCATGGGAATTTCAAAAATTTAAACTATTTATCTAGCCATTTATCAAGGATGAAGTTGGAGGCACAGTGGATTTCAATTCATGCAGGAACCATTAAATGGTGAGTATGATCATTTCAATGAAAACTCTGGAGAACTCTCACAGGCAAGGCTTCCCAAAGAGTGTCCAAAAGGTCACCTGAAGCCAGGCTCATTGAGGTCTACAATTGAGATCCATGAGTGTTTTGATCTCAACTATGGCTGCCAAGTCTTTCAGAATAAAATCTTGTGGTATCCTGACTGAGATTCCCAGTGCTCTGTGGAAAGCTACCCTGGGCCTACATCTCAGGTTCCAAGGGCGACTCTCATGCATGGCCTCCTCAAATCCCAACACAACTCATGGCAATACTTCACTAAGCTCAGTTCCAGGACACAGTGTCTAAAAGGAGTCACACCAGAGTTCAGGCCCAGGAGGACCCAGTAATCTCTTCCAGCTACCACACATATGACCACAATTTAAATCAAAACACTCCCACATGGGCCTCATCTTCTTCTACACAGACACGCATCATAACCTCTGGCTGGAAGTTTCCATGAGGGGTGCAGCCCAAGACAGTGTCCAAAATAAGCTCCATTGCCCCTCATTTGCCAAAAGTCAGGGTGGCCTAAACACCCTTCCTTTGAACCAGGAGTGATCAAATAAGCCTGCCTTTAACACTGCTCTGCTTCTCCAATTTGAGGCCTAATGACTGTCAGGTGTAGATTTTCTATGTGATTTGGAGTCATGAGAAAACCCAAGCACCTATGGGCTATCCACTGTAGGGCTTTGAAGAACTCATTTGACCCAAATGATCCCTATTCTCACTTGACGGAAGTCAGGAACTGAAAAGGTCGGGCGAACTTCGGAGGAAAAGACCACCAAGAGACTGTCTCATGCCACAGCAAAGGGTTTATTGGGGGTCCAGCATGCTGAGGCTCAGAGCTCAATTCAGAGGAGCAAAGAACAAAGAGCCCCGAGAACAACTTGAGCAGAGTTTATATACATTCTTTAGAGAGGGCAGGGACTTTACATACATCATAGCCTCCTTTAGAAAATCATCATATACCGCGGGAAAATCAAATAATAACTCTAAAACATGATTAGCACATTCATTGGCGGGAACAAGTTGGGCAGCGGGTGATTGGTCAGCCGTGAGAAGGAGTATACATTTAAACTGATTGGTTGAAGCACTGAGATGTATACGTGCAAATCTGCATGGTTTCTGGGAAGGGGTGGTTAAGTAACGAGGTGGTCAGGGAAGATTTCAACACACATCTAATGGGAAGATCCGGGAATTGTCTTAAGTGCCACAGGAATTTCAGGTTCTGAGTGCAGCTTGGAAAATGTACAAAACCTGGTTCTTTACGTTTCAATTTCAATTTCTTTTATTCTTTCATTTCCCACCCCTTTTTCTGACTACTTTTAATCTTAAAAGTAATGAATCAAAATTATTGTGGGGTTTCACATTCTATTCCTACCAGTGCAGCATATTTCTGTCTGATTATCATGAGTTTCACCTGCCTAATCTGAGCCTGGAGAAAGGAAACTATGTGGTTAAGCAAACAAGGTCCCACAGTTAGCAACACCATAAGGATGATCAGGGGTCCAGCTAAGTCTGATATTAGTGTAGTTACCAGGGGTACTCGGTTAACCATGACTCAAAGCACCCTTGTTGAATCTCCCATTCTCTCTGGTGCTCTTCAAGGTATTTTCTTAATTTACTCATGAATTATTTTGCAACTCCAATATGGTCAGCATAAAAACAACATTCTTCTCTCAGTGCAACACAGAGGCCCTCTCCCTCATCAAGAGGAGGTCTAATCCTCACCTGTTCTGTAAAACAACTTCAGAGAGAGAGGTTAAGGATTCCTGCAAAGCTGTGATGGAGGTCTCTAACATCTTCAAGTCTTGATTTATTGCTGTTTCTATTTGGGCCATTTGTTGTTAACCACGCATCATAGAAGCTGTTCCCATACCCACTCCTGCAGCAGCTCCTATCCCCAATAGGATGGCTAGAGTAAGGGACAATGGTTCTCCTTGATATCGGGTTGTTTGTCCCCCTAGTAGACCTTCAAATGATTAGGCATTATGATAGAGTACCCTGGAGAGTATCTGCACCATTACACAATAATTTACAGGGCTGTCAAAGACCTGGGCTGAAATACAAGGAGTTCTGACTGTGTGGAGTTCAGTACCATAAAGGTTCCTTTAATTAGTTCCCAGGGGGAGGAGTCAGATGTACTCTGGACTGGGGAAGTAGGCAAAGACGGAATCCAGGAAGTATTAGATGGTAGAGGGGTTCTGGTAGATCTAGGCATGGAAGGTTTAGGAGGCTTAATCCCTGGCTTGAGGGGATTGGGTCCTATTGCTGTGGGATTTTCTTTCTTTTTAAGCCAGACGGTAAACCAGAGACCAAATTCATCACCTGCGCCATAAATATAGAATCGCATTCCCCACGTATTTCCCATAGGCCAGGTTTTTCTGAGGTAGCCCCTTCCTTTGGAAGTGAAAGTTATATTGAGGGGGTAACATAGAGTATTCTTTCCACAGCGAGTTTTTGACACCACTGGGCTAGCAGCACATTTCTTGGGATCAATCCAGGTGTCATTTCATCCTACCGGAATCATACTTTCTGGGGAGTTTGGGTTCCACCATGCAGCTTTCGTTTGTTCACAACCCCAAGATCTACAATAAAAGTCACTGGGTCCTCCACAGATTTGGGCCTGTTTTATGACTTTGGAAATCAGGTGGGCACACATAATAGTCAAGACTGGCTAGTTTACACCTGAGCTGGGGGAGATGACATCCATAATTCATGGGTTAAGGTGGTCTATGTTGCCCTGGTTAGGGTTTGAGTGGGATCTGTGTGGGGTCCTCTATGTCAGGGAGATCCCAGTCAGGGAAGCCTATGGCAAGCTGACAAATGTCCGGGTGGAGAGATGGCCACCAAGTCCATAAGGTGGCTGTTTGTGAAATAGATCACACTACTTGCCCATTAGGATTCATTACTTGCCCTTGTTGCTGAGCACGCTGATGGGGATTAGGGCTGCTGGTGGTCATGGGAAGAATCCATAGCCCTACCCACATGACGGACACGCAACTTGAGATGGATACCAGTCTGTAGAAGTTTCCAGCCAGAGTCTGTACAGGGCTCAGGCATGAGATGGGAGGCATTGATCCAGGAAGTGATCCCATCCACTTTCACCACTGTGGGTGTTATAAGCAGCACCTGGTATGGTCCTTTCCAGTGGAGTTCCAGGGATGACACCTGACGCCATCTCACGTAGACGAAGACTCCCACTTGATATCAATGTGGGGTTCCCTCGTCTCCAGTCTGATAAGCAGAGGCCAAATGTTTCCACAGGTATCGCTGGGTGCTGCGTTTGTTAAAGGGCTTTAAATCTGTCAAGCAAGGGGGTGTGAAAGGAATCATTAAGTCTCATAGTTGGGATTAGGTCCCCTACTGGAGGAAGGGCACCATTGAGAATTTCATAAGAGGTGAGGTTACACAAAGAGGCGGAGGGGGTATTTCTTTAACAAAACAGTGCATAAGGTTGGAGCATAGTCCAATTTTTTATGCCAGTATCCAAGCTTAATTTTGTTAAGTACTCTTTGATGGTTCTATTCATCCTTTCTACCTGTCCTGAGCTATAGGGTCTATAAGCACAATGTAACTTCCAATTAATCCCCAGGTTCCTGGCAAATCCCTTACTTTCCTGGGGCATGAATGCCGGTCCGTTAGCGGACCCTATTACCTTAGGCAGGCCGAACCTTGGAAAAATGTCTTCTACGATCTTTTTGACTACCATCTGAGCTGTTTCTTTCTTCATGGGGAAGGCTTCGACCCATCCTGAAAAAGTATCTACAAAGACTAGGAGATATTTAAGTTCATACCTTGCTGGCTTAATTTCAGTAAAGTTCAGTTCCCAGAATTGTCCTTGTCTGGTTCCTTGTAAGCGCTTCCCTGCAGGAAGCTTGGATGGGTAAGCATTAACTACTTGGCAGACTTGACAAGCTCTAGTCACCTGCTCAGCTATTTCTTTCCTCTGTGAGTCAGTCAATAATAAGTTCTTTCTCCGGTCCTTTAAGAGTGCCTATATCTTCTCTGAGTCTAAGTGGGTGAGCTGGTGTACGTCTTTGACATAAAGGTGGGCTTTTTGAAATTGTAAACTTGGCTCTGTAGGATCCCAGAGTTCTGTATCTGTCTCCTCAGATGATAAGTTGCCTGAATGTTCCGGTGCGGCCAAGTCTCCTGATTGTTGTTCCCCCTGGTGTGGAAAAAGTTAACACAGTCACTCCATTTAGGGCTGCCAATTAAGCTTCCTCATCTGCCCTTCTTTTTCCAACCACCAAGGGTTCGTTTCCCTTCTGGTGCCCTGGGCAGTGCACTATAGCTAGTGCCTTAGGGCCCTGCACTGCTGAGAGAAGTTGGAGGATCTCATCTTTGTTCTTTATTTCTTTCCAGGTGGAGGTTAATAACCCCCTTTGATGGTAAATAGCCCCGTGCACATTTGCAGTGGCAAATGCATAGCGGCTATCAGTGTATATGGTGGCCCTTTTGCCTGTTGCTACTTCCAATACTTTCGTAAGGGCAATCAGTTCTGCTTTTTGGGCTGATGTCAGTTCTGGGAGACCAGAGGAACAGATGACATTAATTTTGCTAACTACTGCTTCTCCAGCCCACCGCTTACCATCTTGGAGGAAGCTGCTGCCATCCATAAACCATACAACTTCAGGGCAAGGCAGTGGCTGATCCTTCAAGTCTCGTCGTATACTGGTTTCCTCTGCCAGTATGTGTTGACACTCATGAGCAACGGGTCTTGATGATTCTTCTGGCAGCAGTGTAGCCGGGTTGAGTGGAGCAGCGGGTCCCAGCGTGATTCTGTCTTTGTCAAGCAAGAGGTTCTGGTAGTGGGTTATTCTAGAGTTTGATAGCCACATCTCTGGAGGCTGACAGATGATGCACTCCAGGGCATGGGGGACTATAATCGTTAGCTTCTGTCCCAACGTTAATTTATCAGCATCTTTTATTAGAAGGGCTGCCGCTGCTATAGCTCTTAAGCAATGGGGCGACCCACTAGCCACTGGGTCCAGTTTATTTGATAAGTATTCTACCGGTCTTTTCCAAGGTCCCAAAGTCTCAGTGAGCACAACCCGTGCTATTCCTTTCTTTTCCTCCATGTAGAGACTGAAGGGTTTTTCTATATCTGGGAGTGCTAAGGCCGGAGCAGATAGCAGCACCTTTTTTCTGACATTATCAAAAGCTTGTTGGTGCTCAGGGGTCCATTGGAAGTGGGCATCCCCCTTTATCAGCGGGTATAAAGGGGCAGCCAGAGACGCGAACCCAGGAATCCATAACCTGCAAAAGCCGGCAGTCCCAAGAAACTCCCTGAGTTGTCTCTTATTAGATGGGGGCAGTATCTGCACAAAGGTTCGTTTTGCGGGCTCAGTGAGCCATCCTTTGCCACCTCTAAGAGAATAACCCAGGAAGATTACTTCTTGCTGACAAATTTGGGCCTTTTTGGCAGAAGCCCTATATCCAAGCCGAGCAAGCTTGGAAAATAATGCTTGGGTCCCAGACTCATAGTTCTCTTTGGTGTCGGCTGCCAGTAGCAGACCATCCACATATTGGAGTATGGTGACATCGGGGTGTGCAGTTTTGAAGTCATTGAAGTCCTTGTGGAGGGGTTCATCAAAGAGAGTGGGAGAGTTTTTGAACCCCTGTGGGAGTCTAGTCCAGGTTAGTTGGACAGATGTTCCTTTTTCGGGGTCTATCCACTCAAAAGCAAACAGCAACTGACTGTCCTTATGTACGGGCAAGCAAAAGTGAGCATCTTTTAAGTCTAGCACAGTGTACCATTCCTGCTCCAGATTCAGAGCGCTAAGCAAATTATATGGATTCGGTACAGTGGGGTGAATGTCCTGCACTCTGTTGTTGATCTCTCTTAGGTATTGAAGCGTCCGGTAGTCCCCAGTTCCTGGATTTCTTACTGGTAGCAGGGGGATATTCTAGGACAAATGACAGGGCCTTAAGACCCCAAGAGCCAGGTATTTCTGAATATGGGCCCTTATCCCATCCTTAGCTTCTTTGATTAGAGGATATTGTTTAACACTGATTGGAGAGATAGAGGCTTTTAATTCTACTACTATTGGAGGTTGTTATATGGCTAGACCTAACCCAGCAGTTTCTGCCCAGGCATTAGGATAATCTTTTATCCATTTCTGGGGTAGTTTGCCTGTTTGATCAGTCCTAGGAGGCGCGAAGTGTTGATGTTCATCTTCTACGGATGTTGTCAAAGCCATGACTATGGGAGTTTTTACTGAAGGCTTTAGAAACTCCACTTGGGGACCATCAGGGTTAAAGGTTATTCTAGCCCAGAGTTTGGTAAGCAGATCCCAGCCCATCAATGGGGCTGGGCATTCTTGGATTACTTGGAAAGCGTGGTGGACTTTTCCATTTCCTAGGTCCATTGTCCTCTTAGTTGTCCCAGACCAATATCTACTGCCATTAGTACCTTTAACAGGGGACCATTTATTTGATAGGGGGCCCAGTGGGGTCTTAAAGGTTGATTATACTGCTCCTGTATTCACTTCAAAGTTCACTGGGGTCCCCTCCACTTTAAATGTTACCCTGAGCTCGGAGAGGGGATCCGAGCCCCGACTTTCCTAGTCCTCTTCTAGAGTCAGCACGGCGGACTGGCATCTCTGCTTCTTTCGGGGGCACTCTTTGGCCTAGTGTCCTGTTTTCTTTACAGTAGGCACACTGATCTGAGGCCAGGGGCAGCCATTGGCGGGGGCCCAGGTATCCCTTTCTGTCTCCCTGCTTTTTAACTTCTGGCATATTTGGTGCTCTGACAAGAACCTTAGTCAATGCTTTAGTCTGCCTTTTGCTCCTTTCATCCTCCTTTTGTTCCCTTTCCGTCTCTCTCCTCTGTTCCCTTTCCTCCTCAGTTTCTCTCTTATAATATACTTTCTCAGCATCTCTTACTAAATCTCTCAAGGTCTTATCTTGTAATACATCTAGACGTTGTAACTTTCTCTTAATATCTAGGGCAGCCTGCTCGATAAAGGCCATTGCAACAGATGCTTGTTCATCCTCTGCCTGAGGATCAAAAGGAGTATATTTCCTATATGCTTCCATAATTCTCTCCAGAAACATAGAGGGAGACTCATTAGGCCCTTGGATAATCTCTCTTACCTTGGCCAAATTAGTCGGCCCTCTGGCGGCCACTCGGAGACCTGCTATTAGAGTCTGGCGATAAGTGGACAGATGCTACCTACATTTAAAGGTGTTTGGGTGCCAGTTGGATCGGTTCATTGGCCCGTAGGGACGGAGAGGAAGCATCATAGGGGCTTCCGAGTTTTCTATTATCCGTCACCGGCGGGTTCCTTTAGGTGGCCCAGCTTCCTCCAGGGGAGGAGGGGTTGCTGCTGCTGCAGAGAAGTCCCCTGGAGTGCTTGGGTCTGGCCCAATTGCCTCTAGCGGCGGAGAGGCTGAGTCAGCGGCGAGAATATCATCTGGAACGTGTTGGGGGTTGGAGAGCGAGGGTAGAGGACAAGGAGTGAGAGGAGTGTCCAGTCTTGTGACTCAGGGAGAATGGAAGGAAGAGGGGGAGGAGTGGAAGGTTTGAATGATAGGATGCTGGGGGAAGGGGTATATGGCTGTTGATCTGGGTGGCCACGTGGCCCCAGCTGAAAGACAATATCTCTGACTTTTCGGATTAGAGGGAAGTAGAAGGATCCTTCTGGGGGGCCACCTGACTCCGAGAATGGGCCATTCTGAAGCACAGAGAATCTGCCAGATACGGCATTTTACTGAAAAAGAAAGATTCTGGGCCCTTGAGCGGACATCAGTCCAATGATCAAGTGTCAGGGACAGAGAAGTGGAAGTGCTTTGTCCCATAATGAGAGTTACTCAAACAGGGACAGTGAAGACACAAACGCAACACAGACAAAGACAAACAGTAAACGTTTAACATGAGTCCAAGACAAAGATTAGAACTGAGTAACTGCCAAAACCTGATGGGTTAGACAATAAAGACAGCCGGTAAACTCAACATGAGTTCAGAACAATGACCAAAACTGAGTAGCCGGCAAAACCTGATGGGCTGGCGAACCGAATCCTGAAGCAAAATATAAACGAGTTGAAGAAATTAGTATTCCTTGATTTCTCTAGTCCTCTGGAGTGTCCCCCAGGAACGTGGCCTGTAGCTCTGTGACACATCTGTCAGCCACCATCAGAGAGAGCTAATGCTCTTCACTGACAGCCACTTTGCCAATCCATAACCTGAAACCCAAAACCAGAAAAAGGTGCCTTACTTACCCCGAGAGGAGTCCATTGGGGTCTTTTGTCCGCCGCTGCCGGATATCTCACCTGGGGCCTCCAGATGAATAGGTGGGGCGAACGTCAGAGAAAAAGACCACCAAGAGGCTTTCTCATGCAACAGCAAAGGTTTTATTGGGGGTCCAGCATGCTGGGGCTCAGAGCTCACTTTAGAGGAGCAAAGAACAAAGAGCCCTGAGAACAACTTGAGCAGAGTTTATATACATTCCTTAGAGAGGGCAGGGACTTTACATACATGATAGCCTCCTTTAGCAATTCATCATATACCATGGGAAAATCAAATAACAACTCTAAAGCATGATTAGCACTTTCATTTGCGGGAACAATTCGGGCAGGGGGTGATTGGTCAGCCCTAAGAAGGGGTATACATTTAAACTGATTGGTTGAATACCTGAAATGTATACTTGCTGAGCTGCAGGGATTCTGGGAAAGAGTTGTTAAGTAACTAGGTAGTCAGGGAAGATTTCAACACACATCTAATGGGCAGATCCGGGAATTGTCTAAACTGCCACAGGAAAGTGCAGCTTGGAAAGTTTACAAACCTGGTTCTTTACATTTCAATTTCAATTTCAATTTCTTTTATTCTTTCAGAACCTTACAGAGAAAGGCAAGAGACTTAATCCACAATGACTGCTCTTTTGGCCATTTTGGTTTTGGATGCACACATGGGATCTTTCTTTCGATCCATCTGGTGCTGATAATCTAAGTCACAGCCTCACACAGGGCCAAGAGGCTAATTAAGACACAACCATTTTCAAAGCAATTACTACTCTGAGGTCAGTTACAGAACTCAGTCTCTGAGGAGAATCACACCAGTGTTCAAGGCTAGGTGCACCCAGTCATCTTTTCCAACCACCACATAAATGACCACAATTAAAACCAAAACAATTCCACATGGCCCTCATCTTCTTCCATAGAGTCACTCATCATAACCTCTGGCTGGAGGATTCCTTGAATGGCGCAGCTCAAGAAAGTGTCCAAAATAAGCTTCCTTGCCCCTCATTTGCCTAAACTCAGGGTGGCCTGGACACCCTTCCTGTGAACTAGGATTGATCACATAGGTCTGCCGCTAATACTGCTCTACTTCTCCAATTAGAGGCCTACTGACTGTCAGGTATAAATTCCTTATGTGATTTGGATTCATAATTAAACCCAAGCACCTCTGAAGAGCTTGGAAGAACTCATTTGACCCAAAAAATCCCTATACTCCATTGAAGAAGGTCAGGAAACTAACAGAGGAAGGCAAGAGACATCATCCACAATGACTTATGTTCTTGCCATTTTGGTTTTGGATGCACACATTGGATGTTTCTTTAGATCCATCAGGCGCTGAAAATCTAAGCCATAGCCTCTCACAGGGCCAAGAGGCTGATTCAGACACATGGCTTTCCAAAGCAATTAAGCAAAGAGCCATAGGTGATGCCCATTCATTTCCATTTGAAAACTGTTTCCTTCAGGCTTCACAAAGGGGTGGCCTGAGGCAAAGACCTTCCTGACATTCAGGGCAAAAGATCAATAGGTTAGCAAAAGGCCCAAAACAGGGTTTCTCCACTGAGGCTTTTCTGGTCACACTGATATCTGAGTTTTCTGAGATGCTCCAATTCCCTCCAGCTATCCAGAACATAGCCATGTCACAGAGTTTGGAGGTGGTACATATTTTGGACACAAAACCATGAACCTATTCTGGAGAGTGGCCAAAATTCAGGAAGAAAACAGAAACTTAGTAAGATAGTAGGTGTTGCCCATCGATAAGGCAACCTGCAGTCCATTACTAAAATGGACAGGATGAATGCTGGGAAGCTTTCTACTAGACAGGACACATCCATTGATGCATTCTCTTTTCTAATGTCTACAACCATGGACACAGTGGGAGACACAGACACAGAAACACTTGCCTTGTCAAAGTTCTTTCTAGAAATAGTCCACTCCAAACCAAACACACCGCCTTTCCTACCTATTCTCAGAACATGAGACAAAACCACAAACTCACACACACACTCAAAAAGGCACCTCCTTCCCCCAAGTAAGTCTGTGACTATCCAGAGTGTCCTTTGACTGGTGGGCCATTTTATGTTCCCCCGAAAAGGCCTGTCTTGTCTTAGATCTGGTCTCCTTGTCAAACACTGTGAAGTTGTCAGGAGCCTGTTCTGACCACTACATGCTTTCTCAGGGAAGGCCCGTCTTCAGAACTCTCCTCACATTTGGCCATCCTCACATCAGTAGGTACCAAAAAAGACAGACTCTGTCCTTGGTAAATCCAAACATGTGAGCCCACTGGGACTGAGACTGGGACTGGCTCTGTGTGCCTGGCTTCCTGGATCCCAAATTCAGAGAGTTCCATCACCAAGGAAGTGAGGTAGGTCACTTATTTCAAGAATTTAATGAGTTCACTGCCTTGGCAACCACTTTGTTATAACAGTTGCTTCCAAGGGTCCCATGAGATGGGACCCTTCCTCTGACACTTTCACTAGTTAGAATGGTATATCAACCATATGGAACCAGAAACAGCTCTCCACATTGTCCTGGTTTGGTTCATATTCTATCCATTAAGAATAGAGAGGCTGATTCAGACACAACCCTTCATCCTGACAAGGTTGTTTGCCATGGAAGATGACTTTTGCTCTCTCAGGTCCTACATAGCTGCCTAATACTTCTCCAGGGATCATTTCTGCTTGGACCATTGAGTTTCTAAGCAGGTGGAAGATCCCCTACATTCCTGTATTGTAAGACAAACTCTGTCCCTGCTCTTCTGTAAAGGTAGATTGAGGGAACAGTGTATGGTTAGGGTTAATAACAGGTTCGATTTTGGTGAGGAGTCATTCTGTTGGATGAATAATGGTATTGGGAACCTGCGATATTTACAAGAATATATAGGTAAAATATAAGTATGGAAACAGAAATCTAGGTATGATTTGAAGCCCAGAAAGACATTGGGACCTTCTTTGGGATACTTAGCTTTGAATTATGTTCTGCACAGATGTCTCAGATAAATCGATATACAATGTTATAGGACGTTGTACCTTGGATGATTGAATGTCGAAGAGAACATCCAGGATAAAAGGGATAGTTGGTAGTATTAGGAAGACAGTTTGTAAGTTTAAAAAGAAGAGTGAGTATAAGTTTTGGACCAAAAATTCTTTAGCAATAGGGTTTCGGGTAGAGAGTGAATATGAATGTCAGAGCGTGTGAAGAATCAGTCACAATGATGAACTGGGGAAAATATGTAGGAAAGCAGATATCCATAGAGACATTAGGAAATCATGCAAAGTGTAAAGTGAGTGATTGGATTAGACATTTTCAATATGATTGAGTTTCAATATATAATCTTAGGAAAAAACAAATATGTAGTCCCCAAAAAGATTGACAAGTGGGAGCATTAGGCAGCCTGGACATGGATGTTTTTAGTAATCCATGTTCATTTTCCATTTAGACTTTGGTACAATCATAAGTGTGATGTTTGCATTTTTTGACCAGAATATTACTGTGATAAAATGTATATGTGGATCAGGTAACATGAGTATTTCTTCCACCATTTCTTGGAGCCATATTTTGAAGATGTATAAATTAGTATTGTGGGTAAAAATAGATGTACCCTGTGTCTATGAATATAGAGATAATGCATGAATAGAGCGTAGTGTGAATAAATAATATTACTTGTTCCAACTTTAAATAATGGATTAAATTGATATCTAAAAATATTCAGGAAATCTTATATTGATATACATACATTCATTTCAACCAGTAATACATCTAATGGTAATATTAGGGTTGTGGTTTATCCTGAAGTGTGTGTGAGTTTTGCTTCAAACTGATTATGGAAATCAAATATAATATTTTTGAAAAGAAGTCTCATGAAAAGACCAGTGAAGAAACATGGAGGAATACTTGTGTTCTGAAGCAGGAAGTGATTGACATTGAAACAAATGTCTAAAAATTTGTGAACTTGTGGATAAAATATATATCCTACGACGTGCATAAACTGCAGAAATAGTAATGTACCATTGTTGAATAAAAATGAACGTCAAATTATATGTCATGTCCCATAGGAGTCTACTTGCGTTGATATTAAACTGGGTCAGTTACTCTAGAAATATTAGGATTTGTGTGCAGCTTTCACTGAAGTCAGTTTTCAGTACTAGGAAACAAATATATATTTCAAGTTGATGAATAATTCTGAGAATAATCTTGTGAAAAATCGATTATAAATCTAAATACATCAACATGAATAAATTTAGGGAGTATATATAAGACACATATATTTCATATTTTGAAAAATCTGGAGAGTATGTATATATATATATATATATATATATATATATATATATATACACAAAACATACACACAGACTATAAAAAGTAGCAATACATATGCTAATCGAAATTCATCATTAAATATATATAATTCACATATGCAAAAATAATTATTTTACTGAACATGGATTTTTGTATAATGTTTTTCTATTAGGAAGCTCACCCATAGGTTGAATTTTCAGTTTCAACAGCGTTTAGGAGGAGGGATCTCTTCTCACAATTTGTATCTTCCAAGTCAGACAACACAAAAAAATTAACCTGTGATACCAGGTAGGATTCTATATGTGCATATAAATATACATGTGCTGAATAGTCTATAGAGAAAGGGAGACAGGAATTCACATATTAGTTAATTTTAAAAACACATGGAGAATTATTTTAACCAAAAATTGACTAGATTTATAACACCTACCCTTTATCATGTAAAAGGCAAGTCCAAATATACACCATGCCTCCACTGAACTGCATGTATTTCTATTTTGTTTTGGTTATTTTTCCTCCATCATATTAGGATTAGTAGTCAGAGTCTAGTAGGGTATGGGTTAGTGTCATGGTTTCAGTATTTTGATTGGAAAATAAGAAAATGAATCCAATGTGTATGCAAATATGTGCCACACAAAAATATTCCCACTCTCATCCAGAACAATGAATTGCCATTACCTTCACCCCAAATAAGTCACAATTAGAGGAGAAGGGTTAGAAAATCTGTGAATACATATATGGAATGGAACATAATCAGGAGTTCACAACCTTGGAGGTGGTAGAGGAGTTTCCAAAAGTTAGGGTCAGGGTAAACACTCCACAAACATGGAGCTCTGCTGGCCTAAAAACTTCTTGAGAAACTGTCTCTGAGTTCGGGCACTTGAAATATATGTTGTTGTCAGGAGCTTTAGCTTCATTTGTAGTGAGACCATCAAAGATGGGTCTGCATCTATGTGACCTGGAGAACATGGTTTCTTTTTTTTTAATGAACATAAGGGAGCAGTGCTGAATTCTCTCTTTGTAGGTAAACTGTGGCCACTCGGGTCTAAGTGTCTCCCCATGTGGACTGTGAAGCCATTTGGTCATCCTCCACTTTTTGTGGTGTTTCTTGCTGCTGCACTGGGAGTATGGTATTTACTTAACGAAATACAATGAGTTCAACTGGGACAAAATGTTAGAGTGAGTTCTGTCATGTGTGGTGGGTCAGGTTCTCCAGGAGAATGCACCAACAAGTCTTCTATCCAACATAGCTTGTCCCCTTGACCATAGCAACCTGTTTCTTAAAATTGACGTTAAACCTCTCCATATAACGAAATGCCTTTACATATAAGGGTCTGCTGGCTACACTATTTCAGTCACAAGCCATTTGGAAGCCAATGGAAGATCCACATGACCCCACCACAGATATTTTATCACACATCTGCACACCACTGCTCTAGGCCCACTACTCAGCAGGCTCCAACTTACTGGCATCTCTGTTCTACACCATTTTCATAAAACCAAGTCAATTAAGCCACTGTCTGGTACACTCATGATCAGAAACAGGACATCCAAAGATTCTCCAGTGCCACTTGGTCATAGGAATTTCAAATATATCATGGTATTTATCTGAGATTAGAAAGATAGACGGTAGGATTAAAAAGAAGGGTGAGTAAAGGATTTGGACATTAAGTTCTGCTTCTCCAATTTGACGCGTATTGTCATGCATGGGCGACTCTCATGCCTGGCCTCCGAAAATCCCAACACAATTCATAGCAATACATCTCTAAGGTCATTTCCACAACTCCGTTTCTAAGGGGAATCACACCAGAGTTCAAGCCCAGGTGGACCCATTCATCTCTTCCAACCGCCACACAAGTGACCACAATTAAAAACAAAACACTCCCACATGGCCCTCATTTTCTTCCATGTAGACACTCATCATAATCCCTTGCTAGAGGTTTCCATGAGGGACACAGTCCAAGACAGTGTCCAAAATAAGCTCCCTTCCCCCTCATTTGCCTAAAGTCAGGGTGGCCTGGGCACCCTTCCTGTGAACCAGGAGTGATCAAATAGGCCTGCCATTAATGCTGCTCTGCTTCTCAAATTTGAGGCCTACTGACTGTGGGGTTTAGATACTTTATGTGAATTGGAGTCATGAGAAAACCCAAGAATCTCTGGGCTTCCCTCTGCAGGGCTTTGAAGAACCCATTTGAGTGAGTCTAGGAGTTGGACCAAAAGTTCTTTAGCAATAAGGTTTTGGTGAGAGAGTAAATGTAAATGTCAGCACATTTGAAGGGTCATTCCCAATGATGAACTGGAGAAAAGGTATTTGAAAGCAGATATCAATGGAGACATTAGGAAATCAGGCAAAGTACAAAGTGAGTGGTAGGATAAGACATTATTAACAGGGTTGAGTTTGAATATATAATCTTAGGAAGAAACAGATATGTAGTCACCAATAGGAATAATATTTGAGAGCATTAGGGAACCAGGACATGGATGTTGTTAGTAATACATGCTCACATTCAATTTAGGCTTTGGTACAGTCATAAGTGTGACCCTTGCATTTTGTGTCAGGAATATTACTGTGATGAAATGTATATGTATATCAGGTGACTAGAGTATTTTTTCCACCATTTCTGAAAGCAATATTTTAAAGACTTATAAATTAGTATTGGGGATACAAATACATAGACCCTGGGTCTATGAATATAGAGATGATGCCTTAATAGACCATACTGTGAATAAATAATATAACAGGTTCCACTTTTAATATTGGATTGAATTGATATCTGAAAATACATAAAAAATTTTATGTTGATATACAATCATTCATTCCAAACAGTTATACATCTAATGGTAATAATAGAGTTATGGTTTATCATGATGGTTGTGTGAGTTTGCCCCAAAAGTGATTATGGAAATCGAAAACAATGTGTTCAGAAAGAAGTCTCATGAAAAAACCAGTCAAGAAAGCTGGAGGAATACATGTGTTCTGAAGCAGGAAGTGATTGAAAGTGAAACAAATGCCTATAAATTTGCTAAATTGTGGAAGAAATATATATCGTATGATGTGCATAAAATGAAGAAAACTAATATACCACTGTTGAATAAAAATGAACGTCAAAATAGACATCATGGAACATAGGAATCTACTTGCACCGATGTTAAACTGGGTAAGTTACTGTAGAAATATTAGCATTTGTATATACCATTCACTGAATTTAGTTTTCAGTACTAGGAAACAGATATGTAGTTCAGGTGGATGAATATTTCTGAGAATAATCTTGTGAAAAGTTGATTAGAAATCCAAATATATGAACATTAATGAATTTAGGAGTGTATAATAAGACACATATATTTTACATTTTGAAAAATCTGGAGAATATATATATATATATATATATATATATATATATATATATATATATATACACGCACACACAAAACCCACACAGAGCAATTAAAAAGTAGCAATATATATGCCAATCAAAATTCATCGTGAAATTTATATGATCCACATATCCAAAAATATTTATTTTACTGAACATGGATTTATATATAATGTTGTTCACCTAGGAAGCTCTCCCATAGGTTGAATTTTCTGTTCCACAATTTGTATCTGTCAAGTTGGCCACCTCAAAAGTATGTACGTGTGATACCAGGTAGGATTCAATATGTGCATATACAAATACATGTGCTTAATAGGCTACAGAGAAAGGGAGACAGGAATTCACATATTTGTTAACTTTAAAAACACACGGAGAACTACTTCAATTAAAAATTGACTAGATTTATAACTCCAAACCTATATATTGCAAAAGGCAAGCCCAACTATACACCACCCCTCCTCTGAACTGCTTGTATTTCTATTCTGTTTGAGTTATTTTTCTCCATCACATTAGGATTAGTAGTCAGAGTCTAGCAAGCTATGGGTTAGTGTCAGGGAATCAGTTTTTCGAATGGAAAATTGGAAAATGAACACAATGTGTATGCAAATATGTGCTACACAAAAATCTTCTTATTCTCTTCCAGAAAAATTTATTGTAATTAACTCCGCCCCAAGTAATACAGAATTAGAGAAGAAGAGTTAGAAAATCTGTGAATACATATCTGGAATGGAATATGCTCAGGAGTTCACAACCTTGGAGGTGTTAGAGGAGTTTCCCAAAGTAAGGGACACAGTAAACATTTCTCAAATGTGGAGCTCTGGTGCCCTAAAGACTTCTTGGGAAACTGCCTATGTGGTTGGGCACTTGAAATATATATTGTTTTCAGGAGCTTTTGATTTCTTTCTAGTGAGACCATCAAAGCTGGGTCTGCATCTATGTGACCTGGAGGACATGGATTCTTATTTTCCAATGTACATGAGGTAGCAGTGCGGAATTCTCTCTTTGTAGGTAAACTGTGGCCATTGTGGGCTAAGTGTCTCCCTGGGGGACTGTGAAGCCATTTGGTCATCCTCCAATTTTCATGGTGTTTCTTGCTGCTGCACTGGGACTTTGGTATTTGCTTCACGATATACAAGGAGTTCAAATGGGACACAGTGGTGGAGGGAGTTCTGTCTTGTGCGGTGGGTCAGGGTTCTCAGGAGAATGCACCAAGCAGGCTTCTATTCCTCATAGCTTGCCCCCTTGTCCATAGAAACCTGGTTCTGAACATTGCCCTGAAACCTCTCCATATAACAATATGCCATTTCATTGAACATTCTGCTGGCTACACCATGTCAGTCACAAGCAATTTGGAAGCTAATGGCAGATTGACATGGCCTCACAAAGATGTTTTATCATACACCTTCCCACCTCTGCTCTAGGCCCACCACTCAGTAGGCTCCAACTTACTGGTATCTCTGTTCTACACCATTTTTATGAATCCCAGTCAATCAAGGCACTGCCTGATAGATTCATGAATGATGTAGGACATCCAAATGTTCCCAGTGCGACCAAGTCATGGGAAATTCAAAAATTTCATGGTATTTATCTAGGCATTTTTCAAGGATGAAGTTGGAGGCACTGTGGGTTTTAATTCATTCGGGAACCATTAAATGGTGAGGATGCTCATTTCAATGAACGCTATCGAGAACTCTCACAGGCAACACTTTCCAAAGAGTGGCCAAAAGGTCACATGAAGCCAGGATCATTGAGGTCTACAATGTGATGTCCATGTTTGTTTTGATTCTCAACTATGGCTGACATGCCTTTAAGAATAAAATCATGTGATATCCTGGCTGAGATTCCCAGTGCTCTGTGGAAAGGTACCCTGGGCCTATATCTCAGTTTCCATGGGCGACTCTCATGCGTGTCCTCCTAAAATACCAACACAAGTCATGGCAATACTTCTCTGAGGTCAGTTTCAGAACTCACTCTCTAAGGAGAATCACGCCACTGTTCAAGCCCAGGTGGACCCAGTCACCTCTTCCAACCGCCACACAAATGAAAACAATTGAAACCAAAAAAAATCCCACATGGCCCTCATTTTATTTCATATAGACACTGAACATAACCTCTTGCTAGAGGTTTCCATGAGGAGCACAGTACAAGACAGTATCCAAAATAAGCTCCCTTGCCCCTCGTTTGCCTAAAGTTTGAGTGGCCTGGACACCCTTCCTGTGAAACAGGAGTGATCCAATAGGCCTGCATTTAATACTGCTCCACTTCTCCAATTTGAGGCCTACTGACTGTGGGATTTAGATTATTTATGTGTATTGGAGTCATGATAAAACCCAAGCACCAACGGGCTAGCCTCTGCAGGGCTTTAAAGAACTCATTAGACCCAAAGGATCCTTATTCTCACTTGATGGAGGTCAGGAAACTTACAGAGAAAGACAAGAGAATTCACCCACAATGACTGCTCTTTTGGCCATTTTGGTGTTGGATGCATACATGGGATCTTTCTTTACATCCATCAGGTGCTGACAATCTAAGCCACAGCCTCACACTGGGCCAAGAGCCTGATTCAGACACATCCCTTTCCAAAGCAATTAAGCAAAGAGACACAGGTGAAGCCAATTCATTTCCATTTGAAAACGGTTTTCTTCAGGCTTCACAAACGGGTTGGCCTGAGGCAAAGTCCTTCCTGACTCAGGGGAAAAGAACAATTGTTAAGCAAAAGGCCCAACCACGGTTTCTCCACTGAGATGTTAGTAGTCACACTGATATCTGAGTTTTCTGAGATGCTCGCCATTCCCTTCAGCTATCCAGTATATGGCCATGTGACAGAGCTTGGTGGTGGTACATATCTTGGACACAAAACCATGAGCCTATTCTGGAGAGTGGCCAGAATTCAGGAAGAAAACTGGAACTTAGGAAGATAGCAGGTGTTACCCATTGATTATGCAAGCCCTGGTCCATTCATTAATTGGGCAGGATGAATGCTCGGAAGCTTTCTAATAGACAGGACACATCCATTGATGCATTCTTTTTTTCTAATGTCTACAACCACGGACACAGTGAGATACACAGACATAGAAACACACGCCCTGTGAATCGACTTAGTAGAAACATTTCACTCCAAACCTCAAAACCGTCTTTCCTACCTATTCTCAGAACATGAGACAAAACCACAAACCCACACCAAGACCCAAAAAGGCACCTGCTTCCCTCAAGTAGGTCTGTGACTATCCAGAGTGTTCTCTGACTTCTGGACCATACTATGTTCTCCCAAAATGGCCTGTCCTTTATCAGATCTGGTCTCCTTGGTCAACTCTGTGAAGTTGTCAGGAGCTAGTGGTGAGCCACTACCTGCTTTCTCAGGAATGGCCCCTCTTCAGAGCTTTTCTGGTATTTGGCCATTCTCACATCAGTAGGTACCAAGAAAGATTGACTCTGTCCTTGGTAAATCCAAACAAGTGAGCCCACAGGGACTGTGACTGAGACTGGCTTGGATTCCTGGCTTCCTGGATCCCATGTTCAGAGAGTTCCATCACCACGGAAGTGAGGTGAGGTCACTTCCTTCAGGAACTGAATGAGTTCACTGGCTTGGCAACCACTTTGTCCTAACAGTTGCTTCCAAGGGTCACATGAGATGGTGGCTTCCCCAACTTCCTGTGACACTTTCACAAGTTAGATTGGTATATCAACCATAGGAACCTGGGAACAGCTCTCCACAGAGGCCTGGTTTGGTCCATCTTCTCTACATTAGGACGAGAGAGGCTGATTTGGACACAACCCTTCATCCTGGCCAGGTTGTTTGTCATGTAAGATGACTTTTACTCTCCCAGGTCCTTCATAGCTGCCTACGTCTTCTCCAGAGGACATTTCTGCATGGACCTTTGAGGTTCTCAGCAGGTGGAAGATCCACTACATTCCTGTATTGTAAGACTAACTCTGTCCCTCCTCTCTGTAATGTTAGATTGAGGGGAAAGTGTACGGTTAGTGTTAATAACATTTTCGATTTGGGTTAGGAATCATTCTGCTGGATGAATAATGGTATTGGGAACCTGTGATATGTATGAGAATATATAGGTGAAATACATGTATGAAAACAGAAATCTAGGTAAGTTTTGAAGCCCAGAAGAGAATTGGGCCCTTGATTGGGATACTTAGCTTTGAATTAGGTTCTGCACAGATGTGTCAGATTAATCAATATTCAATGGCCTAGGACCTTGTACCTTGGATGATTGAATGTAGAAGAGAACATCCAGTCAAAAAGGGATAGTCGGTAGTTAAAGGTTAATAAAATAGGTACTTGTCACTTCCTGTTTCTCTGTATGCTTAACAAAACACTTTTGAAATCTTGAGAACTCTTTGCTAATCTTGTTCCCAGAATGTGCTCTCCCCAACTGCCAAACTGCAGAATGTACTCCCTCACCCGTGTGCACGCACACTGCCCACTCACCTGGACCCATCAATAAACTTTCCTCCCTGCCCTCTCCAAGAAAATTATATAAACTCTGCTTAAGGTGTTCTCAGGGCTCTCATCTCTTTTCAATTGAGCTCTGAGCCCCAGCATGCTGGACCCCCAATAAACCCTTTGCTGTTGCATGTGACAATCTCTTTGTGGTCTCTTCCTCCAAGGCTTGCCCGACCTTTTCATATGGAGGTTCCACTGAAATCCAGCAGCGGCGAATGTGAGACCCCATGTGTCGTGGCTTTCACTATTTGTGTATCTTTCATTATGGGACAGAGCACTTCAATGCCTCTGTCCTTGACCATTGATCACTGGCCCAAAGTCCACATAAGGGCTCAGAATCTTTTTTATTTAGTAAAACACTGGACCTGGAAGACGCTCTGTGCCTCAGAATGACCCACCTTTCGAGTCGGATGGCCTCTAGAAGGATCTTTCTACTTCCCACTAATTTAAAAAGTTAGAGATATTGTCTTTTAGCCAGGGCCACATAGCCATCTGGATCATTCCGCCATATATCTTAACTTTGCAGGACCTCTGCAAATCTCCTCCTCCATGGGTGAAGCCTTTCCTTACCGCTGCCCCTGCTCCTACTCCTTCCCCCATGATCTCTCAAACCCTCTGCTCTTCTTCCTTCTCCACCCTCTGTTCTCCCTGAGTCACAAGATTTGACTCTACTGGATTCTCCTCCCCCTCCTTATCCCCTGCCCTCTTCCCCCAATCCCCAACACCCTCTAAGTGATTCCCCTGCTGCTGACTCAGCCTCTCTGCAATTGGAGGAGCACAGCACCCTCCAGATAGCTCCCCAGTGGCACACACAGCCCTTCCTTCCCTTGAGGAAGCTGGCCCGGCTATAGGAACTCGCCAGAAGTGAATAGTTGAAAACACTGGAACTCCCATGATGCTCCCCCTCCATCCCTATGGGCCAAAGATTGACGACGGCCATGGGGGAAAAAATGCAAGCCTACCAGTTTGGGCCATTCTCCTCTTCAGACGTACATAATTGGAAATATAACAATCCCCCTTTTTCTGAGCACCCCACCTGGCACACAGGTCTGGTTGAGTCATTGATGTTTTCACACTAGCCTACTTGAGATGACTGCCAACAACTCATAGGGACTGTCTTCATGACAGGGGATCAAAATAGAATACTCCTGGAAGCTGGAAAAAAATATCCTCTGACCAGATGCGTGACTGACACAACTTCCCAAGATAATCAAAGCCAGCTTTCCTTTGAACCAACCCAACTGTGGCCCCCAAATCTTTGAACGTAGGGAGCATCTGTTCACTTATCACCGGGCTCTAATAGTGGGTTTCCGTGCGGCCGCTAGGCGACCAACTAATTAGGCCAAGGTAAGAGAGATTATTCAAGGGCCTGAAGAACCTCTCTCTATGTTTCTAGAGAGAATTCTGGAGGCATATAGAAGATATACTCCTTTCAATCCTCAGGCAGAGGATCAAAAGTCATCTGTCACAATGGCCTTTATTGGGCAAGCTGCCCCGGATATTAAAAGAAAGTTAAAATGCTTAGATGGATTACAAGATATGACTTTGAGAGATTTAGTCAGAGAAGCCGAGAAGGTATACTTTAAGAGAGAAACTGAGGAAGAGAAGGGAACAAAGGTAGGATAAAAGAAACAAAAGACAGACTAAGGCGCTGACTAAGGTCCTGGTCACAACAACAAATAGGCCAGAAATTAAGAAACAGGGAGACAGGAAGGGATACCTGGGCCCACGCCAGAGGCCACTCCTTGCCTCAGATCACTGTGCCTACTGTAAAAAAAAGGACACTGGGCCAAAGAGTTCCCTAGAAAGAGACAGCCACTCCTGCCAGCCATTCTGACTCTTGAGGATGACTCCAAAAGTCGGGGCTAACATCCCCTCCCGGAGCTCAGGATAACTTTTGAAGTGTAGGGGACCCCAGTAAACTTTGAAGTGGATACAGGGGCAATATACTCAGCCCTTAAGGCCCCATTGGGCCATCTATCAAATAAAAGGTCTCTAGTTCAAGGGGCAAATGGCAGTAAGTATCGGGCTTGGACAACTAAGAGGACCATAGACCTGGGAAAAGGAAAATCCATCAATCCTTCCTAGTAATCACAGAATGCCTGGCCCCATTGATGGGCAGAGATCTGCTCACCAAGCTCTGGGCCAAAATAACTTTTAACCCTGAAGGCAACCAAGTGGGATTTCTAAATCCTTCAGTAAAAACTCCTATAGTCATGGCTCTAACTATGTCAGTAGAAAATGTACATCAACTCACTCAACTTTGTTCAAAGAAACTGCAGGCATTCCTGAAGGATCAAGAACAGAGTTTTCCACTGACCAAATCACAGCAAAAGGACTGAATGGGTAACAAAAGCCTGTCGGGTCCATCAATTGGTTTATGCTTACCCTTCCAAGCTTCCTGGAGGAAAGCACCTAGGAGGAAAAAGACCAGGACAATTCTGGGAAGTGAACTTTACTGAAATTAAGCATGCAAGGTATGGACTTAAATATCTCCTAGTCTTTGTAGATACATTTTCAGGATGGATTAAAGCCTTCCCCACCAAAAAAAAAAGAAAGAAAGAAAGAAAGAAAGAAAGAAAGAAAGAAAGAAAGAAAGAAAGAAAGAAAGAAAAAGAAAGAAAGAAAGAAACAGCACAAATGGTGGACAGAAGGTCCTGGAAGATTTTTTTCCAAGATACGACCTGCCTAAGGTAACAGAGTCTGATAATGGACCTGCATTCATGACCCAGGTACGTTAGGGGTTAGCCAGTACCCTGGGGATTACATTGTGCTTATAGACCACAGAGTGCAGGACAGGTAGAATGAATGAATAGAACAATTAAAGAGACCTTAATGAAATTAAGCTTAGAGACCGACATAAAAGATTGGACGATGCTTCTGCCTTATGCAATGTTTCATGCAAGAAATTCTCTCTCTGTTTCTTTGTGTAACCTCACCCACTATGAAATTCCCTATGGGGCCCCTATTCCAGTAAGGGACCTAACCCCAACTCTAAGACCTAACGATCTCTTCCACACCACCATGCTTGACAGACTTACAGCTGTTGAAAGAACTCAGCGATACCTGTGAAAACAGCTGGCCACTGCCTACCAACCTGGAGATGAGGGGACTCCACATCAATATCAAGTAGGAGACTTTGTCTATGTAAGACAACATCAGGTGTCATCCCTGGAACCCCAATGGAAAGGACCATACCAGGTTCTACTTATAACACCTACAGTGGTAAAGGTAGACAGAATCACTTCCTGGATCCTGGCCTCTCATCTCAAGCCTGCACCCTGTCCAGACTCTGCCTGGAAACTGGAAGAGACTGGTAACCCTTTCAAATTGTGTATTCGCCATGTGGATGAAGCTATAGAGTCTCTCCTTGACCACCAGTAGTTCTAACCCTCATCAGCCCTTTCAGCAGCGATGGCTGATCACAAATCCTACTGGAGAAGAAGTATAATCTATCTCACATATAGCCCACTTTGGGACCTGGTGGCCATTTCTCCACCCAGACATTTGTTAGCTGGCTATAGGTCTTTCCTATTAGGATATCCCTGATGAAGAGGATACCACTAAAATTCCATTAAATACCTTTTGTACCATAAATAATGGAAACAAACATTATGGATGTCGGGACAGGTAAGCCAGGTGCAGGTTGGCTAGCCTAGATTACTATGTTTGCCCGGCAGACAATCAAAGCCACAAACAGCAACAGCTGTGTGGAGAAAAAGCCAATTTCTTCTGTAAGTCATGGGGATGTGAGCATACAGGGGCTTCCTGATGGAACCCGAACTCCTCATCAAATTCTGTACACAGCATTGGCCATATGACCAATTAGATAACCAAAACCCATGGCCCCCAGAGGGGTCTCTAGATCCTCAAATACTGTGTGACCTTTTTAACTTCTGCAAGTGCTCAAAAGGGTAAAAGGAGATTCCCCTATGTGGAGGCCTTTTCCCTCCTTCGCTCACATCCTGAACTATGCTTCTCCAATAGATCCTCACCCTCAGCCTTCATCTCCAGACTATCTGCTGTCACTCCAAACTCAGCAACCTGATTTCTTCCCTTCAATTACTAGATCAAAAACCCAAACCAACACCGGTTCTCAGACCATTGCCCCCTGGCTGAGAAGCAGGTACTGAGGTACCCCTCCACCGACTCACTCCTCTCTTCTCTTGTCACTGCCCGCACTGGGTCCCACCAGGTCCTCTTTCCAGCTAACCCATAGCTCAAACCAGCTGAGGAGAGCCCTCAGACCCTTATCCAAATGTAATGAAAATGGCCTTTAAAGTTGCTCTTTCATCACTGAAAACAGGTTACTAAAAATTTAAAGTCCCTCACAGGCTTTGTGGATACTCACTCCCTTCTTCCCCTCTGCTCTACCTGTTCTACTGCTCAAGTTTTGTTGCTAGGAATATCCCAAACCCCTTTCCCATTATTCTTTTACATCTCTCCTTTCTCATTCTCAGATCCATGAAGCTGCTCTAAGCCCCGACTTCTCTGTCTCCCCCCTCTGTACCAGGCCCACAGAAAAGTTTTCACTGACCTTCTCCAGGAGTCTTCACCATGGCTGACTTTAGGACTTTCAGCAAAAAAAGTCCCTATAAACGATTTCAGTGTAGATAACCTTCCTCATTTAATGTTGCCCTGTTCCACTTGGCCACTGGCTAAAAATAATCAGCACTCCTAAGCTAGACACCCCCTTACTAGTTTTTCACAAAATATGTGAACAATTCCTCTGGCCTTGAACTGGGGCTTCACAGAGATGGCAACATTTCTAAGATAAAGAAGTTACCATCTGGGCTCCATGGTAACAGCTGGCAGGGGGAAAAAAAGAAAGGGAAGTAAAAGCTCTCCCCCACCCAGTTGTCCTTGAAAAGTTAACTTGCCCAGAACAGAGAAAAAAAAAACAGAAACAAAAACAGCTTTTTGTGAACTTCTGCAGAGTGTGATCTTCTGAGCCACTTCTCTTACATGTTGGGTACAAAATTCTGAAACTACCTAAACTTGGAATTCAGAAGATTAATTGATTACAACCGAAGCAATGCCCTCTGAATCTGGGTGCAACCAAATAGGACTGTTTCACTGTCTTTGGTGCTATCTTAGGTGCCTTGCCTTGTCCGTCCCTACAACAGTATAATTCTATATACTAAAACATTGTTGATGTTTTCATGAAATGAAAAACGGATGTGATTAATTGTGTAATGGTGCATATGTTACCCAGAATGCTCTATCATGACGCAAGTTCATTTGAAGATCGAATAGGTGGGACATACAACCCGGTTTCACTGGGAACATATGTCCCTCACTTTAGCCATCCTATAAAGAATAGGAGTTGCCACAAGGGTGGGCACAGGAACCACTGCCCTGGTCCATGGGACACAACAAATGACCCAGTTAGAAGCAGAAATAGACCAAAACTTAAATATATTAGAAACCTCCATAACAGCTTTGCAGGAATCTTTAACCTCTCTCTCTGAAGTTCTTTTACAGAACAGTTGAGGGTTGGACCTCCTCTTCATGAGTGAAAGGGACCTTTGTGCTGCATTGAGGGAAGAATGTTGTGTGAAGTTGTCAGAAGCCAGTGGTGAGCTACTACCTGCTTTATCAGGAAAGGCCCCTCTTCTTAGCTTTCCTGTCTTTTGGCCATCCTCACATCAGTTGGTACCAAGAAAGACAGACTCTGTCCTTGGTAAATCCAAAAAAAGTGAGACCACTGGGACTGGGACTGGGACTGGTTGTGCTTGCCTGGCTTTCTGAATCCCACGTTTAGAGAGTTCCATCACCCAGGACGTTATGTGAGGTAACCTCAATCAGGAAGTGAATGAAGTCACTGCCTTGGCAACCACTTTGTCCTAAGAGTTGCTTCCAAGGGTCCCATGATATGGAGGGTGCCCCTACTTCCTGTGACATTTTCACACGTTGGAATGGTATATCAACCATAGGCACCCGAAAACAGCTCTCCACACAGGCCTGGTTTGGTCAATCTTCTCTACATTAAGATGAAAGAGGCTGATAAAGACACATCCCTTCATTCTGACCAGGTTGTTTACCATGGAAGTTGAGTTTTCCTCCCTCAGGTCCTTCATAGCTGCCTACAACTTCTCCAGAAATCATTTCTGCATGGTCCTTTGAGGATCTCAGCAGGTTGAAGATCCCCTACATTCCTGTAGTGTAAGACCAACTTTTTCCCTGCTATTCTGTAAAGTTACATTGAGGGAACAGTGTATGGTTAGGGTAATAACAGGTTTTATTTGGGATAGGAATCATTCTGCTGGATGAATAATGGTATTGGGAACCTGTGATATTTACAAGAATATATAGGTGAAATATAAGTATAAAAACAGAAATCTAGGTAAGATTTGAAGCTCAGAAGAGCATTGGGCCCTTGATTGGGATACTTAGCTTTTAAATGTCTTCTAAACAGATGTCTCAGATAAATCGATATACAATGGCATAGGACCTTGAAAATTGGATGATTGAATGTAGAAGAAAACATCCACTCATATAGGCATAGTTGGTAGGATTAGGAAGACAGTCAGTAGGTTTAGGAAGAAAAGTGAGTATAGGATTTGGACAAAAAGTTCTTTAGCAATAGGGTTTGCGATAGAGAGTGAATGTAAATGTCACCACATGTGAAGAGTCAGACACAATGATGAACTGGGGAAAATATATGGGGAAGCAAATATCAATGGAGATATTAAGAAATCAGGCAAAGTATAAATTGAGTGATAGGATTAGACATTTTCAACAGGGTAGAGGTTCAGTATAAAATCTTAGAAAGAATCAAATATTTAGTCACCAATAGGATTGACATTTGAGAGAATTAGGCAATCTGGACATGGATATTGTTAGTAATCCATGCACACTTTCCATTTAGGCTTTGGCACAGTTATAAGTGTGAACTTTGCATTTTGTTTCCAGAATATTACTGTGATAAAGTGCATATGTAGATCAGGTGACATGAGTATTTCTTCCACCATTTCTGTGGGCAATATTTTGAAGGTGTATAAATTAGTATAGGGTGTACAAATAGGTGTTCCCTGTGTCTAGGAATATAGATAAAATGAATGAATAGACCATATTGTGAATAAATAATATTACTGGTTCCAACTTTAAATATTGGATTGAATTGATATTTACAAATTTACAGGAAATCTTATATTGAGATACATACATTCATTACAACCATTTATACATCTAATGGTAATATTAGGTTTATGGTTTATCATGAAGAGTGTGTGAGTTTTGCTTTAAAAGTGATTATTGAAATCTAAAATAAAATGAAGTATCATGAAAAGACCAGTCAAAAAACATAGAGGAATACTTGTGTACTGAAGCAAGAAGTGATTAAAAGTGAAACAAAAGCCTATCAATTTGCAAAATTGTGAATGAAATATATATCCTATGATGTGCATAAACTGAAGAAATAGTCATGTAACAGTGTTGAATAAAAATGAAGGTCAAAATACACATCATGTCCCATAGGAATCTACTTGCATTGATGTTAAAGTGGGTCAGTTACTGTAGAAAAATTAGGACTTCTATGCACCATTCACTGAATTTTGATTTCAGTACTAGGATACAATATGTATTTAAGGTGGATGAATATTTCTGAAAATAACTTTGTGAACATTTGGTTATAAATCCACATTCATGAACATGAATGCATTTAGGGATTGTATAATAAGACACATATATTTTACATTCTGAAAAATCTGGAGAGTGTGTGTGTGTGTATATATATATATATATATATATATATATATATATATATATATATATAGAAAGAGTGAGAGAGAGAGAGAGAGAGAGAGAGAGAGAGAGAGGCATTAAAAGGTAGCAATATATATGCCAATCAAAATTCATCATGAAACATATAACATCCACAGATCCAAAACTATTCATTTTACTGAACATGGATTTATGTATTATATTGTTCAACTAGGAAGCTCACCCATAGTTTTAATTTTCAATTGCAACAACGTTTAGGAGGAGTGACCTCTTCTAAAAATTTGTATCTGCTAAGTCAGCCATCTAACAAAAATGTACATGTGATACCAGGTAGGATTCTATATGTACATTCAAAAATACATGTGCTGAATAGGCTACAGATAAAGGGAGATAGGAATTCACATATTTGTTAACTATAAAACACATGGAGAACTATTTCAATTTAAAATTGACTAGATTTATAACACCTACCCTTTATCATGCAAAAGGTAAATCCAACTATACACCATGCCTCTCTAAACTGCTTGTATTTCTATTCTGTTTGGGTTCTTTTTCTCCATCACTTTAGGATTGCTGCAATCTGGCTGGGCACAATTCAGGAGCCACTTGTCAAAAGAAACTAAAATTACTTTTAGAACCACACATGACTAAAAATTAGCTCCTCGGGAAAAACCCTCAGAGCCCAACTGCCACTACTGGCTTCCCACAAGCTCTCAACCTCCACACTCCTTCTCTTGAGGTCGATTGGCTGGGTCGTGTGGGCAGAGCCCAAAAAGTCCCACAATGAGCAGCTCCGTTGTCTGAAAGGGTGGGGAAACAGCCCAATGGCATTACCACAGAGGAGCCAATCAGCTAGATATTGCTGGGGCTGCTGTGAGCCAATCATCAGCTTGCAGTCTGAAAGGGTGGGGAAACTGCTCAATGAGCATCTCCAATGAGCATCACCGCAGAGGAGCCAATTAGCTTGATGTTGCTGGGGCCGCTGTTAGCCAATAATCAGCTGGCAGTCTGAAAGTTTGTTTGGCCCCTTGGGCTGTGCCTCTCAACACCTCCCCATCTGTGTTTAAACAACAAGCATGTGGCTTAGGGACCATGCCTGCCTTAGGTTGTCCAATAGTACATATGGTGCTTACCCATTATCGAATGAGCTGACCTCAAGGTATCAGCCTCCAGTCTTAGATTGGTACCATTGCAATTGGATCTTACCCGTCACTAGCTACAGGTCCAGTATACAGTCACACCTGTGGAGAGGTCTTTGTACCAGCGGGGGGTGAGGTTCTTTGTCTCACCTCTGTTGGCCCCCAAATTTTAGCTGAACGACCATGACAGCAGAAGGGAGGAAGATACACCAAGCCAATTGACGGCTCCTTTTGGAAAAATTGTACCACCGATGACATCATCAGCAAAAATACCCCAACACTACCACAAGTCAATTCACCAACATATTGTTCACAATGCATGCAGGTGAGTTCACAGTGCATACAGGTGATACATAGTCGAGGCAAGTTCTGCAAGCAGTTCAGTGATGGCTATTGCAGAAGCTGTAGATTGGTTTTATCTTTGTCTTTACAGGCACTGGGATGAAGATAGGAATTTTGGCAATAATGGCCAAAGAAAAATTATGTAACATTCCAGAAGGTACTAAAAGAAAACAATTTTCTTAACAATTTACATTGTCTTGAAGAGAATTATTAAATATAATGATAAGAAAAGGTGAAAGTAAACAAACAGATCTGTTAACCTCCTTTTTTGTACACATTTTAAAACAATCCTCAACAGGTGTTTACCCAATTTAAATTAAAACATTTACATCAAGTGTATAAAAATATATTTGGATCCATTTTTTTTCATGAGCGCTCATCATATATGATATATGGACATACGTACATTCAAACATATAACAAAAAACACAAGTGTGCACACGTAATATAATACATACAACACATAACATAAGAGTAAAGGCCTTATAACATTTTACAGGTGAAATCTCCATTGCAATGTCTAAAAACTCTATAGTCCAAAAATAGAACTGATCAGCAAAACATTAACCTAGGTTTGTATGAGCTCAAAAAACAAAATAGAACTTCATGACATGGGAAAGGGTAATAATAAAATAGATATTGAAAAAAGCATCCTGGATTTGTCACAGATGTAAGAATAGCCAAACTGGAGTTCTGGATATCAGCTGTTATGGATTTGAGCCAAATCATATTCTTTTAATCTGTAGAAATCGCTTTAGTTAGTCTCTCTGGAATCCAAATCGGCTGCTGTTCTCCCTGTGGAAACACACAAACAGACCTCCAACTCCAGACAATTACTGGGTCAGGACATTTCCATTGTCCTGTTAGAATATCCTTCCAAAGTACCTTGGGCTTATGTACATTTTTTGGACACATATGCCTTTCCACAGGACTAAGCCCTGATGAATCCAAATTTCCAAAGTTTAGAGTAAAAAGGGTTATTTTAAGTTTATCTTTGGGGAATATATACCCCTTCCCAATTCCTTTTTTTTTTTTTGTTTAATTAGTACGTTTTAATAGTTTGATGAGCTCATTTAACTATGCCTTGTCCCTGCGGATTGTATGGGATTCCTGTTATATGAGTAATGCAAAATGATGAGCAAAATTCTTTAAAAGAGGTAAAAGTATAACCAGGGGCAACATCTGTTTTTAACTGTTTTGGAATGCCCACAGTGGCAAAATTTTGTAAGCAATGAGCTATAACATCTTTAGTTTTTTTTCTCCAGCATGAAGGGAGTCCATCAAAAATTCAGAAGAAGTATCAACTGTAACATGCAAATATTTTAATTTTCCAAATTCTGGCAAGTTTGTGACGTCCATCTGCCAAATATGGTTAGGTATCAATCCTCTAGGATTGACTTCAAGATTAACTTGTGGTAAAATGGTCACACAATTTTGACATTGTTTTATTATTTGTCTAGCTTGTTCCTTTGTTATTTTAAAGCGCTTATGTATAGTATTAGCATTGACATGGAATTTTTTATGAAAATTTGTAGCTTCTTCTACTGTAGAGAAAATATGTATGTCATGCGTAGTTTTATCTGCTAAATCATTACCCAAACTAAGGGCTCCAGGCAATCCTGTATATGTCCTGATATGCCCTATAAAGGACGGATCTTTTCTGTCCCAGATTAGACTTTGTATAGTGGAAAGAAAAGAGAAAACAGGAGAGGAAGGGGAAATTTGTTTCTTCCTAAGATTATATATTCAAACTCAACCCTGTTGAAAATGCATAATCATATCACTCACTTTATACTTTGCCTGATTTCATAATGTCTCTAAAGATATGTGGTTTCCTGCATATTTTCACCAGTTCACCATTGTGACTGACCCTTCACATGAACTTATGTTCACTTTCACTCTCTAACCACAACCCTAATGCTCCAGAACTTTTGTTCCAAATCCTATACTCACTCTTCTTCCTAAACCAACTCTGTACCTAATTCTACCTACTATCCGTTTTTGACTGGATGTTCTCTTCAACATTCAATCATCCAAGCTACAAGGTCCGATGCCATTGTATATCTATTTATCTGAGACATCTGTACACAATGTAAATCAAAGTTAAGTATCCCAATCAAGGGCCCAATGTCCTTCTGAGCTTCAAAATTACCTAGATTTCGGTTTTAATTCATATATTTAACCTCTATATTTTTATAAATATCTCAGGTTCCCAATACCATTATTCATCCCGCAGGATTATTCCTAACTCAAATCAAACATTTTATTAGCCCTAAGAATACACTGTTCTATCAACCTAAATTTAAAGAAAAGCAGGGACAGAGTTGGTCTTACAATACAGGAATGTAGGGGATCTTCCACCTGCTGAGAACCTCCAAAGTCCATGCAGAAATGAATCCTGGAGAAGATATAGTCAGCTATGAAGAATCTGCGAGATCAAAAGTCATCTTCCATGGCAATCACCCTGGTCAGGATGAAGGGATGTGTCTGAATCAGCCTCTCTCTTCTTAATGTAGAGGAGATTGACCAAACCAGGCCTGTGTGGATAGCTATTCCCGGGTTCCTAAGGTTGACATACCATTCTAACTTGTGAAAGTTTCAAAGGAAGTAGGGGAAGCCTCCATCTAATGGGACACTTGGAAGCAACTATTAGGACAAAATGGTTTACAAGGCAGTGAATTTATTCAGTTCCTGAAGGGAGTGACCTCACCTCACTTTCTTGGTGATGGATCTCTCTGAACTTGGGATACTGGAAACCAGGCACATAGAGCCAGTCCCAGTCCCAGTCCCAATGGGCTCACTTGTTTGGATTTACCAAGGACAGAGTCAGTCTTTCTTTGTACCTACTGATGTTAGGATGGCAAAAGCAAGGAGAGCTCTGAAGAAGGGCCTTTCCTGAGAAAGCAGGTAGTGGCTAAACACTAGCTTCTGACAACTTAACAGAGTTGGTCAAGGAGAACAGACCTGAGACAGGACAGGACTTTTCAGGGGAAAATTGTATGGTCCACCAGTCAGAGGACACTCCCTAGAGTCACAGACCTACTTGGGGGAAGGAGGTGCCAATATGGGTGTGGTTTTGGGTTTATGATTTTGTCTCATGTTCTGAGAATAGGTAGGAAAGGTGGTTTGTTTTTTGGGGTTGAACTGTTTCTAGTAAGACGTTTGACAAGGCGAGTGTTTCTATGTCTGTGTATCCCACTATGTCCGTGGTTGTAGACATTAGAAAAGAGAATGCATCAATGGATTTGTCCTGTCTTGTAGAAAGCTTCCCAGCATTCATCCTGCCCAATTAATGAATGGATTGCAGCTTTCCTTAAGGATGGGCAACACCAACGATCTTAGTAATTTCCAATTTTCTTTCTGAATTCTGGCCAATCTCCAGAATAGGCTCATGGTTTTGTGTCCAAGATATGTACCACCTCCAAGCTCTGTGACATGGCCATGTACTGGATAGATGAAGGGAATGGCGAGCATCTCAGAAAACGCAGATATCAGTGTGACCAGTAAACTCTCAGTGGAGAAACCCTTCTTTGAGCTTTTTGCTTACATAATGTTCTGTTGCCTTGAATGTCAAGAAGTTCTTTGTTTCGGACCACCCCTTTGTGAAGCCTGAAGAAAACAGTTTTCAGATCTAAATGAATGGGCATAACCTGTGGCTCTTTGCTTAATTGCTTTGGAAATGGATGTGTCTGAATCCAACTCTATGCCGTGTGTGAGGCTGTGTCTTAGATTCTCTGCAACTGATAGATCTAAAGAAAGATCCCATGTGTGCATCCAAAACCAAAATGGCCAAAAGAGCAGTCATTGTGGGTGAAGTTTCTCTCCGTCCTCTGTTAGGTTCTTGACGTCCATCAAGTGAGAATTGGGATCCTTTGGGTCAAATGAGTTTTTCAAAGCACTGCAGATGTGGTTGGGTTTTCTTATGACTGAAATTCACATAAAGAATCTACACCTGACAGTCAGTAGCCCTCAAATTGCAGAAGAAGATCAGTATTAATGGCAGGTGTATTTGATCAATCCTGGTTCACTGGAAGGGTTTCCAGGCCACCCTGACTTTAGGCAAATTAGCGGCAAGGGAGCATGTTTTGGACACTGTCTTGGGCTATGCCCCTCATGGAAACGTCCAGCCAGAGGTTATGATGAGTGTCTATATGGAAGAAGATGAGGGCCATTGGGGAGTGTTTTGGTTTTAATTGTGGTCATTTGTGTGGCATTTGGAAGAGATGACTGGGTCCACCTGGGCTTGAACTCTGGTGTGATTCCCCTTAGAGACTGAGTTCTGGAACTGAGCTCAGAGAAGTATTGCCATTAATTGTGTTGGGATTTTATGAGACCACGCATAAGAGTCGCCCTTTAAACTGAGATCTAGCATTGAAGTGCTCTGTCCCATAATGAAAGATCCACAAACAGTGAAAGCAACGACACATGAAACAGACAAGACAAGACAATAAAGACAGGCAATGGACGTCCAACACTGAGATCAGGACTGAGTAGCCGGCAATAACCAACGGGCTGGCAATACCGAATCCAAAACAAAATATCACTGAGTCGAGGAATCTATTATAACTAAATTTCCCAAGTCCTCTGGGGCGTCCTCCAGGAACGTGGCCTGTGGCTCTGTGACACGTCTGTCAGCCACTGTCGGAGAGAGCTCACACTCTTCATCAATAGCCAATTTTCCAAGTCCTAACCTGAAACCTGAAACCAGGAATAGGAGACTTACTTACCCCAAGAGTAGCCCGTTGGGGTCTCTCATCCGCTGCTGCCAGATATCAGTGGAAACTTCATGTGTAAAGGTCGGGCGTGCATTGGAGGAAGAGACCACCAAGAAACTGACTCATGAAACAGCAAAGGGTTTATTGGAGTTCCAGCATGCTGGGGCTCAGAGCTCACTTGAATACAGCAGAGAGCCCTGAGAAGAGCTTGAGCAGAGCTTATATACTTTCCTTGCCGAGGGCAAGGAGGGAAGTTTATTGATGGGTCAGTGGGAGTGGGCAGTTTGCATGCAACCAGGTGAGAGAGTAAATTCTGCAGTTTGAAAACTGGGGACAGCACATTCTGGGAACAAGATTAGCAAACAGTTCTCAAGATTTCAACAGTGTTTTGTTAAGCATAGAGAAAAACAGGAAGTGACAAGTACCTATTTAATTAACCATTCAATAACAACTATACCTTTTTAAATGGATGTTCTCATCTACATTCAATCTTGCAAGGTACAGGGTCCTATGACATTGTATATCAATTTACCTGAGACATCTGTGCAGAACGTAATTCAACACTAAGTATCCCAATTAAGGGCCCAATGCCATTCTGGGATTCAAATCTTACTTAGATTTCTGTTTTCCTACATATATTTCAACTATATATTCTTATACATATCGCAGCTTCTCAATAGAATTATTCATAAACAGAATGATTCCTAACCCAAATCAAACATGTTATTAACCCTAACCCTACAGTGTTCCCTCAATCTAACTTTAAAGAAGAGCACGGACAGAGTTGGTCTTATAATACAGGAATGTAGGGGATCTTTCACCTGCTGAGAACCTCAAAGGTCCATGGAGAAATAAGCCATGGAGAAGATGTAGGCAGCTATGAAGGACCTGAGAGAGCAAAAGTCATCTTCCATGGCAAACAACCTGGTCAGGATGAAGGGATGTCTCTGAATCTGCCACTTACACCCTGTGAACTGCGCCACTTCACAGGTGAATAACGAGTTAGAACGACAAAAAATTATCTTGTTAGGATCTTACAGAAAAATGGGTGTGCACCGAAACCTAGAAGAATGATTTCCATCAATGAGGTCCGGTAATTGAGTCTCAAACACGAGCCAAATGTGCGACCGGAGATCCGGGCTGACAAATCTGTGTGGCCTGCCCCGTGGCTAGAGACAGCAGGGCACCACCTAGAAGCGACCAGCCGGCAGGGAGAAACGTTGCTGCAGATTCTGTGGAATCCTGCTGGCTGACCTCCAACTGAGCCCCGGGCTGAGTTTGGGATTTCAAACGGGGAAGGAAGTGCTACAGTTCTATCCCCCCACAATAAAAACTCCACCAAGGAAACCAACGGTCACCATCTTGGAGAGCAGAAGTAACCACCGCCACTCTCCAACAGATTGCAACAATAAAACAGGTTTGTGTTACTCAGCTCATCTCCCATACAGCAGGGAATTCACATAAAATCTCTCTTAGGCTTTCCATTGGAGAGATTATCAGAGAGAGCCTGCATAAAGACGTCGGGAAAACTAGAGGCACCTGACCTTCAACTTCCCCTCCCATCAGCGGCGAAAACGAAACCTGTCTAGCCAGAGCTGGGAGAGGGGCAAGAGGAAAAAATCAAAACAATAGAGTGCCGGGGTTCCCCATAGACACCATCCACACCCAAGAAACGGCAGGCCCAGAGGACAGTATGAGCTGCCGAGAGGCATCACTCAGGGGAAATCTGGTCTAGCACGAAAAACCAGGACTAGCAGGAGATAACAGGGGACTAGAGGCCAGGCCCGCGTGACTGGGTGGCTGGAGAACGCCCGCCCACTGGTCACAAACAGCCCGCTGCTGGTGCGACTGGGTGGCTGGTGCCCGCCTGCCTACCAGCGACCAATCACCCGCTGGCTGCACGTGCAACTGGGTGGCTAGAGATCTCCCGCCCACCAGTGACAGCCCACCCGCTGACTGTGTGACTGGACAGCTGGAGACCGCCCGCCCGCCGGCCACCGGGAGTTGAAAACAAACAGAGACAGATCAGTCCCAGCCCACTCCCATTTGAACACCCTGGCAAGGAGCCTGGGGCCCGCCATAGCAGACAGGTGACATCACTGGAGCTCGGCCATCGCAATTCCTTCCAAGCAGAATTCACTTTAGCAGGCATAGTCTACCAACACAAAGGAGAGACAACAGATATATTAAACCAAAACAAATCTATAGAATAGAGCAGAAAAACAGCAATCAAATAGAGATGGAAAACAACGTGAACATCATGAAAAAACAAAGGAAAAAAATGTGTACAAACAATGCAGGACAACTTAATTCTACAGGAGGACCTAGAATCATCAGAAACAGGGATAGGGAAAAAAACTCAAGGCTTACCTAACTCAGATGGAAAGGGATATTAGAGAATACATGAATCAGCAAGTCCTAGCAATAAAAGTATATTTTGAAAATGAATTAAACAAATTCAAATGGCAAAGAACAAGCTTTACCAGGAGATATAGATCTTAAAAAAAAATCAAACAGTAATCCTAGAAATGCAGGAAACTATTAATTAAAACTCAAACGAGAATATTACAAATAGACTAGATCAAATAGAAGTCAGAACATCAGATAATGACGACAACGTTTATCAACTTGAAAAGAATATAGTCAACACAGAAAAGATGCTTAAGTCCCAAGAGCAGTCTATTCAAAAGATATGGGATGTCATAAAAAAAACAAATTTCACAGTCATCGGAATAGAAGAAGCCATAGAGATTCAAACCGAAAGAATGGACAACATATTAAATGAAATAATTCTAGAAAACTTCCCAGAGATGAAAGATGGAATGGATTGCCAAATCCTTGAAGCCTACAGGACCCCAAACATTCAAAACCATAATAGACCAACTCCAAGATATATAATTATGAAGATAGCCAACATACAGAACAAGGAGAGAATATTAAAAGCTACGAGAGAAAGGAGGCGGATTACATTCAGGGGTAAACCAATTAGATTAACGACTGATTTTTCATCACAAACTTTGAAAGTGAGAAGATCCTGGAACAATGTATTTCAAACACTGAAAAATAATGAATTCCAACAAAGAATACTGTATCCAGCAAAATTAAGCTTCAGATTTGACAATAAAATTAAAGTCTTTCACAATGAATAAAAACTAAAAGAATTCACACCCATAACACCAGCACTGCAAAGGATTTTGGGCAAAATACTACAAGAAGAAGAATTGAAAAATAGTGCCCCAAACTAACAGTGGGAGGTATCTCAGTAAAGGGGGAGGAAAATAACCAAAAAGTAAAAACTAGCCAAACTAAAATAAATAAATAAATTAACATGAATGGATGTACAAATCATATTTCAATTGTAACCTTAAATGTTAATGGCCTAAACTCACCATTCAAGAGACATAGGGTAGTAACCTGGATCAAAAAAACAAATCCAACAATATGCTGCTTTCAGGAGACTCATATGATAGGTAAAGACATACACAGGCTGAAAGTAAAAGGTTGGGAAAAATCATACCACTCACAGGGCACACGGAAGCAAGCAGGAGTGGCCAAACTCATATCAAATACAATCAACTTCAAACCTACGTTAATCAAAAGGGATAAAGAAGGACACTATATAACGTTAAAAGGAACCATCCACCAATATAACATAACAATTACCAATTTGTATGCAGCAAACAAATGAGCTGCCACACTCATAAAACAAACTCTTCTCAAGTTCAAGAGTCAAATAGACTACAACATAATAATTATAGGTGACGTCAACAGACCGCTCTCACCATTAGACACATCCTCTAGACAAAAACTGAATAAAGAAACTATAGAACTCAACAGCACAATCAATAACCTAGACTTAACTGACATATATAGAATATATCAACCATCATCAAGTGGATACACCTTCTTATCAGCAGCAGATGGATCCTACTCAAAGATAGACCATATATTAGGTCATAGGGCAACTCTTAGTAAATATAAAGGCGTGGAGATAATACCATGCACCATATCAGATCATAATGAAATGAAACTGAAAATCAATGATAAAAGAAGGAAGGAAAAATCCTACATCACATGGAAAATGAACAATATTCTACTGAATGATCAATGGGTTACAGAAGACATTAAGGAGGAGACAAAAAAATTCTTAGAGACAAATGACCATACAGACACAACCTACTGTAATTTATGGGACACAATGAAAGCAGTTTTAAGAGGAAAATTCATTTCTTGGAGTTCTTTCCTCAAAAAAAGAAAAAAACAACAACAAATAAATGAACTCACACTACACCTCAAAAACCTAGAAAAGGAAGAGCAAAACAACAGCAAATGTAGTAGACGACATTAAAATAAGAGCAGAAATCAACGAAATTGAAACAAAAAATCATTGAAAAAATTGATAAACTAAAAGTTGGTTCTTTGAAAAAATAAATAAGATTGACAGGCCCTTAGCCATGATAACGAAGAGAAGAAGAGAGAGAACTCAAATTATTAACATAGGGGGTGAAAAATGCAATACCACAACAGACACTACAGAAATATAGAAGATAATTAGAAAGTATTTTGAAACCCTATATTCCAATAAAATAGAAGATAGTGAAGATATCAATAAATTTCTTAAGTCATACGATCTGCCCAGATTGAGTCAGGAAGACACACACAATTTAAACAGACCAATGACAAAGGAAGAAATAGAAGAAGCCATCAAAAGATAACCAACGAAAAAAAGCCCTGGACCGGATGGGTAAACAGCGGAGTTCTACAAAACCTTCAAAGAAGAATTAATACTGATTCTTTTCAAGCTCTTTCAAGAAATAGAAAAAGAAGGAGCTCTTTCAAATTCATTCTATGAGGCCAAAATCACCCTGATCTTGAAATCAGACTAAGACACTTCAAAGAAACAAAACTACAGACCAATATCTCTAATGAACTTGGATACAAAAATTCTCAATAAAATCCTGATGAATCGAATACAAAAGCATATCAAAAAAAAATTGTGCACCATGATCAAGTAGGATTCACCCCTGGGATGCAAGGCTGGTTCAATATACGGAAATCAATAAATACTATTCACCACATCAATAGACTTAAAGACAAGAACCATATGATCATCTCGATAGATGCAGAAAAAAAACATTTGACAAAATACAGCATCCCTTTATGTTCAAAACACTAGAAAAACTAGGGATAACAGGAACTTACCTCAACATTGTAAAAGCTATATATGCTAAACCTCAGGCTAGCATCATCCTAAATGGAGAAAAACTGAAGGGATTGCCTCTAAAATCTGGAACAAGACAGGGATGCCCTCTATCACCACTTCTATTCAATTTAGTTCTTGAAATTCTAGCCAGAGCAATTAGACAATAGAAATTAAAGGCATAAAAATAGGAAAACAAGAACTTAAATTATCACTATTTGTGGATGACATGATAATATATATAACAGACCCAAAAGGGTCTACAAAGAAACTGCTAGAGATAATAAATGAATTAAGCAAAGTGGCAGGATATAAAATCAACACGCATAAATCAAAGGCATTTATGTATATCAGGAGCAAAACTTCTGAAATGGAAAGGAGGAAAACCACTCCATTCACAATATCCTCAAAGAAAATAAGATACTTGGAAATCAACCTAACAAAAGAGGTGAAAGATTTATATAATGAAAACTACAGAATCCTAAAGAGAGAGATAGAAGAAGATCTTAGAAGATGGAAAAATGTACCCTGTTCAGGGATAGGCAGAACTAACATCATCAAAATGGTGATATTACCCAAAGTTCTCTACAGGTTAAAATGGATGCCAATCAAAATCCCAACGGCATTTCTTGTAGAAATGATAAAGCAATCATGAAATTCATATGGAAAAACAAAAGACCCAGAATAGCAAAAGCAATTCTAAGCAGGAATTTGAATCTGGAGGTATAGCGATACCAGAGTTCAAACTGTACTACAAAGCAATAGTTATAAAAGCAGCGTGGTACTGGTACCAAAACAGGCAGGTGGATCAGTGGTAGAGAATAGAGGACACAGAAATCAATCCACAAAATTACAACATTCTTATATATGATAAAGAGGCTAAAAGCATATTGGGAGATGGATAGCATCTTCAACAAATGGTGCTGGGAAAATTGGAAATCCATATGCACCAAAATGAAACTGAATCCCTTTCTCTCGCCATGCACAAAAGTTAACTCAAAATGGATCAAGGAGCTAGTGATGAAATCAGAGACACTGCATGTGATAGAAGAAAAAGATGGCTATGATCTACATACTGTGGGGTCGGGCTCCAAATTCATTAATAGGACACCCATAGCCCAAGAGTTAATAACAACAATAAACAAATGGGACTTACTTAAACTAAAAAGTTTTTTCCTCTGCAAGAGAAACAATAAGAGAGGTAAATAGAGAGTCTACATCCTGGGAACAATTTTTTACCCCTCACACTTCAGATAGAGCCCTAATATCCGGAATATACAAAGAACTCAAAAAATTAAACAATAAGATAACAAATAACCCAATCAACAAATGGGCCAAGGACCTGAACAGACACTTCAGAGAGGAGGACATACAATCAATCAACAAGTACATAAAAAAATGCTCACCATCTCTAGCAGTCAGAGAAATGCAAATCAAAACCACCCTAAGATACCATCTCACTCCAGTAAGATTAGCAGCCATTATGAAGTCAAACAACAATAAGTGTTGGCGAGGATGTGGAGAAAAGGGTACACTTGTACACTACTGGTGGTACTGAAAATTGATAAGGCCAATTTGTAAAGCAGTATGGAGATTTCTTGGAAAGCTGGGACTGAATGCACCATTTGACCCAGCTATCACCCTTCTGGGACTAGAGGGTCTTAACAGAGCGTACTATAGGGATACTGCCACATCAATGATCATAGCGCCACAATTCACAATAGCTAGACTGTGGAACCAACCTAGATGTCCTTCAATAGATGAATGGTTAAAAAACTGTGGCATCTATACACAATGGAGTATTACTCAGCACTAAAAAATGGCAAAATCATAGACTTTGCAAGGAAATGGATGGCATTAGAGCAGATTATGCTAAGCTAAGCTAACCAATCCTTAAAAAAATGCCAAATGTCTTCTTTGATATAAAGAGAGCACCTAAGAACAGAACAGGGAGGAAGAGCATGAGAAAAAGATTAACATTAAACAAAGACGAGTGGGGGGATAGAAAGGGGGAGAGAAGGGAAAGCATATGGAAATGGTAGGAGACCCTCAATGTTACACAAAATTACATATAAGAGGTTGTGAGGGGAAATGGGGGGAAAACAATGGAGAGAATTGAACAACAGCAGATGAGGTAGAGAGGAAAGATGGGAGGGGAGGGGAGGGGGGATAGTAGGGGATAGAAAAGGTAGCAGAATACAACATCAGTATTATGCCATTATGTACAAATGTGAATGTGTAACCAATGTGCTTCTACAATTCATATTTGGGGAAAAATGGGAGTTCATAACCCAATTGAGTCAAATGTATGAAAGATAATATATCATGAGTTTTGTAATGTTTTGAACAATCAATAAAAATAAATAAATAAATAAAGGTTTAAAATTGAGTGGCAAGAAATCAGCTAATAAAGTGTTGAGATGCATTCATTTTGCTAAGCAGAAACTTTGTTTTGTGTAGTTGTATCTATCACAAATTTATTTTACCAGAAAACTGGCTTTTGAAAATACACTTAATTGAGATTAAAGGATAATCCACCTACCTTCATGAAAAATTCATAGCATTTCCTATATTTTTCATATTTCAATTTTTGGTAAATATTTTGTCATGGACCAGGTCTAGTCTTAGGCTATTCTTTCAGAATACTGCCTCATCTGATAAGTTGGTACAATGTGTTGGATTGTTCTTTTCATCTTTTATTTAATAGTTTCTAGCTGATAATGTGTATTTTTCATTATCTTTATTTGGACATACATACCCAACGATATCTTTGCATTTTATGTTTTACTGGGAAGAGACTCATCAAAAGCTCTGTATTATATGTATCAACAATCAAACATTTAGAGCATGCAATTATTCTTAATTTTGCATGAAAATATCTTTGTACCATTTACTTATAAAAATTTAGAACTATTAATTATGTCCCTACTGTAATAAGTAACTAATTACCAGAAAAATTAAACAATTCACTTTATATCAATTATGAATATGAAAAGTACTAAAATAAGTATTTGGCAATTAATACATAATTGATAGAAATTGAAATCATAAGAAAGCCATTTAAAATGTCAGTGCATATGGTCTTTAAATAATAGGTTGTTCAAAAAAATTTCTCTAATTCATAAGATATAATATGCCATATTACAGCGTAACGTGATAGAAAACATTAAATTATCAATATTGATAATAAAGAATGATACCTTTTTTCTTAAATATGTTTATTTGATTTTCATTGTAAGATGTTAATTCTGGAAGACTTCAGAATTAAGAAAGTCTTGGTGTATATTATTTCTAACAGGCTAATCAAAGTACTTTTAAATATATATGTATATATATATATATATATATATACATAATATATGTAATGCATATGCATGAATATAGACACATATGTATAATAAATGTATTGTAATATATCTATAAGGTGATTATAATTATTAAATTTTTTAAAAAAAAATAGTGACTATAAAAAACAGTCTCAAATTAAAATTTCATAGCATACAACTGTTTGTAATGCCATGAGAGAAAAATAGATATGGAGGAAAAACGAAAAAGGAAGAGAGAGAAGGGGAAAAATGAGGAAGAAAGTGAGTAAAGAAGAGGGAGAGGCGTGTTCGATGTTAAGACAAAAGTGGAGCGGCTGGGTTTGTGATTCAGTGTTAACATGTTTGCCTAGTATGTGTGAGGAACTGGGTTCTATTCTCAGCACCACATACAAATAAACAAAATGAAGATCCATCAACAACTTAAAAAATAAAAAATAAAAAACTAGAAATATTACTAAAATCCCAACCATTTATGAATGTTAAATAATAAAATATATGTTACATAGCCTTATGTAATTTCTAGACTCCCCAAAAAAGACATTAAATGTTGGATTATTAGTGCTATAACTAAAAATCCATTGCTCTTTCCTCTACATTCTGTGGCATTCTAGTGCTAAAATAAATTGTAGTATAACACCAAAAAAAAAAAAATCCTAATATTTCTACAGTAACTGACCCAGTTTAACATCAATGCAAGTAGATTCCTATGGGACATGATATGTACTTTGAAGTTTATTTTTATTCAACACTGGTACATTTCTATTTCTTGAGTTTATGCACATTATAGGATATATATTTCATCCACACGTTCACAAATTTATAGGCATTTATTTCACTTTCAATCACTTCCTGCTTCAGAAAACATGTATTCCTCCGTTTCTGACTGGTCTTTTCTTGAAACTTCTTTCCAAACACATTATTTTCGATTTCCATTATCACATTTGAAGCAAAACTCACACACCCCTCATAATAAACCATAACCCTAATATTACCATTAGATGTACAACTGGTTGGAATGAATGATTGTATATCAATATAAGATTTCTTACTTAGTTTCAGATATCAATTCAATCCATTATTTAAAGTGGAAGCAGTTATATTATTTATTCACAATGTGGTATTTTCATGCATTATCTCTATATTCATAGACACAGGGTACACCTCTTTGTACCCCCAACACTAATTTATACGTCTTCAAAATATTGCTCCCAGAAATGTTGGAAGAAATACCCATGTCACCTGATCTACATATGCATTTTATCACTGAAATATTCTGGACACAAAAAGCAAAGGTCACACTTATGATTGTATCAAAGCTAAATGAAAAGTGAACATGGATTACTAAAAACATCCATGTCCAGGTTGCCTAATGCTCTCAAATGAAAATCCTTTTGGTAACTACAAATTAGTTTCTTCCAAAGATTATATATTCAAACTCAATCCTGTTGAAAATGTCTAATCCTCTCACTCACTTTATACTTTGCCTGTTTTTGTAATGTCTCTATTGGTATCTGCTTTTCCACAGTTCATCATTGTGACTAAATCTTCACATGTTCTGAAACTTACATTCACACTCTAATCGAAATCCTATTGCTAAAGAACTTTTGGTCCAAATCCTATATTCACTCTTCTTCTTAAAACCTACCTACTATCTTCCTAATCCTACCGACTATCACTTTTTGACTGGAGGTTCTCTTCTACATTCAATCATCCAGTTACAAGGTCTTATGCCATTGTATATCGATTTCTCTGAGACATTTTTGCAGAATGTAATTCAACGATAGGTATCCCAATCAAGGGCCCAATGATTTCTGGGCTTCAAATCTTACTTAGATTTCTGTTTATGTACATATATTTCACGTCTGTATTCTAATAAATATCACAGGTTCCAATAACATTATTCATCCAGCAGAATGGTTCCTAACCGAAAATGAAAATGTTATTAACCCTAACCATACACTGTTCCCTCAATCTAACTTTACAGAAGAGCAGTGACAGTGTTGGTCTTACAATACAGGAATGCATGGGATCTTCCACCTGCTGAGAACCTCAAAGGTACATGCAGAAATGATCCCTGGAGAAGATGTAGGCAGCGATGAAGGACCTGAGAGAGCAAAAGTCATCTCAATGTCAAACAACCTGGTAGAATTAAGGAATGTGTCTGAATCAGCCTCATTCTTCTTAATACAGAGAAGATAGACCAAACCATGCCTGTGTGGAGAGCTGTTCCCTGGTCCCTATGTTTGATATACGATTCGAACTTGTGAAAGTGTCACAGGATGTAGGGGCATCCTCCATCTCATGGGAACCTTGGAGGCAAATGTTAGGACAACGTGGTTTCCAAGGCAGTGACCTCATTCAGTTCCTCAAGGAAGTGACTTCACCTCACTTCCTTGGTGATGGAAGTCTCTGAACTTGGGATCCAGGAAGCCAGGCACCCAGAGCCATAACCCGTCCAAGTCCCAGTGGTCTAACTTGTTTGGATTTACGAAGGACAGAGTCAATATTTCTTGGTACCTACTGATTTGAGGATGGCCAAATGCCAGGAAACCTCTGAAGAGTGTCCTATCCTGATAAAGCAGGTAGTGGATCACCGCTGGCTTCTGACTACTTCACAGAGTTGGCAAAGTAGAGCAGATCTGAGACAGGACAGGCCATTTTGGGAGAACATAGTATGGCCCACCAGTCACAGGACACTCCGGATATGACAGACCTACTTGGGGGAAGGAGGTGCCTTTGCGGGTGTGGGTGTGGGTTTGTGGTTTTGTCTCATGTTCTGAGAATACGAAAGAAAGGCGGTTTGATTGGATTGTAGTGAACTGTTTCTAGTAAGTCGTTTGACAAGGCGAGTCTTTCTATGTCTGTGTATCCCACTGTGTCCGTGGTTGTCGACATTAGAAAAGAGAATGCATCAGTTGATGTGTTCTGTCTAGTAGAAAGCTTCGCAGCATTCATCCTGCCCAATTGATGAATGGACTGTGGCTTGCCTCATGGATGGGCAACACCTACTATCTGCCTAAGTTCCTGTTTTCTTCCTGAATTCTGGCCACTCTCCCGAATAGGCACATAGTTTTGTGTTTAAGATATGTACCACCTCAAGCTCTGTTAAATGGCCATGTACTGGACAGCTGAAGGGAATGGGAGAATCTCAGAAAACTCAGATATCAGTGTGAACAGGAAAGTCTCAGTGGAGAAACCCTGCTATGGGCCATTCTCTTACTATGTATCTGTTTCCCTGAATGTCAGGAAGTTCTTTGCCTCAGGCCACCCTCATGTGAAGCCTGAAAAAAAGAGTTTTCAAATGAAAATGAATGGGCATCACCTGTGGCTCTTTGCTTAATTTCTTTGCAAAGGGATGTGTCTGAATCACCCTTTGGCCCTGTGTGCGGTTGTGGCTTAGATTCTCAGCCCCTGATGGATCTAAAGAAAGATCCGATGTGTGCATCCAAAACCAAAATTTCAAAAAGATCAGTTATGATGGATGAAGTCTCTTGCCTTTCTTTGTTAGGTTCCTGAACTACATCAAGTGAGAATAGGGATCCTTTGGTTCAAATAAATTTTTGAAAGCCCTGAAGAAGTGCTTGGGTTTTCTTATGACTCCAATTCACATAAAGAATCTATACCTGACAGTCAGTAGGCCTCAAATTGGAGAAGCAGATCAGTATTAACTGCGGTCTTATTTTATCACTCCTGGTTCACATGCAGGGTGTCCAGGCCACCATGACTTTAGGCAAATGAGCGGCAAGGGAGCTTATTTTGGACACTAACCCATACCCTACTAGACTCTGACTAGTAATCCTAACATGATGGAGAATAATAACCCCAACAGAATAGAAATACAAGAAGTTTTGAGGATTCATGTTGTATAGTTGTACTTGCCTTTTGCATTATATAGGGTAGGAGTTATACATTTAGTCAATTTTTAATTGAAACAGTTCTCCATGTGTTTTTAAAGTTCACAACCATGTGAATTCCTCTCTCCCTTTCTCTGTAGCCTATTCAGAACATGTATTTTTATATGCACATTTAGAATCCTACCTGGTATCACATGTACATTCTTGAGAGGTTGCTGACTTAGCAGATACAAATTGTCAGAAGAGATCACTCCTCTGAATGCTGTTGGAAGTGAAAATTCAAACTATGGGTGACTTCCTAGTTGAACAACATTATACATAAATCCACGTTTAGTAAAATTAATATTTTTGGATCTGTGGATTATATATATTTCATGATATATATATATATATATATATATATATATATATATATATATATATATATATATTGCTACATTTTAATGTCTGTTTGAGTGTGTGTGTGTGTGTGTGTATAGATAGATAGATAGATATACACTCTCCAGATTTTTGAAAATATGAAACATATGTGTCTTATTATATACTCCCTAAATCCATTCATGTACATGTATGTGGATTTATAATCAACTTTTCACAAGATTATTTTCAAAAATATTCATCCACCTGAAATACATATTTGTTTCCTAGTACTAAAAACAAACTTCAGTGAATGGTGCATACAAATCCAAATATTTCTACAGTAACTGTCCCAGTTTAACATCAATGCTTGTAGATTCCTATGGGACATGATGTGTATTTTGACGTTCATTTTTTAACAAAACTGGTACATTATTATTTCTTCAGTTTATGCACATCATAGGATATATATTTCATTAACAAGTTCACAAATTTATAGGCATTTGTTTCGCTTTCAATAACTTCCTTATTCAAAACTCTTGTATTCCTCCAGGTTTCTTGTCTGGTCTCTTCATGAGACTTCTTTCCAAACTCATTATTTCTGAAATCCATAATCACCTTTGAAACAAAATTCACACACTCTTTATGATAATCCATAAGCCTAATATTAAAATAAGATGGATACCTGGTTGGATTGAATGATTGCATATCAATATAAGATTTTCTGTATATTTTCAGATATCAATTCAATGCATTATTTAAATTTAGAACTTGTTACATTGTTTAATCAAAGTTTTGTCTATTCATGCATTATCTCTATATTCCTAGACACAGGGTACACCCATTTGTAACGCCAGTACTAATTTATATATCTTCAAAATATTGCTCCCAGAAACGGTGGAATAAATACTTATGTCATCTGATCTACATATACATTTTATCACAGTAATTTTCTGGACACAAAAAGCAAAGTTCACACTTATGATTTTACCAAAGCCTTAATGGAAAGTGAGTATGCATTACTAAAAACATCCATGTCCAGGTTGCCTAACGCTCTCAAATGTGAATCCTATTGGTCACTACATATTTGTTTCTTCCTAAGATTATATATTTTACCTCAAGCCTGTTGAAAATGTCTAATCCTATCAATCACTTTATCATTTGCCTGATTTACTAATGTCTCTATTAATATCTGCTTTCCTACATATTTTCCACAGTTTATCATTGTGACTGACTCTTCACATGTGCTCACATTTTCATTCACTCTCTACCCGAAACCCTATTGCTAAAGAACTTTTGGTTTAAATCCTACACTCTCTCTGCTTTCTAAACCTACTGACTATCTTTCAAATAATACCGAGTATCCCTTTTTGACTAGAAGTTCTCTTCGACATTCCATCATCCAAGGTACAAGGTCCTATGCCATTGTACTTCCATTTATCTGAGACATCTCTGCAGAACATAATTCAAAGCTAAGTATCCCAATCAAGGGCCCAATACCCTTCTGGGCTTCAAATCTTACCTAGATTTCTGTTTTCATTCTAATATTTCACTTTTACATTCTTGTAAATATTACAGGTTCCCAATACAATTATTCATCCTGCAGAATGATTCTTAACCCAAATCGAACCTTTTATTAACCCTAACCATACACTCTTCCCTCAATCTAAGTTTACAGAAGAGCAGGGACAGAGTTGTTTTTACAATACAGGAATGTAGGTCATCTTAAACCTGCTGAGAACCTCAAAGGTCCATGCAGAAATGATACCTGGAGAAGATGTAGGCAGCTATGAAGGAGTTGAGAGAGCAAAAGTCACCTTGCATGGCAAACCACCTGGTCAGGATGAAGGGTCGTGTCTGAATCAGTCTCTCTATTCTAAATGTAGAGAAGGTGGACCAAACCAGGCCTTTGTTGAGAGATGTTCCCGGGTGCCTATGGTTGATATACCATTCTAACTTGCGAAAGTGTCACAGGAAGTAGGGGCAGCCTCTATCTCATGGGACCCTTGGAAGCAACTGTTAGGACAAAGTGGTTGCCAAGGGAGTGAACTCATTCAGTTCTTGAAGGAAGTGTCCTACCTCACTTCCTTGGTATTGGAACTCTCTGAAATTGGGATCCAAGATGCCAGACACCCAGAGCCAGTCCCAGTCCCACTCCCACTGGGCTCAGTTTTTTGGATTTACCAAGGACAGAGTCAGTCTTTCTTGGTACCTACTGCTGAGAGAATGGCCAAATGCCAGGACAGATATGAAGAGGGTCTTTCCTGAGAAAGCATGTAGTGGCTCACCACTGGATCCTGACAACTTCACAAAGTTGGCCAAGGCAACCAGAACTGAGACAGGACTGGCCATTTCGGGGAACATAGTTTGGCTCAACAGACAGAGGACACACTGGAGAGTCAGAGACTTACTTGTGGGAAGGAGATGCCTTTGTGGGTGTGGGTGTGAGTTTGTGGTTTTGTCTCATGTTCTGAAAATAGGTAGGAAAGGTGGTTTTTTTGGTTTGGAATGGACTGTTTCTAGTAAATCGTTTGACAAGGTGAGTGATTCTAGTTCGGTGTATCCCACTGTGTACGTGGTTTTGGACATTAAAAAACAGAATGCACCAATGGATGTATCGTGTCTAGTAGAAAGCTCCACAGCATTCATCCTGCTCAACTGATGGATGGACTGCGGTGTGTCTTATGGATGGGGAACACCTACTATCTTCCCAAGTTCCTGTTTTCTTCCTGAATTCTGGCCACTCTCCAGAATAGGCTCATGGTTTTGTGTCCAAGATATATACCACCTCCAAGCTCTGTGCCATGGCCATGTACTGGACAGCTGAATGGAATGGGAGAATCACAGAAAACTCAGATATCAGTGTGACCAGGAAAGTCTCAGTGGAGAAACCCTGCTTTGGCCATTCTCTTACCTATATTTCTGTTGCCCTGAATGTCAGGAAGTTCTTTCCCTCAGCCCACCCCTTTGTTAAGCCTGAAGAAAACAGTTTTCAAATGGAAATGAAAGGGCATCACCTGTGGCTCTTTGCTTAATTTCTTTGTAAAGGGATGTGTCTGAATCAGCCTCTTGGCCCTGTGTGCGGTTGTGGCTTAGATTCTCAGCACCTCATGGATCTAAAGAAAGATCCCATGTGTGCATCCATAACCAAAATGGCAAAAAGATCTGTTATGGTGAATGAAGTCTCTTGAGTTCCTTTGTTAGGTTTCTGACCTACATCAAGTGAGAATAGGAATCCTTTGGTTCAAATGAATTCTTCAATGCCCTGAAGAAGTGGTTGTGTTTTCTCATGACTCCAAATCACATAAAGAATCGTTACCTGACAGTCAGTAGGCCTCAAATTGGAGAAGCAGAGCTGTATTAACTGCAGTCCTATTTTATCACTCCTGGTTCACATGCAGGGTGTCCAGGCCACCATGACTTTAGGCAAATGAGGGGCAAGGGAGCTTATTTTGGACACTAACCCATACCCTACTAGACTCTGACTACTAATCCTAATATGATGGAGATTAATAATCCAAACAAAATAGAAATACAAGCAGTTCAGAGGAGTCATGTTGTATAGTTGGACTTGCCTTTTGCATTATATAGGGTAGGAGTTATAAATCTAGTCAATTTTTAATTAAAATAGTTCTCCATGTGTTTTTAAAGTTAACAAATATGTGAATTCCTCTCTCCCTTTTTGTGTAGCCTATTCAGCACATGTATTTTTATATGCACATATAGAATCCTACCTGGTATCACATGTTCATACTTGAGAGGTTTCTGACTTGGCAGATACTGCCGCTGTCCAGTTGGAGCAAAATAACCGGGGGGTGGGGGTTATGAATAACATGTGTATGTTGATATAGCAGGAGTGGAAGCCAATTATTGTAGGACAATAGAGGTATTTATACATTCCACCCAGCTTATCTAATTAACATAAACTAGATACTGCAGTCAACCAATCAGGAATCTCCACACTTAATGGCTCGCTTTTGTTACATCTCAAAACACTCCCTCTGGCATTTTGCCAGGCATCATCCAGACTTGTTTACACACTCTAACATTCCCCTGGCAAAATGCCAGGTGTTATTTTGACATGTTTACAGACTCTAACATTTCCCCCTTTTATTTAATTTAAATAAAGACCACAGTGGTTTTTACAGAAACACCATAAATAACCTGCTACAAACAGAAAGGGAGGATACAAAATGTCACAATACAAGCCAATTGATGAAGCACTTGGAGAAATAATACCAGCAATGACACTGTTAGCAAAGACACCGAGTTAAAATTTGTTATAGATTACAGTTTGTTGTCTCAGTCCAGGTAAAGCAGTGTCTCAATAGATTAACTCACAGTTCAGGTAAACCACAGTCCAGGTATGTTCTGCAGGCAGCTAGCTTAAATCACAGTCCTGGTAAGTTCTGCAGGCAGCTAGCTTAAATCACAGTCCATGTAAATTCTGCAGGCAGCTAGCTTAAATCACAGCCCAGGAAAGTTCTGAAGGCAGCTAGCTTGATCCAAAGTCTCCTCCGTTTCTCAGCCGAAGTCTCCTCCGGTTTTCAGCAACACTGGAAATTCTTCCACCCTTGTCCTCACCGGCACTGGGATGAAGGCAGGAACTCCTACCACTGGCTAAAGAAAATCCTATAGTATTCCACCAGGTGCTAAGAAAACAACCTTCTGAAAAATTTAGTACATTATCTCAAGGTTTTTTACATTTGAAAAAAGCCTTAATAGTGCTTATTATTTATTATCTTCCGGGTGTGGGAGAACCATTGTAGCTTAGTTATTGGCATTGAAAATGACCAAACATCAGGGAGCCAGTAGCATCTATGGCTGGCTGTAGCATCCTGGGCAGCCACAGATGGCCCTGGGGAGTGTCCAGGACTCAAACTGCCACGGGGCCCCACTCCCCAGGCTGGGGGCGGGGAATTGCCGGCTGCCACTGCTTGAAAAGCCCTTGCTGCACAGTGACTGGCTTGAGCATGTGGCAGCCGAGGCGCCTATTCACACACACTCCGGAAACGAAAAGTATTCAGTAACAGCCTTTTGCTGAAACTTTTTTCCTGATAATCCTTCTTCTTCTTAACTTTCTTTTTTTTTCTGATTAGACTTCCTGGGCTTCCATCAACACATGCCCTAATTGCACTTGTTTCCACTGGGGTGCCTCTTTCCATTATCAATTTACTTCTCACCCCTTCCTTATTTTCATCACAAAGACAATACAATACACTGAGATAAAACAAGACACAATCATACTGTATCAATCTTCTCCATTTTTTGAAATGACCGTTTTTCCTCTCCCCCTATCTGCCTAGGGATGAGCAGATTTGCTCCCATCCTATCTATGGATGGGCAGCTTTTATTCGTCACTTACCCCCAAGTGTCCCAGGGCTCCCTGTATGGGCCACCATCTGCAGCAGTCCCACTGCAGCAAAATAACCGGGGCAGGGGGTGATGAATAACTAGTGTATGTTGATACAGTAGGAAAGGCGTGATAGGTAGGAAAGGCTATTTGTTTGGTATTGAGTGGACTGTTTCTAGTAAGTTGTTTGACAAGGCAAGTGTTTCTATATCTGTGTATCCCACTGTATCTCTGGTTGTAGACATTAGAAAAGATAATGCATCAATGGATTTGTCCTCTCCAGGAGAAAGTTTAACAGCATTCATCCTGCCCAATTTATGAAAGGACTGTGGCTTGCCTTATGGATGGGCAACACCTACAATATTTCCTAAGTTCCTGTACTCTTCCTGAATTCTGGCCACTCTCCACAACAGGCTCATGGTTTTGAGTCCAAGATATGTACCACCTCCAAGCTCTGTGACATGGCCATGTACTGGATAGCTGAAGGGAATGGCGAGCATCTCAGAAAACTCAGATAACAGTGTGACCAGTAAAATCTCAGTGGAGAAACCCTGCTTTGGGCCTTTTCTTACATAATGTTCTGTTGCCCTGAATGTCAGGAAGGTCTTTGCCTCAGGCCAACCCTTTATGAAGCCTGAAGAAAACAGTTTTCAAATGGAAATGAATGGGCATCACCTGTGGCTCTTTGCTTAATTTCTTCCAAAAGGGATGTGTCTGAATCAGCCTCTTGGCCCTGTGTGAGGCTGTGGCTTAGATTCTCAGCACCTGATGGATCTAAAGAAACATTCCTTTTGTGCTTCCAAAACCAAAATGGCCAAAAGGGCAGTCATTGTGGTTGAAGTCCCTCGCCTTCCTCTGTAAGGTTTCTGACCTACATCAAGTGAGAAGAGGGATCCATTGGGTCAAATGAGTTCTTCAAAACCCTGCAGAGGCTAGCCCGTAATTGCTTGGGTTTTCTCATGACTCCAATTCACATAAAAAATCTATACCAAACAGTCAGTAGGCCTCATATTGGAGAAGCTGGGCAGTACAAATGGCAGGCATATTTGATCACTACTGGTTCACAGGAAGGGTGTCCAGGCCACCCTGATTTTAGGCAAATGAGGGGTAAGGGAGCTTATTTTGGACACTGTCGTGAGCTTTGCCCCTCATGGAAAACCCCAGCCAGAGGTTATGATGAGTGTCTATATGGAAGAAGATGAGGGCCATGTGGGAGTGTTTTGGTTTTAATTGTGGTCATTTGTGTGGTGGTTGAAATAGATGACTGGGTCCACCTGGGCTTGAAGTCTGGTGTGATTCCCCTTACAGACTGAGTTCTGAAACTGACCTCAGAGAAATATTGCCATGAGTTCTCTTGGGATTTTAGGAGGCCACGCATTAGAGTCGCCCTTGGAAACTGAGATCAAGTCCCAGGGTGGCTTTCCACAGAGCATCGGGAATCTCAGCCAGGATATCACATGATTTTATTATGAAAGACTTGGCAGCCATAGATGAGATTCAAAACAAACATGGACCTCACACTCTAGACCTCAATGGGCCTGGGTTCATGTGATCTTTTGGCCACTCTTTGGGAAGCCTTGACTGTGAGAATTCTCCAGAGCTTTCATTGAAATGAGCTTCCATACCATTTAATGGTTCTTGAAAGAATTGAAACCTACAGTGCCTCCAACTTCATCCGTGAAAAATGCTAGATAAATACCAAGAAATTTTTGAAATTCCCATAACCAGGTGTCAGAGGAGAACATTTGGATGTCCTGTTGCTGATCAGGAGTGTTCCAGACAGTGGTTTGATTGACTGGGTTTCATGAAAATGGTGTAGAACTGAAATGCCAGTATGTTGGAGTCTGCTGAGTATTGGGCCCAGAACTGTGGTGTGCAGGTGTGGGATAAAACATTTGTGTTGGGGCCATTTGGATCTACCATTGACTTCCAAATGGCTTGTGACTGACATGGTGCAGCCAGCAGACCCTTATATGTAAAGGCATCTTGTTATATGGAGAGGTTTCAGGGCAATGTTACGAATCAGGTTGCTATCTTCAAGTGGGCAAGCTATGTGGGATAGAATCCTGGTTGGTGCATTCTCTTGCAGACTCTGACCGACCACACGTGACAGAACTACCTTCCGCACTGTGTCCCAGTTGAACTTCTTGTATTTCGTAGAGCAAATACCAAACTCCCAGTGCAGCAGCAAGAAACACCATGAATAGTGGAGGATGACTAAATGGGTACACAGTCCACACAGGGAGACACTTAGCCTTCAGTGGCCGCAGTTTACCTACAAAGAGAGAATTCAGCACTTTGCCTCATTTTCATTGGAAAATAAGAAACCAATTTCTTCAGGTCACATAGATGCAGAGCCAGCTTTGATGGTCTCACAACAAAGGAAGCTAAAGCTCCTGAAAACAACATATATTTCAAGTGCCCAACCTCAGAGGCAGTTTCTCAAAAAGTCGTTAGGCCAGCAGAGCTCCATGTTTGTGGAGTGTTTACCTGTTAGACAAGGATGCAAGAAAAGACCACTGACTCCAATTAAAATCAAATTAAACTAAGCTTATTATTTTCACCAGCCAGGCTAACTCTCCCTCCCAAAACGGCCGGAACAAGACAGCAACCCCAACTTACCTACAGCCCAGCTTTAAAGCCCAGAAAGTTACACAAAAGGGGGGTTAGAGATAACAGAACTCGGACAAGCATCACACTAATGGTAGTTTATATATATATATATATATATATATATATATATATATTTTTTTTTTTTTTTTTTTTTTTTTTGCTGGCCCCAACATCAGAATTTGTGAGGACCGTTAGACCCTCAGAGATGGTCATTGTCTGTCCAGGGAAGGCCAATATTTATGATGTGTCGCTAATGTTTCACAGAGTGCTGCTATCTGGTCAGAGAGCCAGACATGGGTGAGTTCAAGGCATGGGCAGGCATTCCAAGCAGGTTCAGAATTTGCAGTAATTTATAGTAAAGCCAAAATTATCTTATCATGGCTTTGTGGCAAGATGGCTCCCAATTTTAATAAAAGATCAGGTTGGGCCTATCATTCCCCCCTTTTCTTATGTGTTCCTTTCAAATCTTTGATAGATTAAAGGAAGTGCACTGAGGAAATTTAAATCCCTCAGGTAACAGTCTCCAAATTTCTAGAACTCACCCAAAACGGGTCTCCCTGATTTTACCTGACTTACTTAATTACGTATATTGATAGTCTATTTATTTTTGGCTCCATTGTTGTAAGAAGGGAGGCCTCACGCATTTTGGATTCTTCTGCGCTGAGAGAGGGTGACATAAGGGTCATGGCATGAGGGACATGAGTTGCCTTTTAGAATTTAGTTGAGGGACATGAGTTGCCTTTTAGATTTCAGCTTGGTTTGAAGTCTGGTTGGGGAAGAACAGGTTGTAAAGTCATCTGGGAATGGGTTCTTCTATGAGAGTAACAAAAACGATGAGTAATGAATAAATGTTGCAGCAGCTGGAACATGTCACCGTATAGAAGTTCCCTCACCATTCTTTAATATCCTCAGTTATCAGGACTGTCAACTTAATATTTAATTTCTTGTTTTACAGTTGTCCCTCCCCATAAGATACAGTTTATTAATTTAATGTCATCTGATCTTGCAAAATCCTTTTTCTAGTATGACCTCTGTGTCTAATAGAGAAACCTTTAATTCTGTTACTCAGGGCTGGATAATCGTACTAGCAAACACCAAGCCTACCTCTGTAGGTTAGGAATATCTGTAGGCCCTAAACTAAATTTTCTGCCTCTGGCAGCTCCTCTTAATAGTCTCTTTTTATAGTTATCAGGCATTCCTGTCTGAGAATCCTTCTTTGTAACCTCCAGTCTTACTTATTTTGGGAGGCTAACATAAAGTGTATACCTTAAAATATTAATATTTGTTTTCTTGGCCGATTCATTTAACTTTAATTTTAAATCCTAATCTTAAACATCCAGCAAATAAATTTTAACAGCCTTATATTGAGAGTACTGGGCTTTAATATCTATAACTTAATTATTATTTATCTTTTCATTAATTGGGATATGTATTATTCTGTCTGTCTTGTAGGTGATGACTTATTATCTTAAATTAACCCATGTTGTGTTATTAAAGCAACACTTCTGTAAAAGACTAACAGGGAATCTTTAGATCACTTATAAGCAAATTAAAAATAAAATTTTTTTAACAAGAGTAAAAATACTTAGTTTCTGTAATAGCTACCCTGAATTTTTTGGCTGAGTTATACATTATATGCCCTGTTTGAGATCCTAGTAATCTTCACAGAAAAACAAAAGAACTTTTGAACATAACTTTAAATGAAATAAAATCTGACCTACTCCTTTTGTAGTCATTCTCACATGTAGTAAGATGGGACACAGAGCCTTATCTCAGGTAAGGCAGGCCTCTTTATAAATATTAAGAGTTTTAGTTCTAAAGCTGATCATTGTTTTTTAAATATCATTTTACAAAGTTTACATAAATTGTTTGAGGTCACATGAACATTATCTAACATCATATGACATCACATTTAAAACATGGATTAAAGAAAGGCTGAAAGATTTTAACCTTTACATATATTAGGCTCTGATTAACTTAAAAATACATTTAAATTGTTCCCCAATGAAAAAAGTGACATAAAACTTTACATATCTTATTGATAACAGGTAAATAAATCCCCACTACATTTTTTTTTACCATACAACTTCAGAATACCAGCTTGATATAATGCTCTTTAAATGTTTCTAACTTACAGACTTGTATACCTGGAAGATATGAGCACATTAATAGCATCAAAATTACATTGATATTTCTAGATTAACCAAGTTTAGCTTTTAAAGAAATGGCAGTAGAGTGCTCTAAAATAACAGTTCTTATTTAATCAGTTGTTTAATTTTTATGGTTGCTTGCTCTAGAAAAAATAAAACTTAATAAACACAATGTTATGGGTAAACTTATGTTTTCAGAAATTTTTGTCTCTTTAACACATGACTGATTTTTACAATCTGATACAGACCTTAGTAAATCAATCGGGTATCTAACAAATGTACTCAAGAATGAGAAATTCCACATCAAATTTACTTTACTTATTTATTAAAATATTAGACAAATGTATTGAAGAGTGTAAACCATTTTTTTGTTGAAGGAAAAGTCCTAGAATCAAGGCATTTTAGACATTTTGTAGATATTAATATTTTATTAGATTTTTGAACACCTATAAAAACTTGTAAGCTTAAATTTAAAAACATTTATTTTTATCTGTTTATCCAATTTAAATTGAACAATTTTAATCACGTGAATTAAAGATCTTTGGATCCACTTTTTTTAAATTAATTTTTATTGTAGGTTGTTCAAAACATTACATAGTTCTTGATATATTATATTTCACACTTGATTCAAGTGGGATATGAACTCCCGTTTTTACCCCATATACAGATTGCAGAATCACATCAGTTGCACAACCATTGATTTACATATTGCCATTCTGGTGTCTGTTGTATTCTGCTGCCTTTCCTATCCTCTACTATCCCCACTCCCCCATCCCCTCCCCTCTTCTCTCTCTACCCCCTCTACTGTAATTCATTTCTCCCCCCCTCATATTTTTCCTCCTTTCCCCTCACTTCCTCTTGTATGTAATTTTGTATACCCCTGAGGGTCTCCTTCCATTTACAGGAAATTTCCCTTCTCTCTCCCTTTCCCACCCACCTCTCATCCCTGTTTAATGTTAATCTTCTTCTCATGCTCTTCGTCCCTACTCTGTTCTTAGTTACTCTCCTTATATCAAAGAAGACATTTGCCATTTGTTTTTGAGGGATTGGCTAGCTTCACTTAGCATAATCTGCTCTAATGCCATCCATTTCTCTCCAAATTCTATGATTTTGTCATTTCTTAATGCAGAGTAATACTCCATTGTGTAAAAGTGCCACATATTTTTTATCCATTCGTCTATTGAATGGCATCTAGGTTTTGCTTCCACAGTCTTGCTATTGTGAATTGTGCTGCTATGAACATGGATGTAGCAGTGTCCCTATAGTGTGCTCTTTTTAGGTCGTTAGGGAATAGACCGAGTAGGGGAATAGCTGGATCAAATGGTGGTTTTATTCCCAGCTTTCCAAGAAATCTCCATACTGCTTTCCAAATTGGCCACACCAATTTGCAGTCCCACCAGCAATGTACAAGAGTACCCTTTTCCCCACATCCTCGCCAGCACTTGTTGTTGTTTGACTTCCTAATGGCTGCTAATCTTACTGGAGTGAGATGGTATCTTAGGGTGGTTTTGATTTGCATTTCTCTGACTGCTAGAAATGGTGAGCATTTTTTCATATACTTGTTGATTGATTGTATGTCCTCCTCTGAGATATTTCTATTCAGGCCCTTGGCCCATTTGTTGATTGGGTTATTTGTTATCTTATTGTCTAATTTTTTGAGTTCTTTGTATATTCTGGATATTTGGGCTCTGTGTGAAGTGTGAGGAGTAAAGATTTGTTCCCAGGACGTAGGATCCCTATTTACCTCTCTTATTCTTTCTTTTGCTGAGAAAAAACTTTTTAGTTTGAGTAAGTCCCATTTGTTGATTCTAGTTATTAACACTTGTGCTATGGGTGTTCTATTGAGGAATTTGGAGCCCAACCCCACAGTATGTAGATCATAGCCAACTTTTTCTTCTATCAGACGCCATGTCTCTGATTTGATATCAAGTTCCTTGGTCCACTTTGAGTTAACTTTTGTGCATGGCAAGAGAAAGGGATTCAGTTTCATTTTGTTGCATATGGATTTCCAGTTTTCCCAACACCATTTGTTGAAGATGCTATCCTTCTTCAATTGCATGCTTTTAGCCCCTTTATCGAATATAAGATAGTTGTAGTTTTGTGGATTGGTTTCTGTGTCCTCTATTCTGTACCATTGGTCCACCCACCTGTTTTGGTACCAGTACCCTGCTGTTTTTGTTACTATTGCTCTATAGTATAGTTTGAAGTCTGGTATAGCTATCCCGCCTGATTCACACTTCCTGCTTAGCATTGTTTTTGCTATTCTGGGTCTTTTATTTTTCCATATGAATTTCATGATTGCTTTCTCTATTTCTACAAGAAATGCCATTGGGATTTTGATTGGCATTGCATTAAACCTATAGAGAACTTTTGGTAATATCGCCATTTTGATGATGTTAGTTCTACCTATCCATGAACAGGGTATATTTTTCCATCTTCTAAGATCTTCTTATATTTCTCTCTTTAGGTTTCTGTAGTTTTAATTGTATAAGTCTTTCACCTCTTTTGTTAGGTTGATTCCCAAGTATTTTATTTTATTTGAGGATATTGTGAATGGGGTGGTTGTCCTCATTTCCATTTCAGAGGATTTGTGGCTGATATACATGAATGTCTTTGATTTATGTGTGTTGATATTATATCCTGCCACATTGCTGAATTCATTTATTAGCTCTAGTAGTTTCTTTGTAGACCCTTTTGGGTCTGCTAAGTATAGAATCATGTCATCTGCAAATAGTGATAATTTGAGTTCTTTTCCTATTTTTATGCCTTTAATTTCTTTCGTCTGTCTAATTGCTCTGGCCAGTGATTCGAGAACTATGTTGAACCGAAGTGGTGAGAGAGGGCATCCCTTAAAATTTGTTTTTATGAGTGCTTTTTTTATTATGAGCGCTCCTTATATATGTTAATTTCTGTATCATATATATGATTAAGAATATATATATATATATAGACATACAACAAATAACAAAAGTGTGCACACATAATAATAGTAAAGGCCTTGTAGCTTTTAGCAGGTGAAATCTCCATTGCCATGTTTTAAAAACTCCACAGTTGGTCAAAGATAGAACTGATCAGAAAAACATTAACCTAGGTCTGTAGGATCAAAATTATGAGTTAGAAAAATTAAAGATTCTAAGGAAAAAAATAAGAGTCCTAGAAAAAATAACTGACCAGTAATTAGTAAATACCATACTATTTACTTTTTTTTTTTCCTTAAGCCTCATATCAGTCTCCTACTGATCTTGCAGGCTTCTTTCATTTGCATTTCAATCTAAGTCCTGGCTGAGGTCTGGAAGGAGCAGGAAAAAGCTGCTATTCTGAGCAGACACCTCAGGCCTAACGCATTTTAACCATAATTTTCCAGATAGGATGTTGAAAATTTTGATACAAGTTTAAGACAAAATTTACAAAATTTTATATCTTTACATCTTGTGTTGTCAACAGATACCATACTATGATTTACTATCCTTGTTCAAATTAATGCACTGGTACACACAGTGACATTTTTCCAGGCTACCCAATTAAAAATTGGTGAAAAAAAAAAAGACTGAATGATTGGAAAATTTCTTGCCAACTTGGAAGTAGAGTTCTTTAGTTTTCCATCCTAAGTATTTAAGTTCTCTGGCATGAATTATCTGAAATCATAAACTAAACAATTATCTCAATCTGACTTTTAACGGCAAGATTCTGCAGTGCTTCAAAAACCCAATAAGCTACCAGATTGTTACAATAAAACATCATCATTTAGACACACATTCAGGTAAAATCATTCCCAAGAAACAATATATAATATCAACACATTATTGCACATGTCTTAAAGTGCCAGAAACAAAGACACACGACAGACAGAAAGGAGCTCCAGACTATGACTGACAGACAGAAGCCTTTAAAACAGAGCAGAAAAGAGAAAAATCTCCTACACCAGTTGCACCACAGATGTCCCCACAAGGGGACCAGATGTTTTCACAGAGGAGCATCCTGAAATGTAAAATCAAGGGTCTCCATAGTGACTTTCCTGCATTTAGTGTCCCCTTTTTTTCCCTCTTTTTTAAGAGGACAGAGGTGGCATTATCGTTAAATTGCAGGGAAAGACCTAGGGAATTCTCTGAAAAAATAAGGCTTCAGCAGCTGCTGGGAGTCCCTCAGTCCCTCCTTTTACTTACAGGATTTGCTCCTCTGTTTCAGTTCCACCACAAGCATGCTCCATCTCCTAACATTTCTGTAGTCAGCTCTCAAAAAGTTCCAGGGTGCGGGTGGGTTATCAAAATTTGTAACTTAAAGTTGGGTTCCTGAACTTGAAGCCAATTAATGCCAATTTAAAAATGAGGACAGGGTTTTGAGAAAAAGAAAAACGAAGGTTTCTTGCTTTGCTAACAAAGATAAACACAGGGACTCTGCCAAAAGGTTGTGACTCTCTTTATCTGGAGGGACAAGGGATTTTAAAGGAGTTTCACTTATTAACCTGGGAGATACTCAGTTCTTAGGTCCCCCGCAGGCACTGCCCTCTGCAGTGAGTGTGCTCCAGGCAGCCAGCTAGGGGCTTCTCTCATACTGCTTAACAAACGGGTGTAAAGTTCAATGCAGTTCCTTTAAACTCAGTCCAAAGGGTGTCAGGCTTACTTGCTTTATTTTCATGTCCGATATCCTTAAGTTTTCACCACAGAAATCACACAACAAAATGCACAAAAACAAACAAACAAAAAACATATAGAACACAGAACAAAACAAAACAACAACAACAAAAAAAAAAAAAAAAAAAAAAAAAAAAACAGAAATCCGGCGCCGAAACAGGAAAACAGAGGAGCAATGCAATGTCTTCCTAAAGCTCCCCGTAGGAGCGCATGCGTGCCCGTTGGCACCTCTCTACCTTTCCAGATGAATTCCCTAGAGAACAGAACAGATGACAGAATGATTCTTGTTACTGTCCCAGACAGGAGTATATGTGAGCCTCCTCAGTCCACCTCTCTGTCATCAGAAGAGATCTCCCTTAACCGGATATCAGATGTTATAAAGGCACCAATTACCTATGGATGCCTCCTCCACCAGGTGCTTGCTAATAGTTTTAATGCGGTGGTTCACTGCAGTGCTCCCTGAACTGAAGGCTAACTCCAAGGCCTTGGACCATCTCAAGTTGCACAAACCCTAGAGTTGCTCTCAAGCTTGGAGCCCTGGAAGGAAGGCCAACTTCAGAATTTACAGCAGTCTGGTCTTGTGATCTTGTCCGGCAGGGTCATCTCACTGGGGAACTCCAAAATATTAGACCAGGAACGCATGTAAAGACCACTGACTCCTAGTAAAATCAAATTAAGGCAAGCTAATTATTTCAAAGGGAAAGGCTACCTCTCCCTCCCAAAATGGCGGGAGCAAGACAGCAAACCCACCTTTCCTATAGCCCAGCTATATAGCCCAGAAAGATGCACAAAAAGGGGGTTACAGATAACAGAACTTTAACAAGCATCACAGTAACGGTAGTTTACATTTTTTTTTAAGCTCACCCCAACATCAGAAATTATGAGGACCATTAGAGCCTCAGAGACTCGTTGTCTGGCCAGGGAAAGAAAATATTTATGAGGTGTCACTAAAGTTTCAGAGAGGGCTGCAATCTGGTCAGAGAGCCAGGCATGGGTGAGTTTAAGGCATGGGCAAACATTCCAAGCAGGTTCAGAATTTGCAGTAATTTATAATAAAGCCAAAATTATCTTTTCATGGCTTTCTGGCAAGTGGGCTCCCAATTTTAATAAATGATCAGGTTGGGTCTATCAACCCTGTCCCTTACTTTTGGAAACTCCCCTTCCACATCCAAGCTTGTGAACTCCTGAGCATTTTCCATTCCAGATATGTATTCACAGATTTTCTAACTCTTCTCCTCTAATTGTGTATTACTTGGGGCGAATGTAATGTCAAGGCATTGTTCTGGATGAGAATGGGAAGAGTTTTTGCATACACATTGGATTCATTATCTAATTTTTCATTCGAAATACTTAATCCCTGACACTAAAACCTACCCTACTGGACTCTGACTACTAATGCAAATATGATGGAGATAAATTACCCCAACAAAATAGAAATACAAGCAGTTCAGAGGAGGCATGGTGCATAGTTGGACTTGCCTTTTGCATTATGTAGTGTAGGAGTTATAAATCTAGCAAATTTTCAATTTAAATAGTTCTCCATGTGTTTGAAAGTTAACAAATATTTGAATTCCTGTCTCCCTTTCTCTGTAGCCTATTCAGCACATGTATTTTTATATGCACATATCAAATCCTACCTGGTACCACACGTACATTCTTGTGAGGTGGATGAATTGGCAGATACAATTTGTGAGAATAGATCACTCATTCTAAACGCTGTTGGAACTGAAAATTCAACCTATGGGTGAGCTTCCTAGTTGAACAACATTATACATAAACCCATGTTCAGTAAAATGAATATTTTTGGATCTGTGGATGATATATATTTCATGATTAATTTAGATTGCCATATATATTGCTACTTTTTAATGTCTGTGTGTGTGTGTTATATATATATATATATATATATATATATATATATATATATATATACTCTCCAGATTTTTCAAAATATGAAATATATGTGTCTTATTATACACTCCCTAAATTCATTCATATTCATATATGTGGATTTATGATCAACTTTTCACAAGATTATTATCAGAAATATTCATCCACCTGAAATACATATTTGTTTCCTAGTACTGAAAACAAACTTCAGTGAATGGTGCACACAAATCCTAATATTTCTACAGTAACTCACCCAGTTTAACATCAATGCGTATAGATTCCTATGGGACATGAAGTGTATTTTGACGTTCATTTATATTCAACTCTGGTACATTACTATTTCTTCAGTGAATGCACATCATAGGATAAATATTTCATCCACAATTTATCAAATTGATAGGCATTTGTTTCACTTTCAATCACTTCCTGATTCAGAACACATGTATTCCTTAATGTTTCTTGACTGCTCGTTTCATGAGACTTCTTTCCAAACACATTATTTTCAATTTCCATTATCGCTTTGAAGCAAATCTCACACACCCTTCTTGATAAACCATTAAAGTAATATTACCATTATATGTATAATTGGTTGGAATTAATGATTGTATATCAATATAAGATTCTCTGCATATTTTCAGATATAAATTCAATCGATTATTTAAAGTGTAATCAGTTATATTATTTATTCACAGTATGGTCTCTTCATGCATTATCTCTACATACATAGACACAGGGTACACCTCTTTGTACCCCCAATATTAATTTATATGTCTTCAAAATATTGCTCCCAGAAATGGTGGAAGAAATACTCTGTCAACTGATGTACATAAACATTTTATCACAGTAATATTCTGGACACAAAATGCAAAGTTCACACTTATGATTGTACCAAAGACTAAATGGAATGTAAACATGGATTACTAAAAAAATCCATGTCCAATTTGGCTAATGCTCTCAAATGTCAATCCTATTAATGATTACATATTTGTTTCTTCCTAAGATTATATATTCAAATTCAACCCTGTTGAAAATATCTAATACTATCACTCACTTTATACTTTGTCTGATTTCATAATGTCTCTATAGATATCTGCTTTCCTACATATTTTCCCCAGTTCATCATTGTGACTCATTCTTCACATGTGCTGACATTGACATTCACTCACTAACCGAAACCCTGTTGCTAAAGAACTTTTGGTCCAATTCCTATACTCACTCTTTTTTCTAAACTTACTTACTATCTTCCTAATCCACCTACTGTCCCCTTTTGACTGGATATTCTCTTCGACATTCAATCATCCAAGGTACAAGGTCCTATGCCATTTTATATCGATTTATCTGAGACATCTGTGCAGAACATAATTCAAAGCTAAGTGTCACAATCAAAGGCCCAATTCCCTTCTGGGCTTCAAATCTTACTTAGATTTCTGTTTTCATACTTACATTTCACCTATTTATTCTTGTAAATATCGCAGATTCCCAATACCATTATTCATCCTGCAGAATGATTCCTAACTCAAATTGAATATGTTATTAATCCTAACCATACACTCTTCCATCAATCTAACTTTACAAAAGAGTAAGGACACAGTTTGTCTTACAATACAGGAATGTAGGGGATCTTCCACCTGCTGAGAACCTCAAAGGTCCTTACAGAAATGATCCCTGGAGAAGATGTTGACAGCTATGGAGGACCTGAGAGAGAAAAATTCATTTTCCATGGAAAACAACCAGGTCAAAATGAAGGGATGTGTCTGAATCAGCCTCTCTCTTCTTAATGTAGAGTAGTTGGACCAAATCAGGCATGTGTGGAGAGCTGTTCCCGGGTGCCGATTTTTGATATACAATTCTTAGCTTGAAGTGTCACAGTAAGTAGGGGCAGGCTCCATCTCATGGGAACCTAGGAAGCAACTTTTAGGACAAAGTGTTTGCCAAGGCTGTGACCTCATTCAGTTTCTGAATGAAGTGACCTACCTCACTTCTTTGGTGATGGAACTCTCTGAACTGGGGATCCAAGAAGCCAGGCACCCAGAGTCAGTCCCAGTCCCAGTCCCAGTGGGCTCACATGTTTGTATTTACCAAGGACAGAGTCAGACTTTCTTGGTACCTACTGATGTGAGGATGGCCAAATGCCAGGAGAGCTCTGAAGAGGGCCAGTTCATGAGAAAGCAGGCAGTGTCTCACCACTGGTTCCTGAAAACTTCACTGAGTTGGCCAAGGAGACCAGATCTGAGAGAGTTTCCCAATACTATTATTCATTCCGAAGAATGATTCCTAACCCAAATTGAACATGTTATTAAACCTAACATACACTGTTCCCTCAATCTAACTTTACAGAAGAGCGGGGACAGTGTTGGTCTTACAATACAGGAATGTAGGGGATCTTCCACCTGCTTAGAAACTCAAAGGTCCATGCAGAAATCATTCCTGGAGAAGATGTAGGCAGCTATGAAGGACTTGAGAGAGCAAAAGTCATCTTCCATGGCAAACAACCTGGTCAGGATAAAGGATTGTATCTGAATCAGCCTCTCTCTTATTAATGTAGAGAAGATGGATCAAACCAGGCCTGTGTGGAGAGCTATTCCTGAGTGCCTATGGTTTATATACCATTCTAACTTGTGAAAGTGTCACAGGAAGTAGGGGCATCCTCCATCTCAAGAGACCATAGGAAGCAACTGTTAGGACAAAGTGGTTGCCAAGGGAGTGACCTCTTTCAGTTTCTGAAGGAAGTGACCTCACGTCACTTCCTTGGTGTTGGAACTCTCTGAACTTGGGATCCAGGAAGCCAGGCACCCATTGCCAGTCCCAGTCCTACTCCTAGTGGGCTCACTTCTTTGGATTTACCAGGGACAGAGTCAGTCTTTTCATGGTACCTACTGATGTGGGGATGGCCAAATGCCAGAAGAGCTCTGAAGAGGGGGCCTTTCCTGAGAAAGCAGGTAATGGCTCATGCTGGCTCCTGAAATCTTCGCAGAGTTGGCCACGAAGACCAGATCTGAGACAAGACAGGCTATTTTTGGGGAACATAGTATGACCCACCAGTCAGAGAATACTCCAGATAGTCACAGATGTACTTGGGGGAAGCAGGTTCCTTTGTGGGTGTTGGTGTGGGATTCTTTTTTTGTCTCATGTTCTGAGAATAGGTTAACCAGTACCCTGGTTATTAATTGGTAGTTACATTATGCTTATAGACCCCAGAACTCAGGACAGGTAGAAAAAATAAATAGAACCATTAAATAGACCTTTACGAAATTACTCTTAGAGACCTGCATAAAAGATTGGACTATGCTCCTGCCTTATGCACTGTTTCATGCAAGAAATACTCCCTCTGTTTCTTTGTGTAACCTCACCACCTGTGGAATTCTCTATGGTGCCCTCCCTCCAGTAAGGGACCTAACCCCAACTCTAAGACCTAAGGATCCCTTCCACACCCCCTAGCTTGACAGACTTAAAGCTCTTGAAAGAACTCATTGATATCTGTTCAAACAGCTGGCCACGGCCTACCAAACTGGGGACAAGGGGACTCCACTTCAATATAATGTAAGAGACTTCATCTACATAAGAAGACATCAGGTTTCATTCCTGGAACCCCGATGGAAAGGAACATACCAGGTACTACTTATAACACCTACATCAGTAAATGTATACGGAATCAATTCCTGGATCCATGCCTCTCATCTCAAGCCTGCGCTCTGTCCAGACTCTTGCTGGAAACTGGAAATGACTAGTAACCCTTTCAAATTGTGTATTCACCATATGAATAAGGCTATAGACTCTCCCCTTGGCCACCAGTAGTCCTAAACCTCATCAGGTGGTTCATCAGCGATGGCTGATCACAAATCCTACTAGAGAAGAAGTATGGTCTATCTCGCTTACAGCCCCCATAGGGACCTGGTGGCCATCTCTCCACCCAGACATTTGTCAGCTGGCTATAGGTTTTTCCTATTGGGATATATCTGATAAAGTGGATCCCACTATAATTCTATTAAATACCTTCTGTATCATCGATAATGGAAACAAACATTATGGATGTAGGGACACGCGAGCAAGATGCAGGTTGGCTAGCCCAGATTACTATGTTTGCATGGCAGACTATCAAAGCCACAAAGAGCCACGGCTGTGAGGGGAAAAAGCCAACTTCTTCTGTAAGTCATGGGGATGTTAGCATACAGGGACTGCCTGGTGGAACCCAAACTCCCCATCAAATTCAGTACACAGCATTGGCCATATTACCAATTAGACAACCAAAACTGATGGACCCCAGAAAGCTCTCTAGATCCTCAAATTATGCATGACATTTTTAACTTCTACAAGTGATCAAAAGGGTGGAAGGAGATTCCCCTATGTGAAGACCTTTTCCCTCCTTCACTCACGTCCTGAACTATGCTTCTCCAATAGATCCTAACCCTCAGCCTTCTGCTCCAGACTCTCTGCTTTCACTCCCACCTGAGCAACCTGATTTCTCCCCTCAATTTACTAGATCAAAAAACCAAACCTCGGCCGGTTCTCAGACAATTGCGCCCTTGCTGAGGTATCAGGTACTGAGGTACCCCTCCACCCACTCAGTCCTCTTTTCTCCAGTAAGTGCCCAGAGCAGGTCCCATCAGGTCCTCTTACCAGCTAACCCAAAGCTCAAACCAGCTGAGGAGATCCCTCAGACCACTATCCAAGATGTAATGAAAGTGACCTTTAAAGTTGCCTTGTCATCACTGAAAACAGGTGACTAAGAATTTAAAGTCCCTCACAGGCTTTTTGGGATACTCACTCCTGTCGTCCCCTCTGCTCTACCTGTTCTACTGCTCAAGTTTTTGTTGCCAGGAAAATCACAAACCCCTTTCCCAATATTCTTTTACATCTCTCCTTCCTAATTCTCAGATAAACGGAGCTGCTCTCAGCCTTGCTTTCCACGTCTTGCCCCTCTTCACCAGGCCCACAGAAAAGTCTTATATGACCTTCTCCAGAAGTCTTCACCATTGCTGACTTTAGGACTTTCAGCAAAAGAGTCCCTATAAAAGAATTCAATGTAGATAAACTCCGTGTTTTCATGTCGCCCTGTTCTACTTGGCCAGTGGCTGGAAAAATCAGCACTCCTAAGCTAGACACCCCCTTACGAGTTTTTCACAAAATAAGTGAACAAGGCCTCTGGCCTTGAGCTGGGGATTCACAGAGATGGCTACAATTCTAAGTAAAGAAGTTACCAACTAGGCTCCATGGTAACAGCTGGCAGGGAGAAAAAAAAAGAGAAAAGAAAAAGCTCTCCCTGTCCCAAGTGTCCTTGAAAAGTTAACTTGCTGAGAACAGAGGAAAAAATAACAGAAACAAAAACTGCTTTTTGTGAACTTCTGCAGACTGTGAACTTCTGAGCCGCTTCCCTTACATGTTGGGTACAAATTCTGAAACTACCTAAACTTGGGGTTCAGAAGATTAATTGATTACAACAGAAGCAATACCCTCTAAATCCGTTTGCAACCAAATAGGGCTGTTTCCCTGTCTTCGGTGCTATCTTAGATTTCTTTCCTTTTCCGTACCTACAACAGTATAATTCTATATACTTAAACATTGTTTATGTTTTCATGAAATGGTCAACAGATGTGATTAATTATGTAATGGTGCAGATGTTTCCCAGAGTGTTCTAGGATGATGCATGTTCATTTAAAGATCAAATCGGAGGGCATACAACCTGTTTCCACCGGGAACCTGTATCTCTCACTTTAGCCATCCTATTAGGAATAGGAGTTGCTGCAGGAGTGAGCACAGGAACCCTAGTCCATGGGACACAACAAATGACCCAATTAGAAGCAGCAATAGACCAAAAATTAAAGATAATAAAACCTCCATCACAGCTTTACAGGAATGTTTAACCTCTCTCTCTGAAGTTGTTTTACAGAACAGGCGAGGGTTAAACCTTCTCTTCATGAGAGAAGGGGGACTTTGTGCTGCATTGAGGGAAGAAGGTTGTTTTTATGCCGACCATACTGGAGTTGTATAAGAACCTATGAGTATATTAAGAAAATGCCTTTAAGAGTGTCAACGAGAGAGAGAGGCCCAAAAAGGGTGGTTTTAGTCTTGGTTCACACAGTCCCTCTGGTTAACTATGCTTTCATAAGCCCAGGCCTGTCCATTAATAATCCTCATATTATTGCTAACTGTAGGACCCTGTTGGCTCAACCATGTAGTTTCCTTTCTCGAAGCTCAAATTGGACAATTTAAACTTATGGTAATCAGACAACAATATACCCCACTAGGAGACATAAAATGTGACACCCTTCAATGATCACTTTCATAATTAAAAGTAACCAGAAGAAGAATTGGGGAATAAAAAGTTAATAAAATAGGTACTTGTCACTTCCTATTTTTCTGTATGCTTAATAAAACACTGTTGAAATCTTGAGAACTGTTTGCTAATCTTGTTCCCAGAATGTGCTGTCCCCAACTGCCAAACTGCAGAATGTACTCCATCATCCCGTTGAAAGCAAACTGCCCACTCTCCCTGACGCATCAATAAATTTCCCTCCCTGCCCTCTCCAAAGAAAGTATATAAGCTCTGTTTAAGCTGTTCTCAGGACTCTCTGCTCTATTCAAGTGAGCTCTGAGCCCCAGCATGCTGGACCCTCAATAAACCCTTTGTTGTTGCATGAGACAGTCTCTTGGTGGTCTCTTCCTCCTATGCCTGCCCGACAATTACAATATTCCAACTCTATATTCTTATAAATATCTCAGGTTCCCAATACCATTATTCATCCAGCAGAATAATTCCTAACCCATATCAAACATGTTATTAAACATAACCATACACTCTTCCCTCAATCTAACTTTACAGAAGAGCAGGCACAGTGTTGGTATTACAATACAGGAATGTAGGGGATTGTTCAAAGATCCATGCAGATATGATCACTGGAGAAGATGTAGGCAGCTATGAAGGACCTGAGAGAGCAAAAGTCATCTTCCATGGAAAACAACCTGGTCAGTATGAAGGGTTGTGTCTGAATCAGGCTCTCAAATTTTAATGTAGAGAAGATGGACCAAACCAGGCCTGTTTAGAGAGTTGTTCCCGGGTGCCTATGGTTGATATACCATTCTAACTTGTGAAACTGTCACAGGTAGTAGGGGCAGCCTGCATCTCATGGGACCCTTGGAAGCAAATGTTAGGACAAAGTGGTTGCCAAGGCAGTGACCTCATTCAGTTCCTGAAGGAATTGACCTCACCTCACTTCCTTGTTGATGGAACTATCTGAACTTGGGATCCAGGAAGCCAGGCACACAGAGCCAGTCCCAGTCCCAGTCCCAGTGGTCTCACTTGTTTGGATTTACCAAAGACAGAGTCAGTCTTTCTTGGTACCTACTGATGTGAGGATGGCAAAATGCCAAGAGAGCTCTGAAGAGGGGCCTTTCCTGAGAAAAAGGTAGTTGCTCAATGCTGGCTCCTGGCAACTTTACAGAGTTGGCTAAGGAGGACAGATCTGAGAGAGAACATGCCATTTAAAGGGAACATACTGTGGCCCACTAGTCAGAGGACACTCCAAATAGTCTCAGAATTACTTAGGGAAAGGAGGTGCCTTTATGGGTGTAGGTGTAGGTTTGTGGTTTTCACTTGTTCTGAGAATAGGTATCAAAGGCGGTTTGTTTGGATTGAGTGAACTCTTTCTGGTAAGTACTTTGACAAGGCGAGTGTTTTTATGTCTGTATATAAAACGGTGTTCGTGGTTGTAGACATAAGAAGAGAGAATGCATCAATGGATGTGTCCTGTCTAGTAGAAAGCTTGCCAGCCTTCATACTGCCCAATTTATGAATGGACTGCTACTTGACTTATGGATGGGCAACATCTGCTATCCTCCAAAGTTTCTGTTTTCTTCCTGAATTCTGGCCTCTCTAAAGAATAGGCTCATGCTTTTGTGCCCAAGATATGTACCACCTCCAAGCTCTGTGACATGGACATGTACTGGATACCTGAAGGGAATGACGAGCTTCTTAGAAAACTCAGATATCAGTATGACCAGTAAAGTCTCAGTGGAGAAAGCCTGCTTTGTGCCTTTTGCTTACCTATTGTTTTATTGCCCTGAATGTCAGGAAAGTCTCTGCCTCAGGCCTCCCCTTTGTGAAGCCTGAAGAAAAGAGTTCTCAAATTGAAATGAATGGGCATCACCTGTGGCTCTGTGCTTAATTGCTTTGGAAAGGGATGTGTCTGAATCAGCCTCTTGGCACTGTGTGAGGCTGTGGCTTAGATTCTCAGCACTAGATGGATCCAAAGAAATATCACATGTGTGCATCCAATACAAAAATGGCTAAAAGAGCAGATATTGTAGATGAAGTCTCTCGCCTTCCTATGTAAAGTTCCTGACCTCCATTAAGTGAGAATAGTGATACTTTGGGTCAAATGAGATATTTAAAGCCCTGTAGAGGCTAGCCTATAGGTGCATGGGTTTTCTCATGATTCCAATTCACATAAAGAATCTAAACCGCACAGTAATTAGGCCTCAAATTGGAGAAGCAAAGCAGCATTAACGGCATGCCTATTTGATCACTCTTGGTTAACAGGAAGGGTGTCTAGGCCACACAGACTTTAGGAAAATGAGGGAAAAAGGGAGCTTATTTTGGACACTGTTGTGGGCTGCGCCCCTCATGGAAACCTGCTACCAGAGGTAATGATTAGTGTCTATATGGAAGAAGATGAGGGCCATGTGGGAGTGTTTTGGTTTTAATTGTGGACATTTGTATCGTGGTTGGAAGAGATGACTGGGTCCACCTGGGCTTGAACTCTGGTGTGACTCCCATTAGAGACTGAGTTCTGGAACTGACCTCAGAGCAGTATTGCCATGAATTTTGTCGGAATTATATTAGGCCACGCATGAGAGTGACCCTTGGAAACTGAGATCTAAGGCCAGTGTGGATTTCCACAGAGCACTGGGAATCTCAGCCAGGATATAACATGATTTTATTTTTAAAGACTTGGCAGCCATAGTTGAGAGTCAAAACACACATGGAACTCACATTGTAGACCTCAATGGGTCTGGCTTCATGTGACCTTTTGGCCACTCTTTGGGAAGACTTGCCTGTGAGAGTTCTTCAGAGCATTCATTGAAATGAGCTTCCTCACCATTTAATGGTTCCTGAATTAATTGAAACCCATAGTGCCTCCAACTTCATCCTTGAAAAATGGCTAGATAAATACCATGAAATTTTTGAAATTCCCATGACCAGGTGGCACTGGAGAAACTTTGGATGTCCTGTTGCTGATCATGAGTATACCAGACGGTGCCTTGATTGACTGGGTTTCATGAAAATGGTGTAGATCAGATATGCCAGTAAGTTGGAGCCTGCTGAGCAGTGGGCCTAGAGCAATGTTGGGCAGGTGTGTGACACAAAATATGCGCTGGGGCCATTTTGATCTGCCATTGGCTTCCAAATGCCTTGTGACTGACAGGATGCAGCCAGCAGACGCTTATTTGTAAAGGCATCTTGTTATATGGAGAGTTTTGACCCTGTCCCTTACTTTTGGAAACTCCTCTACCACCTCCAAGTTTGTGAACTCCTGATCATATTCCATTCCAGATTTGTATTCTCAGAATTCCTAACTCTTTTTCCCTAATTGTGTCTTACTTGGGGTGAAAGTATTGTCAAGGCATTGTTCTTGATGAGAGTGGGAAAAATTTTGTGTAGCACATATTTGCATACACATTGGATTCATTTTCCAATTTTCCATTCAGAATACTAAATCCCTGACACTAACATATACCCTATTAGACTCTGACTACTAATCCTAATATGGTGGAGTAAAATAACTCAAACGGAATAGAAATACAAGCAGTTCAGAGAAGGCATGGTGTGTAGTTGGAATTGTCTTTTGCATTATATTGGGTAGAAGGTATAAACTAGTTAATTTTTTTATTGAAAGAGTTCTCCATGTGTTTTTAAAGTAAACAAATGTATGAATTCGTGTCTCCCTTTCTCCGTAGCATATTCAGCACATGTATTTTTATATGCACATACAGAATCCTACCTGGTACCACTCGTACAATCTTGTGAGGTGGCTTACTTGGCAGATACAAATTGCGAGAAGACATCACAGCTCCTAAACACTGTTGGAACAGAAAATTAAACCTATGGGTGAGCTTCCTAGATGAACAACATTATACATAAATCCATGTTCAGTAAAATGAATATTTTTGCATCTGTGGATGATTTATATTTCATGGTGAATTTCGATTGGCATATATATTGCTACTTTTTAATGTCTGTGTGTGTATATATGTATATATATATATATATATATATATATATATATATATATATATATACAGTCTCCAGATTTTTCAAAATATGAAATATATGTGTCTTATTACACACTTCCTAAATTCATTCATATTCATGTATGTGGATTTATAATCAAATTTTCACATGATTATTCTCAGAAATATTCATCCACCTGAAATACATATTTTTTCCTACTAGTGAAAACTAACTTCAGTGAATGTTGCATACAAATCCTAATATTTCTACAGTAACTGACCCAGTTTAACATCAATGCGAGTAGATTCCAATGGGACATGCTGTGTGTTTTGACGTTCATTTTTATTCAACACTGGTACATTATGATTTCTTCAGTTTATGCACATCATAGGATATATTTTTCATCCACAGTTTTGCAAATTTATAGGCATTTGTTTCACTTTCAATCAATTCCTTCTTCAGAACACATGTATTCATCCATGTTTCTTGACTGGTCTTTTCATGAGACTTCTTTACAAAACACATTATTTTCAATTTTCATAATCATTTTTGAAGCGAAACTCAGACACCGTTCATGATAAACAATAACACTAATATTAACAATAGATGTATAACTGGTTGGAATGAATGATTTTATATCAATATAAGATATCTTAAATATTTTCAGATATCAATTCCATCCATTATTTAAAGTGGAATCAGCTATATTATTTATTCACAGTGTGGTCAATTCATGCATTATCTCTATATTCATAGACACAGGGCACACCTCTTTGTACAACCAATACTTATGTATATGTCTTCTAAATATTACTGCCAGAAATGGTGTAAGAAATACTCATGTCACCAGATCTACATACACATTTTATCACAGTAATATTCGGGACACAAAAAGTAAATGTCACACTTATGATTGTACCGGAGTCTGAATGGAAAGTGAACATGGATTACTAAAAACATTTCTGTCCATGTTGCCTAATCCTCTCAATTATCAATCCTGTTGGTGACTACATATTTGTTTCTTCCAAAGATTATATATTCAAACTCTACCCTGTTGAAAATGCCTAATCATATCACTCACTTTATACTTTGCCTGATTTCATTATGTCTCTATTGATATGTGGTTTCCTACATATTTTCCCCAGTTCATCATTGTGACTGACCCCTCACATGAAGTTATGTTTACTTTCACTCTCTAACCAAAACACTATTGCGATAGAACATATATTCCAAATCCTATATTGACACTTCTTCCTAAACCTACTATCTACCTAATCCTACCGACTATCCGTTTTTGACTGGATGTTCTCTTCGACATTCAATCATCCAAGGTACAAGGTTCTATGCCATTATATATCTATTTTTCTGAGACATCTGTGCACAATGTAAATCAAAGTTAAGTATCCCAATCAAGGGCCCAATGCCCTCTAGGCTTCAAAATTACCTAGATTTCTGTTTTTATTCATATATTTAACCTCTATATTTTTATAAATATCGCAGGTTCCCAATACCATTATTCATCCCGCAGAATGATTCCTAACCCAATTCAAACATTTTATTAACCCTAAGAATACACTGTTCCCTCAATCTAAATTTAATGAAAAGCAGGGACAGAGTTGGTCTTACAATACAGGAATGTAGGGGATCTTCCACCTGCTGAGAACTTCAAAGATCCATGTAGAAATGAACCCTGGCGAAGATATAGTCATCTATGAAGGACCTGAGAGAGCAAAAGTCATCTTCCATGTCAAACACCCTGGTCAGGATGAAGGGATGTGTCTGAATCAGCCTCTCTCTTCTTAATGTAGAGGAGAAAGACCAAACCAGGCCTGTGTGGATAGCTATTCCCGGGTTCCTAAGGTTGACATACCATTCTAACTTGTGAACATTTCAGAGGAAGTAGGGGAACCCTCCATCTAATGGGACCCTTGGAAGCAACTATTAGGACAAAATGGTTTACAAGACAGTGAATTCATTCAGTTCCTGAAGGAAGTGACCTCACCTCACTTCCTTCGTGATGGATCTCTCTGAACTTGGGATCCTGGAAGCCAGGCACACAGAGCCAGTCCCAGTCCCAGTCCCAGTGGGCTCACTTGCTTGGATTTACCAAAGACAGAGTCAGTCTTTCTTTGTTCCTACTGATATTATGATGCCAAAAGCAAGGAGAGCTCTGAAGAGGGGCCTTTCCTGAGAAAGCAGGTAGTGGCTCAAAATTCCCTTCTGACAACTTAAAAGAGTTGGCCAAGTAGACCAGATCTGAGACAGGACAGGACATTTCGGGGAAACATTGTATGGCCCACCAGTCAGAGGACACTCCGTAGAGTCACAGACCTACTTGGGGGAAGGAGGTGACTTTGTGGGTGTGGTTGTGGGTTTATGATTTTGTCTCATCTTCTGAGAATAGGTAGGAAAGGCGGTTAGTTTTTTTTTTTTTTTTTTTTTGGAGTGTACTGTTTCTAGTAAGTCGTTTGACAAGGCGAGTGTTTCTATGTCTGTGTATTCCACTGTGTCCGTGGTTGTATACATTAGAAACGAGAATGCATCAACGTATTTGTCCTGTCTAGTAGAAAGCTTCCCAGCATTCAACCTGCCCAATTTATGAATGGGTTGCGGCTTTCCTTAAGGATGGGCAACACCTACTATCTTCCTAATTACCAATTTTCTTCCTGAATTCTTTCCAATCTCCAGAATTGGCTCATGTTTTTTTGTCCAAGATATGTACCACCTCCAAGCTCTGTGACATGGCCATGTACTGGATATCTGCAGGGAATGGCGAGCATCTCAGAAAACTCAGATATCAGTGTGACCAGTAAAGTATCAGTGGAGAAACCCTGCTTTGGGCCTTTTGCTTACATAATGTTCTGTTGCCCTTAATTTCAAGAAGTTCTTTGCCTCAGGCCACCCCTTTGTGAAGCCTGAGGAAAACAGTTTTCAAATGGAAATGAATGGGCATCACCTGTGGCCCTTTGCTTTATTGCTTTGGAAAGGGATGTGTGTGATTTAGCCTCTTGGCCCTGTGTGAGGCTGTGGCTTAGATTCTCAGCACCTGATGGATCTAAAGAAAGATCCCATGTGTGCATCCAAAACCAAAATGGCCAAAAGAGCAGTCCTTGTGGATGACGTCTCGCCTTCCTCTGTGAGGTTCCTGACTTCCATCAATAGGGATCCTTTGGGTCAGAGGAGTTCTCCAAAGCCCTGCAGAAGTGCTTGGGTTTTCTCATGACTCCAATTCACATAAAGAATCTTAACCTCTGAGTCAGTTGGCCTCAAAGTAGAGAAGCGGTGTAGTCTTCACAGCATGCCTATTTCATCACGCCTGGTTCACAGAAAGTATGTCCAGGCCACCCTGACTTTAGCAAATGAGTGGCAAGGGAGCTTATTTTGGACACTGTCTTGGACTGCGCTCCTCATGAAAACCTCCAGCCAGAGGTTATGATGAGTGTCTATATGGAAGAAAATGAGGGCCATGTCAAAGTGTTTTGGTTTTAATTGTGGTCATTTGTGTGTCAGTTGGAAGAGATAACTGTGTTCACCTGGGCTTGAACTGTTGTGTGATTCCACTTAGAGACTGCTTTCTGGAACTGACCTCAGTGAAGTATTGCCATGAATTGTTTTGAGATTTTAGGAGGTCACGCATGAGATTCGCTCTTGGTATCTGTGATCTAGGCCCTGGGTGGCTTTGCACAGAAAACTGGGAATCTTTGCAAGGATATCACATGATTTTATTCTGAAAGACTTGGCAGCCATCGATGAGAGTCAAAACACACATGGACCTAACATTGTAGACCTCAATGGGCCTTGCTTATGTTACCATTTGGCCTCTGTTTCTGTAGCCTTGCCTATGATAGTTCTCTAGAGCTTTCATTGAAATGAGCTTCCTCACCATTTAATGGTTCCTGAATTAATTGAAACCCAGAGTGTCTCAAATTCATTTTTGAAAAATGGCTAGATAAATACCATGCAAGTTTTAAAATTCCCATGACCAGGTGGCACTGGAGAACCTTTGGATATCTGGTTCCTGATCATGAGTGTACCAGACAATGCCTTGATTGACTGGGTTTCATGAAAATGGAGTAGAACAGAGATGCCTGTAAGTTGGAGCCTGCTGAGTAGTGGGCCTAGAGCTGTGGTGTGAAGGTGTGTGATAAACATCTGTGGTGGGGCCATGTGAATATGTCTTTGACTTCCAAATGGCTTGTGACTGACATGCTGCTGCCAGCAGACCCTTATATGTAAAGGCATCTTATTATATAGAGGGGTTTCAGGGCAATGTTCAGAATCAGGTTGCTCTTGTCAAGGGGGCAAGCTATGTGGGATAGAAGCCTGGTTGGTGCATTCTCCTGTAAACCCTGACCCACCACACCTGACAGAACTCCCTCCAGCACTGTGTCCCTGATGAACTCCTTGTATTTTTTGAAGCAACACCAAACTACGAGTGCAGCAGCCAGAAACACCACGAAAAGTGGAGGATGACCAAATGACTTCACAGTCCACGCGGGCAGACACTTAGACCCAGGTGGCCAAAAATTGCCGACAAAGATAGAATTCATCACTGCTGCCTAATGTTCATTGGAAAACAAGAAACCATGTCCTCCAGGTCACATAGATGCCATTCCAGATTTGATGGTCTCACTACAAAGGAAGCTAAATCTCCTGACAACAACATATACTTTAAGTGCCCAAACTCAGAGGCAGTTTGTCAAGAAGTCTTTAGGCCAAAAGAACTTCATGTTTGTGGAGTGTTTACCCTATCCCTTACTTTTGGATACTCCTCTCCCAACTCCAAGGTTGTGAACTCCTGAGCATTTTCCATTCCGGATATGTATTCACAAATTTTCTAACTCTTCTCCTCTAATTGTGTCTTACTTGTGGTGAAGGAAATGTCAAGGCATTGTTCTGGATCAGAGTGGGGAGATTTTTGTGTAGCACATATTTGAATACACATGAGATTAATTTTCCTATTTTCCATTCGAAATTCTGAATCCCTGACACTTACCCATACCCTACTAGACTCTCACTACTAATCCTAATATGATGGAGAAAAATAACCCAAACAAAATAGAAATACAACCAGTTCAGAGGAGGCCTGTTGTATAGTTGGACTTGCCTTTTGCATGATAAAGGGTAGGTGTTACAAATCTAGTCAATTTTTAAATGAAAAAGTTCTCCATGTGATTTAAAGTTAACAAATATGTGAATTCTTGTTTCCCTTTCTCTGAAGCCTATTCAGAACATGTATTTTTAATGCACATATTGAATCCTACCTGGTATCACACTTATATTTTTGTGAGGTGGATGACATGGCAGATACAAATTGTGAGAAGAGATCACTCCTCCTAAACACTGTTGGAACTGAAAATTCAACCTATGGGTGAGCTTCCTAGTTGAACAACATTTTACTTAAATCCATGTTTAGTAAAATAAATATTTTTGCTTCAATGGATGATATATATTTCATGATGAATTTCTATTGGCATATATATTGCCAGTTTTTAATGTCTCTGTGTGTGTTTTTTGTATATATATATATATATTCTCCAGGTTCTTCAAAACATGAAATATATGTGTCTTTTATACACTCCATAAATTTATTCATGTTCATGTACTTGGATTTATAATCAACTTTTCAGAAGATTATTCCAGAAATATTCATCCACCTGAAATTCATATTTGCTACCTAGTACTGAAAGCTAACTTCAGTGAACGGTGCATACAAATCCTAATATTTTTATAGTAACTGACCCAGTTTAATATCAAAGCAAGTTGATTCCTATGGGACATGTTATGTATTTTGACGTTTATTCCTATTCAACACTGGTAAATTACTATTTCTTCTTTTTTTGCACATCATAGGATATATATTTAATCCAAAAGTTATCAAATTTACAGGTATTTGTTTCACTTTCAATCACTTCCTGCTTCAGAACACACGTATTCCTGCAGGTTACTTGACTGGTCTTATCATGAAACTTCTTTCCAAACACATTATTTTTGATTTTCATAATGATTTTTGAAGCAAAATATACACAATTTTCATGGTTATCCATAACCCTAATATTTCCATTAGATGTATAAATGGTTGTAATGAATGTATGTGTATCAATATAAGATTTCATGTATATTTTCAGATATCAATTCATTCCATTATTTAAAGTTGGAACCAGTTATATTTTTAATTCTCAGTATGGTCTCTTCATGCATTATCTCAATATTCATAAACACATGGTACACCCATTTGTACCCCCAATACTAATTTATGCATCTTCAAAATATTGCTCCCAGAAACAGTGGAAGAAATACTCCACCTGATCTACATATACATTTTATCACTGTAATAATCTGGACACAAAATGCAAAGTTCACCTTTATGATTGTACCAAAGCCTAAATGGAAATTGACCATGGATTACTAAAACATCTATGTCTAAATTGCCTAATGCTCTCAAATGTCAATCTATTTGTGACTCCATATTTATTTTTCCCTAAGATTATACAGTCAAGTTCAACCCTGTTGAAAATGTCTAATATTATCACTCACTTTGTACTATACCTGATTTCCTAATATCTCTATTGATATCTGCTTTGCTACATATTTTCCCCAGTTCATCATTGTGAGTGACCCTACACATGTGCTGATATTGACATTCACTCTCTAACCGAAACCCTATTGTTAAAGAACTTTTGGTCCAAAGTCTATACTCGCCCTCATTTCAACACCTACCGACTATCTTCCTGATCCTACAGACTATCCCTGTTTGATTGGATGTTCTCTTCTACATTCAATCATCCAAGGTACAAGGTCCTATTTCATTGTATATCGATTTATCTGAGACATCTGTGCATAACATAATTCAATGCTAAGTATCCCAATCAAAGGCCCAATGCCCTTCTGGGCTTCAAATCTTACCTAGATTTCTGTTTTCATACTTATATTTCACCTATATATTCTTAAAAATGTCACAGGTTCCCAATACCATTATTAATTGAGCGGAATAATTCCTAACCCAAATCAAACATGTTATTAACCTTAACCATACACTGATCCCTCAATCTAACTTTTCAGAAGAGCAGGGACAGAGTTGGTCTCAAAATACAGGCATGTAGGGGATTCTCCACCTGCTGAGAACCTAAAAGGCCCATGCAGAAATGATCCATGGAGAAGATGTAGGCAGCTATGAAGGACCTGAGAGAGCAAAAGACATCTTCCATGGTGAATAACCTGGTCAGGATAAAGGGTTGTGTCTGAATGAGCCTCTCTTTTTTTCATATAGATAAGATGGACCAAAACAGGCCTATGTGGAGAGCTGTCCATAGGTGCCTATGGTTGATATACCATTATAACCTGTGAAAGTATCACAGGAAGTAGGGGCAGCCTCCATATCATGGGACCTTTGGAAGCAACTGTGAAGGCAAAGAGGTTGCCAAGATAGTGACCTCATTCAGTTCCTGAAGGAAGTGACCTCATCACACTTCTTTGGTGATGCAACTGTCTGAACTTGGTATCCAGGAAGCCAGGCACTCAGAGCCAGTCACAGTCCCAGTCCCAGGGGTCTCAATTTTTTTTTGATTTACCAAGGAGAGAGTCAGAGTTTCTTGGTAACTACTGATGTGTGGATGGCCAAATGCCAGGAAAGCTCTGAAGAGGGGCCTTTTCTGAGAAAGCAGGTAGTGGCTCACCACTGGCTCCTGACAACTTCACAGAGTTGGACAAGGAGACCAGATCTGAGAAAGGACAGGCCATTTCAGTGGAACATAGTATGACCCACCAGTCATAGGACACTCTGGATAGTCACAGTCCTACTTGGGGGAAGGAGGTGCCTTTGTATGTGTGTGTGTGTTTGTGGTTTTGTCTCATGTTCTGAGAATAGGTAGTAGCGGCGGTTTGTTTGGTTTTGAGTGAACTGTTTCTAGTAAGTCATTTGACAAGGCGAGTGTTTCTATGTCTCTGAATCCCACTGTGTCCGTGGTTGTAGACAGTTGAAAAGAGAATGGATCAATGGATTTGTGTTGTCTAGTAGAACGCATCCCAGCATGTATCCTGCCAAATTTATTAATGGTCTGAGGCTTTCCTTATCATTGGGCAACACCTGCTATCTTTCTAAGTTCCTGTTTTCTTCCTGAATTCTGGCCAATATCCAGAATAGGCTCATGGTTTTCTCTCCAAGATATGTACCACCTAAAAGCTCTGTGACATGGCCATGTACTGGATAGCTGAGGGGAATGGAGAGCATCTCAGAATACTCAGATATCAGAGTGACCATTTAAGTCTCATTGGAGAAACCCTGCTTTGGGCCTTTTGCTTACCTATTGTTCTGTTGACCTGAATGTCAGCAAGGTCTTTGCCTCAGGCCATCTCTTTTTGAAACCTGAAGAAAACAGTTTTCAAATGGAAATGAATGGACATCCCCTGTGGCTCTTTTCTTAATTTCTTTGGAAGGAGATGTGTCTGATTCAGCCTTTTGGCCCTTTGTGAGTCTGTGGCTTAGATTATCAGCACCTGATGGATCTAAAGAATGATCCCATGTGTGCATTCAAACCAAACTGGCCAAAAGAGCAGTCATTATGGATAAAGTCTCTCACCTTCCTTTGTAAGGTTCCTGACCTCCATCAAGTGAGAATAGGGATCCTTTGGGTCAATTGAGTTCTTAAAAGCCCTGCAGAGGCTAGCCCATAGGTGCTTGGGTTTTCTGATTACTCCAATTCACATAAAGAATCTAAACCCCACAGTCAGTAGGCCTCAAATTGGTGAACCGAAGTAGTATTAATGGCAGGCCTATTTGACCACTCCTGGTTCACAGGAAGGTTGTACAGGCCACCCTGACTTTAGGCAAACCAGAGGCAAGGGAGCTTATTTTGGACACTGTCTTGGGCTGCGCCCCTCATGGAAACCTTTAGCCAGAGGATATGATGAGTGTCTATATGGAAGAATATGAGGGCCATGTGGGAGTGTTTTGGTTTTAATTGTGGTCATTTGTGTGGCAGTTGGAAGAGATGACTTGTAAGATTCCAGCAGACGTCGGAGGAAGAGACTACCAAGAGACTGGCTCATGCAACAGCAATGGGGATTTATTGAGGATCCAATTCAGTTCGCTGGGGCTCTGTGCTCACTCAACAAGCAACAGCGGCCCAGATCCCCGAGAAGAGGTTAAGCAGTGCTTCAGTACACTTTTTGGGTAGGCAGAGGCTTTATATATATCAGAGGAAATCATCTTGATCAGCCGGAAAATCGAACAACAACTCTCCAACTTGATTAGCACATTCATTGGTGGAATCAGGTCGGGCGGGGGTGATAGGTCGATCCTAAGGAGGGGGGTACATTCAAACTGATTGGTTTGGGCCCTGATATGCTTAGGTGCCAAGCTGCACAGGGTCCTAGATTATTAAACAACTGGATGGTCAGGGGGAATATTTAATGGGCAGTGAAAGGATTGTCCTAACAGCTACAGGAATTTCAGGTTTTAGGTTTAGCATGGGAACTTAACAATACCTGGTCCTTTACATTTTAACTCAGGCTTTGCAGCTTAGAAACTTTACAACACCCGCTATTTTACACTTTAACTTCAATTTCTTTTACCCTAACAGACTGGGTTCACCTGGGTGTGAACTCTGGTGTGATTCCCCTTAGACACTGAGTTCTGGAACTGAACTCAGAGAAGAGGTGTCATGAATTGTGTTGGGATTATAAGAGGCCACACATGAGAGTTGCCCTTGGAAACTGAGATCTAGGCCCAGGGTGGCTTTCCACAGAGCATTGGAAATTTCAGCCAGGATATCACATGATTTTATTCTGAATGACTTGGCAGCCATAGTTGAGAGTCAAAACACACATGAAACTCACACTGTAGACCTCAATGGGCCTGGTTTCATGTGACCTTTTGGCCACTCTTTGAGAAGCCTTGTCTGTGAGAGTTCTATAGAGATTTCATTGAAATCAGCTTTCTCAAAATTTAAAGGTTCCTAAATGAATTGAAACCCACAGTGCCTCCAACTTCATCCTTGAAAAATGGCTAGATAAATACCATGAAATTTTTGAAATTCCCAGGACCAGGTACCACTGGAGAAAGTTTGGATGTCCGGTTTCTGATCATGAGTATAACAGACAGTGCCTTGATTCACTGGGTTTCATGCAAATAGTGTAGAACAGAGATGCCAGTAAGTTGGAGCCTTCTGAGTAGTGGGCCTAGAGCAGTGGAGGGCAGGTGTGTGATAAAACATCTGTGGTGGGGCCATGGGGATCTTCCATTGTCTTCCAAATGGCTTGTGACTGACATGGTGCAGCCAGCAGACCCTTATATGTAAAGGCATCTTGTTATTTGGAGAGGTTTCAGGGCAATGTTCAGAATCAGGATGCTATGGTCAAGGGAAAAGCTATGTGGGATAGAAGCATGGTTGGTGCATTCTCTTGCAGACCCTTACCCACCACAGGTGACAGAACTCCCTCCAGCACTGTACCAGGTGAACTACTTGTATTTCGTGAAGCAAATAACAAACTCCCAGTGCAGCAGTAAGAAATACCACGAAAAGTGGAGGATGACCAAATGGCTTCACAGTCCACACAGAGAGAAACTTAGCCCCCAGTGGACACTGTTAACCTACATAGAGAGAAATCAGCACTGCTGCCTCATGTTCAGTGGAAAATAAGAAACTATGTCCTCCAGGTCACATACATGCACACCCAGCTTTGATGGTCTCACTACAAAGGAAGCTCCTGACAAATACTTATATTTCAAGTGCGCAACCTCAGAGGCAGTTTCTCAAGAAGTCTTTAGGCCAGCAGAGCTCCATGTTTGTTGAGTGTTTACCCTGTCCCTTACTTTTGGAAACTCCTCTACCACCTCCAAGGTTGTGAACTCCTGAGCGTATTCCATTCCAGATATGTATTCACAGAATTTTTAACTCTTCTCCTCTAATTGTGTCTTACTTCAGGCGAGGGTAATGTCAAGGCATTTTTCTGTATGAGAGTGCAAAAATTTGTGTGCAGCATTTATTTGAAATACTGAATCCCTGACATTAACCCATATCCTAATAGACTCTGACTACTAATCCTAATATGATGGAGAAAAATAACTCAAACAAAATAGAAATACAAGCATTTCATAGGAGGCATGGTGTATAGTTGGACTTGCCTTTTGCATTATATAGGGTAGGAGTAATAAATCTAGTCAATTTTTAATTGAAATAGTTTTCCATCTGTTTTTAAAGTTAACAAATATGTAAATTACTGTCTCCCATTCTCTCTAGCTTATTCAGAACATGTGTTTTTATATGCACATATAGAATCCTACCTGGTTATCACACATACAGTCTCATGAGGAGGCTGATTGGCAGATACAAATTGTGAGAAATGACCACTCCTCGTAAACGCTGTTGGAACTGAAAATACAACCCATGGGTGAGCTTCCTATTTGAACAACCTTATACAAAAATCCATGTTCAGTGAAATTAATATTTTTGGATCTGATGATGATATATATTTCACGATAAATTTCGATTGGCATATATATTGCAATTTTTAATGTCTCTCTCTCTGTGTGTGTGTGTGTATATATATATGTATATATATATATATATATATATATATATATATATATATATATATATATATGCACTCTGTCTAGATTTTTCAAAATATGAAACATGTGTCTTATTGTAGACTCCCTAAATTCATTTATATTCATGTATGTGGATTTATAATCAACTTTTCACAAGATTATTCTCAGAAATACTCATCCACCTAAAATACATACTTGTTTCCTAGTACTGAAAACTAACTTCGTTGAATGGTGCATACATATCCTAACATTTCTACAGTAACTGACCCTGTTTAACATCAATTCAAGTAGATTACTATGGGACATGATGTGTATTTTGAAGTTTATTTTTATTCAACACTGGTACATTGCTATTTCTTCAGTTTATGCACATCATAGGATACATATTTCATCCACAAGTTAGCAAATTGATAGGCATTTGTTTCACTTTCAGTCACTTCCTGCTTCAGAACACATGTATTTCTCCATGTTTCTTGACTGATATTTTCATGAGACTTCTTTCCAAACACATTATTTTCGATTTCTGTAATCACTTTTGAAGCAAAACCCACACACCTTTCATGATAACCCATAACCCTAATATTACCATTAGATGTATAACTCGTTGGAATGAATGACTGTATATCAATATTAGATTTCTTATATATTTTCAGATATCAATTCAATCCATTATTTAAAGTGGAACCAGTTATATTATTTATTCACATGATGGTCAATTGATGCATTATCAATATATTCTATGACACAGGGTATACCCTTTTTACCCCCAATACTAATTTATATTTCTTCAAAATAGTGCTCCCAGAAATGGTGGAAGAAATACCCATGTCACCTGATCTACATATACATTTTATCACAGTAATATTCTGGACACATAAAACAAAGGTCACTCCTATGATTGTACCAAAGCCTAAATGGAAAATGAGCATGGATTACTAAATGGACCCATGTCCAGGTTGCCTAATGCTCTCAAATGTCAATCCTATTGGTGACTACATATTTGTTTCTTTCTAACATTATATATCCAAACTCAACCCTGTTGAAAATGTCTAGTCCTATGACTCAGTTTATACTTTGCCTGATTTCCTAATGTCTCTATTAATATCTGCTTTCCTCCATATTTTCCCCAGTTCATCATCGTGACTGACTCTTCACATGTGCTAACATTTACATTCACTCTCAACTGAAACCATATTGCTAAAGAACTTTTGGTCCAGATCCTATACTCACTCTTCTTCCTAAAACTACTATCTCCTGTTCCTACCGAGTATTCCTTTTTGACTTGATGTTCTCTTCTACATTCAATCATTCAAGGTACATGGTCCTATGCCATTGTATATCGATTTATCTGAGACATCTGTTCAGAACGTAATTCAACGCTAAGTATCCCAATCAAGTTCCCATGCTCTTCTCGGCTTCAAATCTTAACTAGATTTCTGTTTTCATACTTATATTTCACCTATATATTCTTGTAAATATCGCAGGTTCCCAATACTGTTATTCAACCCTCAGAATGATTCCTCACCCAAATCGAACCTGTTATTCACCCTAATCATACACTCTTCCCTCAATCTAACTTTACAGAAGAGCAGGGAAGGAGTTGGTATTTCAATACAGGAATGTAGGCGATCTTCCACCTGTTGAGAACCTCAAATGTCCTACATAAATGACACCTGGATAAGTTGTAGGCAGCTATGAAAGACCTGAGAGAGCAAAAGTCCTCTTCCATGGAAAACAACCTGGTCAGGATGTAGGGATATGTATGAATCAGCCTCTCTATTATTAATGTAGACAAGATGGACCAAACCAGGCCTGTGTGGAGAGCTGTTCCTGTGTGCCTATGGTTGATATACCATTCTAACTTGTGAAAGTGTCACAGGAAGCAGGGGCAGCCTCCATCTCATGGGACCCTTGGAGTCAACTCTTAGGACAAAGTGGTTGCCAAGGCAGTGAACTCATTCAATTCCTGAAGGAAGTGACTTACGTCACTTCCGTGGTGATCAAACTCTCTGAACTTAGATCCAGTAAGCCAGGCACCCAGAGCCAGTCCAAGTCCCAGTCTTAGTGGTCTCACTTGTTTTGATTTTCCAAGGATAGAGTCAATCTTTCTTGATACCTACCGATGTGGGAATGGCCAAATAACAGGAAAGCTCTCAAGAGGGGCCTTTTCTGAGCAAGCAGGTAGAGGCTCACCCCTGGCTTCTGACAAGTTCACAGAGTTGACCAAGGAGACCTAATCTCATACAGGACAGGCCATCTCAGGGGAACATAGTGTGGCCCACCAGTCAGAGGACACTCCGGATAGTCACAGACCCATTTGAGGGAAGGAGGTGCCTTTGTTATGTGGGTGTGGTTTTTTGGTTTGTCTCATATTCTGAGAATATGTAGGAAAGGTGGTTTGTTTGGTTTGTAGCGAACTGTTTTTAATAAGTCATTTGACAAGGCGACTGTTTCTATGTCTGTGTATCGCACTGTGTCCGTGGTTGTAGACATTAGAAAAGAGAATGATTCAATGGATGTGTCCTGTCTGGTAGAAAGCTTCCCAGCATTCATCCTGCCCGATTTATGTATGGACTTTGGCTTGCCTTATCGATGGGCAACACCTGCTAATTTCCTAAGTTGCTGTTTTCTTCCTGAATTCTGGCCACTCTCCAGAAGAGGCTCATGGTTTTGTGTCCAAGATATGAATCACTTCCAAGGTCTGTGACATGGCTATGTTCTGGATAGCTGAAGTGAATGGCGAGAATCTCAGAAAACTCAGATCACTGTGACCAGAAAAGTCTCAGTGGATAAACCCTGCTTTGGGACTTTTGCTTACATATTGTTCTGTTACCCTGAATGTCAGGTAGTTCTTTGCCTCAGGCCACCCCTTTGTGAAACCTGAAGAAAACAGTTTTCAAATGGAAATGAATGGAAATCACCTGTGGCTCTTTGCTTAATTGCTTTGGAAAGGGATGTGTCTGAATCAGCCTCTTAGCTCTGTGTGAGGCTGTTGATTAAATTCTCAGCCCCTTATGGATCTAAAGAAAGATCCCATGTGTGCATCCAAAACCAAAATGGCCGAAAGTACAGTCATTGCAGATGAAGTCTTTCGCCTTCCTCTGTAAGGTTCCTGACCTCTATAAAGTGAGAATAGGGAAGATAGACCAAGCCAATTGATGTCTCCTTTTGGAAAAATTGTACCACCAATGAGAGCATCAGCAAAATTACCCCAACACTACCACAAGTCGCTGCACCAACAGATAGTTCACAATGCATACATGTTAGTTCACAATGCATACAAGTGATATATATTCCAGGCAAGTTCTGCAAGCAGTTCAGTGATGGCTATTGCAGAAGCTGTAGATTGGTTTTATCTTTGTCTTCACCAGCACTGTGTTGAAGATTGGAATTCTGGCAATAATGGCTAAAGAAAAAATTACTTACCATTCCAGAAGGCACTAAAAAACCCAATTATCTTAACAGTTTACATTATCTTGAAGAGAATTATTAAATATAATGAAAAGGAAAGGTGAAAGTCAACAAACAGTTCTGCTAAACTCCTTTTTTTGTTCACATATTAAAACAATCCTCAACAGTTGTTTACCCAATTTAAATTAAACTATTTAAATCACGTGAATAAAAAAAAAAATTTGGATCCATTTTTTCATGAGCGCACATCATATATGATATATGGATATATGTACATTCAAACATAAAACACAAAACACAAGTGTGCACAAATAATATAATATATACAACACATAACATAATAGTAAAGGCCTTATAACTTTTTACAGGTGAAATCACCATTGGAATGTCTAAAAACTCTATAGTCAAAAAATAGAACTGATCAGCAAAACATTAACCTAGGTCTGTATGAGCTCAAAAAAAAAAAAAAAATAAAAAATAGAACTTCATGATGTGGGAAAGGGCAATAATAAAATAGATATTGAAAAAAGCATCCTGGTTCTGTCGCAGATGTAAGGATAGCCAAACTGGAGTTTTGGATATCAGCTGTTATGAATTTGAGCCAAATCATCTTCTTTTTGGTCTATAGAAATCACTTTAGTTAATTTCTCTGGAATCCATATTGCCTGCTGTTCTTCCTGTGGAAACACACAAACAGACCCCTGACTAAAGACAATCACTGGGTCAGGACTTTAGTTAATCTCTCCAAAATCCAAATCAGCTGCTGTTCTTCCTGTGGAAACACACAAACAGACGCCCGACTCCAGACAATTACTGGGTCAACACTTTTCCATTGTCCTATTAGAATATCCTTCCAAAGGACCTTGGGCTTATGCACATTTTTTGGAAACATATGCCTTTCCACAGCACTAAGTCCTGGTGAATCCAAGTTTAAAAAGTTTAGAGTAAAAAGCGTTAATTTAAGTTTATCTTTGGGGAATATATACCCCTTCTCAATTCCGTCTTTGTGCTTTAATAAGTACATTTTTATTGTTTGATGTGCTCTTTCAACTATGCCTTGTCCCTGTGGATTGTATGGGATTCCTGTTATATGAGTAATGCCAAATGATGAGCAAAATTGTTTAAAAGAGTTAGAAGTGTAACCGGGGGCATTATCTGTTTTTAACTGTTTTGGAATGCCCACAGTGGCAAAATTTTGTAAGCAATGAGCTATAACATCTTTAGTTTTTTTCTCCAGCATGAAGGGAGCCCATTAAAAATCCAGAACAAATATCAACTGTAACATGCAAATATTTTAATTTTCCAAATTCTGGCAAGTGTGTGACGTCCATCTGCCAAATATGGTTAGGTATCAATCCTCTAGAATTGACTCCAAGATTAACTTGTGGTAAAAAGGTCACACAATTTTGACATTGTTTTATAATTTGTCTTGATGTTCCTTAGTTTTTTTGAAATGCTTTTGTAAAGTATAAGCATTGACATGGAACTTTTTAAGAAAATTTATTGCTTCTTCTAGTGTAAAGAAAATATGTATGTATGTCAATTGTAGTTTTATCTGCTAAATCATTGCCCAAACTAAGGGCTTTAGGCAATCCTGTATGTGCCCTGATATGTCCTATAAAGAATGGATCTTTTCTGTCCCAGATTAGACTTTGTATAGTGGAAAGCAAAGAGAAAACAGTAGAGAAAGGGGAAATCCTACCAGCATCTTCAAGGGATACTATAGCATTAACTATATACTGACTATCGGAAAATAAATTAAATACAGAATCTTTAAAAATCACAAAAGCTTGTAATACTGTACTAAGCTCTACCTTGTGAGCTGATTGTTTTGGTACTAAAAATATAAAAGTTGGATCAGGTGTAACTATTGCTGTTGTACCATTATTTAACCCATCGGTGAATATATTTGGAGCATTCATGATAGGTGTTTTCTTTTCATTTTTGGAAAAATTACAGGATGCGATGACCAAAAAGACAATAAAAGATAAGATGGTAAGTGGTTATCAAATGAAACATTAGATTTACACACGATTATTGCCCAAGTATTTAACTAATTAGCTAATTCATCAATTTGATTCATAGTATATGGAATAATAATTTTATTGGGTGAAATTCCACACACACTCTTTTTGCTGCTTTTATTCCTATGAGTATTAATTCTCCCTCAGCCTCAGGATAGCAAGTAATAATAGTGTTAGAAGAATAAGATAAATGTATCCATAATAATGGACCTTCTTCCCAAAATACTCCTGTAGAAATATTTTTTTTGTTGTTAGTACAATAAATAATAAATGCAAAATTATATCAACTCTATCCAAAAGCATATTTCCCATATATGTTTCAATGATTTTTATTGCTTTTCTTGCTTCAGGCGTTAACATTCTGAGTGAATTTGGATCTCATGGTCCTTTTAGGATATCAAATAAAGGTCCCAACTCTCCTGTTGGTATACCTAGATGAGGCCTTATCCAATTTAAGTCTCCTAATAACTCTTGAAAGTCATTAATTGATTTGAGTTGATCTACTCGTATTTGAATTTTTGGTTGACTGACCATGGTTGAGGATAATAGAGCTACTAAATAATTAATTGGAAAATTTAATTGTATTTTACCTATTGCTATCTCTAGGTTATAATTTTTTAATACGTTTGTAAGTGTGGCATACCATTCTAGCAATGGGTTTTTAACTTTGTGTGCTAATAATACATCATCCATATAGTGAAAAATTTGTGTTTCAGGAATTTGATTTCTAAGTGGCTGGATTACTTTGTTAACATAAATTTGACGCATAGTTGTGCTGTTAGCCATCCTTTGAGGGAGTACTTTCCACTCATATCTCTTGTCAGGACCTTCATGATTCAGTGCAGGTATAGTAAATGCAAAACTTGGAATATCCTCAGGATGAATTGGAATTGAAAATAAAACGATCTTTAATATCTACAACGAAAACATACCAAGTTTTTGGCAAAGCACACAATTGAGGAATCTCTGATTGAGCAGGTCCCATAATAACCATCCCATTATTAATGGCTCTTAAATCTTGCAATAATCTCCATTTACCAGATTTCTTTTTAAGGACAAAAATGAGAGTATTATGGGGAGACACAGAAGGTTGTATATGTCCTTCCGCTAATTGTTGTTTGACCAGGTCATGGGCTACTTGTATCTTTTCTTTAGTCAGGGGCCACTGAGGAACCCATACTGGTCTTTCTGATTTCCAAGTAATATTTATTGTCTCAGTGGCCCTTTCTGAAAATCCAACCCATATCTATCTGTTCCTTGATCTTTTTGTATTGGTGTTGCTATACCTTGTTCTTGCTTTTCTAATCTTTTTCCTTTCCTAAAATCTTGTCTAGCCATAATAGTGGGTGAATTTTGATTGATGTTATTTGTTAATGTCAAACCTAATTGATCTAGGACATCTCATCCTTATAAATTTACGGGAAGATGTTCCAATACATATGGCTGTATAGTTCCTTCACATCCTTCAGGATCCTTCCAATCTAATACCGTTGCACTTTTATGGGGATTAGTCGCCACTCCTAGGCCTCGAAGCGTTTGAGTGGCTTGTTGTAATGGCCAATGTTTTGGCCATTCTTGACAACAGATGATGCTAAGGTCTGCACCTGTATCCAGTAGCCCATTGAATTCATGTCCTTGAATATTTAGTTTTAGCATGGGGCGAGAATATAAATTTAAAGAAAGCATAGCCCAATCTACACCTGTGGAGCCTAATCCCTTGGAACCCCTTTCTACAGCATAACTGTAAAATTTATCATGTGGGCTGGGTATTATTAGTAATTGTGCTATTCTATCTCCTGGAGAAATTACTGATATACCCTTTGGAGAACTGGCTATAATTTTTATTTCACCTTCATAATCGGGATCAATTACCCCAGGACTCATCATAAGTCCTTTTAGAGTAGAAGATCTGCATCCCAATAATAAGCCTACTGTTCTTTTGGGAAGAGGTCGTTTCACCCCTGTGGGAATGATTTGAACTCCCATCTCTGGAGTTAGTATTGATCTGGCGGAGGCACAGATGTCCAACCCTGCGCCCCCTCTGGTTTGTCTGATGAGGGATCTGATGAACAATGTGTCGTGAGCACTACACTGATGGGGTTGCTGGTTTCCTCCAGTGCTCCATATATTTGCGGTTTCGGGCCCCAGAGCATTGGGCCCCCCTGTCCATTTTTTGGCAATGGAGCCGGATGCCTTTCTTCATGATATCGTGGATAAACACCTGGTGCTTGTTTGTTTTTTGATAATGAAGTACCTTCTATGGTGGTTTGAGAATGGTATTCATTAGCCCAATGTCTCCCTCTACGTCATCGTGGCCAAATACCCGGTATTCTAGTCCTTTGATACCTAGTTTTGTTAAACCCTCCTCCTATGGGGCAATTCCTTTTAAAAAGTCCTGTTTGTTCACAATTGTAGCATGTTCTTGGCCTGTCTTCTAAAGCCTGTTTTACTAAAGCTGCCACAATTTGCCCTTTTTCATTAATGTCTCTGGCATCTAAAGCCTGTTTTATTGCAGCTGCCACGACTTGCTCTTGTTCATTAATGTCTCTACCAAATTTAATAAATGTGTTTAAATCTTCATGTTTCCATGGTCTAATGATACCTCTGCAGCAATGATTCGCTTGGTCATAAGCCAGTTGTTTTAATAATGGCATTGCTTGTTCTGTATTTCCAAAAACTCTGTAGCTGTTTCAATAAGCCTATCTACAAATCCAGCGTAAGATTCATTAGCTCCTTGTATTACCTTAGATAATTGACCTTGTAAACCTCCATGTCCTTGTAAAGTCTTCCATGCCCTAACTGCCTCTACAGCAATTTGTGCGTATATGCCAGGATCATATGGAATTTGTTGTTGCTGATCCTCATAAGGTCTCTTTTCTAACAACAAATCTAGATTTCTCTGAGGATAACCAGCTGCTGCATTTCGCCTAGACATCTCTTTGCAAAATTCCTCATTGGCAACCTTCCATAATAGGTATTGACCTCCATTTAGCACAGCTTTACACATATTAGCCCAATCTGCTGGCGTCATGTTCAAGGTGTTAATGGATTCGACCAAGCTTACAATGAAGTGTGCTTGAGGACCATATGTTGTTACAGCCTCTTTTAGCTGCTTCACTATTTTGAAATTTAAAGCATGGTGAATTCGCTGCCCTCCTACCTCAAATACAGGGCATGTTAATACTTGAGATCCTGTCTCAGGATCCGAACTATCAACTGTTGGGGTTGGGGGCCTCCCAGCACATGGAGGTGGCCTTGTTAGTTGGACATTTACATCCTCTGGTGACAGAAAGGTGTTAGTAGCAGTCTCCTTTTTTAACTTTGCCCCTGATTGCTTTTTATGCTCTAAACTTGGTTCCTCTATCTTTGTCTGAACTGAAGGCTTTGGACTAAGCAAACCAGATATGAACGTCCACAATGGCAATGTGCCAACTGGCATAGTCCCTCGGCTGCTCTTTTCTAATCCTTTTAAATCTTCACCATGATGGTTCCATTGTGATATATTTAATGACTCCTCCTTCAAAAGCCATGGGCTACATTTTTGTATTGTATCAACAAATGCCCTGACTGTCCTTGATATTTCTGAGATGCCTCCTTTCTCTAACAATTTATTTAACACTCTTTCAGTTTGTTTTTTACTAATTTCTGATCCCGTATTTCTATTATAATACAACCCAACAAGATGACGCCAAACAAAACTGAGACAGAATGAATTAAAAAGGGAACAACAAAAAGTCATTATAGCCTTTCTATCCTCCTGACATGTGCATCCGTCCTTTATACCTATCTGTTCCTCAGACGTAAATAGTTTTTTCTCAGATGTGAGTGGTTTTTCTTCCATCCCACTCATCTCCAGGAACAGGCAACTTAAAACAAAAGTGAAGCAAAACAAAGGTGTCATCTTAAAATGGCTACCCATCCTTTCACCTTGCCCACAGGGGCAAGCAGTTTACCTTATCACTTACCCTCATTCGTTCCCCATGTGAGCCACCAAATGCTGCAGTCTGGCTGGGCATGATTCAGGAGCCACTTGTCAAAAAAAAAAAAAAAAAAAAAACTAACTTTATTTTTAGAACCACACACGGCAAACAAAACAACTCCTCAGGAAAAACCCTCAGAGCCCAACTGCCACTACTGGCTTCCTTGTAAAGTCTCTCTCACACACACAAGCCTCTCCACCTGCCACAATCCTACTGCTCTTGAGGCCGATTGGCTGGGTGGAGCCAAAAAAGTTCCCCAAGGAGCAGCTCCATGGTCTGAAAGGGCAGGGAAACAGCCCAATGAGCATCACCACAGAGGAGCCAATCAGCTAGATGATGCTGAGGTCGCTGTGAGCCAATAATCAGCCGGCAGCTGGAAATTTGCTGGCAGCTGGAAGTTTGCTGGGGCCCCTTCAGCTGTGGCTCTCAACAAATTCCTGTCTCATTTCTGTGTAGCCTATTCAGCACATGTATTTTTATATGCACATATAGTATCCTATCTGTTATAACATGTACATTTTTGTGAGGTGGCTGACTTGGCAGATACAAATTATGAGAAGAGATCACTCCTCCTAAACATTGTTGGAACTGAAAATTCAAAATATGGGTGAGCTTCCTAGTAGAATAACATTATACATAAATCCATTTTCAGTGAAATAAATATTTTTGCATCTGTGGATGACATATATATTTCATGATGAATTTTGATTGGAATACACACTCTACAAATTTTTCAAAATATGAAATATATGAGTCTTATTATACACTCCTTAAAATCATTCATATTCATGTATGTGGATTTATGATCAACTTTTCACAAGATAATTCTCAGAAATATTCATCAACCTGAAATACATATTTGTTACCTAGTACTGAAAGATAACTTCAGTGGATGGTGCATACAAATCCTAATATTTCTACAGTAATACCCAGTTTAATATCAATGCAAGTAGTTTCCTATGGGACATGATGTGTATTTTCCGGTTCATTTTTATTCAACAGTGGTACATTACTATTTTCTCAGTTTATGCACATCATAGGATATATATTTCATCCACAAGTTCACAAATTTATAGGCATTTGTTTCAATTTCAATCACTTCCTGCTTCAGAACACATATATTCCTCCAGATTTTTTGACTGGTCTTTTCATGAGACTTCTTTTCAAACACATTATTTTCGATTTCCATAATCACTTTTGAAGCAAAACTCACACATTCTTCTTGATAAACCATAACCCTAATATTACCGTTAGATTTATGACTGGTTATAATGAATGTATGTATATCAATTTAAGATTTCCTTTACATTTTCAGATATTAATTAAATCAATTATTTAAAGTTGGAACCAGTTACATTATTTCTTCACAGTATGGTCTATTCATGCATTATTTCTATATTCATAGACACATGGTACACCTCTTTGTTCCCCCAATACGAATTTATACGTCTTCAAAATATTGCTCCCACTAATGGTGGAAGAAATACTCATGTCACCTAATCTACATATACATTTTATCACAGTAACATTCTGGACACAGAAAACAAAGGTCACTCTTATGATTGTACCAAAGCCTAAAAGGAAAGTGAGCATGCATTACTAAAAACATCCATGTCCAGGTTGCCTAATGCTCTCAAATGTAAATCCTATTGTTGACTATATATTTGTTTCTTCCTAAGATTATATATTCAATCACAAGCCTGTTGAAAATATCTCATCCTATCCCTCACTTTAAACTTTGCCTGATTTCTTAAAGTCTCTATTGACATCTGCTTTCCTACATATTTTCCCCAGTTCTCATTGTGACTGACTCTTCACATGTGCTGATATTTACATTCACTCTCTACTTGAAAACCTATTGCTAGAGAACTTTTTGTCCAAATCCTATACTCACTCTTGTTTCTAAACCTAGCAACTATCTTCCTAATCCTACGGACTTTCTTTTTTTAATTGGATGTTCTCTTCAACATTCAATCATCCAAGGTACAAGGTCCTATGCCATTGAATATCGATTTATCTGAGACATCTGGGCAGGACATAACTCAAAGCTAAGTAACCCACTCAAGGGCCCAATGCCCTTCTGGGCTTCAAATTGTACCTAGATTTCTGTTTTCATACTTGTATTTCACCTATATATTCTTTTAAATATCCCAGTCTCCCAATACCATTATTCATCCTTCAGAATGATTCCTAACCAAAATCGAATATGTTATTAACCCTAACCATAGACTTTTCCCTCAATCTAACTTTACACGTGAGCTGGGAGAGTGTGATCAGGAAAGTCTCAGTGGAGAAACCCTGCTTTGGGCCATTTGCTTACCTATTGTTCTGTTGCCCAGAATATCAGGAAGTTCTTTGCCTCAGGTCACCCCTTTGTGAAGCCTGAAGAAAGCTGTTTTCAAACGGAAATGAATGAGCATCACTTGTGGCTCTTTGGGTCAAATGAGGTCTTCAAGCCATGAAGAGGTGCTTGGGTTTTCTCATGACGCCAAATCACATAAAGAATCTATACCTATCAGTCAGTAGTAGTCAGTCAATATTGCTCCTAAAAATGGTGGAGAAATACTCATGTCAAATGATCTATATATATATATATATATATATTTAATCACAGAAATATTCTGGGCACAGAATTCAAAGTTCACATTTATGATTGTACCAAAGCCTAAATGGAAAGTGAACATGGATTACTAAAAATATCATGTCCAGGTTGCCTAATGCTCTCAAATGTAAATCCTATTGGTGACTACATATTTGTTTCTTCCTAAGATAATATATTCAACCTCAACCCTGTTGAAAATGTCTAATCCTATCACTCACTATATACTTTGCCTGATTACCTAATGTCTCTATTTATATCTGCTTTCCTACATATTTTCCCAATTTCATCATTGTGACTGACTCTTCACATGTGCTGACATTTAAATTCATTCTCTAACCGAAAACCTATTGCTAAAGAACTTTTGTTGCAAATTCTACATGCACTCTTCTTCCTAATCCTAACTACTATCTTTCTAATCCTACTGACTATCCCTTTTTGACTGGATGTTCTTTTCTACATTCAATCATCCAAGGTACAAGGTCATATGCCATTGTATATCGATTTATCTGAGACATCTGTTCAGAAGTTAATTCAATGCTAAGTATCCCAAGCAAGGGCCCAATGCCCTTCTGGGCTTCAAATCATACTTAGATTTCTGTTTTCATGCATACATTTCACCTCTATATTGTTATAAATATCGCAGGTTCCCAATACCATTATTCACCCAGCAAAATGATTCCTAACCCAAATCGAACCTGTTATTAACCCTAACCATACAGTATTCCCTCAATCTTACTTTACAGAAAAGCAGGGAAAGAGTTGGTCTTACAATACTGGAATGTAATGGATCTTCCACCTGGTGATAACCTCAAATGTCCATGGCGAAATGATCCCTGGAGAATATGTAGGCAGCTATGAAGGACCTGAGAGAGCAAAAGGCATCTTCCATGGCAAACGGCTTTGTCAGGATAAAGGGTTGTGTCTGAATCAGCTTCTATTCTTAAAGCAGAGAACATGAGCCAACCCAGGCCTGTGTGTAGATCTGTTCCTGGGAGATTATGGTTGATATACAATTCAAACTTGTTAAAGTGTCACAGGAATTAGGGCCAGCCTCCATCTCATGGGAACCTTGGAAGCAACGTTTGGACAAAGTGGTTGCCAAGAGAGTGACCTCATTCAGTTCCTGAAGGAGGAACTAAAAACAGTTCCATCACACTTCAGTGGTGATGGAACTCTCTGAACTTGGGATCCAGGATGCCAGGCACCCATAGCCAGTCCCAGTCCCAGCCCCAGTGGTCTCACTTGTTTGGATTTACAAAGACAGAGTCAGTCTTTCTTGGTACCTACAGATGTGAGGAAGGCCAAATGCAAGAAAGCTCTGAAGCAGAGCTTTTCCTGAGAAAGCAAGTAGAGGCTCACCGCTGGCTCCTGACAACTTCACGGAGTTGGCCAAGGAGACCAGATCTAAGACAGGACAGGCCATTTCGGGGGAACATTATTGGCCCACAAGTCAGAGGACACTCCGGATAGTCACAGACCTACCTGGGCGAAGGAGGTGCCTTTTTTTTTTGTGGTTATGAGTTTGTGGTCTTGTGTCATGTTCTTAGAATAGGTAGAAAAGTAGGTTTGTTTAGTTTGGAGTGGACTGTTTCTAGTAAGTCGTTTGACAAGGCGAGTGTTTCTCTGTCTGTGTATCACATTGTGTCCGGGGTTGTAGACATTAAAAAAAAATGCATCAATGGATGTGTCCTATCTAGTAGAAAGCTTCACAGCATTTATCCAGCCAAATTGATGAATGGACTGTAGCTTGCCTTATGGATGGGCAACACCTACTATCTTTCTAAGTTCCTGTTTTCTTCCTGAATTCTGGCCACTCTCCAGAATAAGCCCATGGTTTTGTGTCCAAGATATGTACCCCCTCCAAACTCTGTAACATGGCCATGAACTGGATAGCTGAAGTGAATGGCGAGCATCTCAGAAAACTCAGATATCAGTGTGACCAGGAAAGTCTCAGTGGAGAAACCCTGCTTTGGGCCTTTTGCTTACCTATTGTTCTGTTGCACTGAATGTCAGGAAGGTCTTTGACTCAGGCCATCCCTTTGTGAAGCCTGAAGAAAACAGTTTTCAAATGGAAATGAATGGGTATACCTGTGGCTCTTTGCTTAATTTCTTTGGAAAGGGATTGTCTGAATCAGCCCCTTGGCCCTGTGTGAGGCTGTGGCTTAGATTCTCAACACCTGATGGATTTAAAGAAATTTCCCATGTGTGCATCCCAAACCAAAATGGCCAAAAGAGCAGTCTTTGGGATGAAGTCTGTCGCCTTCCTCTGTAAGGTTCCTGACCTCCATCAAGTGAGAATAGGGATTCTTTGAGTGAAATGAATTTTTCCAACTTACAGAGGCTAGGCTATAGGTGCTTGGGTTTTCCATGACTCCAATTCAAATAAAGATTCTAAACCCCACGGTCAGTTGGCCTCAAATTGGAGAAGTGGACCTGAATTAATGACAGGAGTATTTGATTACTCCAGGTTCACAGCAAGTGTCCAGGCCACCCTGACTTTAGGCAAATGAGAGGAAAGGGAACATATTTTGGACACTGTCTTGGTCTGCGCACCTCATGGAAACCTCCAGCCAGTGGTTATGATGAGTGTCTATATAAAAGAAGATGAGGGCCATATGGGAGTGTTTTGGTTTTAACTGTGGTCATTTGTGTGGTGGTTGGAAGAGATGACTTTGTCCACCTGGGCTTGAACTCTGGTATGATTCCCCTTAGAGACTGAGTTTTAGAACTGACCTCAGAGAAGTATTGCAATAAATAGTGTTGCAATTTTAGGAGGCCATGCATGAGAATCGCCCTTGGAAAATGAGATCTATTCCCAGGATGGCTTTCCACAGAGCTTGGGAAATCTAAGCCACGATATCACAATATTTTATTCTTAAAGACTTTGCAG